>NC_058371.1:152251396-152874896 GCF_018350175.1 Felis catus | reverse complement strand
TTGTATATGCGTTAATTAGAAGACTGCCAGGCACAGAGGAGTTTTATAGGATTTGAATAAACATATGGCCTCTTATTGAAGAAGAATTAGTAGAAGTTATATATGCATATTCAATCAAATGTGAAATTAGTTACTATATAATAAATCATTTTTCCTACATAAAAGTCAGTATTCCTTTGCTAGTTAACTGCAAAGTAGATAATCACTGTCTGGACTTAACTCTTGGTGTGAAAATCTACTGGCTATCTTATTTATCCTAGGCAAGTTAACTCTGTGAATTTTATTTTTCTCATCTGTTAAGCAAAAATATTTAAAGAAATAGAAATATAACGAAAGTATCTAATAGGGATGTTGTGAGTGTTAAATGAGATGTTTGCGAAGTACCAGAAACTATTAAAAACTACCTTAAAATGTTTTACTAACTTTAATTTTTTTTGGAGAGAGGGAGAGAGAGAGAGAGAGAGAGAGAGAGAGAGAGAAAGAGAATGTTAAGTAGTCTCCATGTCCAGCACAGAGTCTGATGCAGGTCTCAAACTCTTGACATTGAGATCATGACCTGAGCCAAAATCAAGAGTCAAACACAACTGAGCCACCCAGGCACCCCCACAATGTGTTAACTTTAATTTTAACATTTTAAATGTTTATTTTTGAGAGAGAGACAGAGAGAAAGCGTGAGCAGGAGTGGGGAAGAAAGAGGGAGACACATAGTCCGAAGCAGACTGCAGGTCCCGAGCTGTCAGCACAGAGCCCCACATGCGGCTGGAACCCACGAAACATGAGATCATGACCTGAGCCGAAGTTGGCCCCTCAAAGGACTGAGCCACCCAGGTGTCCTATGTTAACTTTAATTGTAAAAGAAAACAACATAAAACCTTGTAGTTGTTTGTACAGATAAAAGATTTTCGCTAACAAATGATATTTGCATTCTTGGAATACCTTTTCTGCAAAATCATACCCTGAAAATAACAGGTATGAAGAGTAGTTAGGACCAGAGTATTAAAACCTGTACAACTCTGTATTGTGTTTACTAAGAGATACCAATAATGATCATAATAAAAATACCAGTACAGTTGAAAAGGTGTTTAAAAAAAAAATAACGGGAAAATGAGACTTTACCTTATTTTAATAAAGTAAAAGAAAAGTTGATGGAATTGTATGTAAGAAATATTTGCAAGAGCTGAATAATAAGGTGGAAAAAGACAATAGACACTTTCAAGGCAGAGCACATGGGCAAATTGAGTCAGGTAAGAAAAAGATATTGTGATATTGTATCTATTTGCCTGTAATGTAATGTGTTCATGTTGTTTTCTGCATTAAACTGCTATTGGTGGTTGGTTCAAAATGATACTATGCTCAGAAAAAAAAAAAGGGTATGAACAGTTGTAAATTCCACATCAGGCTAGTATCATTCCTGAATTTATATAAACTGATTATTTGTCACAAATAGATACACCTAGTAAACAATCAAGTAGAAATAATCTCATAGTCAAAATGTAGTTGTTATTTAACAGGAACAATACTCAGAAAACATTCCCCACCCACCCTTCAAATTATCTATTAAATACATTTTTCTTTGCTGCCACCAAGAAACATACCCACCCACATATATATAGAGTATGAAAAAATTATGAGGGCCTTATGTGCCATGAGGAGCTTGAACTTGATGCTGGAAGTACCAGGGTAGTAGGGATAAGATACTAGAGCAGATCAATGTGTGAGGAAATATATCCAAAACTATAATTGGTATCTAGAATAAAAATTACAGAGACTTGTACTGTGATTATGAGAAGGCAATGTGCAAATTTCAGATATACTAATTGTACAGAATTGCTATTTGTTTTTAGTAACAGTCAATCATTTAATTGAAAAGAAATAGAAAGAGGGGCGCCTGGGTGGCGCAGTCGGTTAAGCGTCCGACTTCAGCCAGGTCACGATCTCGCGGTCCGTGAGTTCGAGCCCCGCTTCGGGCTCTGGGCTGATGGCTCAGAGCCTGGAGCCGGTTTCCGATTCTGTGTCTCCCTCTCTCTCTGCCCCTCCCCCGTTCGTGCTCTGTCTCTCTCTGTCCCAAAAAAAAAAAAATAAACGTTGAAAAGAAATAGAAAGAAAGCTACATTTTAACACCCAATCCAAGGATTTTAATAAATATAATATGGCTGTATGCACACATATGTGCATAGTACCACACACCTATATACATACACAAATAGTTGCTCTTATTATTGAAATATTCTGTTTATTTTAGAGTTAGGCAAGTTTACATTAACTTGCCATTTCCCAAACCCAGTAGCTTCAAATATAAACAGAACGGTTAGGATAAATACGGTTTCTCATTAACGAATTGTGGCAAATACTGAGAAGTCCAAAAACAATTTCAGCAGAGTCAGATAAACAGTTGAGAAGTTTAAAATCATCTATGTTAAGAAACCCTGGGCATTTTTACATTGCAAAATAATTCAGTATGAACTACATTCATTTTATATTGTTCCAAGAGTTAGTTCATTTCAGTCTTTACAAATTCTTGGAATATGGAAAAAACAAAAACAAAAACAAACAAAAAAAAACATTGAATGTTTCCAGATTGAATCTATTCTCTCAGTTTTACGTGTCAAAATTCTAATGAAAATGCTGAAGTGTCTGCAAAAAAATACAAGATATTAAGATGCTACACTGGCTGTTTATTATAGAGTCAAAATTCTGGGAAAGAGACAGCTTTCATTTCATTCATTTATTAGTGTTAATTTTAAAACCATGGGAGTTGCTGAAAGCACAAACAAAAGAGGGGGAAAAATGTAGAATTAAAAGAGAAGATGCTGCAGACAGAATCTAAGTAGTGACAGATTTTAAGAAACCTAACAATGATGTGAAGTCTTCAAAGAGTCTGAGAATGAGAGGTCAGAGAGAAGACAAAGAAATTAGATCTTAGAACCAAGTGGACAGAATTAGAATCAAACCAAAGGAGTCAAACAGGATGGTGTACCCAGTCAAGTGCAGCTGGGAGTTCAGGTTACACATGACCAAAGATGATCCACTGCCCTAGCAAAAGGGAAACTCTAGTGACCTTAGCAAGGTCTTTGGCAAAAGGACAAAGAAGAGTGTTCTGAAGTGAGGGCTAAGTGATGGAGAAAGGAAGAGTGATGGAATTGCTGTAAGCGGTTTGTAAGTTAGCAAATTCTGGTAAAATAATTTTTAGGCAACATTTGAAGATACAGAAAAAAAAAGACTTAAAAGAGTAAATCTAAGGATTTGGAGAGAGAATTGCCTCGTGGACCTAAAAGTCTATTATGGATTAACCTGTAAGAGAGCAGTTTAGGTAAAGTGTGGAATAGTTTTAAGCTAGGGAGAAATATGGATCAACTAGTAAAAGAGCAGTTTAGATAATGTACAACATAAACTTTAATCTAGATGATAAATCAGAAGAAAGGTAGTGTTTTAGAGACTATATTTCTCTGCGTTTCAGAAACTGTGAGTCCTAGAGCAGAACAGTGAGATATTTAAAATGGTACATGGGCAAGTGATTTGTTTAGTTTCAAATATTAAAATTCAGTTATAACTAATGTCAAAACTCATGGCATGGATAAGTGATAAGTAGCTAAAGCAGAGTGGAAGTGAAAATTCCAGGAAAAGCAAGTAGTTTTGAAAGTATCATATTGGGGGGCGCCTGGGTGGCTTGGTCGGTTAAGCGTCCGACTTTGGCTCAGGTCATGATCTCACGGTCCGTGAGTTCGAGCCCCGCGTCGGGCTCTGTGCTGACAGCTCAGAGCCTGGAGCCTGTTTCAGATTCTGTGTCTCCCTCTTTCTCTGCTCCTCCCCTGTTCATGCTCTGTCTCTCTCTGTCACAAAAATAAATAAACGTTAAAAAAAATTAAAAAAAAAAAAGAAAGTATCATATTGGATTATCATTTTAGATGTGATTTTCAATGTAATGCTGGGGCTTAAAATGAAGGGGAATCTAATAGCCAGAATTTATTAGATCTCTCAAAATAGAGAAAGGGTAGGTAAGTACAAAACAAAGAAGAATGAAGGATAATATACTAGAATGACATGAATCTTAAAATAGGTAGAGATTACATGTTAGAGAAAACTTTATGACTTAAATTTTAAAAGTATACTAGATAAATGATGTACTGTGGATTGTGACAAAGTATATGGATTTCACTTGATAAACATTGGTCAACCTCAAAATGATACTATAGAAATGTCTATCTAAAATATTTTTTGTAGATTAAATTTTTTCCTTTGAGTTTTTTAGATTATTTAGGTACCTTTTGGAAATTACAACATTAAGCTTTTAGGCTCAAAAGATACCGTAAGAGGGAATTAAGATATTCTATAGTTAAGAAAATAACTACATATATATTTTATATGTCATACACATAATCACACACACATGAGGTATATGTATATTCAAATGCACAAAATACATTTATACTACATACTACCACCCTATTATCACTTAGATGACTATTACTGAAATCTTTAATAATGTGGATTTATTCTGGGGATATTTTACTCTAACCTGTTTCAAGAAAGAACTATTATTCATTAAACTAACTGGTGGGAAGATGAGAGTGCCATGCAGGGTCAATATTGTCATATTTTCAGAATGTCATCCTCATTTATTTTCTTGTTTTTTTTCTTTTTAAACAGACATTGCATTTAATTCCAGTATGTAGTATTCTTATCTATTACTTAACCCTTTGCTACTGCTAAAATGTGCACAGACTCAGGATTTAGTTTTTCCAAAAGGCATTTAATATTTTTGGCTGAAAACATTAAACATCTGACCACGGGGAAAATCAAGCTTCTAGGATGTCATAGGTATAATACTTAGCACTAAAGAATTTGATTTTAGGAGTTAGCCAATAGTAATCTTAAAGTAGCAGGAGATGCTAGAGAATCGGCCTAAAAGAAAGCAACCAATTTGTGAAAAAGACTAAAATCTCAATTCATTACTACAAAATGCTACTTTAACCTATCTACTTTTGGAGTTATTTTGTTTTTGTCTTGGTGTCTTTTTCTTCTCCTTCTTCTCCTTCTTTTTCTTCTCCTTTTTCTTCTTCTTTTTCTTCTTCTTCTTCTTCTTCTTCTTCTTCTTCTTCTTCTTCTTCTTCTTTTTCTTCTTCTTCTTCTTCCTTTTGTTTTTCTTTTTGAGAAAACAAAATACTACATGCTTTTGGCAATTTATACAGTAAACTGTAATGGTCTTTAATAAATAAATATTGACTTAAAAAAGTCATTACTGGAAAATGAAATATACACATATTTTAGAAATGTTTGGATTATAATATATACAAAACATAATCTCCTTGAATTCAAATTTATGGACCCTAAACAAAACATGAAAGAGATTATCAAGAAGTTATCTAACCAAAATTGTCAATGAAAGAATGGAGAAATCATGATACCAGATAAATTACCAAAAAACATTTTTAATGTAGAAATAATTCCCTAGTATTTAGATATTGTTTTGTAAAACACTGAATAAAATAATAAAAATAAATCAGAAAGAGAGAAAATAGCTATATAATTTCAATAATCGTGATATGTGATCAGAAATTAAAATCATAAACATGAAATATAATTAAAATGGTGAGAATTCTTCACTCCATCCCCTCTACCAAGATAAATTACAGATATTAAAAAAATTATGTGAAAAATAAAACTATAACTTACACGTATTTGAATAAAACATAAATCAATATTTCCAAAGATTAGAGGATAAAATGATACTCAAATAGGTCACAAAACAGAAAACATAAAATAAAAAAATTGATTAATTTGGATCTATAAAAACTATAACTTACAAGTATTTGAATAAAACATAAATCAATATTTCCAAAGATTAGAGGATAAAATGATACTCAAATAGGTCACAAAACAGAAAACATAAAATAAAAAAATTGATTAATTTGGATCTATAAAATTGATTTTTCTTCCAAAAATGGGGAAAAGTGTTTGTTACCTATATACTAATTCATAAAGATTTTATATATTATTAAGACAGCAAAAATATCCAAGTAGTCAAAGATATGGGTGAACACTATGAACAGGCAATTTCCAGAAAAAAATACATAAAAATCTCAAAGGAGAGTATGAAAAAATTAATTCACTAATGATTCAACAAATGAAATCTAATGCTAAATTATTTTTTTCCATACATCAATTATCAAAACTTATTAACTTGTTAATATACAGCACTAATAAGGAAGGGGAAGAAAAACTCTGAAGTACTCTTTTAAGTCTACAAATTAGGAGAGAAAATTTGGCAATACATACATGTTAAGATTTGAAGTGAGGTTATCCTCTATAACAACATTTTTTCCCCGGCTATTATTCTTACAAATACAATTAAATAATTTTACAAATATGAATTATTCTGGTCAATAAATAACTTGATGCATGGTACATATTAAATGTCTGCTAAATATTTTTCAACATTCAACAAATAGTGATGAATAAATAAGCATAATATTTCTTTATTATAGAAGCAATTAGAATGTGTATCCAGAAAATGTGTATTACACATCCACAGAAAAGTATATCTCCAGTAATATTTATCATGTAGGTGAATATATATTTACACAAAAATACACTGAGAAAATATGTTGATAGGAAAAGCTATTAGAGACCAATGTATAAGATATGTGAAACTGGGGGGGGGGGCACCTGGGTGGCACAGTCATTTATGTGTCTGACTCTTGATTTCAGCTCAGGTCATGATCTTATGGTTGTTGAGATCAAGCCCAGAGTCGAGCTGTGTACTGACAGCATGCAGCCTGCTTGAGATTCTCTCTCCCTCTCTCCCTGCTACTGCCCTCTCTCAAGCTCCCTCTCCCTCACAAAATAAATAAATAAACTTAAAAATAAAAAAAAAATATGTGAAATTGTGTATATAGGCATAGAAAAGTATCTCTAGCCTTTAGTAAAAACATTTATATTAGGAAGCTAATGCTTTAATCTTTGTGAGATTTTGCATTTTTGGAAATTTATCTTGTATGTTTATTATTTTATTATATTAAAAAGTGAAGCTATTGTTATCTTGCTAAAATAATCTCACTTATTGAATATGATGCTTTGCCAACAAAGTACATACAAATCAAACAAAAAATAATACATGAAAATGAGAAATTGGCACATTAATATCTTTGGGATTATAAAAACATTGTGGTACATTTTAGCACATCTGAATTTAACATGGAGATTATATTTTCAAGGGATTTGTAATAGGGTCCAAGGAACTTTGAATATGACATATTTTATGAAATTTGAAAAATGAAAGATATTTTTAAACCAACTAGATAGGTGACAAAATATATAAGCACAAATAACTCATTTTAGACATTTCCTTGTAATGATGAAGTGTCATTAATAAACCATTTTAAAAGCTCATGTGCTTGTTTTTAGATCATTTACATAAAATTCCACTGTGATGCATTCCATGTCTTTCTGAAAATTTTCTCAGAAATGAGAAGATTAATACTACAAGAGTAAGCTGTGTCTTAATAGATTCCCTTGTTTTATATTACTCATCTATAATCCTGCTAATGATTGCAATTTAACCAAATATTTTTGGTTAGCCAAAACAATTTTTAGAGGAAGAAATAAAGGAAAAGAAAAAAAGAAAAAAAAAATCATTGCTTGTGCATTAAAGTTTGCAAGATGATCTTTGATTTTGTACCGGTGGCTTTAGTGCTGTGTGTGCTTTCTGGTTTCGCATTTTGAGAATACTCCCTTATACAGTATATTAACCAGTCCAGATATTTCACTGTCCCGATATCTGTCTCCTTTTGAATTTAAATTTCTTCACACACTCACATATTCAAATATAAGTTGGAAATCAATCATGTGCTATAGATAGTCGATCTCTTCTGATATTTGGTGAATTTATATTGTAGGCACTTGCTCAAGTTCCAACATTGCTAACCCAACTATTTTGATGTTTGCATATTATACAACAAAACTATTTCATAATATCATGCTTTGGGAATATCAGCATGTCATGAAGGATGAATCAAAATAGCCCTGACATTGCATAGCAATACACAGGTTTAAACGTTGTGCCATAATGAGAGACAAAACAGTTTACAGACAGGATCATACCTCATGCACTTTAGGAATTGTATTAGTCATGACAGTTGTATTACATGAACCTTGACTGACAAAATGGCCATCCCTTCCTAACGCTTTGATCTGAGATTCTGCAAACAGTAATACATCACATAGGTAAATTGAATTTTCAACATTTATGTGAGTTTCTGATGATATTAAGTATATAGCAATGTAAATTTGATGAGTATTTTAAAGTAGTTACAATAAGAAGAGGTCTATTTTCAACACCTGGGACATTGATATGTGCCAGTGGTTACACTATGATTTGAATTGAAACCACAAAGAAAATAAGGGCTTAAGTAAAAAATAAATAAATAAATAAAATAAAGAAAAAAAAGAAAAATTGAGAGGTACATATAGCAAGGGCAGTTAGAGAAAACAAAATTATATTATTCTATATATCATTAGCTGAATTTCATAATAGAAAACATTAACGAGGTATCATTAAAAACCATGTTTTGAACAATATATTACTACACGTTGTGATTTATAGTACCTATATACACTATAATAGAATAGACTTGAGATATTTCTTTTCAAAATATTTTTATCTGAAAATGTTTGCAGCCCTTAATATATTGGTAGATGATACATTCTTTAGTTTCTTTTTTTTTAAATCTCAATTTGCCACTTTAACAGGAAATGAATCATCAATTTCTCTAAAATTTCAAGATTAGGGAAGCAATCTTATTTCAGAATTACTTTTGTTTTTTTAAAGATTTGACATTTCTTTCCATTAACATATATAAATTGTTAAACTGTTTTGAAATATACTAAAAGGAAAGAAAGTTAGGTATATCTTGTCAACTACTTTTAAGAATCCAGAGAGCATGTGTGGACACACAAAGTAACATTTACTAACATTAAGGTAAAATAAAATTTTAATTATTTTTAACTAATGAATTCAACATTAATCAATTCTGGGAAGTCATTCAATTTGTGTATGTATGTGTATATGTTTGTGTGCATACACATAGTGTTTTAGTATGCCAAAAAACCATACTAGACAATGGCTACACTATAAATATTATCTTTAGTAGTATAGCATAGTACCTGATCATTTAACTTTATTAATGAGTATTTGTTGAATTAAGTTGAATAAAATAATTTTTGGTACTCAAGTAGTAAAAAAAAATTTTTCTTAAAGCTAAAAGTGAAAATACAAAAAAATTTAAACTATTATTTTGTGAGGTAATCATGTGGAAACTTATAAAACATTTTCTGTGAAACAAATTTTTTTTTTAATTACCAAGTATTATTTGGCTTCAAATTATACAATTCTTTCTTTACTGAAGGAAAATTAACAATATGTGGGATAAAATTGTCAAATGATGTATACAGTATGGTAAATAAAGGAGAGATATTTTGAAAATCCTGTTAAATTTTAAATGGGTTAAGTATATTTCATAAAAATTTATTCTTTTCCTGAAATATTTTGTATGAGGTTCATCAAGAATGCAGTTACCTGAAAGACCTTTTTTGTCCATATAACCTATTTTTTGTGTGCCATTTGGCAAATTTGTTAGAAGTTCTTCAGTGACCAGAACATCAATGTTAACTTATTAATTTATTAACTTATCTCAATCTTGAAATCTACATGTAATATTAAAACAATGGTGGTATTTCTCCCCCTGGCCAAGGGTCTTACTGGACTTTGGTGATTAGATTTCTAGAAGTGAAATAGCCACTTAATTCCCATAGTTTCCCCAAAATGCAACATTGACTGTTACCCGACTGAATAATCTGCCAGATCACTCCATTTCTTCATTTAAATTATTGATAAAGCTCATAATTTCTGTTGCTGAAGAAACTATTAGAAAAAGAACGTTAGCCACTTATAGAGGTAGGAGTGGAGAGCTTTTTTAAGATAAAAATTCTGCCACTTCTTCCCTTGGTTACATTTATCATTTTTCTAGCTTCTTTCATTGAGAGATCAGGGAATTCTACAGCCTTGTCCAGGAGGCTCCTTCAGATTGCCTAGAGAATACTCATTATTCTATATGATGTGTCATAAATCCTTCTACTGTGTTATCTTTGTTTTGAGTTATTCTCCTTGAACCTTTCAAAGTTTAGCATTGTTTATATCTCCCTGGCCTTTCGGCAAAGAATTATATGCATTTCAACTGTCACAAATAAATCCCTTCATGTGGCTGAAACTACAATTGGTCTGCTAATTCCATTGTTCTTTCTCTTGCTTCTTCCCCTGCCCCTCCTTCCCCAGGCTCTGAACTGCAGAGACAAGTAGATTATATACATCATCGAAACTTGGTATTGTCAACTAATAGATAACACAGAGGTCATGGATAAAATGACTTGATTTTTCTTTCAGAAACTTTTTTTAGATCTAATTCTTAGATCATTGATCTAATTCTTAGATCAATCTCACAAGAGAAAATTCCATTAGCAATTACAAACCATATTTGCATTCATTCTTCTTACTCATATTAATCATTGTTTTTAATTTCATAGTTGATCTTATGGTGTCATGTAACATTCCCCAGAGATTTCAGTTTTTATAGCCAATTGTGAACTATACTTAGACTTATAGCAATATTATTCATTACATAATTTGTAAAACAAACTCTTGAATTAGTTCCTTTTTGCAAATGAGGACTAACCATAGTATTTCTGAAGTAAAATAAAGAAGTATTATTTGAATTTCTGCCTAAAAAATAATTAAAAACATGATTCAGTAAAAAAAAGAGGCAATGGATGGGGTTAGTGGTTCAAATACAGGTTACAGAGTCCTATTTTCTGAGTTTGAATTCCAGCTCTGCCACTTAATTAGCTACGTGACCATAGGCAAGTTATCTAATCTTTTAAAAAGACTTATCTGTAAAATGAAAATCAGAATACTATAATATGATCATAAAATTGCTGTGATATTTTTAAATATTTGCTGCACAGAAATATCTTAGGATATTCATAACAAAGAATGACTATTTCATAAAAGTTAACTATGTTTATTTTTCTTATTATGAAAGTTAATGCAAGGTAACTACAGTAGGACATCTAAAGATATTATAAAGCACAATATTTGATAGCAACAGCTCTGTGACATCAGCTATAACAATTTCAACTTAAAAATGAGAGTATAAAAATCAAGGATTCTCATATGGAACAAAAAGTCATTTATGTCTTGATAATTTAGTGAATATTAAAAAAAATTTTTTTTAACGTTTATTTATTTTTGAGACAGAGAGAGACAGAGCATGAACAGGGGAGTGTCAGAGAGAGAGACACAGAATCTGAAACAGGCTCCAGGCTCTGAGCTGTCAGCACAGAGCCCGACGCGGGGCTTGAACTCACAGACCATGAGATCATGACCTGAGCTGAAGTCCGACGCTTAACCGACTGAGCCACCCAGGCGCCCCTAGCGAATTTTTTAAAGATAGAAAGATTATTCCAAGTAATATAAAGAGATATGAGCAAGCATGGGGTAAAGAATAGGGATTCTCTGCCTAAGAGAAAATTTAAACTTAATGAACAATTTTTTTAAAGGGATTCAAATGTCCAAAGAACAACGATAAATGGTGCTATAATCATTGACAGAAAATATGAAATTTAACAAAGTGACATTCATTTGAAGGAGAAATAGAGGTTTTAAGTATCAAGGGACAGTTATAGAGGCTCTGTGCCAAAAACTGGGAGGAAAACCAAATATATATTTCTTATTATAAAACAAAATATCACACATCCTAATTTATTTTGATAATTTCAGAAGAAACCTGATCTAGAAACACTAAAAAAGTATTTACTACTTGAAATTTTTTTTAAAAAAATAGAAAAGTATTAAAACTTTAGTCTCACATAAGAATCCAAAATATTTATGATGAATTATCTGGAAAGAAACTATTCATCAAGTATTTGTACACATGCTCACATGAATCAAAATTTTACATGGTTATTCTTGTCAATTGTGTACAAACTTTGATATAAGCTTTGAAAATACAAGTTATGATGTAAAGTTAAAAACATTTAGGGAAAGTTATGTGATTTAGTTACTGCATAAAGATTGGATCTCATTCAATATTCTTCAAATATTCACTGAATTTTATATCTCACCCAACGTTAAAACTGGTGTCTGAAAGGGCGGGCCTACGCCGGCCAACTCCATCTTGTTCTGTGTCCTTCACCTTGACCACGCCTCCTCCCCTTGAGTAACCTCCTACTCACATGCCTAACAGGACTCAGACCCTTCCCCAGCCAATCGGCTGAGGCCACAGCCATTACCTCACCAACTGCCCCTAGGCCCCAGTAAAACCTTTGTCCTTTTGAAACTCGCTCTTTCTCTGGGGTATCTCACCGCTGTGTTGGTGCAGGTAGGGGATTGAGCTGGAGCTAGCTCGAATAAAGGCTCTTTTGCTTTTACATCGGACTCGATCATGAATTCTGGGCATAACAGTGTGAACACAAAATGAATGAACTTTTTATAGTCTCTAAACATAAGAAAGAGAGCTTTATTTGCGCTAAGTTAGAATAGTGGTCTGGGAAACGTGCTCTTCACAGGGAAGAAAGTGTTCTGGAAAAGGAAGAATTTTTATAAAGTTACATACTTTTTAGCAAAAGCTCAAAAGCTTTTAAATTAGCATATAGGCAGGAATCACAAGTGTTAACATCAAGGAATGCAGGGAGTAAGAGCACTGATTGTTATCTTAAGGACAAGATGGTTTTCCTTTAGGCTACTTATTTACAAAGCAAGTAGACAATGGATGCTTGATGGGCCATAAATCAGGCTTTTTGTTTAAACAAAGTTTGTATACAGTCATATTGACTTCAAAAGAAATCTAAAATGGCTTCCCTTGTATATCAGATTTTTAGAGAGCTTTTGTCTCATCCATCTTAATTGTAATTATGGTATTTACCTCCACCAAACAATCATAGAAGTCATCATTCACAATAAGTGGTTGATGGTTAGTTTCTTTTTAGAGATTATGGATGATGTTGTAATAGCTTTCAGAGCACCTTATCTTGTGGTTGCAAATCACCTTTAACTACAAAATCAGTAAAAGTTTTTAAAAATTTGAAAAAAAAGATTTTTTTTAAAAAAAAAAGCTGTTTAGATGAAATTCTACCTTTATACAACTTTGTACGGCAATGGTATTTTCTAATTTCTGGTTTAGATTCCTTGGCTTCCTTCCTAAGACAAGTAATGATACAGCTCCAAAAGAATGTATTCACTAGACCTTTACTTTGACAAATCTTTAAATTATTTTTATTAATATATCTCCTGCTTTGTCCATGCTAACTACTGCATACATCTCACTTCTATGGAGGTCTAGACTACAGGAACTTAAATAATTTTGAGTATTATAAAGCATACCAAAATAACTTATAACATTCAGGCAGAATTTTTCCACTGGAATTTACTTGTCATTCTGGCAAATACTTTGTCAATTGATTAGATCTACAATATGGATTACATCATTACAGATTTACAATAGTATACACACAGTTGGCTGTGGCTTTTTGTAAGTTCTATTATTTTTTAGAACATAAAATATTAAAAATTATTCTAATAAAGTCATATTATACCCCAAGAGAGAATTAAATTTAACTTAAAATAAAGAAATCATGGAATAGTTCTTGAATTGAGTAACATGAAATATGGTAATGCTACTCAGATTATGTAATAGAGTTTTGTTTTGTTTTTGACATGGATGGTTTTTTTAATCCTTTGAAATCTTAGAAAATATTCACATAGTTTTAGTCAGAGTGTCACCTGGACCTTGAATGATTCTTAATTTTTCAGTTCAGCTTTAACAACAAGATTTCATTCTTCTACACAATCTTTGTGAGAATATGAGAGTAAGTGGAGCACAACATATAGCATGATATTTGAGACTCTATAGGAGAGGCTTCAAGATACAATCAAGAACAATAATTACAAATGTGAGTAAAGAAATGTATGGAGGTAAAGAAAGACTAGTGGAGTATTGCAGCTCAGGCATTGCATGAATTTTTGTGCATTAAGAAATAGATAACTGTGTGTGTGCATATATATAATTGAAAGTTTTATCAGAATCACTTTTTCATGAAACCATTCTTCTTTTCCTCTTACCTTGCTGCTAATATTTTCATTGTAATTTTCTCCCTATTCAATATTTCTTTCACTAGTCTGAGGGCCATACTGTCTCCAGGGTAATCTAAAACATGACTCTTATAATACAGCAGAACTAAGAAATTAGAAACCCTGGGAGAGGAAAAGATAGTCATATACAGGACAAAAAATCACAGTAAAGAAAATTTTAAAATAGAACTAAGAAAAATGTAAAGCTGACACAAAGTCAGAGAAATAATAGGGAGACTAGAAAGCAAGATCAGTCAAAACACCGAAGAGAACACAGAATAGAGATAAAAGACATATAAGGAGAACTCTCCCCTCAGGAAACCCAGTTCCTCTGATGAGTTTGGTTTTTTCTTTACAAGATTAGCAATTCCTATTATAACTGCAGGGCCTAAAAATAAACACCATCAGAAGTGTTGTAATAAAAAATTTATTCGGTGTCAGAAAGTAAAGAAGTTTGAAAAAAATCTAACAATTGTAGTTATAAATATATATATATATATATATATATATATATATATATATACACATATATATATGATTGTTATTATTGGAATATATTTATGAAAATAAGGTATTCAATGTTATTGGGTTTTAAATATGCTAAATAAGGGTGCCTGAGTGGCTCATTTGGGTAAGCGTCCATCTTCGGCTCAGGTCATGATTTCACGGTTTATGGATTCAAGCCCCACATCAGGCTCTGTGCTGACAGCTCAGAGCCTAGAGCCTGCTTCAGATTCTGTGTCTCCCTCTCTCTGCCCCACACCGCCCCCCCAACCCCCACTCACACTCTTTGTCTGTGAAAATAAATAAACGTTAAAAAAATTTAAATATGTTAAACATAAAATATTAAGGCATTCAACACATAACTTTGTTTTGTTTCATTTTTAGCATTGTAAAATTGTTAGTGTTAGCAACACTTTTTTGCTTGCTTTTTATTATTTGGTAAATATATTAAACATAATGTCCAATTTAATTGACTAACAGATAATTCTCTGTAATGTAATATAGCAAAAATTGTGTTTTTGTGCTTTGTAAAACTTGAAGACCAATACTTTTTTGAAATAGAGTATAATGAATGCAAATTGCTTGAATATTATATTTCTTTTTTTTATTGCAGTAAGAGTGACACATAATATTATATAAGCTTTAGGTATACAACATAGTGACTCAATACTTACATGTATTATGAAATAATCACCACAATATATAAAGTTACCACCTGTCACCATACAATGTTTTTACAATATTATTGACTATTCCCTGTGCTGTATACCACATCCCCATGTCTTATTTATTTCATAAGTATAAGATTGTACCTTTTAATCTCTTTCACCTATTTTGTTCATCCCTCTGGCAACCATCAGTTTGTTTTCTGTATTTATGAGTCTCCTGTTTTGGTGTGTTTGTTCATTTGTTTTGGTTTTTAGATTTTATTTTTTTTTATAATTTTTTTTAATTTTTTTAACGTTTATTTATTTTTGAGACAGAGCATGAACAGGGGAGGGGCAGAGAGAGAGGGAGACACAGAATCTGAAACAGGCTCCAGGCTCTGAGCTGTCAGCACAGAGTCCGACGCGGGGCTCGAACTCACGGACGGTGAGATCATGACCTGAGCCGAAGTCGGACGCTCAACCGACCAAGCCACCCAGGCGCCCCGAGGTTTTTAGATTTTAAAGTGAATCATATGCTGAAATCATATGGTATTTGTCTTTGTCCGACTTATTTCACTTAGCTTAATACTCTTTTTAGGTCTACCCAGAGATAAATAGACCATTGTTACAAATGGATATTCTTTTTTAATGGCTGAGGAATATTTCAGTGTGTGTGTGTGTGTGTGTGTGTGTGTGTGTAAGTGTGTGTGTGAGTGTGTATGTGAGTAGCATATCTTTTCTATCCATCATCTACTGATGGATACTTAGGTGGACACTTATGCTCTCATATCTTGGCTATTATAAATAATGCTGTGTAAACAGGGGTGCATTTATATTTTTGAATTAGCACTTTTATTTAGATAATACAGAGAAGTGGAATTATTGGATCATAGAGTATTTCTATTTTTTCTATTTTTAATTTTTCACAGAACCTCCGTATTATTTTCCACAGTTGCTCCACCAGTTTACATTCCCACCGACAGGGCATGAGGGTTCCCTTTACCCTAAATCCTCACCAACACTTTTTATTTCTTGTCTTTTTGATAATAGCCATTCTGAGAGATATGAGGTGATGACATTGTGGTTATAATTTACATTGCCTTCATAATTAGTGATGTTGAGCATTTTTTCATGTTGGCTACATATAATAAATGCAAAATTACTGAATATTATTTTTCTTTAAGTGATGGGCTACTTTTGATATTAACAGTAATTTTTAAAAAGTGAAAAAGTCACAGCTTACATAAAGTTGTTAAAGATTAGAACTATGCCTAGGAAAACGAGTAAAATAATAGTCATCAAGAAATCCTCAAGTCTTGATATAGCTATTAAAACTAATCACATTATTGTCATATTTTTTAATTATCCAGTTCTGATACTGGACATTTCTAAGATTTTTCATAAACTACTTAACTTCACTTATTACTAGAAGTAGGCTCTGGACCACGTAAGTACAGAATTTCTGGTTCAAAAATTTTAACATTTCTAGTAACTGTTATGTATGTCTATATATATTATAGACTATTATAAAAGGAATCAGAAAATAGTAATCAAGATAACTTCACATTCCTTCTACACATGCATTAGCTTTTGATTCTTTTCTTCATTTCCAGACAATAATAGAAATCATATTTATTACGTTGTTATTATTAACTTAAATACAAGCATTTTTCTTGCAACTTTCTACATTATAGTAATAACATCATTTTCAAGTGTCTTTTCACTTACTGCTAGAATCTAAACTTTCTGAAACCACCTTATTAGAGAAGTTTAGTCTAAGTCTTTCCAAAGATGAAAGTTCAATTACTAGTTTGAGATCCATATTTTATGTGAAGACAGGAATAACCCAAAACAAATTCATTAATATATAAATAAAGAAATGCTTGTGTAAATAACAGGATAACATAGCTAACATAATGGTAGGTGATAAGGCACAAATTTGGAGTTTGAGAATTTTTTCAATAATTTAGAAGTAGCATAAATATACAGGGAATTTTATCATGCTACAAATTAGAAAATTAATTCCATGACAAATCTTTGCACTTTGCACTGTTCTCTTTTCCTTACCATAATCCTTTTGTGGCTTATTTCTGCATACTCAAATCTTACATATCTTTGTGGTGAATATTAAAACTTACCTTCTTGAAGAATTTTTAACGGGTTAAGCATATTTCAAATAATTCTATTCCATACTGTATATGCTTTCTATTCCTATTAAAAATTCTACCTATTTTACTGTAAGGTATTTTTAAATAGCTTAAAGCATTAAATTGTAAACTTTAAGAATATTTTCAGAAAAGAAATAGTGCTCAACTAAATACAAGACATTGAAAATGTTCGCTAGCAAAAACCATACAGTGTAAAATACGAAGGATGAACTCTAATATAAACTACAGACTTTGGGAAATAATGAGGTGTCAGTGTAGGCTCACAGATTGTAACAAATACCCTATTCTGATGTGAAATGTTGATGGGGGAGGCTGTGCATGTGTGACACCTGAGGGTATATAAGAACTTTGTATTTTCTGCTTAGTTTTGCTATGAATCTAAAACTGCTTTAAAATTAGAGTATATAAAAAGTGCCTCCTAGTAATTATAGACACGTTCACTATGTTTAAGTTATGAGTAAACTTTACTGGAAAGGTTTAAAAATAAAACCTGAATTTGAACAAACTTCATATAAATATTTCCAGTAATAATGAAACCTTTAATTAGGTAAATTTAGCTATTAATAAAATTAAATAGTATAATTTTAATTTACTGTATAAAGAGTTCCTTTGTGGAATAGATTTGACCAGTATAAACACACCAAGTAAAACTTTTGTTCAGTATTTTGTTTACATATAAATACTTTTTATCAGTTAAGAATTCTCATATATAGGATGTTTTCTGTTTTAATAAATATGTTCAAATATAAAAGAGAAAATAATTTTGTGAAAAACTAAAACTATTGTGGATAAGAGAGTTAGATATGAAAACACAGTATTTATATTCAAGAAGTATTTACCATACTATTTCTGAATTTCATGTAAAATTATGGTTTCCATACACCCTTTCTATCATAACATTGAACTTATTTTTACAGATAAATTTGAACCAAATTGAGAAAACTGTAACATAAATTCTAGATTATATATAAAACTTACATGCTTTGTGGAATTTTTGTTTAACATCATGAATAGTAGATGTTTGTATCACCTGAAAAGAAAAAGAAAACATACAGAAAGAATTGTAAGAAAAAAAGTATCTATTTGTTCGCTATATATTTGAGAAGAAAACATAAAATAATAAAGTGTAAAATTATTATGAAATAACTAGTGTGTTTTGTTTGGCTTTTTAGTCACTACTGCTTTGACAACCTTGAAATATTGAGTCAATATGCCTTTTCCTAAATTTTTTTTAGTACATAGCAATAATGGTGGTATTGTGTGAGTTTATCCAAGTGTTTGTCTCTAAAATATATTTTTTAATCTTCTCCGCCCATAATATTCAATTTCTGGCTCCCAAACTGATGAGAATCTCAATTAAAATATGAATAAATATACAAGATAGACAGAAGGTAAAAAGGTATATAGCAGAGGGCTTCAGCATATGAAATTGATGTATGTGGGCAAAGAGGGAAATGTTTATTTCAGCATATCATCAGAAAAAAAAATCCTACCCAAGCCCCCTCATTAGTTATGTTATTAAAACCCCCAACCAAAATTGTTGTAGGTCCATTGAAATTCATGTTAGATATATTATTTGGATTCATCAGAATTGCAAAACTCATGAGGATGAGAATTCTATTTAAACACCTCAAGCCATCACATTTTTTTACTGTCTGACTTGGTTCACATCAAACTTGCAAACCAGTTTCCCTCTGCCTCTGGTTCCTTATGAAAAAAAACCCAAAATACTTCAAAGTCTACAGCAAAGGACATATTCATGATCATATAAGAAAATATATTTCCTTTCTCAAAATACATATAGAATATTATGTTAATGATTTGTTTTATTGCTGCATTAAAATCTTATAGCTGTTTTGAGAAGTGAAGTGAAAAATAAAAGTGCATGAAGGGTGGCCCATAATAATACCCCAGGCAGTTCTATTAACATTATATTATATTTAATATTTAATTAAACATTAAATGTATAACAAGGAATGCATTTATTTTACCATAATCCACTCTGATTAATACACCTATAACCATGGTATCCTATACTATTCATAGAAATTTTTTTTCTGATTTCTTCTACATATATGATCCACGAAATAAAAAAGTTCTAAGATTTAATCACTGAATGATGATAGTAATCCCCATTTTGGATATGCTATATATAACAAAAGCCCTTCCAGAAGCTGTTTGTATGAACATTTCAAATATTTTATAATACTGCTCTTGCTTGGAAGATAATAGAAAATATTTGTAAACCAGTTTTTAGAGAGGGCAATGAATATACACGTGAATATATCATATTTCATTTTAATTTTGATAATTTAACTTTTATATTTGAATTACATTTTATAAAACATGGAGCTTTGTTTTAATATTGTTCATTGTTTTATCTCACAGCTTCCTGGGTTCCTCTGATAAGGATGCCTAAAATTCGCATACTATTTTCTAGAGTAACTAATACTTGTCCACCACACATTTCAAGGGCCGTCTAATAAGGAAAAACAAATAATTTTCATGATCAATAGCCTCAATTAGAGTTTGCTGTTGCTCTGCTATCACTTTATGAAGGCTTATGATCTTGGGTTTACAGGCTGATTGTTCTGACAATCACATCCTTGAAGAGAATGACCTGGTGTTATTTTAGTCTGTTTCAACATTTAGTGCACCAGATAGCATACAGTAAAGTTTAAGCCACTTTTGTTGAAATAAAAAATAAAGCTGTGAGTATAAAGTCATATAGAAACAAGATTTTTTTTAGTTTATTTATTTGTTTTGAGAAAGACAGAGATAGGGTAAGCAGGGGAGGGAGAGAGAGAGAGAGAGAGAGAGAGAGAGAGAGAGAGAGAGAATGAATCCCAAGCAGGCTGTGCTAGCACAAAGCCTGACTCTGGGCTCAAACACAGGAAACTGTGAGATCATGACCTGAGCTGAAACCAAGAGTCAGAGGCTCAGCCAATTGAGCCAACCAGGTGTCCCCCAAACAGAAGGTTTTTAATTCGGTATGAAATCTTTCTCAAGTAGATTTCCTTGGAAACTTCTATGCTTTCCTTCAAGTATAATCACTTAAGTAAAAATCTAATTTGATATGTGCATTTTTTTCTCTGAATTTGCAAATTTTCAAGACTAAAATGATATTCTCCTGAAGGAAACCTACATGTGGAAATGGATTTTTTTGCAAGCTTTTAACCAAGTTTGTAATTTACTTTTCGATTTTAAAAATTACATTTGACTTTCACATGTTAGAAAAATGCTGATTTTGAATAAATCTTTGAGAACTGCCCTATATGGAGCAATTTTAGTCAAATACAGAAGAAAAAAAATAATTAACTATTAAATGATCCAGACAGCAATGCTCAATTAGCCACAAGACTGTGTTTGATCAACTCTTCCAGTCCTTCAGCTGCACTCGGAGCACAAAGAGAGGATAAGATGATAATTAACAGAGCATATAAGACTTTCTGATTACTAAAACTGATGTCTCTGTAGCTCCATCAGGAAGTTTATTCATAATAACTTCTACTTTTTAGCCAGTTTTAATACCTCTTAAAAAGGATGAACTATCATCACAATAATTTATTCCTTTTATAAATCACAATTGATTGTGCAGATGGGACACATAAGTATTCCGACATCTGAAATCCTGAAATTCCCTTCATTAATGTTTCTCTCTCATTAGAGAAAATTAATCTTAAAATGTTAAGTAGACAAGGTAAATGGTGTTTGTTAGTTGAATGAAATATTTATTTCTAAATTTCAAGTGATCATGATTGAGTTTTGGGTCATTATCCTTTATCCAACAATTTAAATTGACGGACTTAGTTGGAAAAAGCTTTTCACGTTCAAGTGAAATCTAGGATTTGTTTGAATTTGCCCCCTACAAAGATACTGCATATTTCACACACACAAAAAAACCTATTTTTGTACTATTGCTACTTTTTAGAACTATATTTCAGCTACTTTCTCAGGAACTCCTTGAAATGAACAGATGTCTTCAGAATACTGTTTATCCTGCTTAAAGAATGAAAATTAAGGGAGAGGGAAAACCAACAACCTCTTTGAAATTCATTTGACTGTAATTGCAATGTGCAAACCAAAATTTGTCAGTAAACTTTGTTTAGAAAAGAAATGTGTCCAACGGTAAAGACACAGAAAAACAGAATAAAAGATAAACTGAATCGAAATGAATAGATGCTGAGGCATGAAAATACACACACACACACACACACACACACACACGATATCTAGTGCAGGGTAGCTAAATGGCACGAGCTTTCCATCCCTGGTTTTTGAGACATAAGAAAAAATACTAGCCTAAAGAATCAATTTTTAGATTGGTTAATTCAGGAAAGTGCAAAATATGCCTCTAAGCATTTCCATTAGAAGGTTTTACATTAGTAAATGGAATAGGTACTTGCATATATTTCATATATTTTACTCAGAGTGGACAGGGAGTTTTCAGAGTAAACAAATATTATTTTACTAATAAGTAATCTTCAGATTGTAACTAAAATACAAATTTTTAATTTAAAAATTTTCAGCTGTATTGAGGTATAATTGACAGATTAAATGGTAAGATAAAATGTACCACGTAATGATTTGATATACTTGTACACTGTTAAAGAATTACCCCCACTGAGATAATTAACACATGTATCAGCTCACTTTTTTTTGTCTTTACTGAGGACATTTAAGTTCTACTCTCTTAGCTAATTTCAATTACATGATACGGGGTCATCAGCTATAGTCCTCAGGTTATATAAAAGATTCTCTAACTTTATTCATCGTATAACTGAAATTTTGTACCCTTTTACCAATCTGTCCTTATTTCCCCTACCTGTCGCCCCAGCTCCTGGCAAGAGCTTTTCTACTCTCTGTTCTATGAGTTCACTTTTTTAAATTCCACATATAGGGGCGCCTGGGTGGCTCAATCGGTTAAGCGGCCAACTTCAGCTCAGGTCATGATCTCGCGGTCCGGGAGTTCGAGCCCCACGTCGGGATCTGTGCTGACCGCTCAGAGCCTGGAGCCTGTTTCGGATTCTGTGTCTCCCTCTCTCTCTGACCCTCCCCCATTCATGCTCTGTCTGTCTCAAAAATAAATAAAGGTTAAAAAAAATAAAAATTCCATATATAAATAATACTGTACAGTATTTGTCTTTGTCTGGCTTATTTAACTTAGCATAATGTTCTCCAGCTTTATCCATGTCATTGTAAATCACAAAATTTCTTTTTTTGGTTGGTAGAAAATATTTCATTATATCATATATACATACAGGGTTCAGGGTTCCCTTCACTCCACATCCTGGCCAACTCTTATTATCTTTTGTGTTTGTGAAGATAGCCATTTTAACAGTTCCAAGGTGATATCTCATTGTGGTTTTAATTTGCATTTGCCTGATAATTAGTGATGATGGGCGTCTTTTCATGTGACTGTCTACAATGTATATGTTTTCTTTGGAAAAAAATACCTGTTTTTAACTGCTTTGCCCATTTTTATATCGGGTTATTTGTTCTTTTGCTTTGAGTGGTATGAACTCCTTGTATATTTTATATATAAACCCCTTATTGGATATGTGGTTTGCAAATGTTTTCTCCCATTCCATACATTGCCTTTTTATTTTGTTGATGATTTCCCTAAGTTTGATATAGTCCCGCCTTACAGCTTTAAGTGGAAGAGGAAAAAAAATGACAATGACATAGAAAATCTTTATCTTTGTTGTAAGTTTTTCTAATGATAAAAGGACCTTTAATAAAGAACTGACAAAATCAAGAAATGATTTCTATTATTTAAATTATCTTTTTAAAAAGATTTACTCATTTTAATTCAAGTTTAATTGAACATACTTTCAAAATAGGTTGCACCACAAATAGTGGTTTAGAAAAACACATGCTTATTTTTCACACACACCACAGTATATTACAGACCGGCTGATAGATCCACTGTGCACTTTCCTCTCTCTGGGATCTACACTGACAAAGCCGACATCATACGGAACATTGCTTATTTCCAAGGCAGAAGTTAAAAAAAAAAAAAAAAAGTGGTGAAATTAGATTATGTTCTGAAAGCTTCCCTCAGGAAATAAATGCATGCCTTTCACCTTCATTTCACAGCACAAATAAGTTACTTCGAAGAAGTAGGTAAATTTAATTTTACCTATTTCCTGTGTTGAGAATGAGCCAAAGTTCTTAATAAACAACACTAACATTTACTAGAGTTTACCTTTCTGGTCATCAAATATTTGGTCCTCTGTCCCTTACATTCAAAATACACACACTGTGTCCTCATGTATCTATCTACCCTCTTGATAGATAGGTATAGATATAGAAATGTAGATATGTTATATATTACAGATTTAAAATAGTATTGCATATATCTGTATATATAATAGTAGTTGGAAAATACAGGTCCCTTTAGTGTGTGGGGGAAAGGGGGGTAGGATTTGAAATATAATTTTAGTTTCCCTTCTTCACATAAGGTCTATACTTTCTATACTTGACCAAGACATTAGTTTTCTGGGCATATGAAAGAAATAAAAATAGCCATATCATGAGATGTTAAATCAATGTAAGATCAACTATTTTGTTTCTTTTTCAATTTTTTTGTTTTTTTTTCTTTTTTTCTTAATTCTAGTTAGTCAATATACAGTGTTATATTAGCTTCAGGTATACAATATAGTGATTGAACACTGTCATAGAATATTAGCTATTTTGTTATGTGAATTATAAAATTACCTCCATCACCAATGTGCCACGCTGTGTCTAGTGTCCATAAAATCATGGCAGCAGAGAATAATCAAAATTTCTCTTCCACTGAATATGGCAGGCAGCTTAGCCACTGTTCCTCATGGTATAAAGTGGCAACTATGATCGGCTGATGGGTCTACTGTGCATTTTCCTCACTCTGGGATCTACACTGATGAAGCCAACATCATATGGAACATTGCTTATTTCCAAGGCAGATTCTAACAACATCATTGTCCCCATTACTGTAGAGCTAGTATTTTAAAAAAAATAACTTTTATCAATTTCTTTCAAAAGTAGTCGTGCAGGATATAGGCTTTTAGAGCATACTTTTCTCACAGGCTTAAATGCAGAAAAGGCAACCATATAATTTATAATCACAGTGAAGACAATTTTAAGTGTACACAAAATGTTATCATTAAATCCACCAGGAAACTGGGATAAAAAGTATGATATGGGTAGTAGTTGTACCACTTCTCTCCTGGACGTAAAGTGTCCTACTATGGACCTCAAAGAAACTGAATGTTATTGAAACCTAGAATTTAGGTCAATTTCAATTTCCTATATACTATTTGTTATTCTATCCCCTATTACTTTGATATAAATTACCATTTTTCATCACTGAAGTGTGTTTGCCAGCTAGTGCTATATTGTAATTAAATCTTTTATCTCATTTTTGTTTTAAATTCACATGTAATGGAGAAACAACTTTGAAAACCATTAAGAATAATGCTAGTGGTCATAAGTAACATCAGTGAATGCTCAATTAGAGTCCAACACAATTCCAAGACCTTTACCTTTCTTCAATAATTTAAATCACACACCGTCTTTATGGCTTTAGATATAATACTACTATTTTCATTTTACATATAAGAAAACTGTGACTCCAAGTGGTTAAGTAATTTGTCTGGGTGACACAGCTAACAAGTGTACAAGAATGGACTTTGAGTGCAAATAGCCTGGTTCAAACCTCATTCTTTACCATGGTACACCACATAGTGGAGGCAGATAGAAAAGGTGAAGGTAGGGGCTGGAGGAAAATGTAATGAGTATTTGCCATTGTAGGTACTACTTTAAGGTCTATACAGGGAGGCACCGGAACATTGTAAACAATCTTATGAAGTAATGACACTGAGAATTTTATTTATTTTTTTTTTTAGAGAGAGTGTGTGCACATGCATGCAACCAGGGGCAGAGAGACAGAGAGAGAGAGAGAGAGAGAGAGAGAGAGAGAGAGAGAGAGAGAGAATCTAAAGCAGGTCCCCCATCCCCCCGTGCACTGTTAGTGCAGAGCCGCCCGCATCCCAAGAATTGTGAAATCATGACCTGAGCTGAAATCAAGAGTTGGATAGTCAAACCCCTGAGCCACCCAGGTACCCTGACACAGACTTTCTAAAAAATTAGGAAACTGTGGTCATGAAATATGAATGTCTTTCAAAAGTTATACAACTGATAAATGAACCAATATGGGTTAAAAAAAAAAAAACTTGACAAAATGTTCACTATCATGTATTGCAGTTTATAATATTTATTCCAAGCATTATAGCTTAGATATTTATTACTATTAATTAAAAACAAGTCAATTATTATCCATTATACAAATACAAATCATATTTGTATTTTATTAACATGAAATACAAATGCAATAAAGAAAGGATCCAAGCTAACAACAAATATGATATGGTAAATACGTGTGGAGTTTGCTGTTTCATTTAAAAAAATATTAATTGAGCACCAACTATGCACCAGTAACCTTTGTGTGTGTCAGAGTGAAAAAACTACCTCTCTCTCTTTCTCTTTCTCTAGTTCTGTTTTAAAATAATAGCTAGCATTTACATAGTGTCTTATATGTACTGGGTACTTTTCTAAACAGTTGCTCATTTAAATTCCTAACAACCCAGAGTAAGGTACCGTTATCCCCATTTGACAGAGAGGAGACTGATGCACTCAAATGTTAAGAGATCTGTGTTCTAGGAGCCCCTGGATGGCTCAGTTGGTTAAGCAACCTACTTCAGCTCAGGTCATGATATCATGGCTCATGAGTTCAAGCCCAGTGTTGGGCTCGGTCCTGACAGCTCAGAGCCTGGAGCCTACTTCAAATTCTGGTTTTCCCTCTCTCCCTACCCCTACTCCGCTTGTGCTCTGTCTGTCTCTCTCTCAAAAATAAATAAGCATTAAAAAAAATAAGAAAAAGAGATCTGTGTCCTGTCACAGCCAATAAGAAGCAAACATTAAATGTACGCAGGGGTTAAATGTACGCAGTCTTACACCTGAATATACTTTCTAAAATACTATGGCATAATGGCACACACTGAACTAATATTTAATTGTAACCAATTTTCAAGAAATGAGACAGACAATTAAGAAATACATATGTCATACATTGAGGGTGATAAGTTCTAAGAAAAAAACATAAAAGAGGTAAGAGATCAGAATGATGGAAAGAAGAAACATGATTCTGATAGGGAGGTAAAGTTATGAGCAAAGGCTTAAGCTACAAAGCAAACTATGCAGATAGATGCAAGAAGATTCTTTCAGACAGAGGTAACATCAAAGACACAGACCCTGAGGGATCACTATATCAAGATTATTTGAGAAACAGCAAGTAGGCCAATGTGTTTGGAGCAGAGTGAGTTAGGGACAGCTTGGTTAAAGGCATGACCAGAGAGAGAGATGAGAGTGGGAAGATAATGAATAACCTTTTAGAATATGGAAGAGTAGCTTGGATTTTCTTCTGAGTGATATATGTAGCTGTTGGAGGGTTTTCATCAGAGGAGTGACATGATGTAACTCTTAGAAGAATCGATCTGGTTTCTGTAAATTTAACAGACTCTAGGTGACAAAATGATAATGCAAAAATAAAATGATTTCATCTATAATAACAAATTCCAAATTCAGCATCTGGTGATACTGTGAAACATGTATGGGCTATAATTACAGGTGATACAAATTATACTATATTTACTGTTTTGCTACTTATATTGTGTATCATATATTGTGTATCTGTAGATCAGTCTGTATGTTAGAAGCGATGACGATTTGAAGTAGGATGGTAAAGTTCAGAGAGGGGATATATTATGTATAGAATAAAATGATTTTACTGATTACTTGAATGTAGTACAAATAGGGAGAAATTTCAGAGAATTGAAGCAGAATGATAAACTGTGTTAAGGCGAAACTTTCACTGTCAACTCATTAAATAATTAGCTCCGCACATGAATTCTCTACTGATAGAGACACTTCGATCATCTTGCAATCACTTGCTGAGTGTGGTGTCTTCAGTCTCCCAAATGAATAACCATGAGGCAACAGCAGGGGCGCATCTGAAAAAATAGCACATTCCGTCACCCATGCATTATGTATGATAGGACTCCACGTGTTGGTCCTTCCTCTTAGGATGAATGTGATGGTGGATGATGTGGGTAATTAGAAGAGATGTAATCTGGCAGAAGGGGTATCATGTCATTGTGTGCAGAAGCAAAGCTAAGTGGTTAGTCCAGGTTTCTGTCTATTACAGCACAATCAAAAAGAAATAGCCTAAAAAATTAGGAATTTTAGTGAAATTGTACCTACATTCTTAAATTATGACATACGTGGGCCATTAAGTCATAGGAATTCTATTACCAACAAAGGCCTACAAAGACAGTATGTCGGGGTAATGCCAGAAATGCTGATTGAAAGTAAAAACAAAGAAGTACATTTATGGATCTATTTTTTATAGTTGTAAAAAGAAAACCCACCTGATTTGTTCTTCCCATTTTGAAATGAAGCAGGTTTTATTTTTTATAGTCAAGAGCTCAATGTTTGTGGCTGTTCTTGCTGTTTGTGTTCTTCTTATAATGTCTAGTTAAAAGAATTCTGCATGAAATAGAACTTAAGGCAAAATCAGTTTCTCAGGAATTTTAGAGTGAAAGCTTTTTGGAATGTTCCTATCTGTTCCAAAGAAGTAGCATTCATCTGAGTGTCTCAGGATTCTATGTTAAAGTCCTTATGAAATTAAGTTCAGGTTATAAATGGATTTTATTAAATAAAGTTAATGAGAAGCAGATAATAAAAATATTATTCAAAGGTGCACAGACCAGTATCGACAAACTCAGTTGCATAGCCAATAATTCATCATATGTTTTCCTAAAAGAAATGAATAATTACATTACATTTTTATTTTTAAGAAATCAAATAACCAGTAATTGCAAAGTCAGAACCACCCAAACATGAAGTAATATTAAATGTTTATTTTGGAAGCAGTGAAAAGTGTGATAAGAAAAGATAAACTGCAGTAAGAAAAAAGACAGATTATAATTTACACCTTACACAAATGATGTTAAAATGATGAGTTTATAAGAAGGCAGAGGTACAACATTCTTGACTTAAGAGTAAGATCAGTTCTCAAATAAAATATTCTATATGTAGATGTGGTAGGCAGTTTACAATAAATCTTTCTAAAAGGGAACTAACTTCTTATAGGAAAATAAATGAGTGTGACATTCATAGGCTTAATGTGGTGACCAGTGGGCTCAGGTTACTTAGTTGAATCCCAGTAGATCACTGGGGATTGGAAATTATTTGATGACTGTCAGTTTAAAAATCCACTAATAAAATATAACATACTAATGTTACGAAACCCGAAAAGTTTGCACGTTTGAAAACTGTTAAGTGAGTAGAGAATTCATCTTTGCCTTCCTTCTTAAATTCTCTAGAGGTGTCTCTATAGCCATATGCCTTCTGTTAAAGCCTGAAAAGCTGAGGATATAAGGCATTTAGAAGAGATAATTTCTACTTTAGGAGATTGCCCTTTACTGTTAGAGATATCCTCAGGATGATCCGTCAGTGTGCCAGGTCTGTTTATAACTGGAGGAGGTTTCTAAAGCCTCTCTCAATTTCTGCAGTAAGTAAAAAAGAACATCATCCCCTTGGACTCAGTCAGCACCTTGTTCATTCCTCTGTTTTGGCTTGTATTATATTATCTTGTGTTGGACTATTTACATGTGATTATCCATCAAATTATAGCGAATGTCTGAAGAGGAAGGAACATATTTTGTTTGGTTTGATTTGTTTTTCATGCTGGTGTTCCTAGGGTTTATTACAGTGGAAAATCGATATTCTTCAACGTATATGAAAAACAACAAAAACAGGAAGGAAGGAAAGAAAGAAAGAAGGAGGGAGGGAAGAGAAAGGCAGATGATGTTCTAGGATAATATCCTTGCAAGATATTCTTATAGGAATGTAATGATCAATTGAACACAGTTTAAGAGTACTATCACATTCAAACAATGGTTGCCTCTCCAAACCTTTGAGCTCTGATCATGTAGCCAAGCAAACAGCATAGTTTTCACAGCAGAAGGTAAGACACAGTATAAGCATACATAAATCTAAGATTACTGACTTTTTATAATATAATTTGGGACTGCATGGAACTTACATTCTGTCATTGCACTGATTCTAGCAAAAATATAAATTTCATCACAGCTATATTCTGTGCTGTTAAGAAGCAAAAATGTGTGCCCACAAATTTGTGTTGTGAGGATATTAAAAGGCTTTATATGATATCACTATCAGTTTTCACTATCTGTGATATTGCACCTTCAGACTTCTTTCCCTGAAGCCTTTAGATAATTAAAAAACAAAACAAAAAGTGGAATGTTTATTTCTCAATGTTGCCTTAAATTACCGCTCATTTGTTAAATACTGATGTTATGAGTAATAGTACAAGAAAGAGGGTTGTTACTAGATAATTCTCAGCGGGAAGGCCTATAAAAGGAGCGATGAAAAATATGTTACACTTAAGTAACGTTAAGATCCCAGCAACGAGATATGTGATGATTTTAATAGCTCTTTATCAGGCTACCCAAAAGTAATAGTAAAATGTTAATCTGGACAACGTACATGCCTAAAATATAATTTCTTTAAAAAAAATCAAAGAGAAGCATACCAAATACCAAACCAAAATTATTTCCCAGAAACACATTATGTAAGCATAATCTTTATTTTTTGTTTGTTTGTTTGAACTGTTAGATCATGAAAAGAGTAAGAATTCCTTCATCGTGAACTTCATAAGAACTAACACACTATGTTCATCTGCAGGTTTTATCAAGAGTTTAGCTAAGCTACTTCATGATATTGCTGTTCTGCCGTCTGTTTTGTTTGACCAAGCAGCCTGCAGTGACTTTAACCTGACATTAGCCCCTCAGACAAGGACCTGCCCAGGATAGCAGCCCTCATAGTCCTAAGTAAATATGCACTCTGATATGACTTTACGGCAGCCCTTCGGACCACCGGTTTCCCCTGTTTCCCAATGGCTTCTCTTTATGTGCCCCTAAGATAAGGCTTCCTTGGGGCTTACCAAAATCCCCCTCTTTTGGTTTGAATTGGCTAATTTGGCCTTAGTCCAGGAACCCCCTAGCACTCTACTCACAGACCCTATTAAAGGCATATGCCTTAGGTCCTGTCTTTCTCTGTACCCTGTCTTCCCTCACCTCCCCATGTGGCTCCTTGAAGCCTGTAGATACTTACTCCAAAACCTGTGGGTGATAGACTTCTCTATTTTTATACCTCTTGTGGCTCACCACAAGAGGTGAACCTTGGCTCACCATCTGGCACCCATGGGTTGCCATGGGTTAATTTGACAAATGCATAGCATGTTTATATACAGAAAATTGCTTTGATTCATTACAAGTTCAAACAGCAAAATCCCTGTTAAACCAAACTTAACTGAAATAAAATAGTAATGGAATATCATATTCCTTTTACCTTTAATACAACATTCAATTCTAATGTACCAGATATGTACATTTTGCTAACCTACATGGACTGTAACCACATTTGATAGGAGCTACAGTATATTTATTGCATAATTATTCTGCTTTGTTACAAAAAGGGTGTTGTCCAGTAAAGTTTAAATTAGAAATAAATGTATATATATATATATATATACACATTCTGTATATATATATACACATATATGTATATATACATGTATATATACATATATGTATATATACATGTATATACATGTATATACATATATGTATATATACATGTATGCATAATGTATATATACATTATAACATGTATATATACATGTATATACATGTATGTATATGTGTGTGTATATATATATATATATATATATATATTTCTTAAAGTTTCCATGGTGTCCTAAAGATGTGTCCTTTGATTTATATTTTATTTGAATTATTTTACTTACTCTCCAAATATGAGTTATATACACATACCAAAAGAAAAAAAAATAACCTCAATACTTTTATTGCATTTTGAAAATTTTGTTAAACCTTCCTTTATTTTGTAGTTTTTAACATACTTAAATGATGTGAAACATTTTTAGATTATTATTTTTAAAAAAATTAAGTTTATTTATTTGAGAGAAAGACAGAGAGTGAGCAGAGGAGGGGCAGAGAGAGAGGGAGAGAATCCCAGGTAGATTCTGTGCTGTTAGCTTGAAGCCCCATGTGGAGCTCAAACTCACGAACCGTGGTCATGACCTAAGCCAAAATCAAGAGTCCAACGCTTAACCGACTGAGTCACCCAGGTTCCCCCAAATTTTATGTTATTATTACATCTGTAGATTTCAATTTGTTTAGCAATGTTCTACTTATTCAAGGCTCTGTGCCATAGATATTTCCTTACAGAAAAACCTACTAGACAATGGTATTTGTTCAGATGACCCCAGTGAGATAACTCACAATAAAATTTAAGGGAAAAGAAAATAGGGACATCGCCCAAAGTCACAAGCTGGTTAAGCATGAGGGGTGGCTGAGTACCCTCAAAACCTAAGCAGAGCCCTTGATACTACATTGCCTCCCAAATGTGGCAGTCCTGAGTAAGTTCCCCAAAAGATTTACTTCTTGGGGCACCTGGGTGGCTCAATCAGTTAAGTGACCAACTCCTCCTGATTTCGGCTCAGGTCATAATCTCATGGTTCCTGGGAGCCAGCATACGTGTTGGGCTCTGGGCTGACAGCACAGGACCTGCTTGGGATTTTTTTTCTCTCCCTCTCTGACCTTCCCCTGCTCGCTTGTTCATACCTGCTCTCTCTTTCCCTCTAAATAAATAAACTTAAAAAGAGATTTGCTTCTCAGTTTTACGGAGCTCTCTGTCTTCAGACTCTCTACTGCCCATTCTATCTTCCATATTGTTACCGGATTTAATTTGCTGAATGGCAAATACTACCCCCTGATCTGAAAGAAAAGAAAAAGTCCAGATGCTAGGCAGTCATCTGGGACTCTACCATCAGTCCTAACCACACTATCTATTCTCAGTTTGTTCCATTCTGCAACATCACATCACGAACTTAATTACAGTAGGCCAGAAGGCTTATTGTTACTATTCTGCTTCTTTGCCTTTAATATGCTAATTCTTCTTCCTGGGATGCTCTTTGTACACCATTCATGCTATTGTTTTGTAATGTATATATAAGTTGAAGTATAGTTGACATACAATATATATTAGTTTCTGGTGTACAACATAGTATTTGGACAATTTATATATATTATGAAATGATTACCATAATAAGCATCAATACTATCTGTCACCATACATACTATAATGTTATTAACTATATTTCCTATGCTGTACTTTTAATTCCTATGACTTATTTATTTTACAACTAGACGTTTGTACATCGTAATCTGCTTCACCTGTTTTGCCCATCCCCCTACCGTGTGACAACCACATTTGTTCTCTGAATTTATGAGTCTGTTTCTGTTTCTTTTGTTTTGTTTTTAGATTCCTGTCATAAATGAAATCACATGGCATTTATCTTTGTCTCACTTATTTCACTCAGCATAATACCCTCTGGCTTCATCCTTGTTGCAGCAAATGCCAAGATTTCATTCTTTTTCATGGCTGAGTACTATTACAGTGTGTGTGTGTGTGTGTGTGTGTGTGTGTGTGTGTGTGTATACAACATCCTTATCCATTCATCTATTCATGGACACTTCCTGATCTTGGCTATTGTGAATAATGCTGCAATAAACATAGGACATCATATGTTTTTGTGAATTAGTGTTTTGTTTTCTTTGGATAGATACCCCATAGCAGAATTACTGGATCGTATGGTATTTCTACTTTCTACAGTGGGTGCAACAATTTAAATTCCCACAAATAATGCATGAGGGTTTCCCGTTTTCCATATCCTCACCAACATTTCTTATTTCTTGTCCTTTTGATACTGACCATTCTGACTGGTTTGAGGTGATACCTTATTGTGATTTTGATTTTCATTTCTCTGGTGATTAGTGATGCTGAACGTATTTTCATGTGTTTGTTGGCTATTTGTATGGCTCCTTTGGGAGAAAAAGATCTTCTGACCAATTTTAATCAGATTATTTGCTTTATGTTATTGAATTGTAGGAGTTCTTTATGTATTTGAATATTAACCCTTTCTTTGATATATCATTTATATATATCTTCTTTCGTTTAGTAAGTTGCCTTTTTGTTTTGTCGCCGGCTGGAAGCCGAGCTATCCCAGCCTGGCTGGCAGGGCCCGGGCTGTGGACGGACTGGTGACTGCAAGGCGGCCCACCGACACGGAAGCTTCTTGCACTCTTGCTTTTAGGTAATTCGGCCTTAAAACAACCTGGGGTATTGTCTGTTGGGGAATTGCCCTCAACAGGCCCCCTGGGAAAAGAACCATTAGGAAAGAAAATAAGGTTCCGCAAGAAATTGTGTAGCCTTACGTTTAGCCCTTGCCATCCCCTATGGAGACTCCTCTACTTACAGGAAGGATAGCCTTATGCATTTGCCAGCAAAGAGGGCCTGTAAAGGAGAGACATATGGATTTGAAAGCCTCGCTCCGGCAACTAAGGAGTGTATCTCTGGGCACAGGTGACTTCAACCCATAGCCCCACCTGGCCCCCCGGAGGCATTTCAGATGATGACTGAACCTAGTCAGTTAAGGTACAGAATGGTTCATTGGTTCCTAGGTGCATTGTGTCTCTGAGAATGTATGAGGCATGGGTTTCTAAGGCTTTTTCAGCCCCTTCCTGGCACCTCGGACCGAGGCAAACACATTGTTCTTCTGGCCTCGTGTGGTTGGGAGGTCATGTCCCTATAACTGTTCCACTTGAGGTGTTGAGAAATGGAGGTCCTTTCACGAGAACAGCAAAGCAAATGCTTTGTAGATTATAGATAAACACAGATGCATAATAGAATAATGCAAGAAATGAATCTATAATCAAAGGGTATGCGGGAAAGTTAGGGGAAAATCGCCATGTTATTTCTTAAAGGTTGTTTACACATAAGAACATTTTCAAAATTAGGTAATGTTAGAAAAACATAGATGACATATGTTACAAGGAAATCACTAGCAAATATAATGTCACGTTTACTACAATAAATCGGCCAGTTCAACACACTGCTGTTGTCTGTGTCCATTTTTATTCTAGTTTTAGTTTTTTATTTTAGTTTTTTATTTTCTAGTTTTTTATTTTAGTTTTGTTTTATTTTCACCGACGTCGTTCTTCCTTCAGGAACCCCTGGACCTGCTGGAGCTGGACTCTGGCAGTTGCCAAAGCTTTTTAGTTTGGTATAGTCCTAATTGTTTCCCTTGCCTGAGCAGACAGATCCAAAAAAAAATTGGTAAGGCCAATGTCCAAGAGTTTACTGTTTATGTTTTCTTCTAAGAGTTTTATGTTTTCAGGTCTTACATTTAAGTCTTCAATCCATTTTGAGTTTGTTCCTGTGTATGGTGTGAGAAAGTGGTCCAGTTTCATTAATCTGCATGCAGCTGTTCAGTTTTCCAAAACCATTTATTGAAGAGACTGTCTTTTCCTCATTGTACATTCTTGCCTCCTTTGTCATAGGCTTATTTCTGGGATCTCTGCTCTGTTCCATTGATCTGTGTTTATGTTTGTGCCATTGCCTTACTGTTTTTACTGCTGCAGCTATGTAGTATATCTTGAAATCTGAGATTGTAATACTTTTAGTATGTTAATTCTTCCTGGGATGTTCTTTCTAGCCCACCTTTGCTAATTGTTATATATATATATATATATAACAATTGTTATATAAATACAATTATATATATATACATATATATATATATATGTATATATATATATATATATATATATATATATATATATATATATAAAACAATTGTTATATAAATGTATAAAATCCTTTTGGGTGCCTCCTTCCAGTCACTTTAGCTTTGTTTTTCATCCTCATGCTTAAACCTCTATCAGATGGTAAAGTATCGTTTCCCTAGCCACCTTAGTATATAATTTGTGTTAAACTCCCTTATTATTCACTTTCACTGATCTAAAAGCATGTCATTTCAGCTATAATTTTTCTTCTATATTTACAATGCAAATATTTGAGCATTATTATTTTATCTTACCTGTAAAGAACCTACACTTTTAGAACAAAATCCAAGAGGAGCCTCGATATGACATGTACTAATCTTGCATCCAAAGCATATTTATTGTATAATAGCATTTAGGTCATTCCCATGTCCTCTAGTTCAATGCTTCCCAACTATGTAGGATAAAACATCACTTCTTAAAAAAATTCTATGATACATTTGTAAAATACAATGAAAATAAATTGCTAGAAAAATGAAATACTGATGAACTATTTACAATTTTCATTTAAAAAATTATTTGTTTGAACAAACACAAAATTACTCTTTCAAGTTGTCAAGATAGCTTACAAATGCTCATTTCCAATGACTAGACTATATAACTTCTATAGTGGAAATTTCAATTAACTGTTTCTGGGACAAATAACACATCTGCTTATAGATCATAAGTGGCACACAAAGAAGTTGTCATTTCAGTTTGATCATGAGGAATGGTTGTGAATTAGACAGAAGATTGTAACAGAACACTCTAGGCAGAGGGATCAAATTTTACCCAAACTCAAGGAATGGAAATTACAATATTATTTTGGGATTGGTGAGTAGTATAGATTGATGAAAAATGGAGTAATAAAGAAGGGGTAAACAGTAACCCAAAGTATGTGAATTGGACTACATAGGAGTTAATACAGAGTTGAAGAATGAAGAGTTTGAAACATTTAAGTTTTTCAAGACTTTTGCTGCCTATAAAAGAATGCTTTTCTAGGAAAGCCAAATTTCTTATTACCCATTGACTGTCATCCCCATTCTAGACTGGGTTTCCCCCCAAATCACTGTACCTAAAGCAATCTAATTAAACTAAACATGAGCATTATACCACTTAATTCAAGGGATACTTATCGTATTTCTTTGTGCTTTTTAGTCACATCTACTGATCTTGCCCTTCTCACTCAAATATTCTTTCTTAGGCTTCTGTGATGAAACAGTTACCCTCTGCTGTCCTTCTGGAAACTTCTCTTAGTTTCCTTTTCAAACCTCCCTTTATTTAACATCTTTACATATTGGAATTCCTCAGGCCTCTATAGTTGGTTCTTTCCTTTATTCATTATATTGTTCTTTTGAAATTTTCTCTTCTATACTGTAATGGCTTCAAAGATCACCTACACATTTCTAATTCCCAAGTCAATATATTTAATCATGACCACTCTCCTGAGTCCTACATCTTCACACCCAAATGCCTACTAGTTATTTCTTCTTGGGTATTTCATGGAGATCTCTAACTTAAAATGAGCAAAACTGAGCACTTGTTTCCTACCTGCCTCTGTACTTGTCTGCACCAAAAATAAGAAAGCAAACAATGCTAAACCTGAAACCAATATCAGACTGTATGTTAACTAACTAGAATTCAAGTAAAAACTTGAAAAAGAAAGAAAAGCAAGAAAACAAATAAACAAAAACACATAAAGGACTTAATAACTTTTACTGTTCTTAGGATCCCAGTAGTTTAAACAGCAATTCAACATCATATTTGCATCCTCCCTAACCTTCATTCTTCACAACCAAACAAGTCTTGTTCTTTCTACCTCCTTTATCTGTCATATCCCCCTATTTCTCTTCCATATTATCCACTGTCTGGGCCACATATTAACATAATTTCTCCAAGGAGATTCTGCTGTTTCACAGATTATCTCCCTTTGTTTACTATCCCAAACTACCATTTCCACCCCCTCACTGTGTAGGTATCTTTGCACTTAAAATTACTTGTACAGTGTTTGGCTTCCACCGGAGAGTATAGAATCTATGAGAACAGGAATTGCATCTGTTTGAGTTAATGCATTATCTCAAACATATAATAGAAAACTAGACAAATATCTTAGTAGATATCTATTGAGTTAATAAATGGTCACTATAAGATGGCAAAACATAGAGCTGGAGAAACGCTGAATCTGGTAAATTTCAACTCTTTTCTTTCAAGATGCATCCTCTAAAACTTATTCATCTATGTTGACCTTCTAAAAAGAGTGTCATTGCATCTCGTATTTTACAGAAGATAAAATGACATCTTCTTTATAGCTTGCTCATAAACAAAAATGGTTTTCTTACATGGTGATATATTTAGAAAATGGAAAAATGTAGACATAATTTAAAGGAATACACATAATAGTTTATATTTGTTACTATATAATGACTAAATTGTCATAGTCACAGCCAAAAAGTATTAATTCAATTATTTTCCTGTGCCAATGGAATAATAATATTACTTACCTACTGCCATTATCTAAAATACAGCTTTAATTTACAGAAAACCAATAATGTGGTACATGGTGGTATATTTTGCACATTTCACAAATATAAAAGTCCTAGATACTCCTGGAAGATAGATATTTACTGTATTTTGATTTGATATTTACCTTACATGGAAAAGCAAGAGTCAGAGTAGTTAGGTAACATGTTAAGATGATAAAATATTAATAATTTGCAAAGCTCAGCTGCAGACACAAGTATGTCTGACTTCTGAGCATAAACCTCTACACTACATTTCTTCTCATGACAGTATGCATTTGTTCAATATGGTAGGACTACTTTTTCTGAGGGAAATCTAAGGGCAGATGATTTAAAATATATTAATATCAAATACACTGATTCTATGAAATAAGACATGCATGTTGTATTATGGAATTCTGAAGTGTATGCAAAGAGAGGAGTAGGCATTGAGGCTCTTCAGGACTCACAGAAAAAGACTACATTAATCCCCTCTTTGTGGAGGAATAATCCATTTTAATTTCTTAATTTTTAATGATATAAACACTTTGTGCATGTTTGTTGCTTCATTTATCATTATAGAGACTTCAAAGGTATTTTTAATTTCTAGGTTTGAATGTTAATTAATGTTATTTTATGTCTGTATATAAAAAACTGAAGAATACTTTGGAACTTTCTTTTGTATCAAATGGAAGGGAAGTAGACATCCTTCAAAAATAGCACCTCTAACAAAACAGATGAACATAGGGGAAAGAAAAAATAGAGAGAGAGAGAGAAAGGAGAGAGGGAGAGAGAGAGAAAGGAGAGAGAGAGAGAGAGAGAGAGAGAGAGAGAGAGAGACAAACCATAAATGAAAAAAGAAAATAGCATTTCTGTCTTGAAACATATTGTCTGTATGGGAAGTCAGATGTCCTGTCCCAGTCATGAAATGAAAACAGAACGTGAGAATTTGGACTAATGAAAGTCATTAGTATATGTCAGGTGGTAGTGTATGGCAGTTAAGAGCAAAGCCCAGAACAAATATTGGCCAGTTCAAAGCTTGATTCTAATACACACTAAGTTCTTCATTTCAAATCTCTGTACCACCATTCTTACTTTATAAACGGATGGATAACAATATCTAAATCCTTTTACGGAAAATTATAATAAAGGGCAGAGATATTGGATTATGTCCAAGGAAACGTGAAATCAACCAGATTCATATTAAAATTCTATTTTATGTGAATTCAAAGCTCATACCCTTTCAATTATAACATGCTCTAAGAAGAAATGGGAGGAAGGGGACTGAGGTGGAAGGAAAGAAAGCGGGGACATGGATGGAAGGAAGAGGGGAAGGATAGAGGAGGAAAGAGGATGAAGAAAGAGAAGGGAGAGGAAGAAGGAGAGGAGTGGAAGAAAAAGATCTTGTCATTTCTATACACATGAAATTGTGAAAGCTGCCATGACGATATTTTAAGACAGATGCCATTCTCATTTTGCAAATGAATGAATTGAGACATATATTTGCTAAGTTGCATGCCATCCAAGGTAAAGTATTAAAAATGACAATATTGGAAATTAAGTATTTTCAAAATTTCTAACTAGACTATCAAAAGTGAAGTTTTTAGTTAGTCTATCTACCCTATAATTCTCTCTACTATTTTCTGGTTAAAACTGATATTTGTATCATTAGAAGGATTGGAGAATTACTGAATGCTTTCTTTTATTTATACAGTCTTTTTTTTTTTTTTTTTACATACATACAGTGTTCTATTAGTTTCAGGTGCACAATATAGTGATTCAACAATCCATACATCACCCAGTGCTCATCACAACAAGTGCACTCCTATAAGTAGTTTTTAAAATGCTTTTTAGAGTTTTGACATAAAGCAAATAAAATAATAGGAGAAAGAGGGCTCTTGAGGTCAAGTTCCTTGGAGAAAAGATTAAAGAGAAAAGTATGGGATGATATTGGGAACATTTATCAATCCTAGCTTTTAAAGTTCTTGCTGTGCTCTTGAACCATCAATATATCACTAGATAAGCTTTTGACATTTTACAAAATAGAAGTGAGACAGGGATAGTGAGCAACTGAAAATAACTCATTGTTAAAGTTTTAAAAATTATTTTTTATATATTTTTTATGTTCCAATAAAAAGAAGCATGATATTTACATTTTAATTCAGCTACCAGCTCTCCATCTTTTCATCCTACATTAGTCATATTATTTTACTTACATATGGGTTATAAATAAATTAGTTAAATAAATAGCCCCATCTGTATTGTCTGCCTTATAAAAACCTTATTAGCTTTTTATAATCAGAATATGATGGTCAGTAAATTATACACTAATACAAAGTTAAATTCTATACATCTTTCTCTGGAGAAAACCCAGAAGAATTTGGGCATTTAGTGAAATGGTTTAATCAAATGTCTTTCTCTGTGAATATATTTATATTTATTTTAATGATATTTTGATTTAGAGAATAGTAAAAAGTATTTTCAAATATCCTACTCTTTCACCCCAAAACTATCACTGCTAAATATGAGTGCATTGTGAAATCCACAAAACTTTTGAACAGGTATAATTTATTCAATACATTTTGGTTAAACACTTATCTCTGTTCTAAATGTTGCAGATACAGGAATGATAACAAAACAAAACCAGATCCCTGATTTTGCAAACGTGGAATAACAGGGTAGGCCAAATAATAAACAAAACGAAAAAAAGGGAAAATAAACAGTATATTAAATGGTAATAACTTGTAGTAAAGAAATAGAACAGGATAGGGTAATAGAGCATATTGGCAGATTTTACCACTTTAAATAAGTAGTCAGCAAATTCTCCCAAAGAAAAAGTGACAATTAAGTGGACCCAAATAAGACACTGACTAGTTTTATGAAGCAAATGTTATGATCTGACCTGATAGCTCTAGTTACTATGTAAGGAATATACTGAAAGTGCTAAGAACAGAAACAGAGGAAAGATTTAGGAGTGCTAGCAGTAGAGGTGGTGAAAATTTGTCAGTTTGGATATATTTGAAAGTATCACTGAGACGATGGATTATATGTGGGGTATGAGATTAAGATATGAGTTATGATGCCTCTAAGTGTTTGACTTGAGGTATCCGAAGGATGCAGTTGCCACTTATTGACTTCGGAAACTCTGATAAAATTTTGAGGTAAGACCAAGTGTTCAGTTTTAGATATACTAAGTTTGAGATTCCTAGTAAACATCCAGATAGATGGGTGGGTAGATACATAACTAGATACATAGATAGATGCATAGGTAAATATAGATGATAGATAGATAGATAGATAGATAGATAGATGATAGATAGAGATACATACAGAGATGTATACATACATAGATAAATGGATTGACAGTTGAGGAGAAAAAGATAAGCTACAGTTACATATAATATAAAAGTCATCAATAGATAATATTTGAAGCTATGGGATTCAAAAAGGTAAATGAGTAAATATTGGGAGAAGTTTCAATGACTGAGTTGGTGACAGTCCACACCTAGTAAGTCAGATGATGAAGAAGCAGCAAGAGAAAATGGAGAAGCAATGAAATAAGTTTTTTTTTTAAATATGTCTATTATCCTGAACTCATATAGCAAAAGAGGAAGAAGTGCCTATCAGTGGCAAATGTTGCTGATACGCTAAGATAAAGCATTAGAATTGACCTTTGGATTTTAGCAAGGAGTTTTTGCTGTGGCAAAATCAAACTGAAAAGGTATGGAGGCAAATGCCTAAATGGAGTAGTTTTAGGATCGAATGAAAAGAGAAATGTGGATAGACAATATGAAGAGGATGTGGATAGACAATATGAAGAGGATTTATTCATAGAAATAAAGCAGAAGCTGGAGAAGATAGTGAAGGCAAGAGGCTTTTGCTCGTTTGGGGGTGTGTGTGTGTGCATGCAGGCATGTGTCTATGCATGCATGTGTGTGTGTGTATGTGTGCGTGCATGTACATGTGTATGTGATATTAAGTAAAAGAACATGACTCAGTATATTTTCTTTAATCCCAGGAATTCTTTTGATGTTTTTGTTTCATGAATATCTTTAGTAGATACATTGTCTATATCGAAGTTTAAATTACAGTATCTAGATGAAAACTAACTTTCTACTAGAGGTCAGCATATATTACTAAAATACATACATATATTCTGCTCAAACTATTTGAATATTTATATCTAATCTATGCATTATAAGAAATCATGTCAATGGGCAATTATCAAGGAGTCAAATTTAAACTCTGCCAGTATCACAAGGTTCATCACTTATTTTTTCTTTTACATTTATACACATTAAATTTATCTCTCGAAATGATTATTAAAACTAATATATATATATATATATATATATATATATATTAGTTTATATATTGTGTTCAAGGCATCATGACAAATATGTTACATACATTATTTTTAGTTTTCATTCCAAGCTTACATACAGATTTTATTAACCTATTTTCTAAATAAGGGTCCTGGTGATCAGCATGTCAGGGAGTTTTCTGCACCTTGATAAATATGATTGATGCAGCAGGGATTTGGTCCAGATATATTTAATTCCAACGTCCATGACTTTTAGCTTTTACTGCTTTGTAACACAGTGCTTACTGAAAGATAGGGACTGTCATAAGCAATACTTATTTAGTATGTTGAGTAGAGCCAAGTACAATGAAAGGCACTTAACATGACCTTACTGCTAAGATAGCTGTTACTTTGTCTAGGCAAAACAGTATCCTGAACAATAAACAAAATCAATCTTTCTCATATTTACAGATTTGAACTTTTAGGAATCATGAAGCAAAAAAATGTGAATTAATCCAGATTTTTTTCTTTTAAATGTCTTGCATTGTTGGGACAATTTATCAAACTACCAAACTAAAACAAGACAAAACAAAATCCAGTTTTACTGACAAGTCAAAGACTTGGATGTTTTAACTTCCACATCATCTGGTGTTAATTGTGCAATAAAGGCTGGTGAGGAATCCAGAAATAATCCCCTATGTGGCCTACTGAGTTTCCCTAAAGGTTTGCTACTGGTAGTGCAATTACAAGAATTACTGAAATGTAAGCAAAATTTCTATACCAAAATTCCTTTTCTTTTTAAAGGAGATAGAAGTTTATTGAATAGACCACAAAGGAGGGGTAACAAGACAGCAGAGAGACTGTCTGCCTTTAAACCAAAATTCCTAAACCAAATCTTTGTCTCTTAAGAATATTGGCTTTCTGCATGCTTAATTTCTTTCACAATTTAATTAATAATTGAAAATGTAAACCCCCATGTCTTACCTTCAAATACAATCTCAATATCAAAATTTAAATATATGGGAAAAAATAATTAGCAGCCCATTAGCGGTTTCTCATTACTCTGAGATGGATTTTGCATCAAGGTTTAGACACAAGTCAGAAAGGACACAAAAGCCAGTCTCATTTTAGAATCTTGATCTTTGAAAATCCTTGACCAATTCAGTATCCATTCACTACCTTCTTTCCTTTAATTTAATTGTATTTTTCTGATGAGTTTAAAAATTTTAAGAGTGAAATAATACAAACATCAGTAACCTCTGGGTGATTTTTTGTTTTGTTTTGTCTTAGTCTTGTATGATATAAAAAAAACTCAAAAACCTTATTGAGGTATTAAAATAGAAGTAAATTACAACATGCATGAAATTTATGTTAAAATTCTATTACCACAATATATATTCATTTATATATGACTCTAGTGGTAGTATTGAAAAATAATATGATTTGGAATTCCATACAAATAGTTTTGAATCTCTTGCATTCCACTTATGAACTTTACGAACTTGTAAAGTTCTTTAATTTCCATATGTAAATAAAAGTTACTGTTACTAGCTAATAGGTTGGTCATAGATTTACAATTACTAAGTGAGAAAGTACGTATGATCTTCTGCAATTAAAAGCAGGAACAGTTTTGTCTCTCCCTCTTATCCAGAAACATAGCTAGAGTATAGTTAAATGAAATCAGTAACTGAATTTTATTTTTAGAACAATAGAAAAAAGCTTATTTGACATGTCTGTATAGCAAAATAAATGAAAATATATTGTTGTAAAAAATGTCAATCTTTCTCAATAAATTAAACTGCTAGTGACCTTTCAAGCCAATGAAAAACAGACAAGGGATGAAATATTGTATACACATACGTATATCCATGATGTACACGTATATTTATGTGTTAATTTTCTAACCCAGGAAGTATGTATTTTATCTTTTCTGAATGAAACATCTTTGATGTGAATATAAAAATGTTTAACATATTAAGTGAGACTTTTTTTAAGGAATTTAAACACTGTAATTTTGAAATAAGTAAACTTTCAATAAAAAGTGAAATGTTCATTTTTCAAGACAATGAATTCTAAATAATTTTTAAATGACTAGACTGTATCATATATGCTAAATATCATTTTTAGTAAGTTTGTCGCCTTTCGCTTGCTATTTTCTGTGAACACTAATAAACTCTATGATAATTTGAATACGTAATGAAGTATACAGAGAGAAAAACCTAGGGAAATTTTGTTGTGAAGACTGAGAAGCTGAGCACTGGAAATTTTACCTCTCGACAATGGTCCACCTTAACAGAAAAAACAGACATAATAATTAGCTACTATTTAAACTGACTATGAATATATTCTACTGAAATAGTATATGAAGTATTTATCCTACTCATCATAAAACTAACGTTAAAAGTCAGGACTATGTTTTGATACAACTTCGTCAGCATTTAATCAAGTGACCAATAATCTTTGGTGCAGATAAAAGAAATTTAAGTGAACAAATATAACTTACCTTATCCACAATACATATCTGCTTTCTTGTTTGAGCATCAAGTACTTCAATCTCAAAGTGCGTAGTTTTTGAATGTTTAACTACTGGAATTGATTTTAGAGGGCCCGCTGAGAGCACAAAATGCGACAAACAGTGGAAGTTTCTCAAGTCATTCTTCAGGATGGACCGTGTAGCTCCTCGGGAAAATAGTTCTCTCTTGCGTTCTGAAGCAAGGGACTTGTGCCTTTTGAACATTGTGTGAACTACCAGGAGAATCTGTCATGTCAACAGAAGACACTTGCCAGTGTGTTCCCTTTGCACCAGTTTAAATACTGCGGGTGAAACCAGGAAAGGTCAAGTGCCATGCCATTCCAAGAGTTCAGTTTTATTTAGCAGGCTTGAAAACAATGACTGATCTATTTCTATATATAACACACTATTGTAAATTGCTGCAGTGTAGAGGATTACTTTACCAGCATTCCAATTATTTCTTGCTTTCTCCTTTTATCTCTGCTTCTTAATATGGCCACTAGTATCTGAAATTCCAAAGCAAGAAAAGAATAGACAGAGTTTTTATCTCTGAATTCTGCATGCACCTCAAACAAATATATTATTATTGACACATTCACATTTAGATGTATTTAAAATTAGCATAGGGATATCTTATAGATAAATTAAAAAACACCTAGTACATAATTACATAACAAAATTTTTTATAAGTGTTGCTTAAGAGAAAGACTTGTGGCATGTTTTAAATAGATATAAATAAATATAAATATATAAATATATACTTAATATATAAATATTAAATGTTATATAGCACAATATAATATAATATAAATTATATATACAAATAAACATATATATATGTTACAAAACGGATGAATTCTTCACTGTACAGGGAATAGAAAGATGGAACATCATCCATGAGATTGGAATACGTAGAAACCAATTTTATAACTTAAGGAGAAATAAGTAAATCTCATTTTAACATTTCTAAACATTATATGTTATCGGCAAATCTTTGAATTTGTATAAAAAATTTATACTAAACATTACATTTACCACAGCACTAAGTTATGACAAATTCAAATACTATCATTATAAACAATGAAGAATGTTAAACAACCTGGAAAGAGGGGTTTGTTGAAAAGACTCAAAGCACTTGGATACCTATATATCTGGTGAAGAAACAACTGAAAAATATCCAAAATATATTGTCACTGATTCAAAGGGATATTACAGGAAAATATTCTGAGATGTTATTTACAATGAAGACATGAAGAGTCAAGTGGCCAGAATTATAGAGAAGTGAATATATATATATATATGTGTATATATATATATATATATATATATATATATGAGGCTAATATTTCCTGTTATAATTAAACAAAATAACAATGATTTTTAATTGTGATCAAACATTATACAATGAAGATCCACTTACACATTGTGCAGTTATCATTTTCATTTTCATATTCTAGACAACTATTACACTCAATATGTAATCTTTTAAAAACAGAGAAGACAAAAATATATATATGTTTGTGTGCCTGTTACACATACACACGTGTTGTGCAATTTCACCACCCAAGTTGAACAACACTCCATCCCTTGGAGTATATCCAGAATATACCATTGCTATCTAAGATATTAAAATTAGGGGAAGCTGGGTAAAAGTACACACACAGCTCAGATCTAATCCATTAGAAACCCAGAACACAGTCTTCTCAACATCCCACAGCGACCTTCAAAGCATCAACCTCACCTGTGTTGCTTTTCCAAACTAGTCTTTCTGTGTCAATACTGGCTGATCTATTATCATTTTAATATAGCAGCTAGATCGATCAGGCTCTATGCAAAAGCAGACCTTGCAATAATCTGCTCAACACACTGCAGAGTCTTTCTATTTTATGCAGCAAAAACTCCAAAGTTCTCCGCGAAGGTCTGTAGGATCTGCATCATCAGCACCTTGTTATATTTCTGATCTCATCCCTTAATCTATCTATCTACAGTGCCTAGCACAGTGTCTGGTACACATTAGGTGCCCAATAAATATATATTAAACAAACAATCAGTAAATGTATCTTAAAGGTGTAGCAGAATGGGGTGATGCTAATCGCATGCTCAGGTAAACTACCGTCTTATACTAAAATGACATAAACATATCCTGTAGGTCTCTCCAGATACAGTTTCTATTTAAAAAAAGGAGTAGTCTAAAGGACACGGGAGTTGAACTGAAAGAGCTCCCATTGCCAAAGTTGGAAAAATACAAGCAAGAAAATAAATGCTGATGATAATGGATTCTAACTCAAAGAGCAATATAAATATCCATGAGTCCATACTGTTATGAATAAATGATAAATAAATAAATAAAGATAAAAGGTGGGTTTTCCTTACACAAGAATTCCAGATAGTATATATAGATACTCTCTTCCTGCATGTGGATTTCACTTAGTGACACACTTACAAAAATAATGAATGGAAGGGAAAATAGAAACGTTATGGAGGAGAAAACTGAAAGGTAGAGAGCATTTTAACCAAGAGGCCAAGATTAAGATCACCATGAAAAGTCATGGTGATATCATGTACCCAATGATATCATGAGGTGAAGACATTTCACCTCTGTGGTACTCTTCCAAAAGTTCACTTCCTCAGTCTCACCTTGAGAAAAATCAAGACAAACACAAATTGAGAGACAGTCTACAAAATGCTTACTATTCTGAAAAACTCTCAAGAATTTGAAAAAGAAGGAAAAACTGAGAGACTGTAACGGATCAAAAGAGAATCTGTGGTAGCATGACTAAAAAATTCAATGATGTCCTGTTTCCTGGAACAGAAAAAGAAATCAGTGGAAAAACCTGTGAAGTAAGAATAACATTTGTACATTAATTAATAGTGGTGTATCAATGCTAATTTCTGAATTTTGATGAATATACCGTTGCTATCTAAGATGTTAAAATTAGGGGAAGCTGGGTAAAATACACACACAGAAAAACCTCTCTGTACCTCCTTTTCAATGTTTTTGTAAAATTACTCCAAAATGAAAAGTATAAAATAAATACACACCCATCCCAACACATAAAATAAGGAATAGATAAAGAGAAAAATGGAAGTGAAAGACATTTAAAATACGAAACTTTCAGATTTTTATCTGTGTCAATCACTCAAGTTAAAAATTTTGGAAGAGAATAAAAATCACTTTAGATATTATGCTACTTATTATTTCATTATGTATTTTGGAAGTAGTTTTAAAAATAAAGTGATTTATATTTGCTATGGTGTTCTCACAAGATTATTGTTAAATAGATCATAATAAAAATAACACCCTTATTTAATATTTGTTTAATACTAGACCTAGAATATCACTTTGTAAACTAGATTTCAATTTAAAATATATTTAAAATAGAAAAAAAAGGATTACAAAAAGATGCAATCTCAAATCAGAACCTTTATTCTAATTGCATTTATTTATAATAAAGTGTGAAGGAGAAGAGTTAAGATACTATTGTTCTTTACCTCCATATTTTTCATTCATTTTTGACAGAAAGTTACCCATTTCAGTATATTTTCCATTTGAAGTACCATTTTAAAATATTAGATTATTTTAAACAATTAACAGGCTAATTTTTTGGAGCAATTCTAGTTTACAGAAAAAATACATAATTGAATGTGCAGAATTCCTATATACTCTTCCTCTTCTGCAACACAATTTCTTCATTAGTGTGGAAGTTTGCTACAACTGAACCAATATTGACAGATATTTATTAATTAAAGTGCATACTTAGTCTTTGTGTTTTACAGTTCTTTGAGTTTTGACAAATGTATAAAGTCATGTCTCCACCTTGATAAAATCATACAGAATAGCTTCACTGACTTGAACATGTCCTGAGTTCCAACCTCCACTGTTCCCCTATTCCAAACCCATTGGTCACAACTGATCTTGGTGCTATCTTCAAAGTTTCACTTTTTCCAGAATATCATTAATCAAAATTATATAATATGTAGTATTTTGAGAGTGGCTTTTTTCATTTGGCAGTAGGCTTTTAAGTTTCCTCCACACTTTTTCATAGTTTGATTTCTCTCTTTCTCTCTCTCTCTCTCTCTCTCTCTCTCTCTCTCTCTCTCTGTCTCGTGTGTGTGTGTGTGTGAATAATCCCTTCGTGTATGGGTATACCACAGTTTATTTATTCATCCATTTATTGAAGGACATCTTGGCTACGGCTATAAACATGGATGTTCAGGTTTTTGTGTGAATATAATTTTTAATTTATTGAGGCAAGTAACTAAGCGTATTAATCCTGGATGGAATGATAGGCCTATGTTCAGCTTTATATGACCCTATCAGACTGCCTTCCAAAGTAGTTGTACCATTTTGCATTCCCACCAGCAATAAAGGAGAGTTACTCTTGCTCCATCTCTTTATCAGAATTTGATAAAGATGTTGTCAGTGTTTTTGATTTTGACGATTTTAATAGGTGTGACATAGTATGTCATTGTTTTAACATGCAATTTTCTAATGGCAAATGCGAAACATTTTTGGGGAGCACTTTTTTTTACGTTTATTTGCCATCTATATATCTTCTATGGCGAAATGTCTGTTCAGATTTTTTGTCCAATTTGTAATTTTTCTTCTTACTGTTGAGTTTTAAGAGCTCTTTGTATATTTTAGATATAAGTCCCTTATCAGATACGTGTTTTCCAAAAATCTTCCAGTCTGTGGCTCACCTTCTCACTCTCTTAACATTATCTTTTGCAGGGTAAAAGCTTTCAATTTCATTGAGGCCCAGCTTATCTTTTTTTTTCTTCATTCATGGATCATGCTTTTGGTGTGGTATCTAAAAAGTTATCACTAAGCTACAGATTACCTGGATTTTCCCTATGTTATCTTCTACCTTTCTAAACCTGAGTAGTTATAATACTAGTTCACAGGAAAATGAAATTTATTCATAATAATCACAGTAACAGGCAGTGTTCTAACCTAGTTCCATTAACACCAACAAATGTCTGCAAGCATATTATACTCTTCCCCTGTGAAGTTTATATGGTCTTATTTTTTCTCCAACTTTCCCAATTTTAGTGATACCAATGAACTATGAAATGGGCTCTGAATCAGCAAGCCAAAAGCAGATAGGAAGAACCTTAGTAATACAAAAATAAATTGTTTTCTGACTCCCCAGAGGATATGAACTTTCCCAAAATAATATTTTATATGCTGATCTATTACACAAGTTTTCTGAAAGTCCTGAAACTACTAAGTGGCTGAAACCACTGATATTAACATTTCAACTAATACATAATAAATGAAAAAATATACATAGTAACTGAAAAACTATTTTGGCCACGTGAAATAAATCACTTGTAATAGAAGGAAAGGGACATAAGAGCAAAGCAGGTGTTATTATAAAGTTTCCATTTTACATTTTTGACCAACAGATTAGGATAGCTGATCTAAACCAATTATCAGTAAAAAAAATAACGATAAATGAATCAGTTCAAATTACAGACAAATCCTAGTTGCTGTATTCAAAAAGGCAGTGTGGGTGAAATGTAGGGGGAAGACGTCTGGTATTAAAGAAAGAGATGTGGATTCTTATTCTAACTCTGCCAGAGTGAGCTGTGTGATACTGGCTACACTAGGTAACCTCTCTCAACAGTAGTTATAACGAACGTTCACAGAATGAGTACATTCTCATGATGATCTCTAATGACCTTTATGACTATGATTTCTAAGTCATATTTATTTATTGATTGATTTTTCTTTTTTTCAAGTTTTGTAATTGAAATTCCAATATGTGAGTGATGAATCATTCAATTCCACACCTGAAAGTAACAGTACACTGTATCCAAATAATAGTTAAAAGACTGTTTCCTGTTTAAAATCAGCCATAAGAGAAAAGAAGAAATAGAATCTCCATAATAGTTTTCCCTCACAATACTACTGGACAGTTAAGTGTGCTTGTAAATCTGTGATGTTACTCTTAAATCAGACTGGAGTGCAAATATCTCTACTTCACCAAGTGCTATGGTGAAATTAATGGTTTTCTGAAAGGCACATCCGTTGGTCTGAGATTTAATTTTTTTAAAGAAATTTGAGTAAAACAAAGTCTCATCTTTTGAGTACAAGGTTCAAATTTTTTTGTAAAATCAAAATATCCATCCATGGAAGAGGAAAAATGAAAAGGAGGGATACAACTTAATTTCATGGTTTCAAGCAAACCATGCATTTCTGTTTACCTTGATTGTATTTATTTATTTATTTATTTATTTATTTATATTTTTAAAAATTTTATTTTAGTGAAAGAGAAAGAGAGAGTGCACATGAGCGGGAAAGGGCAGGGGGAGAGAGAGAGAGAGAGAGAGAGAGAGAGAGAGAGAGAGAAGACCAAGCAGGTCCCACCCTCAGTGCAGAGCCCTATGTGGGGCTCAATCCCACAACCCCAGGATCACAATCTGAGCAGAAATCAAGGGTCAGTGGCTCAACTGACCGAGCCACCCAGGCACCCCGTGTTAATTTATTTATTTCTCTTAAATTTAGATATGACTATTTACTAAAATGTTTCCTTTGGATTATTAATACAAATTACAAACTTATCACAAACTATTCAATTTCAGTCATTACTTCAGCTCTGCTTCACTCCCCTTCATTGCAGACTGTGCTTTTATTAGGACAGTTGGCTAGGCCCTCTCTTGTGTTCTTTGAATCATTCCTGGAGAGTTTCCAGATCATTCAGGCCTGTCCTTCCCCAGAGCCTGTCTTAAGATTGCAGTTGTTCTGTGATGTGTGGTGACACAGGCCACCCTTTATTTTGGGAGCCAAGCTCATAAGTATGCCTCTTTCTTTCAGGAATTCTCTGTCAGGCATGGTGTGGACCATAGACCTTTTTTCCTCAAAGTTCAAAGAAGGACTGAACAATTCCTATACAATTATTGTTTCCTCTACTTCGGTAGGTTGTGGGGAAATCATGGTCACACAAAAATTTAAGGTTCAGTGTGAGAATTGAGAACTCAGTTTGTTTATTTTTTATTACATGCAGCTGCTTTTTTCATTCTGGTGGGAGATTGAGGCAGGTGCCCTTCTTTGGTTTCATAGATCTTCACGAAAACCTAAAGTACATCACAGAGATGAGAATGAGGCAGTACAGAGTGAGGGTATTAACTCTCCTCATCATTTTAATGCCCATGTAAAACAAATCCTTAAAAATGAGATGTTTGAAGTGCATTTTCAACTGGAAGCAGAATGATTGACTATCAATATTTGAAACACCATCTTATTTTATGATTCTGTGGGATTGTCATATTGTTTTCATTTTGATGCATTTTACACCACAATATTTACATAATTTAATCTACTTAGAAAAGGTTACATCAATGCTGAAGTAGGTGGTATTCACAGAATAAAACCCAATGCTCATTCACGCCAGGCTTATTATGGTCCAGGCAGTGTACTCCATGTTTATCCTCATAGCAACTGGATAGGGTGGTTTTTATCCTAATTGCAGAAACTGAGAGAGAGAGAGTTTAAGTAAATTGACCAAAGTGATAGTCAAAAAGTGGTCACTAACCAGTCTAAGTTCCTGATCGCTTCCCAGTATCACTTTTCATGACTACATACATACAGGTACATAGCCAAGTATATATAGCTAGGGGACTCTTATTTACTTTTACATTCAATGCTTGTGACTGAAAAATGGTAGACACACATTTTTCAAAGGCACACTTTCAAACCTTAGGGATTCTTCACTCACAGTATCATCTATGTGAATATGTTTTTGTGTACAAATGTGTGTGTGTGTGTGTGTGTGTGTGATGACAGGGCAATCAGTACTGTTCTTTGGAGGGTTTACTATTAATGAAACAGCAGATACAATGTCCCTTGAAAAACACATAGGCTCACACTTCTCTGGCTTTTATCCACTCTAAATTTGCTCGATGAGTCACTTTTCTGCCATTCTTAGATCACAACTACTCTAGGATTTATATTGGGCCATAGTGATACCTGGAGTTATGCAATTTTCTTAAGGACTGAAATAGCCACTGAAGCGTCATTATATTTGCTATATAAGAACATTAAACTGCACTGTGTTGAATAGTCATTTTATTCTGTCTTCTGACTTGATATACAATGCAGTTTTTATAAAAGAATTACATTTCCTTCACATTTCAGGATTGATCTCAGTTAATGTATTTGTGAAATAATACAGCATAGTAGCTAATGTGTAGTAATGGCATTTAATAAAATTTAATGAATAAATTAATTAATAGCAAGAAAATATGCTTAAGACAGTATAAAGAGATTGATAAAATATAGTTTTATGTTTGTAAGTATAGTCAGTATCACTATTGGGGTAGAATGGTGTGGGACCAAAATATTTCTTTGATTACATTTATGAAGAAAGATCCGGTCAAAAATAGTCCTACTTAAACCCTGCCATGTCTGTCTCCACTGAAAGAATGGAGTGACACTGGGTGAATAAGGAGAATCACTTATCAGGACGATATAAAATTCAAGTTTAAGTATCTTTTATTCTAGGAGAACATATGATCACATAAATAGTGAAGAATGGCATTTCTTTGCAGTTGAAACCAACTAATAAGGAATAATAGAATTACAAAGATACCACTTTGCTACCATCACAAAATTTTTTTCCAGGGAAAAATCTTCAATAGACAATAAAACAAGATATTCTCATAGTTTTAAAGTGTCTCCCCATAAAGTAGTCACTAATTACAGAATAAAAATGTGATATTTCATTGTAGAAGCTTGGCAGCCATCACAATAAGTGATATATTTTAACATAAACAAAAATGGGATAAACTGATGCCTTGTATCCCCTGATATGACTTGCAGAGAACGTAATATTGACTCTGTAATATTCCTTCCAAAAACCAATTGTTCATTCTAATCATAAGAAAATGTCAGATAAAAATAAACAAGACCTCTGGACTAAATTCTTCAAAAGTTACAGTGTAAAAGAATGAGTCAATAACTCTTCCAAACGAAGAAAGACTAAAGAAACATGAACAACAACTAGTATTTAATTCTCGATTAAAAGCGGGATCAGGAAAAAAAAACTTTCAGTTATAAAATAAATAAATCATGGAGATATAATGTATGCATAGCAGCATAGGAATTAGTCAATAATATTGGAATAACTTTGTATGGTGACAGATGTTAACTAGAATTATCATGGGGATCATTTCATAATGTATAAAAATATGGAATCACTATGATGTATCCCTGAAACTAATGGGATATTGTGTCAATTATACATCAAAACAAACAGACAAAAAAAAGGATGAATTTGAGATCATTGAAGAAACAACAAATTATATATTAAATAACATTATTGTATAAAAATTTAATGTGCTAAGTTTGATATGTCTATCATAGTTCTGAAAGAGAGTGTACTTAGGAAATAAATGCTGAATTATTTAGGGGGAAAGGGACATGGCATCTCAGACTAACTCTCAAATAGTTTAGGAAAATATAGTATATTCATACAAGTCAAAATGGTAAATTTGGGCTAAGGGTGTTCTTTGTATTATTATTGTTACTGTTTTTTAAGCTAGTTACTATTTAAAAATAAGAAGTACTTTTGTTATAAATGAGGAAGTTCTTATATAGAACATTCAGAAGAGATGAAAGGTAAGTACACTAGGGTATAAGCCTTTAATTTAATATATATTCCACATTTGCATTGAGATTAGACATAAACAATAGTAGCTATGTGCAGTTTTCCAAAAATCTGTGACATCTTGCAACTTTTATCCTCCTGGTAAGTTTATTGGTAGTTTTACGCCTTGGCTAGTCTTCAGTGCCATGACTTTCACCATTATGATATCACATCATTTATATTTTAGTGCAGTCCACACACGAAAGGCATCAATAAATTATAGAAATGAATAATTACCATAAAATTACTATTCAATTCACTTTTCACCAACTACCTTATACTGGTATCAGTATGAAACTATGAAAGAAACTATGAAAAAATGCCATAAAAGTAAGCATCATTTTTCTCCTAATATTAGAGTTACTTCTCAAGACTCTTCTTTTGTCTGCAAATATTAATAAATTGGCAGGATGGTTTTATAAACACCCTAACATTTAGCTCCAAATATCACATAGATCATCTACTCAGTCCTGAAAAATAATATGTTAATTATTTAACTCCTGAATGATAAATACATTTTAATATGTTTATAATTATGTATGTTTACATTAATATTATTTTAACTATGAAATAAACCTGAATAAGTGTATCTACCAAACAAGTGTTATGTTTATTTACTCTGGTTAATCAGTCTTATTATTATGCCCATTAACATTAAAAACACTAAAGCCAAAATAAATCAGTGAAAATTAAAACTTTTGAAGGTTAAATGCTAATGAAAAAGAAAAGTGAATATGTGTATATAGACATACGTGAAATTATTCACATGCATCAAACTATAGAGAGAAAAATAATTTCTTAATAATAAAAGTTAACTGGAAATTATTATATGATATAAAATCATTTCTCTCCTCTTCACTTATAGGAAGAGACTTTATTTGTTAGGAAAGGGGCTAATCTTTATTCTTCATCCACTCCCTGCACATCTGTATTTAGTTGAACATATCTGAGTGTCTGAGTCTTTTTCCCCCTTATCCTTTCAACATTTTTACCCCACTCTGTTGTCTCCCAAATGTTGAATATTCTGCACATGGCAGTAAGAAAATATAAACAGTGGTAAGAGAAGTTCCACATCTGTCAGTAAACTGCCTCTGTGCCTATGTGTATTCCTACTTTTTTATACTCATGATTACAGGATTAACCATTCTCCCACCCAAGGTCAGAACCTCCAGGTGTATACTGACTCCCATTTCCTTTTGCCGGGTGAAGAACATTGTTCCAGAAATTACCTCTCAGTTTTCCATTTCATCAATTTTTAATTCTTTTTACTGTATCATTAATATCGCCTTAATACACATGTCATCATATTCCTTATATCTAAAAAAAATAAAAACTTTGTTTTTACCCATATCTTCTCCAGCTAGATACCCCTTATTCATATGTTCCTCTTTCAATAGAAATGTACAAATTTTATTTGAAATCTTTGTCCCATTCTTTTTCCTTCTATTCCCTTATGCACTCATTTTAATATGTCACTTGCTCATACCCAGCTGTTCTTAACAAGATCACCAGTGTTGTCCATTCTTGCAAACCATTTTCAGTTATGGTCTTCAGTGTTCTAAGCAGTCTGCAGCATTTAATGCAGTAAGTCTCATTCTCTACAACATCTTCATCAGGTGCCTGGGTGGCTCATTCGGTTCAGTGTCTGACTCTGATCATGGACCATGATCCCAGGATCTTGGGATCAAGCCTCATGTTGGGCTCTGTGCTGAGCGTGGAGCCTGCTTAAGATTCTCTCTCCCTTCTTCTCTTTCTCCTTCTCCTCCTCCTTCTTCTTCTTCTTCTTCTTCTTCTTCTTCTTCTTCTTCTTCTTCTTTTTCTTCTTCTTCTCCTTCTTCTTCTTCTCCTCTCCCCTGCCTGCTCACTAAAATAAAAAAAAAGTAAAGTAAAATATTTTTGTCAACTGGCCTTCTGAACTTCATCTCCTCTGCTTCTTTCTTTTATCACTTTCTGTGACTCCCAAGGATTGCTTTCTAGAATTCTTCCTGAACCTTTAAATGCTGCTGCTCTTCCCTTGGATTCATCCAAAAACTATTGTTTTCTCCATGTACTATCACTGTCTACCTACTCTTATATTGTTTTATGGCTTTTCCTTTATTTAATAAATATTTATTTAGTATATGTTATGTGTCAAGCACTGTGTTGAATGGTAGAGGTGTATCAATGAACAAAAGAATCAAAATCCTGCCCTCTGAAGTGCACATCCTATTGGGTAGAGAGACTTGTAATACATAGCAAACTATATAGTATAGTATAAGGTAGCAGATATTAGAGAGAAAAATAAATCAGTCCTAAGAAAAGTTTGCAGTTTAAGATAGACTTGACATGGAAGACCTTGGGGGGTGGGAGGTATTTGAGCAAAGGCAGGAAGAAAGTAGAACAGTAAGCACAGGAAGATGTATAATTTTAAATATGGCTTATGCATGGGAAAAAAATAATCTTGGACTTAGAGCTCCAGTTCTGGCCTGTACCCTGAACTCTACATTCCCACATCCAACTACCTACTTATCTCTTAGAGAAATGACCTAAAAGGCATCTCAAATATAACATGCCTAAAAGCAGAACAACTTCCAAGAATCCTTATTTTCTCCAACAAACATTCTCCCTGTAGTCATTTACATTTCAGTAGATGGTAATTCTGCTAGTTTTTCTGGCCAAAATCCATATTTCAACTTTACCTCTCTCCTTTCCTACATCCTATAGCCAGTCCATATGCAAATGCTGTTGACTTTACTTTTAAAAAATATCTGGAGTGTGAGTATTTTCATGCTCTTCACAGAAAACTGTGAAAACGTCCTATCTCTCAAGACATCATCATCATCTCTCATTTTGAATGTGGCAGTAGCCTCCGAACTGCTGTTTCTTGTTCTAATCTTATTTCTCAAAAGCCAGTCTTCACACAAACCAAAGTGCTCTTATCATCTCCCTAAAAAATAGGCACCAATAGAACATCATGTGCTGTAGAGGCTTGTATGGCTGGAGCCTTAGTGTTCTGTTTGTTTGTTTGTTTTTCCATCAGTCTCTCTGCTCATTCTTTCCATCACTCTGGCCTAGCTATTTCTACAAAACATAAGCGTCTCTCCCCTTAGGTTTGCAACTTGTCTTCTCCCTTCTTGGAATGCAGCTACTCAGATATTTGCAAGAGTACTTACAAAACGTTTTGTTAGGTCTCTCTTTAAGTATCACCATTTCGCAGAGGACATTGCTAACCACTCCATCTCTGTTGCCACAAGTCTGAGTCCTTTCCCACCTTTATTTCTTCTGAGCACATATCACCATTTGACGACATGAAGTATGCATTTCTATTTTTGTTTTTGTCTTTCTTTAATCTACACTAGCATGTAAACTCCATAGAGCAGGAATTAGTGTCTTTTGTTTAATTTTGTACCTTCCAAGCCAAGAATAATTAATTGCCAGCCACATAGTAGGTATGTGAGAAATATTTATTGAATGTATCTTGAACAAATTAAATGTGAAACAAGCAATTTAAATGTGCTATAGGTTATTGTAATTGAAAGTAGTCTTACGATCTAGTTATTTTATAACTATCAAAATCAAATATATATAAAGTTATATATATTTAAAGTTCATATATTTTTTTTCTTGATGTAGAAAAGAAAATATGCAAGAAAACTTTGAGACCAGCAGAAATGACGCTTTTCACACCTCTGACTCTTCTTAAAAGAGTTTCTCAGATTTTTTTTTCTTGTTTTCTCAGACTATATTATGTAAGAAAATAATATAGAAGAACTAATAATCCTTGGCTATCAATCTAAATAGATATCTTGAATTTCCATAAAAGTAAGTGGAAAAAGTATGGATACAGACTTTCTCAGTTTTGAGAACAGAGACAAATACTGACTACCTAATTCATTCAGCCGCAATTTAATTTTAAAAACATGCTTATGTGTCACAATTCTTTCGAAAAGATTTTTGGTAATTATGAAATAATTCTTCCTCTTTCTCTCTCTCTCTCTCTCTCTCTCTGCCCCTTCCCCATTCATTCTCTCTCTCCCTGTCTCTCTCTCTCAAAATAAATAAATAAACTTAAAAAATATTTTTAAAAAAGGGGGACTCCTGGGTGGCTCAGTCGGTTAATCATCTGACTTTGGCTGACAACATGATCTCATGGTTTGTGAGTTTGAGCCTCACATTGGGCTCTCTGCACTGACCGCACAGAGCCTGCTTGGGATTATCTCTCTCCCCCCTTCCCTCTCTCAACATAAATAAATAAACTTAAAAAAAGTATTAAAAAATGAAATATTTCTTTCAACTAAATAATGCATATTTTATTTAATCCACTATACTGGCAGCTTCTCATTTTCTCCTAATCCACAACATAATTACATAGCAGTATTTTCATCAAATTTCGAAATATTCATTTTTCTCTTGTGAAAATCAGCCTCTGTCATTCTTTAGTATTTCATATTCTCTGTGTTGATGCTTGTTGAATTCGCAAAACTAAATGATCTACTGATCCAGTTACTCTGATAAAGAATAATATTAAACAGAATACTGACATGAAAAATATAGATTTGATATAGACTGGAAAATAAATATTTTATCAATACAGTAAGAAACATATGGGTCATGAAACTATTCTCCTGGTACTAAAAATAAGATTGTTTACATTTTGCAGAGTGACAATATATTTTGGGGGGTTAAAACCTGGTACTTATGGCTGCTTCAGAAGACAGATTTGAAATTTCCTCTTCATAATTACTTTCCCTTATCTGCTCATACTAGTATTATGCTACATAAAGTGTCAAAGTTTTACATCAGTAAAACAGCATATTCATCACATATGCATGTTGCTCAGAATCACATCTTCATGCTACACTGCTTGTCTTTCCAACTTTATAAAGTTTGGCTAATTTTTAAGGATATTCTATTTAGATAACTCAAGCAGAAGATACCATTCATATAGCTTTTCCTAGATCCATAAATTCTCTGTTGGAAAGGAATTTAGGAAGGACCTTTCAAAGTCATAGGATCTTTGTTCTGCTGGTTACAATTTGATTAAGAAAAAAAAAAACCCAACTAATTTCACTTGAAAAATATTGTTTAATCCTTATATTCAATTGCACATTCAAATTTACGTTGCATATTCTGCATCTCTTTTTAAAGAAATGAAATTTCTTTTTTTTCTAAGTTTCTTAATAATCACATGCTTTAAAACAATTAAATACTTAATAATTATATTTTACTTGAAGACCTAATACCGGCATGCAACAAATAAATTGGCATTTTTAATAAATGCTCCAGCACTATCATTAGTCACAATCTTAAACTGTCTGTGGTAGGTCATATTGCACTTTGAAAGCTCCATTGTGTGGAAAAGCTTCCAGCGCATTGTGCTATTTTGATTGTGTCATCATTAACTTAGCAAATGACTAAGTCATATGCTATGAGACAATGCTTGCTTTTAATATAGAAGGAAGGAAATAGCTACGTTCTTGCTTCAAATTATGTTAATACAAGTTCAAAATGCACTTCAGAGAAGCATGCAGATATGTGTATTATGTTTTGAGGTGCCCCGATGTTGGAAAACAAGCAGCAAATAAAGTTGCCACATTTTTTGTATTGCCATTTCATATTCTTACCAATAATCTTGTTACTCAAAAGCAATCATGTATAATAACTTTTATCTTCATTAAATAGAATTTGATACTACAAAACAGGGTAGTTAGGAGGTTTGACAGTTATAAAGAAAGTACACCTGGGCTTGACCTCAAGTCTTTTGAGGAAAGTTTAATGACCAACTGTATTTCAACCAAAACATTTTGTTTGGTGGAAGATAAGGCAAGAAGTGAAAATATTTATAAGCAAAATTTTGGAGTGTGTGCAGGATGGAAGATGTATGTTGAAGATTTAATCCCAGCAGATGTCCAATCCGTGTTTGTGCCTGTTTATGTAGGTGTAGGGGGTATTGTGTAGCTATGACAGGAAATGTACATATTCCAATGTGATTATATATGTAGGTTTTAAACATTTTATTTTTGAAGTTTATTAAGAATTATATATACATTAACATATATTACATATATATTCATAATATATACATAATAACATATATTACTAATATATATTACATGATAATATATACATAATAATATATATTATAATTATATATAATTATATATATTAATTATATACACATAATATATATTATAATTATATATTAATATATATTAATATATATTAATATATATTAATATATTAAGAATAATATATCGCATACCTTTAAAGTTTAAAGTGTATTAGCCTTTCCCTGAATTTCAAATTATTTATCTCTAAACACTATATTGTGTTGTGTTTGGACACCACTTTTCAATATTTAAAAGCAGCATATGTTCTCCCAAACATTCTATTCTTGAGATTTAGGTATATGCACGCATGTTGTCAGTAATGATTCCAATAGAAGAAAATGGTCATCAATTATTAGATCCGACATTCTATTTTTTTTCATGTAGTAAAATTTATTTGTGATTTGATACTTAATATTTGTATTACATATTTTTTCAGAGTTTTGGGGTTTTTTCTTCAATTTTTTTTTCTTTTACAAACAATTTTACAACAAAAAAAATACACGCACATCACTTTTGGTACACACATCAAACTATTTTACTATGCTAAATACCCAGAAGTACAATGGCTATGCCTTAAGTGCAGGCATGTTAAATTGTGATGGAAAATAAAGATTGTTTCCCAGAATTGTTGCTTAAATTTCAACGTTCAGTAGAAGTGTCTAAAATCTTCATTGCTCTACATTTTTTCTGCTTTTGATAGTGTCATATGCTTCATTTTCCCCAATATATTGTGTACAGAATGGGTTTTCACTATAATCTGAATTTTCATCTCTGAGATTATTCATGAGATTGAAAATGTGTTCAAATACTTTTGATGATATACTTTTCCTTTTTTGTTAAAATCATCTCAAGATTTTTGTTTATGTTTTATTTTGAATAGTTTGCTCCTTTAAATTATTTGCAGAGGGTCTTTACATTTTCTGTATTTAAATCTTTTTATTGATTATGTATATTGTTAAGATATTCACCAAACTTCTTACTTGACATATCTCACCCTTACTTTCTTAATTTCAAGGTTGCCTAATTTATAAATTTTTTTCCCATGCCTAATTACTTTTGAATCTTTAAAACTTTTATTTTGCTGAACTAATACAGCTTGTCTCCTATATATTATTCTACGGTTTTAAAATTTTGCTTTCTAAATATATCTTCATAATTCATTAAGAATTGATTTTATATATAATGAGTGGCTCATTTCTTCCCATGTGTAATAAATGGATCCAATACCATTCACTTAATAATTCACTATTGCTCTGATAATCTGCAATATCAGCCTTACAGGTATGAATTTCTCATATAAATAAATAGTGATCTGATTCTGTGGATACATAAGTTGCGCATTCCTGCAACTTTGCTATAGCGTTGGTTTTAAAAAGCCTCATATGTTGCTATGATATAAACTAAGACAAATCCTCTCATTTGATTGTTCTGCTGGAGTATCTTGTATATGTATGACTCCTTTCTATTTTATGTTAATTTTTGAATTATGCCTTAAGTTCCATGATAAACTTGAATGTGATTAAAATTTGGAGAAAATAACATTTTTATTCATTGTAATAATTTTCCTATGATTTATATTTTTCTTTGAATTGTCTGCAAATGGTAATACTTCAAGTCCTGTGTTTTTTTTTTTTTTTTTTCGTTTTGCTGGTTAGGATTTGTAACTCATTTTTAAAAAGAAATCGTGAGAGAGGCGACAGCAAGAAGGTGGAGTAGGAAGCTCCTGACTTTCCCCCCTCTCACGGACACCATTGAGTAAACAGCTACACATGAAACAATTCCATTGGAGGGAAATCTGAAGACTAGCTGAGTGACTCCTTCACGTGGGGTGACTTAAAAAAAATGCTCACATTAAAATGAGTAGGAAAAGGGGCTCCTGGGTGGCTCGGCAGATTAGGCGCGGGGCGTCAGTTCAGATCTGGTGGGTTCCAGCCCCTAGTGGGGTTCTGTGCTGACAGCTCAGAGCTTGGAGCCTGCTTTGGATGGTGCCTCCCTCCTTCTCTGCCCCTCCCCCACTCATACCTCTCTCTCTCTTTCTCTCTCTCTCTCTCTCTCAAAAATAAATATTCAAAAAATGTTTTTAATAAAAATAAAAAATAAATAAAAATAAAATGGGTGGGTAAAACTGAGATTCACTAATACTTTAAACCCCACCCCTAGTGCAGAACCTTACAATCAGGACAGAAACCTCAACTCCCAGCTTCTTCTTGAGGAGCAAAGTGTTTGGAGTGCACATTTAATACCCCAACTTTTATGGCTGCCAGACAAGGGACTATTAAATCACCTAGTTCTGAGAGCTGATGAGGTTTTGTGTTGGCAAGACCCTTGGGGACCATGTTAAACAAAGAGACAATGTTGAACAGAAACCACCAGAAGCACCAGTGCAGAAGGACCCGGCAAAAAGGCAAGGTTCCCAGTTGCTCCCTGGGTGCAGTTTGACTGCATACTTTCCCAGCCTCTGCTTAAGGGTCAGGTTTCTAATTAGCCTGCATCTAGGAGCTGATTGGGAACCCCCAGAAGCCTGAAGGACTCTCAGATACTTCTTCACCTCCCATCTTCCCCTCCCAGCTCACTCCAACAATAAAACAGAGTCGCCAGATTCTCCCTAAAAGGAGCATGTGCAAAATCTGAAAGGCTGCCACTCAAGGGATGGACTCCTAAGTCACATATCTCTGGGAGCTGATGGAGCTCAGCATTTTTGGATACCACAGCACACAGTGCATGAAGAGGCAGTTTTATATGGATGCACAATTGGCTGTTCCTCCTGCCTGTTCCCTGCCTTTGGGGCACTGACTGCACTTGGCATACCCTAGTCTCCTGGGGACAACTAAGAACAAAGGCTAGGAATTGGAAAAGCACAGAGGCTCTAAAAGCAGAAGAATCTCATGCCAGGCTGAGGATTTTTGCATCTATATTCATCAGGGATTCTGGCCTGTACTTTTCTTTTCTTGTAGTATCCTTACCTGGCTTTAGTATCAGAATAATGCTGGCCTTGTAAAATCAAGTTGGAAATGTTCCTTCCTATTAAATTCTTCAGAAAGATTAGAGAAGGATTAGAATTAGTTATTTTTTTTTTAAATTAGTAGAATTCACCATCTGATCCTGGACTTTTCTTTTTTGGGAAACTTTGTAGTACTGCTTCATTCTCTTTGTTATTGATCTTTTCATATTTTCTATTTCTTCACGGTTCAGTCTTGGTAGGCTGTATGTTTCTAAAATTTACCCCATTCTTCTAGGTTATCTGATTTGTTGGTGTATGATTGGTCACAACAGTCTCTTCTTATCCTTTGTGTTTCTGTGGTATACAAATTAGTGTCTCCTCTTTCACTTCTGATTTTATTTATTTGAGTTTTCTCCTTCTTTACCCTTAGTCTAACTAAAGACTTGTCAATTTTATCTTTTCAAGAAACCAATTCTTAGTTTGTTGAGCTATTATCTTCCTAGTCTCCATTTAGTTTTTTTCTGCTCTAGCTTTGTTCTTCATTTTTTAGCTCCATGAGGTATAAAGTTCTTTTATTTATTGGAGATTTTTTTAAATATATGAAATTTATTGTCAAATTGGTTTCCATACAACACCCAGTGCTCATCCCAAAAGATGCCCTCCTCAATACCCATCACCCACACCCCCCCCTCCCACCCCCCATCAGCCCTCAGTTTGTTCTCATTTTTTAAGAGTCTCTTATGCTTTGGCTCTCTCCCACTCTAACCTCTCTTTTTTTTTTTTCCCCTCCCCCATGGGTTCCTGTTAAGTTTCTCAGGATCCACATAAGAGTGAAAACATATGGTATTTATTGGGGATCTTTCTTTTTTCGTAGTGTATACATTTACTGCTATAGACCACTCAGAACTGCTTTTGCTGTATCCCATTAGTTTTGGCATGTTTAACTATATTTCCATTTTTGTTTGTCTCAATATATTTTTTTTAATTTCTTTTTTGGTATCTTTTTTGATCCATTAGTTATTCAGGATTTGGGGTCCAAATGCTCTCAAAATCCACATTTTGCACAGCAGGCCCATGAGGCCACCAAAAGTTCTGTTTGTTTCTTTTTCTTATCAGCAGTAGTCCTCCAACTGGACTTAAATCCACTTTTTGCATTGCTTGCCAAGACAAGAATCAGACAAATCTCCAAGAAATAAAGAAACTAAAGGTCATCAGTTCAACTGCAAGAGTTTTTACAATCATTGAAAATGTATGCCTTCTTTCCTCCTTCACCTTTTGCAAAAATGTCATGCCTAAAAAATGAATGAATGATTTTCTATTTTAAATTATTTTCCTGATTGTTCTGTGTAAGAGTTAGCCTGTCACAAAGTATACTATCCTATTTTGAAGAAGAAATCTCAAATCTAAAATTTTACAAACTGAACTGATAATAGTTTTCTTGATCTGGAGAAATTAGACCATTTGCATTCATCACATATTTCTCATATATTAATATGGTGAATATGATTAATTTCTATTGTTTTTATAATTTTCTCTCCTATTCTGTCTTTAACCACTTTCTTGAATTGCTTTGTTTGGCATCCTTTGTGTGTTTTTTTGTTATATTATTTTCTTTCTCTTTATTCCTTTTCCTTTGGAAATTTCATGCTTATTTATATGCATTAGTAGATTAAAAAATTATCACTGACTGTTAACCTTCTGACTCTTGATTTTGGTTCCAGTCATGATCTCATGGCTCATGAGTTCAAGCCCTGAGTTCGGCTCTGTGCTGATAGCACAAAGCCTGCTTGGAATTCTCTCTCTCTTTCTCCCTCTGTCTCTGCCCCTCTCCTGCTCCCTCTTTCTCTATCTCTCTCAAAATAAATAAACATTAAAAAAAATTAGCACTCATATTAAACTTAAAAATGTGAATGCTATTTTATAATTTTTTTCAGTTCTGAAGCAATATAATGAACTTCAGATTTTTTTTTCTGGTTAATTTCTTAACATCTATATTATTGTTATCCAGTATGCTTATTTTGTATTGACTTATTTATCCCACAATTTGGTATTGTTTTCAGTATTGCTATAAATAGTTAATTGATTAGATTTTCCAAACATTTTCTGTTTCTTTTGATCATGAGTTTTTCTCAAATTTCTTGGATGAATTTTTTCTTTTCTTTAAATTCATCCTTCAATTTTATACAGAGATATTCTGCTGAAAAAAATCTTGTATGCCTTGGTATATCTGGAAATATTTCCCTTTTCTTCATTAGCTATGCAATCAATATTCAGTTATTTGAAGATATTACTTTGTTATTTATGCTTCTATTATTACTGTTAAGTTATTAACAGACAGTTTATTTTCATTTTTCTCTAAGTTTCTCTGTCAGCCCTCATTTTTTTTAGGATGATCTGAAGATTCTCTTTTTTAATATTAAAAAAAACATTTTATTAGAAAAAGTTTAAAATGTGTAGAAAAGTAACATCCACATGCACTTATCACTTGGATTCAATATTTACTAATTTAGACATTTTGTGTCCTCTTTATCCACTTCCCATCCATTATTCACCATCCACATCCCTTTCATCTTCTGATTATTTTCAAGCTAATCCCAAATATCATGTCATTTTGTACCTAAATATATTATATCCAGGCCCAAAAGTTAAATATTCTTCAGAAATATTAAAAAATACCTTTGCTATCTATGGATCGCGTGGGTGGCTCAGTCAGTTGGGCTTCCTACTTCAGCTCAGGTCATGATCTCACAGCCCATGACTTCGAGTCCCCTGTCGGGCTCTATGCTGACAACTCAGACCCTGGGAGCCTACTTTGGATTCTAGTGTCTCCCTCTCTTTCTGACCCTTCCCTGCTCATACTCTATTTCTCACTCCAAAAATAAATAAACATTAAAAAAAATTTTAAATACCTTTGCCATCTAAAAATTTCACAATGTTTCCTTAATAACATTCATTAATAATTCCACAATTATTCCTTAATAACTTCGGAAAAGCTAGTCAGGGTATAAAATTTCCCAAGTTGTCCCATGAACATCCTTTTTGCTAACAGATTGTTAATTTGGTTCAAAATCCAGAGTAGATTCAGACATTGTAATCTACATATTTAATGCAATCCTTATTAAAATACAACTACAATTTTCAAAAAACTATAACAAATAATTCTAACATTTATATGGAACTACAAAAGAGCTCAAATAGCCAAAGCAATTTTGAGAAAGAAAAACAATGCTGGAGGTATCGTAATCCCAGATTTCAAGATATACTAAAAAGAGGTAGTAATTAAAATAGCATGGTACTGGCACACAAAAAATGGACATATAAATCAATGGAATAGAATAGAGATCCCAGAAGGAAACCCATGCTCATATGGTCAATTAAGCTATGACAAAGGAGGCAAGGGTATATAATGGAGAAACAGTTCCTTCAATAAATTATGCTGGGAAAAGTAGATAGCTACATGGAAAAGAATGAAACTGCACCACTTCCTAACACCATACACAAAAATAAACTTAAAATGGATTAAAGACCTAACTGTAAGATCTGAAACCAAAAAAATCCTAGAAGAAAACAATAGTAATTTCTCTGACATCAACAATAGCAACATTTTCTTAGACATGTCTCTTCGTGAAAGAAAAAAAAATAAACTATTGTAACTACATCTAAATAAAAAGCTTTTGCACAGCAGAGAAAATCATCAACAACAACAAAAAGGCAACCGGAGTGAGAGAAGATACTTGCAAATGATATAGCCAATAAGAGGTTAATATCTAAAATATATAAATAACTTATACAACTTAAAACTAAAAACAAACAACCTGATTAAAAAGTGGGAAAAAGACTTGAATAGACATCATTTTTTTTTCCAAAAAAGAAATAGAATGGCCAACAGACACATGAAAAGGTGCTTAACATCACTAATCATCAGGGAATTGTAAAACTAAAGATCCTCTCTTTATTTTTGTTCTGGAGTTCCCTGAGATATATCTGGATGTGGATGTCTGTTTATTTACCATTCTTGGAAGTCAAGTGGGCTACCAGACTTTGGGAACTGTTTTCATTCAATTATGTATGTAAGTCTTGGTCACTTTCTTTTCAGATATTCACTTTAGGACTAACTTTCTTTGAAAATAATGTGTATTTTTTATATACAATTAGCATTCAGATTCATTTTAATAAATTCATGGCACATAAAAAGATAAAAAAAACACTTAACCACAACTCCAAGAAATGATCACTGTTAACATTCCAATATATGCAAGTGTTTATATTTTAATGCGATTTTAAAAAGTATATCATAAGTTAATACAAAATTATTTGATAGACCATTTTCCAAGTTAATAAGTATTCTTCTACAAAAAAATTTTAGTGTCTCCATGGTATTATATATCAAAACCAATTCAACCAAATATCCATCTTTTAGATATTTGTCTCCAACTTTCTATTCTTATGCTTTGTTATTAGGATATAATAGTGATAAAAACAGGCAAAAATCTTTACCTTCATAAAATTTGCAATCTACTTGGTGAAAATCAACACTAAATAATATAGAATAGTAAATATATAGTATTTTGTATTGTGCTAAATACTGAGAAAGGCAGATGCATATTATCAGGGTTTGCTGTGTGAAAGATTAGAGTGATCAGGACAGGTTTCTCTGAGAAAATATTTTGATGAAGACATGAATCAGAAACCAGTCACATGGATATCTGGCAGAACATTCCAGAAAGAGAAAACAAGTACATAGTCCTAAAGTGCCAGCATACCATGGGAATGAAGCCAAGTGCTGGATTGAAGTGGACATGATAGAACACTTGGGGATGACATCAGAAGGTGGCAGAGAGTCAGGTCATGTTGAATTTTAGGGGTCATAGTTAGACAGAATTTACCTTTTACTGGGAAAGAAACGATAAGTCTTTGTGGGATTCTTTTAAAAAAAGGAGTAGCATAATCTGAATTAGTGGCATTTTGGCTCTCTAGATAAGGATAGGGTAATAGGTGGACAGAGAAGCAGGAGATCAGTTAGGAGATTGCTTCAATGCTCAAGGCCAAAAATGATGGACATCTACAGGGAGGCAGCAGTGGGAATTATGCATTGTGTTCAAATTCTGAAACAAGAGGAAATAGGAATTAATGGCACGTTGGTTATGAACAATAAGATTGCAGAAGGAGAGTGTTAGGAGTGGGGCAAAGACTTTCAGGAGATCATATTTTTCACCAAGCATAGTGCATATCTCTACTCATTAATTATAAGGCCTTGAACATGAAATGCTCCATAAAAGATATGTACATTTTACATATTTTTCTATTTATTATCAAGTATCTTTCCAGGATGGTTTTTACTAGTTTATGCATTCCTGAGCAGTGTAATGTAACTATTTTCTTTCACACTCCTGAATACTAATTTTGCTATTTTTAATTGCTGTACATTTTATGAATAAAAGTGCATCTCAAACTGACTTAATGTGCTCTTTAATTAGAACAAATCAGATGGATTTTAAACAAACTTAAAAAACTTGCAGTAAAAAACTGTAAGATTCTTTCTGTTTCTTATTTTATTCTTTATTATAAATTAGTGTCCATGTCTTTAATTCATCTAATGAATAAGGGCCTAACATTTGTCGTTTCTTGCCCACAGGACATTTTAATCCTGTGTTTGAGGAATTTTCTATTATTTCCATTGGGCATAATTCCCCATTTTTTTTCTTTTTTTCTTTTTTTTTTTTTTGCCAGACAGGACATTCATAGATAGCCCAGTCTTTCCTGCCAACAAATTAGGTTCTTGACTGAGTGACTCAGTTAGAAAAAGAGAGCAAATTGTAATACTCAGAGTTTTACATTATTTATCTAATACTAGATAGCAAAGACAACTACATCCTTCGGCAGTGGTGATATACAAGTGCCTGACTGTTCTTAATTATTAACTTCCACAGACATGCTAGATGTGGCCCTATCTTACTTCTCTAGCCTTTTTTAGTGACCATTTGACATTCTCATACCTTTTTTTTTTTTTAACATCGCAAATGCATTGTATTTATTTATTTATTTACGATAATTTATTGTCAAGTTTGCTAACATGCAGTGTATACAGTATACTCTTGGCTTCAGGAGTAGATTCCCATGGTTCATTGCTTGCATACAATGCCCAGTGCTCACTCTAACAAGTGCTCTCCTACAGTATATTATAAAGTTTACAGTATATTATATTTTAAAAAGACCTACAGTATATTATATTTAAAGACTGATTCTCAAGATTTTTCTCTTTGTCACTTATGCTCTTTTCTATCACAAAAATCACTGAAGCCTATGAGAATCAAGTCTTGTCTTTTAGGAGGCTATTCAGTTTAGATTATTTGAATGCATTCCACTGTCTTTTCATTTATAATTTACTCATTTCTTATTTTGAGAAAAATAGCACATATATGTAAAAAGTGAACAGAAATTGGAATTGAGTGATATGATTGCTCTGGATCAGAGTAGTGCATCATTCTTTTTTTGTGAAATATTTCTTCTCAGTACAAAAAATGATATGTCCTGTATTGGTAAGTACTACTTTTTTTTAGACATTTTTTAATGTTTATTTTTGACAAACAGAGAGAGAGAGAGAGCATGAATGATGGAGGGGCAGAGAGAAAGGGAGACACAGAATCCCAAGCAGACTCCAGGCTCTGAGCTGCCAGCACAGAGTCCAACACGGGGTTCGAACTCATGAACAGTGAGATCATGACCTGAGCTGAAGTCAGATGCTTAACTGACTGAGCCACCTAGGCGCCCCAATAAGTACTACTTTAATTGCAAGTGACTAACATCAGATACTTTACGTGAAACAAAAAAAGGGGGTGAGAGAGATTTGTGGTTGGAACAGAGGTCTACTTCAAGAAATATAAAGGGGAGTTGAGCAAACAGTATCCAGTTGAGCAAACTTGCAGCTGAAAATATTAACACCATGATTAGGGCTAGAGACTTCATTTGGGCTTGGGGGTTTTTCTATATACTTGTGATCTCTATATTATTCTGTATAACTGCTTCATTTTCCTTCCTTACTGCACATTCGCTTTCTATATGTGTTAGAAAAATCAGGGGACCGGTGTCTGCACGTGAGCTTTAGCTACTATGAGGAACGCATAAAACCAAGTGACCCTTGGTCCCCGAATTCAAAATTCCTGAAGAAGAGACATTTTCTACCGATGGTTAAAAAAGACCACATAGATATAATATATCCTCAGGAATTATTTATAACTTAGTAAATCCAGCAATTATTACAGTGCAATCACTATTAATTTATAGTGTCTCTAGACCATAGTGTATCATGCATCTTATGTGTAGTAGGCAGTACCCCAGTGTGGATTCTCCAGTAGATTAGTCACTAACAAAATTTCATGAAACAATGTCCACTTTAGTTTTTGAATTCTACAAATGCTTAATGCAGGGTATAGCACAAAGAAAACTCTCAATCAAAATGTTTAAAATACTAAGTGTTTCAGTAAAAATAAATAATCTGGCTAAGATTTAATCTTAGTAATATTGAATATAAACTGCTTAGAGTTTTGTTTCTCCTTATGTTTGTCTAGAACTCAGCTCCCCTGTTCTCACACTCTGTAAGGCTACCGTAAAGACGAAACATCCCATAGAAAGCAGGATGCTCCTTAAAGCTGTTGGGTTAAAGAAAACAGAACAGAAAATGGAAATCAAGATGGGTACCAAGAAAAATAATGGTGTCAGAAGAAATTATCCAGACAAAATATCATGTATTTAGCAATTTGACTAAGAATATACCATTGTCTTTTTCTTCAAAATTGAATCATTTTATCTCTTTTACAGCTTTAATATAATGTGTAATATAATTTATAACTACTAAATGTGCATACTAAATCATTACCACAAATAAGTACTTGTGTAAAGAGCCCTTTAAATAGCTTGAAATTAGTCATAAGTTTAGCTAAAGCTTTTAACTATCAAAACATATCTCAAATTTTAACATTTCTTATATCAAAACTCCTTTGTATCTAAGTATTATTAATGGAACAAAATGTCATTATTTCTTTTATTTCTAAATGTCTAGTTCTGGAATATAAAATTAAAAATTCAAAGAAGTTAAAGCAAATATGACATTAAAATAAAATTCTGCTTCTTCTTAAAATTTTACATTTGCTTTAAATTTAAGCAAAATAAATCAATACACATGTATTTTGTATATGCTTTTCATATAAGCTCATGCAGTAGCACTAATAAAAATTTAATTCCTTGCCCTCCCTCTACTTCTTGACAAACAGGCTAGCTTCTAGGGAAATTCACAAGATAAGTCATCTGGCTACATTCTCATAAAAACAAGGCTCTGAGAGGAACTACCTGCATTTAAAAAAAAGAGATCATGTTTATAATGCATATTTCAGTGATTTTTTTTCCAACTGAGAATTATTGTCTATAAAATCTCAGCACAGAAATAAGAAAAATATGTTTCCATGTAGGTACCAAAATCCCTTCTTACAAAGTCTTTTCAAAATTCTTATGAAAGATTCTGAAAAAGGAAAAATATACTCTAACACTCAAAAAGAGAAACACCTTTCAGATTCTAACACAAATTCAATCTATATTTCTTGTCAATGGATAAAATATCCTTTTGTATGCAAACTTTCTCACACCCTAACCCAATTTTATCCTCCCAGGTAGGGTGGCTATGAAGTCACTTATCTGAGCTCATCCCTGCTTCAGGTCATCAGCATAAGCTTTCAGAAGTTTATTCATTGTATATATATGTACTTTTTTCCCAAGTGGTTAATAAAAATATGTAATTAAACCCTAAAGGAATAAGGGAGAATAACCTTATTCCAGAAATGAGCAAATTAAAAAGTAGAGATGCACACAAACAAAACAAAATAACAAAACCTTATGATTAGTATTCTTATTTGCAATAAAAAGGATCAGATACACATTTATATCTATATTTAGAATTACATATATATCATTGGAGCTAGAATTTATAATTCTGAGGTACACATGGAAAGAAAGAAACATTTGCTTCACTTAGGATTAACAATTGTGTTTTGTAACACTGGTGGCCTAGTCAGATGGTGGATATGAAAGATGATTTAAATTTAAACCTCAATAAATTGGATATTAGAATTTTCTTGGTGAATATCACAACTCTGTGTTATATTCTCTTTTTTCACAAGTGGAAAGGGAGAGAATTATTTTTTTAGTCTCACATCAAGTTTTAGGCAACGAGACTTTATGAGAAGACCAAACAGAATTTTGTATTTGTCTGCTGAAGTCTGCTTACAGAGGGAGGCTGGTTAATTTCATGAAGACTTAATGAAGGATGGACAGAACCAAGAGAGGGATCTTCTTGAGGAAAGCTCCTAGAATTTGGTGGGGCAAGGAATGCTTAGAGCTGTCTGTCAGGAGTAAGAAAAAAGGTTGGAGTGCAGTTATTTTTATATTTTTCTCGACTGCCTGAGGTGGCATGGACCCTATCAAGAGAGTTAGGGGAGGAATTTTAAGTGGTCATCTGGTAGAAATATATCTTCTCTTGGAAACACAGGTGAGGGGCCCCCAGTGGAAGAGAGTCTGAAAAGTCTACACAGCTTTCCACAAAACATAGTCTGATTATCTACTGAACTTAGAGAATGTCAATGACAGATAATTACAAGTCAACTAGGATTTAGCCTGGGCACTGTTCCAACATTAAAAGGATCACTAACCATGTTAAGCAAGTTGAAGAGATTGTGAGGAAAAGAAACATTAGACTGGGGAAAACTAGAGAAAGAATCAGTTACGTCCACTTCAGGTGTGTAAAATGGAGCAGGTTAAGGCAGAGGGAGAATATAAGTTTAACTCCATGGAATTCAGAGTATATTTATTATATATAGTATATTAGTCAAATTTCTTTGGAGAAACAGACCAATATGATGTGTGTATGTATATATATAGGTCTATCTATCTATCTATCATTTATCTATATACTTCTATATAAATCTATCATCTATATATCTATGTATCTAAGTGATTATCTATCATCTATCATCTATCTATATATTTATCTATCTATCTATCATTCTATCTACCTATCTATCTAGAAAGAGGGAGAGAGATTTTAGGAAATTGTCTCGTGTGATTGTAGAGGCTGGCAAGTCTAAATTCTGCAGGCTAAGCCAGTGGGGTGGAGACTCAAGTAAAAGCTGCAGTTTGAGTCCAAAGGCAGTCTTTTGGTAAAGGTTCCTTTTCCTCCAGTGAATTTTCTTTTTTATATTAAAGCCTTCAACTGATTGGATGAGGCCCACCCACGTAATGGGAGATAGTCACTTTATTCGGGCTATTGATTTAGTTTTTTTAAGTTTGTATTTATATTCAAGTTAGTTAACATACAGTGTAATATTAGTTTCAGGTATACAATATAGGGATTCAACACTTCCACACTACATCCAGTGTTCATCACAGCAAGTGCATTCCTTAATCCCCATCACTTATTTCACCCATCCCCTACCCATCTTCCCTCTGGTAACAATCCATTTGTTCTTTATAGTTAAGAGTCTATTTCTTGGTTTGTCTCTCTCTCTTTTTATTCCTCCTTTGCTTATTTGTTTTGTTTCTTAAATTCCACATTTGAGTGAAATCGTATGGTATTTGTCTTTCTCTGACTAATTTCACTGACCATAATACTCTCTACTCCATCAATTTCATTGCAAATGGCAAGATTTCTTTCTTTTTTTATGGTTAATATTCCATTGTATATTTATATCACATCTTCTTTATACATTCATCAGTTGATGGGCATGTGGGCTGCTTCCATATCTTGGCTATTGTAGATAATGCTGCTATAAACACTGGATACATATATCTCTTTGAATTAGTATTTTTGTATTCTTTGGGTAAATATCTAGTAAGGGAACTGCTGAATCATTGGATACTTCTATTTTTTTTACCTTTTTTAAATGTTTATTTTTGAGAGAGAGAGAGAGACAGAGAGAGACAGAGTGCAAGTGGGGGGTGCATAGAGAGAGGAGAAGGAGACAGAATATGAAACAGGCAGCAGTCTCTGAGCTGTCAGCACAGAGCCTGACGTGGGGCTCAAACTCACAGACCACAAGATCATGACCTGAGCCGAAGTTGGACACTTAACCAACTGAGCCACCCAGACACCCCAAGGGTACTTCTATTTTTAATCAAAATCTATTGAAAAGAGAAGTCATAGGATTGACCTTAAATGGCATCAATGAGATTGGGAAAAGTAGTCTTAAGTGCAGTTAGGGGAAAAATGATTTTGCTTCAATCAGACCTTAAAATAATACAACATAAAGAGCACCTGGGTGGCTCAATCTGTTGAGTGTTGAACTTCAACTCATGTCATGATCTCGCAGTTTGTGAGTTTGAGCCCCACTGTGGGCTCACTGCTGTCGAGCCTGTCAGCGTGGAACCTGCTTCAGATTTTCTGGCCCCATCTATCTCTGCCCCTCCCAGCCTGCACTCCCTCTCTCTCTCTCAAAAATAAATAAACATTTAAATAATAATAATAATAATAATAATAATAATAACACAACACAAAAAAATGGTAGCAAAGGGAAGGGGAATTCCCTGACTCTCTCTCTCTTTTTTCTCTCTTTCTCAGCTATTCTGGATCAAAAAGTAGGGAAAAAGAAATTCTATTTTCTCCAAGAAAAATAAACTTATATTAATTTCTATTTTTTAAGTGTCTATTTATCTTGAGAGAGAGTGCAAATGGGGAGGGGTAGAAAGAGAAGGAGAGAAAGAATCCCAACCAGGCTCCATTCTGTTAGCACAGAGCCTGAAACAGGGCTCAATCTCAACAATCATGATATCATGGTCTTACCCAAACTCAAGAACTGGACGCTCAACTGACTGAGTCACCCAGGTGCCCCTCTTATATTCATTTTTAATAGAAAAGTGTATTAAAGTCTATTGGGAAATTATAAGTCATAAATCCTAATGTAATCATTCTTTTTGCCTACCTTAATCCCTACTCTTGTTAACTCCAAAGTATTATCTACTTTGTATCTAATTCTAGGTGGGTGTATGTTTAAAAAACTCAGAAAACTGCACTGATTGTACTCACTTTATATTTAGGACCAATAATATTGAATAAGTTCTAAGTGTTTCCCAATTTTCTATCACAGTTTTCTGCTCCACTCTCCCACTTTCCTGGATGCCTTTTCCAAAAATTTTCTCCACTCTTCAAGCCACCAGAAAAATCTTTTTTCTACTCCAAGACTCTATTGATAAGCATACTACCTATTTCTCAGTGAAAATAGAAGCAATTAAAAAAGACATTCCGCACATTCCTTCTACACATAAATAAATTTGCTTGCACATAAATTGCTGTAAGTATTGTTAGGATAGGTAAATTCTTATAATCTTCTGTAAGACCAATGACCTCCTTTGTAAATTAGATTTCATTCCTTCTTACACAGCAAAGACATTGCTCTAGGAATTATATTCTTCCTCTTAACCATCATTGTGTTTTTGAATGTATCATTCTGATCGAACAAACACATGCTATAGGTATAATAGCAAAGGATACTGTACGTCTTACATACCAAAACTTTTTTTTTCTTGATCTTGTTTTACCCCTAAGCAACTACCTCATTTTTCATCTCCCCTTGAAATCAAACACCTAAATAAACATTGTCACACTCACTAACTCCATTTCTTCACCTCCAGTTATTACCTGTATTTACTCTAATCAGATCTTCATGCCTGCTAGTTCAAAGAAACTTCTTGTCAAGGTCACAAGCGGCTGCTATATTGCCAAATCCAATGCAAAACTCTTAGATTTCATCTTACTGGAACTGTCAGGAGTATTTGACAGAGTTTAAATGCCTCCTTCTTGAAAAACTTTCTTCATGTGAATTCTGGAACAGCATTCTTTTTGGTTCTCTTTCTATATTACGCATAACTTCTACTCAATTTCTTCTGCAGATTCTTTTTTTTTTTTGAGAGAGAGAGAGAGAGAGAGAGAGAGAGAGAGAGAGCGCACAACTGCAGGAGGAGCAGGGGAAGAGGGAGAGAGGGAATTTTAGGCAGACTTTATACCAATGCGGGACTCAACCTCACAACTGTGAGATCATGACCTGAGCCAATATCAAGATACAACTGAGCCACACAGGCAACCCTTTTCTGTAGATTCTTTTTTTTTTTTTTTTTTTTTTTTAAATTTTTTTTTCTTCAACGTTTTTATTTATTTTTGGGACAGAGAGAGACAGAGCATGAACGGGGGAGGGGCAGAGAGAGAGGGAGACACAGAATCGGAAACAGGCTCCAGGCCCTGAGCCATCAGCCCAGAGCCCGACGCGGGGCTCGAACTCACGGACCGTGAGATCATGACCTGGCTGAAGTCGGACGCTTAACCGACTGCGCCACCCAGGCGCCCCTGTAGATTCTTAACCAACTTCTAGAATGTAGGCCTTTACATGTTATATATGTGCAAGACTAAAGAAGGGGCCATTCTCTTTTTTTTTATTTGTATTTAACACTGATTTTTTTTTTAAGTCTCATGTCTGCAAATTCCATTAATGTGCTAAGGATTTCAAACTTTGCATCTTGAAAATAGACTCTACTTTCAAACCCAGATTTGTGTGTCAAACTGCAAACATAGCTCCATTTAGAAGTTACTTCAAAGTTAATGAATCCAGGTCAGGAGATATTTTTTCTGTAAAAATATTCTCTCACAATCTGATACTTTAGTTGATGAACACTGAATTAACTAGTCACTGTGGCACACACATTCACACACATAAAGACCTACACAAATTGGAACTTTGACTCCCTTCCCTTTTACCTCACATTCAAATCATCTTAATATCTAATAATTTTCTCCTTCACAAACACTCACACACACACACACACACATGCACACACACACAGTCCAATCATTCTTTTTATTCTGGTGCAGACTAAAAAATCCGTTACCTGCATTATTTCAATAATTCTCTTAATTGTTCTCACACTTTCCAACATGGAGTCTCCACATAGTAGTCAAAGATCTTTTTAAAACAAAATTGAATCAGATTAACAGTCTTTGCAAAGTATTACAATAGCTTCCCATTTTATTCAGAGTATAATTAAGAGTCTTTAAATTTTTTTTTATGTTTTTATTTTTGAGAGGGAGACACAGTCAGAGCAGGGGAGAGGCAGAGAGAGAGAGGGAGACACAGAATCTGAAGCAGGCTCCAGGTTCTGAGCTGTCAGCGCAGAGCCCGACATGGGCTTGAACTCACAGATTGCAAGATCATGACCTGAGCTGAAGTCGGAAGCCCACTGAGCCACCCAGATGCCCCTAAATCAGAGTCTTTACAATGATCTACAAAACCCTATGTAGTCTTTTCCCCACCACACATGTGGTTCTCTGACTTCATGTGCAATCTTTTTTTTCCCCATTGCTTGTTCTCTTCCAGTAATATTTGCTTCTTTTCTGGTCATGAAAACAAAAAGCCGGTTCCTATTTCAAGACCTCTGCACTTGTTCTTTTGTCTTCCTGATACCTTCCTGATGCCACCACAGATGCTCAGTCCTATACTTCTTTTTGTTAACCTGCTCCAGTGTGACTTTGTCAGAGACTCTACCTGATTATCCTCTGTGAGATAGAAACACACAGGATTCCTTATCCCTATTAGCGGGCATCACATAACTACATAGCACACATACTTTGTTTTTTATTCTTTTTGTAAGTTCTATTTTAATTCCAGTATCGTTAACATACAGTGTTATATTAGTTTCACATGTACAATATTGTAGTGCTCCAACACTGACATACATCACCTGATGTTCATCACAACAAGCGCACTTCTTAATCCCCATCACCTATTTCACCCATCCCCCTACTCACCTCCCCTCTGGTAACCATTGGGTTTTTAAAAAAAAAAAAATTAATGTTTATTTCTTTTTGAGAGAGAGAGTGCAATCAAGGGAGGGGCAGAGAGAGAGGGAGACACAGAATCAGAAGCAAGCTCCAGGCTCCGATCTGTCAGCACAGGGCCCGATGTGGGGCTTAGACTCACAAACTGTGAGATCATGACCCAAGCCAAAGTCGGATGCTTAACTGACTGAGCCATCTAGGCGCCCCTGGTAACCATCAGTTTGTTCTCTACAGTTTAGAGTCTGTTTTTGGTTTCTCTCTCTCTCTCTATTTCTTTTTTTTCCTATGCTCGTTTGTTGTTGTTGTTGTTGTTTCTTAAGTTCCACATATGAGTGAAATCATCTGATATTTGTCTTTCTTTGACTGACTTATTTCACTTAGTATTATATTCTCTGACTCCATCCATGTCATTGCAAATGGCTAGACTTCATTAATTTATGACTGAAAATATTCCATTATATATGTAATTTATATATTATATGTATGATAGATAGATAGATAGATAGATAACACATCTTCCTTATCCGTTCATCTATTGACAGACACTTGGGCTTCTTCCATACTTTGGTGATTGTAAATAATGCTGCTATAAAGAGAAGGGTGCATGTATCCCTTTAAATTAGTGTTTTTGTATTTTTGTGGTAAATACCCAGGGTAAATTCCTGGATCCTAGGATAGTTATATGTTTAAAGTTTTAAGGAACTTCCATACTGTTTTTCCACAGTGGCTGCACCACTCTGCATTCCCACCAACCATGAAAGAGGGTTCTTTTTTCTCCAAATCCTGTGACACTTGTTGTTTCTTGCATAATTTATTTGTTTATTGTTTATCCCATGTGAATGTGAGAACTATAATGGCAAGAACTTTATCTGCTTTGTGTAATTATGCAGTCCTTACACCAGGAACATTACCTAACCCTCAGTGGATGTTCAATAAATATTGTTAAAATAATAGGTAGATGTGTGAATGAAGAGACGGATGTGTACATGGATGATGGGGGTGTCAATGAGAGTTATTTTGTGATATCAGAAATAGAAACCTTTATGCTGCTCCACAGACCAAATACCAAGGAGTAACTAAAACTTTTAGAAACAGCTGTGCAATTTGAAACGGAGGCTATCATCCCAATTATAGGAAAAAGCTCCAAAGTGAAAGCAATATTCCAGGTAGAAGTGGGCTTACTCTGCGTTTATAAGGACAGATCCTATCCTTACAGGTTTACCAATACTGGAACAGAAGAAAATTTATTTTAAGCATAAGGGTAACATGGAAATAGTGAACAGAGCTGATGGACCTGAAGTGATCAGAGGAATAATGATAAAGGGGATCACACTGAGTTCTGCATGGGTCCATGGGGGAGGTGAAGTAGTGGGGACATGAGAGGTTATGGGTTTGTCACAGTCTCCTCACGTGTTGATAGTATTAAGTAGAGCTCAGCACCTTGCCCTTAGGGTTTGGCACAATAAAAACAATTTTTTCCAAGATATACAGTGAAGTTACTGGCAACTGGCTTTACATATTTTTACTTTCTTACTGTTAACTTTCAAAACTTTGTTAAGTGGCCTGACTGAAGGGAAAGTTTCTAATTGACTTGATGGAAAACTCTAGAATATGGATAGATAGATAGATAGATAGATAGATAATAGATGGATGATAGATTGATTTACTCAATGTTAACAGATTTTAGAAAAATCACAAAGATAGCAATTTAATACTACTAGTTAATTTTTATATCATGACAACTAATATCTAACTATTATCTTCCTCCACTTGGCTTTTGATGCAGTTTGCTTAAATCAATAATATGACCTTTAATACTATAGAAGGGTCTCGTATTTTTATGTTTTTCTCCTTTCTAAATCACAATGATTTCTTTTCATTTTATGTTTATTTTGAAAGAGAGAGAGAGCATGTGCACACAAGTGGGGGCAGGGTCAGAAAGAGAGGGGAGAGAGAATCCCAAGCAGTCTCTGCACTGTCAGTGCAGAGCCCCATAGGGGGCTCAATCTCACGGATCATGAGATCATGACCTGAGCAGAAACCAAGGAAGCTCAACCAACTGAGCCACCCAGGAACCCCAAAATCACTGATTTCTGTAATGAATTTAGAACTATATATATATATATATATATATATATATATATACACACACACACACACACACACACACACACATATACATACACACATATATATACATACACACACTACACATATAGTTATTTTGATAGAATATTGAAATTACAGTTAACAGTCAGGCATAGAATTCTCAATAAATTTGAATAAGAGACATTTGATCAAGCTATCCTAAAGAAAAAAAAGCATGCAATTTAGAAGATAATCAACTTGAAATAAGTGTGTCTTTACAAATATTATATGTTCTCACAGAAAGGAAGTTGATAGTTAGTCTCACTTAGCAAAACAGCTAGATTATTTTACCCCCCCTACACAAAGTTTATTAGATGAGAAACATTTCTATGGTTTCCCCAGAAATTTTAAAACAAGATTAAGTATATGCTGTAGTACTGCTCCCTCTACTTTATAAATAGTATTTTCTCAATTATGTTGAGAGCAAGGGAGTTATAAACATATCACATATTGCTTTTCAACATTCTAGCCATCTATAGGGATAATAAGCCTGTTGTCTTAAAAACAGAATAAGATTTTATCTAGAGTAGTTTGATATCATAATAGCAGAGACACATGGAACCATTTAATGAATGAAATCTGACTAAATAAATGAGCTTATTCATTTCAAATCTATACAAACATCCCAGCCCATATCAGACAAAAATTAAAATTGTGTGTAGGGGACAGGGGAGCTTATGATTCATTTCATTTTCATTGATTAATAGATTTCTCATTTTTACCAGGAGATAGCTGCAAGATTTCAATCTATGCAAGTAATTAATTGGATAGTCTTGTTATTTTCCTATCTAACAGAAATGAGCAAGTGACACCTAAGTGTAGGTGAAATAAATAGGCTCCTTTTTATCATCCTGCTAACATTTTTCCACTATTGTTTTTCAATTAATGTGTAAATGAAAGCAGCCTGCCCAGCGCTACTATAAAACAGATTTTATAACAAAAGAGAACAAGATTTAGTGTTTCTGGCGTGCATGAGAAACACTGTAGTTTTTACAATTTAGGGAAAATAAAGGTGATATTATATATTCCTCATTTTAATATAAAGACATAAGAGCAAATCAATAAAATTTGCTTACGTTAATTTAGAAATGTTATAACATAGAAATAGTCTGTCATCTTTTATTTAATAGACTAATGGAGCACTTTAAAATATTTTCCTGAAAACTTTGTCAATGAGATGTTTTCTGAAAATTGTTGTTAGAGTATACAATAAAAATCTGCTGATTTAATTAAAAGAGGACACTTTCTAAAAATACTTGTTGAGGTTTAATAGGAAATTAATTAGTTATGATCTAGTCATTTCTAATAGTTAATCCTTTTTCATCAGAACATGTTTTGAGCTTATTTATGTATGTTTCATTGTAAATACTGTTGTCACTTTCTCATATTAATATGAGAAATATATCATATATTAACATGATAATATATATAAATCCTAGATATATATTCCATGTAATACTGTAATGAACAGTATTCTAGGGTTACTTGGTTAGATGGAGTTTTTTTTCTTAATATGAAATTTATTGTCAAATTGGTTTGCATACAACACCCAGTGCTCATCCCAACAGGTGCCCTCCTCAATGCTTATCACCCACTTTCCCCTCCTTCCCACTCCCCCATCAACCCTTTGTTTTTTCTCAGTTTTTAAGAGTCTCTCACAGTTTGCCTCCTTCTCTCTCTGTAACTTTTTTTAAAAAATCACCTGTCAAAACTAAGGTTAGTCTTTAAATGGAAACTGTAAGTGGTGTCTGGGTGGCTCAGTTGGTTGGGCATCTGACTGTTGATTTCTGCTCAGGTCATGATCTCATGGTTTGTGAGACTGAGTCCCTGTTGGGCTCTGCACTGACAGCATGGAGTCTGCTTAGGATTCTCTCTCTCTCCTTCTCTCTCTGCCCCTCTCCTGCTCTCTCTGTCTCTGAAAAAAAAAACTAAGAAAAAAATAAAATAAAGAAATAAAAATAAAGAAGCATATCTTGTGATTTTGCTTAATTGCCACACAATTACACACTATTTATGTCTTATTTTATCATAACTATTTTCCAATGTATAAGAACCCAAATGAGACATATTTCAACAACCTTACTTTACACAACTTAAACTCAGTAAAAACAAAATGTAAATTTGATTTCATGGAAGCCATCTCACTTTTTTACTTTCATTGCCTACTAATAAGTAGAGAGAGGGGAGGACTAGCCCTTTAAACTCTGTGTGATAGTGCTGTGAATAGAATGCTAGCTCTCAGAGACAAAGGTAGTAACAGACAGTTGCCACAGCAAAAAAGACCTGGGGAACACCAATACATAAGCAGACACTGCCAAAAGGAAGCAGTTGGCACCTGGCAAGCTGGAATAGCATGTATGTCGAGCAGTACCAGTGTCCTGAGATTCTAAATATGATTATTTAGACCTGCAATTAGACCTTAGATCTGCAATTAGACCTTAGACCTGCAATTAGACCTTAGATCAATTTCATCAAATTACAGAGGACAACACCAACACTTAACGCTAAGCAGGAAGATGAAGAAGTGGCATTCATTTCTTCCCATTGTTGAAAAATCTGGTCAAGATACCAGTTTGAACACAGGCACATTTTCTCCTTTCTTCTCTGAAATTTCTTGAGAAAATATCAACAGTCATTTTAAAATATTATAATTAAATGTCATACAAAGAATTGAAAAGATTATACCATTTAGTAATAAAGTGAGACAAGGATGAATTATTTAAAAATATCATTCAAGAAGACAGAAATAAAAGCTTAAACATATTAATGAGTAGGAATATTCCATAGAATAAATCTGTGGACTCTCCAAAAATTATTCTATAAACACAATGCAACTCCAATCAAGAAATCCTAACAAAAATTTCATATGTAAGCTAAAAAGATGATTTTAAAATTTGCATAGAAAAGCAAAGGTCTAAATGAAGCAAAGACTCTCCTAATAAACAAAAAGAAGCCTGGGAAATTTCCCTGCCATATACTAGAATATGTTGTCAGTAGTAATGAGCTCTATGCCATTAACACCAAATTATATAAACAGATTAGTTGAAGGGTATAAAGAGTAAAGAGGCAGACCCACACATACAGGTATATGACACAAACACATTGTGTAGCAGTGAGCAGAACATAGCTGTGTAATAAATGGTGTTCAGATGATTGGTTACCTCTGTGGATAAAAGAATTTGATAGCTACTGAACAATATACACAAAACTTATTTTATTGTCAATTAAACACCTAAATGTTGAAAGCATTCTTTCTAAAGCTTATAAATTAGATGATAAACTAACTTTATCATTTCAGATAGAAAAAATTCTCAAATAACTATTGAAAACAGATACTATCCATGTGTTATCTTGAAAAAATGAATGTGACATTCAATCACAGACCATACTGAGACAAAAAAACAAAACAAAAACAAAGCGTAAATAGAAGATATCAAAGGGCACCATAAAATGTAAAAGTAAATAACTAAATAACAGTATATTTGCCACTCATGTGAAAAACTACATCAAATCAATAAATAATGATGAATATCCATACAGAAAGGAAATTCAAAGAAAAGAGACTTAGGGCTCCTGGGTGGCTCAGTCGGTTAAGCGGCCAACTTCGGCTCAGGTCATGATCTCGCGGTCTGTGAGCTGGAGCCCCGCGTCGGGTTCTGTGCTGACAGCTCAGAGGTTGGAGCGTGTTTCAGATTCTGTGTCTCCCTCTCTCTGACCCTCCCCCATTCATGCTCTGTCTCTCTCTGTCTCAAAAATAAATAAACGTTAAAAAAATTAAAAAAAAAAAGAAAAGAGACTTGTGTAATCTACAGTATAAGAAAAGATGTTCCATATTATGTACTTATCAAGGTTGTACAAATTATTGACACAATTATATACCACTTATGGCCAAGCTGATTGCCAAAGATGAAAGTTTTTAAGTGCTGGTAGAAATGTTGAGAAATAGAAAATAGAATTACTTTTTTGAGAATTCAAATATCCATAAGGTAATTGATAACTAATTTGGCATCATCTAATAGAGTAAAAGAAACCCCCAAGTTATGACCTAGTTTCACCCTCAGTTACATCCTCCAGAGGAAGCTGTCACATATTGGGATGAGCCATGCTACAAACAAATGACCAAAGACTTACTGCATGTTATGGTAAAAAAGGGTTTCTCAGTGAGGGTAAGGACAATTAAATTATTGTTTGTTCATGTCATTGGGTTCTACCAAACCATGAAAATAAATGAACTGGATTTATGTAAATTGACAAAAGTGAATGTTGCTAGCATATCAAGCCAAACAACAACACAAGTAACAAAAGAAATATAAAATATGCAGGATAATAACAGTCTTATGAGATTTGTTGTTTTAGTACTCAAAGCAAAACTGTATATAAATTTATAGGAGTATGAACATGTAAGTAGTTAGTTCTCCAATAATGCCAGGAGAAAAGGGGTGATGGTATCATGGGTGGCATATGCAGGAAGTTATATTTTTACTGTAAGGATTTAGTCTTTATCTGATAGGTATACGAGTGTTCATTTTATTACATGTATACGTTTCTATGCTTAAAATAGTTTATCAAATTTAAAAATTAAAGTCATACACTTGTATGGAATCACAGAGAATAAATAAAGTATGCCACTTTAAAAACTTGGATATTAGAATCAGATGGTTAGCATTGGAAGCAATAATAGAATCTATGCCATAAGAGTGTGGGAATTAAAGTACAAATGCATGCAAACTGTTGAGCACAGTGCCCAGAGTGTAATAGTTGTTCAATATGTATAAACTATCATTGTCACTATTATTAATATGGATTGTAAATACAAATATACTTGTAAATCTTGGTGCCTAGTAATATTAATGTAAATCGAACAAATCAAGGAAAAAATAAGAATAAAAATGCTGTTTGGAAAAATTTAATATGAATGTAAAACTAAGCTTAACCATGGAGAGTAGACAGGGGATATCATTCCCACATTTTATAAATGCCCCTTTACAGTTAAAAGGATAGGGGGTGCCTGGGTGTCTCAGTGGTTAAGCATCTGACTCTTGATTTTGGCTCAGGTCATGATCTCATTGTTTATGTATTTGAGCTCCACACTGGCAGTGTGGAGACTGCTTGGAATTCCCTCTCTCTCTGCCCCTCTCCCTCTCTCTTTCTCTTAAAATAAAAATAAATAAATAAGACTTAAAAAAATTAAAATTAAGTTAAATTAAAAGTTAGGGATGCTTCTTTTGCAGTCATTTCCCAGTGTTGTCTATGTTTGAAAACTTAATTAATTTTACTTTTATTTTAATCTCAATATTTTAATTCAGTGGAACAAGTTTTTGAACATAAAAGATTTAACTTTTTTATACCAATAAATCTAAAATAATATGGGGTGCTAGTAAATATATGTTTACTTATCCTTTCTGAGATGATTTATTTGAAATGTGTCACTCTGGGTTTTATCTGTGCATGATGTTTCACAATTCTTTGACACCATGGAATATTTTTGTTGCAGTTTATCATTAACTGTTAGATTTCTAGAAAGTAATTTGTGTATATGACACCTGGTACATGCAAAGACCTTAGAAATTTGATAGGGCTTCAACAGACATTATTAGTGAAATTTAAAAACAATTTCCAAGCCAAGGTTTGGGGAACTCTCTCAGTGTCTAAAGAGTATTTTATCCATATTAAACTTTACAAATATACTTCTTTAGAAATTCTTGTTTTGCATTATTTTATTTGAACTGATTTAAAAGAATGGGTTGCATCCCTAAAAGAAAAAAGTGTCTTTGGAATTCAGCTGGAAATAATTGTCAAAATGACATGAAAGTAATTATATTAATTACAATTGATAAGTCATTATGAGTTTATATATTTATTTCACTAAACCGAGAGAGACTCATTTGAAGTATATTTCTTTTCAAGAAACCAAATAGTTTGGTAAATAATTTCATATTTTAAAAATATAGGTATGTGGGTAAAATATTTGCAGATTCTGAAATTGCTATTTAATATATTTATGTGTATATTTAACACATTATTTTATTTTTATTTTTTAGAAAAGAAATTTAATTTTTGAGGGTATAGATTAAAAATGAAACTTACGGACAGTAGGGCCTTGAATCTGCTGGGGCTGGCTGCAGGTTGCTTTGTCCGTGGAGCTGTGTTGGTGGTGGTGGGGTGGGGTGACTTTTGTTTATGAATTATCTTTATTTTTGTGAGTCAATATTTTCTTTCCCTGAGTTTCATGTTTGCCATTATTCTGGGAACTTAGATTCTAATGTCAACAACAGAGTAGGTGGGGCACCTGGGTGGCTCAGTTGGTTGAGTCTTCAGCTCAGGTCATGATCTTGCCATTCATGGGTTTGAACTCGCATCGGGCTCGCTGCTGTCAATGGAGAGCCCACTTCAGATCCTCTGCCCTCTCTCTCTGCCCTTCCCCTGCTTGTTCTCTCTCAAAAATAAATAAAACATTTAAACCCTCCCCCCCCCAAAAAAATTAAACTTACTGAATAGAAGAAGAAAAGTGTAAGTATATATTATTTGAAATTATGTCGTATATGATATGAAAGGTAAAAATATCTGTAAAAAGCTTTAATATCATTATATAGCTTTTTGTTATTTAGAAATAAGCCTTTCCTAGTAGATTATTAATGAATTTGTAATGTTTGAATTTTTTAAGTAAATATATATTTAAATAAGATCTCTTTGCAATAATGTAAGTCTGCATGGCTCTTACAGTGCTATGAACATTTTTATTAAAGAAAATACTTTTATTTAAAATGTTATGTCCTCTGGAACAGTAGTTATTTGAAATGATAAAAATATTCTTTGCAGTTGTGCATACACATCACACTTCCTCCTCTTTTACTCCCACACTCCCTTTTTATTACATTTCCCAGCCCTACACTGGATACTGATTGTGCTCATAAGAATATCATGGGTTTAAAAAAAATTCCATTTCCTGACAATAAACTTCTAAGAAATTAATTTTCTTAGAAAAGCCCACATGGCAAAAGTCGCTAATGAAATAACTGTCATACTAATAGATTTTTATGGTAAACTTTATGAAATTAACGTGCATTAATGCTGTTGGAAGACTTTTACTTAAATTTTTTTTTAATTTATTCATTTTTGACAGAGATAGAGAGAGACAGAGCATGAGTGGGGGTGGGGCAGAGAGAGAGGGAGACACAGAATCCAAGGCAGGCTCCAGGCTCCAAGCTGTCAGCCCAGAGCCTGACGCAGGGCATGAACTCATGAACCTGGAGATCATGACCTGAGCCAAAGTCAGATGCTTAACAGACTGAGCCACCCAGGCACCCTAAGAAGCCTTTTATTTTAAATATAAATAGATGAACCCACTTGACATTATAGTGACTGTAATGTTCGCCAGACATTGCAAATATGATTTTTAAAATATTGGCTCTTTATGCCTAAAAAAGAATGTCATGTAATTAGAGCTGCAATTCATCTTAGTTGCAATAAAAAGGTAATAACTTGAAAATAAGTCTCCTATTTTAATTGGAAAAGAGAAAAACAATTTGTGTAATTTTTAGGATGGAGACACATAATTAAATTTCACTCTAATGCTGGTATCATCTTCCATAAAAGAATTACACATTTATCAATAATTCTTTAAAAATAATTTGAGTTTATTGTATTTAAATCAACCATCTTATAATTTTGTTTAAATGATGTGAGCAAGCCCATGTCTTAGAATGATTATAAGAGGAAGCAATTTGAGTTAAAAATAGGTACTTATTTCTTTGATGAAATATTTAAAACCCTGGTGGAGAGATCTGGACATATAAGTACTTGTAGAAAGTGATTTATACTTATTAAGGGCCTGTTATTTGTCAGCCACCATTTAAAAGATATGATGTATTTTATGTAATGCGACCTTCACAGCCATACAACTTTCTAATGAGACACTTTAGACTTTCAGAGGAATGGACACAAAATTCGTAAACAACAAAGCCTTGAAAGTCCCAACTCTAAGACCTTTCTATAACATACCATGATAACTTTTAAATTATCGCATTTATTAAGATTTGCTATTAGACTCCACATAATTCTATGTAAAGAACTGTGTTGCAATATGAGAACTGCTTTAAAGAGAAAATCATCAGGAAACTTGGCGGGAGAGTACATCATTGCTTATGCAATGAATAAAAATAAAATCTTACCGATGTTTGTGAAAATAAGATTTAACAAATATTTGTGTTTGTGTTCTCTAATTATAAAAAAAAATCCTACCAAGATTGGCATTTCTAAAATATCCAGAGTTGGTACTGATTTGTATAATTTAATAATAGAAAATATGTTCTTTCCAGGGGGAAGAAAAAAACATTTTTATTTTTATCCACCTATGTAAGACTTGACTCTAGAATGATAGTATCAAAGGGTCCGATGTAGAATTTTAGCACATTAAGCTTTAACTTGGGAACAGAATATCTGTAGCAGCATGTGCTATATAATGTCTCTTTAATAGTCAATAAAACTGGCAAGAGTCATTGCTTACTACCTGATAGCCAGGAGGTTTTCAAATTATAGAATTCATTTGTCACACTCCACTTAGCATATCTACAACTTTCGGACAAGAAATGCCGTTTCAAGCAGTTATTTTAATGAGTGAAGGATTAAATGCTAAAATAAGAGGTGATAGAACAAGGCAATTATGTCCTGTCTCTTAAGACAGAAATGAGGATCACCTGGAGGTTCCTATCTTTTCTCAAAGAGTTTATTTAGGAAGATAAATAAAACATAGAGAAATGAACAGCACTACATAAATGAGGACATGCTTTCAGATGCATCTGTGGGTGAGATCTTTGTGGTATTTATTGTAATTCATCTTAAAACAGCATATAGGGACTACAGAGCTGGTTGTTATGATTCACTGAAGCAATTCTACATCAGTATGGAAATGTCACTCTTGCTGTTACATGTAAGTACTAAAACAAATCTGCAAAACCTCTGGTTGCATTAAATCCTACTAACATTTGTCCTTTTTTTCAATAATATTTGATTAAATGTTGAAATAGTTCTTGAGATAATATATGTTTCTCAGAGTAATTTTGTCACTCACTGGACACAGAGTGCGATAGAAATAAATTATACTCCAGAACAAAACAAGGTTGAGAAAATAACAAAAATAGTTAAGCACTAATAATGCAGTTGGTTCTAAGTGCCAGGAGATACCTTTCTGTGTCACTCTACCATGGCAAAGTTGTCATCTCATGATAAAAAAATAGTACAAAACGAAACAATTTGATGTTAAAGTAGGCATTAGCCTTGTGTTGGGCCTTCTTATCATTTTTAGGCAGTAAAAATCGCCCAAAACTAAATATGGATGAGTTAAAATAGATTGCTTTTGTATGATACCCAAACATTTAGTGGGCTTTTTTTGTTGTGTATTGTATTCAAAAAAGTATTTAAGTTTATATTTTATGTCCAAATATTCTCCTTGCAATTATTCCATTTCTTCCCTTTATGTCTTTTTATTTAATTTATTTTTCAAAGCTATTACTCATATATATATTCATTCCACAAAATTTCGGTATGCAGTGATGGCTTTGTGCTTAGAGTTCTTCTATGTATTAGGGCTTCAGAGGTTCTGAGCAGGACACCTTCAGTGTCTGAAAATCCTTTGACAAACTGAAAAGTCTTTTACTCACAGACAATTTGCTAAAAACAAGAATTTATTAACAAAAGGATGGTTATTAATGTATGTTTTTTAGAGAATGTTGATCTTTTTAAATTCATCACAGACACCTGTCTCTGGGTCCTCAGTCTTACTTAGCAAGAGAAAGAAGGGAGTTGAAATAATGAATAAATGAAAGAATGTGACTAATGGGATATTCTTTATATTCTTTCATAAAGGATGAATAATATAACAAGTTGTCTGAGGGCCAGGTAAATGGGTCCAGTTCAAAGTTGACTACATTGAAGGAAAATTGAAGCTAAGTCTGCCCATACATACCAAAAAGAGACATTCAGGAAACAGACACTGTGTTTATAGTATTATTACTGAATTTAGTCCTAATTTTTCCTGATTTTATTGTACAATTGCATTGCTAGTCTATGACTTTAATACAAATTCTGAATACAGGCGAAATTATTGTGCTTCTCTGAAATTTCCACTACCACAACCTAACAAGAAAATTTTCCACCCACATTTTGTAATTATCATTTGAAACCTGAAGTTTTCAACCAGAATAAAAAGATAAATGAGTGTTTTTCATTTATGAAAGTTGTTTCTGTAATTATTTTGTTGTCTATAATTTGCCTACAAGGTTGATGGATTTTAAGATCTACTTACTGATTATAGATAGGCTACAGTCTTCACAATGGGTGAAAGGGTGCTTGGGTGGTTCAGTCAGTTGAGCTTCTGGCTCTTGGTTTGAGCTTGGGTCATTATCTCACGGTTTGTGTGTTTGAGCACTGCATGGAGCTCAGCGCTGACATTGTGGAGCCTACTTGGAACTCTCTCTCTCTCTGTCCCTCCCCTGCTCGTGTTCTCTTTCTCAAAATAAAATAAATAATAAAATAAAATAAGATAAAGTAAAATAAAATAGGTGAAAAAGAACTATTTGATTTAGGTTTCGTTTGACAACTGCCTGAAATTTCTGTAGATTTAGTACTTTATAAGGAAATCAAACTTTACCAAAGTTATTTATATGAGTGGCTATACCTTTTGGGCTAAATTGTCTGATATATTTTCCTTTTTTTTTTTTAATTTTTTTTTCAATGTTTATTTATTTTTGGGACAGAGAGAGACAGAGCATGAACGGGGGAGGGGCAGGGAGAGAGGGAGACACAGAATCGGAAGCAGGCTCCAGGCTCTGAGCCATCAGCCCAGAGCCCGATGCGGGGCTCGAACTCATGGACCGCGAGATCGTGACCTGGCTGAAGTCGGACGCCTAACCGACTGCGCCACCCAGGCGCCCCGATATATTTTCCTTTAAAACAAATTTATGCCACTTCTGTGCTTCACTAATCATGTTCTCAAAGCTCTCATTGAAAAAAATGTACTTATAATTCAAAGGACTTTAAAGTAAAGAAAATATAATTCTAGAGCTTATCTCCACATAATGCAAAAGCAAATTACACATTTCATGTTAAATTGGATTCCTAGATAAACATATTGTGAAGAGACCTAGAGCAAGGTAACCTAAAGGGGAAGTTATTTCCATGATGTTTGACAAACATAAGACTTATCATGGGTTTTAACATTAATTCAACAATGCATTCTAATGCATTGTCAATTAAATGTATTTTAATATGTTTAATTGAAATCAAACCATTTCAAATAATTTAAATTAAAATTATTCACAGATAAGAAATGTTTTATCACTGAGTCTTTAAAGCATGTAAACATTTTGGGACTTATCTTAAGAACCAGTGTTTCAGGTTCAATAAAAGGAGCGAAACCAATAGAAGGTGCTTATGGATAAAATATGGAATTTGTCAAGGGCTTTGGTCTTACACAATTGTGGGAGCTGCCCAGGCATTCTCTGTAAGGTTATTGTGTCCATGCCTGATGCTGGGACCTAGAGTCCACAAGGCAAGTTAGTTAGGACAGAAGATATATGTAAAATGTAGGAGAACAAAGTCAAGCAGGACCCCATCGGGATGGACTGAAACCCATACGAGTTTTTGCCACCTCTGATACTATTGGTATGAGTATCCTGCAGGAGAAGCTGGTACCTTCCCCATGGAGCTAAATGCCAGGTCCAAAAGCTGAAAAAGCTGAAGGAGGACCCAAGTTTGGTAGACCAACTGCGTCCCTCCCTGCAGCCTTCTGCTTGGAAGATAAGCCAGTAGATTGGTGAGTGTATGGGTAGTAGTCCATGCTTCTGGAGTCAGATGCTTCTCCATCTCAGCCCTCCAAATCTCACACAAGAAATTCCTGTGTGGCCCACCTTGTTGTTGTTGTTTTTAGTTTATTTATTTATTTCAGAGAGAGAGAGAGAGAGAAAGAGAGAGAGAGAGAGAGCAAGTGGGGGAGGGGCAGAGAGAGATTCCCAAGCAGGCTCTGCACTGTCAGTGCAGGGATCCATGTGGGCCTCAGACTCATGAACCACAAGATCATGACCTGCTCTGAAGTCAGACCCAGGTGCCCCCCAGATGGCCCATCTTAAAGGGAATCATTCAGAGAGAGGAAATTTGGGAAATGCAGATCAGCATAGTGAAAGTAAAACATTACAAAACCACCACAGCCTATAAAATCTCCAATTCTACTTTTCAGTACCCGAATTTTATTCCCAAATCAACTACTTCATTAGTGATAATAAATTTCTATTTTGTTTCCAATAAGAAATGCATACAGTAACGCATTTTGTTGTAGTCACTCTATGCAGGGTGTAAAGATGATCACTTTTTTAAGCTGAAATTATCATTGAATAAGAACTTTACTAATACTTCCTAGGTAAAGATGACTTAAGTAATGTTAAGATAAGGATGAGAAAAAAGGTAATCATAGTTTTCATTGATTAAAGGGAGAGGCAAAGAAAAATACCTCTTTTTTTTTCTGATGCAAAGACTGAATTTAAATTAAAAAGAGACTGAGAAATTAAGGATAAGGTAGCAGAAGCTTTATTATGCATATTTGAATTGATCTGCAAAAGAAATTATAAAATTGTACTACTTCTTAAAGTTATAATTTCCTCTGAATCATATATGTCATAGTTACTTACCTATTGTTTTTTCAAAAGCAGAACATAACATTCACTGTATATTTTGTAGTAATTTTAATTTTCAGGTGTTAAAGTGAATATCATAGGTTATTCGGGTTAAAAGTGAGAGGAGTGTTTCTATTCCATGAAGGAAATATTTATTATAAACTCAGTACTTACTTTATGTAAAATATTTACACAATATTTACACATTATAGAAAGTTACTGCTGAAACAGGATCCCATTTCTTTTGTTGTTGTTACTGTTGTTTGTTTTTAAATTGCTAACCCATTATTTGTGTCTCTACCAAGTTCCACCAAGATTGATGTTCAAAGGGGCACTTGGGTAGCTCAGTCAGTTAAGCGTCCGACTTCAGCCACACTTTATGAGTTCAAGTCCTGTGCTGGGCTCTCTGCCGTCAGCAGGAAGCCTGCTTTGGATCCTCTGTTTCCCTCTTTTTCTGCTGCTCCCCACCTCAAAATAAATAAATCAACTTTTAAAAAAAAGATTGATGTTCATAAATTTTCTCTTCAGTACTTGAAGAAAATTTTTGACTTTTATCAAAAAAGATACAAAAATCCATGTTGTAATTTTGTACTTTAGGCAATGAGATAATAATTATAATTAATTGAATATATCAATATTGAAAATATCCAAATTTCTCATTCTTGTGTAGATAAACTTAAGATAAAATAATACCTGAGCTTTCAATATTAACCCCCACTGAGAATTTTCCAATGACTAACTGGGAATCCCCAAAGACAGTCTAAGATGATCTCAGAATGCAAACTTCGTTTCTGAGGTAATCACTCGCCTCAATTGCTTCTATTTTTGCCATTTCACCTCTTCTCTGGCCTCTGCTATCCCAAGATATCTGTCAACACTCACCCTCAGCTCACTGTTCTGATCTCTGGCTCCATCAAGGTAAAGATGTCCTCTGCTGACCTCCAATAGAGACAAGCTCAAATTGTTGCCTCTAATCTTTATGAAACTTAAAGGTCAGGTGATCCTTCATAATCAATCGTAATGAACTATAGAGGTTCCCATGAGGCTTTCATAGAATTCATAAATTTGTATAGATAAATAACTTACCAAACACTAATAAGAAATTTAAGTACACACATACACACACACACACACATATAAATGTAATATTTGAAGAAAAAGGTTAGTAAGCAATCATTCATATTAGAAATGCCATAACTCCAGGTTTGTTATTTTCACTAAGCAGAAGTTTGCACAGCATGGAATTTGTAGTTCGGTATACATCAGATGTGAAATCTGATAAAATTTTCCTAGTTACTTTATATTTCAAAAAAGACTTTTATGTTTAAATGAAATTATTAAAAAATTTTTAATGTTTGTTTACTTTTGAGAGAGAGACAGAGCCTGAGAGAGGGAGGAGCAGGGAAAGAGGGAGACACAGAATCTGAAGAAGGCTCCAGGCACTGAGCTATCAGCACAGAGCCTAATGAGATCATGACCTGAGCTGAAGTAAGATGCTTAACAGACCGAGCCACCCAGGTGCCCCTCAATGAAATTCTTTTTTTTTTTTTTTAATTTTTTAATGTTTATTTATTTTTGAGAAAGAGAGAGAGAGAGACAGAGAATGAGCGAGGGAGGAACAGAGACAGGGAGAAACAGACCTTGAAGCAGGCTCCAGACTCTGAGCTGTCAGCACAGAGTCCCATGAGGGACTCGAACTCACGAGCTGGGAGATCATGACCTGAGCCAAAGCTGAACGCTTAACCGAATGAGTCACCCAGACACCCGAATGAAATTCTTGATGAGATATACATTATAATTAAATGAATACCTATTTCTCATAGAGACCCAATTAAAACATAATTGATTAGTTGTATGAATACAGTTTCTTTACAAAAATAATTTGGCATTATTTTACAATAAATGTTATGAATGTGACATTATTTCACTATTGAAATATGTTTTTTCTAATATGAAAACTAGCCCCCAATTCATAAAACTAGATGGTAGAGATACTATTCCAGTTGCACAATAATAAACAGCAATAGTGATAATAATATATTATCATCATAATAATATAACAAATATTGACATAGTAAATTCAGGGTGCTAAGAATTATTCCAAAAGGAGCTTAAGTTATATTTTAGAAAAGATGAAGTTAAAGGACATAAAATAACAGGGGACATTTAGGCACAGTAGATAAATAAGCTGAACTGTGTTTATTAATGGAGGCTTCAATTGGAAATACCCTTCCATTGTTTCTGTTTCCACTTTTATCCATCAAGTCCTGTTTCCTTCAAATCCAGCTATAGAAAGCAATGTTACCCATTTTATGAAATGATTTTCTCTTCCAAACTGTTCTGGTTATTTTTTGTTTGCTCTCTACCCAACCCGTGTTCAAATTTCCATTGTTTTTCTATCTCTATTCTCTGGAAGACTCCTCGTGTTCATTCTTCTTTGCCGGCTTCTTCTATTTGGGTTTGGCAATGAAATACAATGAGAAAAGATTGGAGGACAGAATAAAAGAGAGCTTGCCTCATTGTCCTTTGAGGTTTGGAAGTGGTAACAACAACTTAAGGATGCTCTTCTCTGGGCGCCTCAGTAGTACTTGGTATGTTACCCTAACCCAGGCTATATCAGTATCAACAGTATTAGCCTTTAGTGGCAGGTGATTTTGTGTGTGAGGAAGGTGGAGCTCTTCCATGCATTGTAGAAAGTGTAACCACATGCCTAGTCCCTCACTAGATGTCAGTACAGTCCTGTACCCTGTCATGACAACCAAAAATGCATTTAGTATTGATGAATGTCCCATGGGAGGAAAAATCATATACCTCATCAAGTGGTCCCTGTAGTAAGTGTTTTCTGACTTGTATTTTGTTTTCTGCTGGGAGCCTGACTAATATATCATCCTACTCTCCTCTACATTTAACATTCTTGATGATATTCTCAACTCTTTTAAAAATTATCCATATTTGATTTTCCAAAAAGTACATTTTGCCTATTCGCCTGTTGCAATAATTGTCTAGAAGTTTTATATTCATTCATGTTTTTAAACTTTTCCAGCATTTAAAATATTGTTATTTAGGGGCGCCTGGGTGGCTCAGTCGGTTAAGCGGCCGACTTCGACTTCGGCTCAGGTCATGATCTCGCGGTCCGTGAGTTCAAGCCCCGCGTCGGGCTCTGTGCTGACAGCTCAGAGCCTGGAGCCTGTTTCAGATTCTGTGTCTCCCTCTCTCTGACCCTCCCCCGTTCATGCTCTGTCTCTCTCTGTCTCAAAAAATAAATAAACGTTAAAAAAAAGTTTTAAAATATTGTTATTTAAGCAGAAAATATGATAAAGAAATAAACATTCTTGGGTTTCTATTTATTACAAATGAGGTACTACGTGATTTCTAATCAGTAAATATCTAATATAGTGAATATCTTTCACTGAGTTGGATTTTAAGACCTCCCCATAATGTACTAAGCTGGAAAACAATATTGAATCCACTAAGAATGTGAGAATCTGCAAGTGGTTTTCTTTGGTATAGTTTTAATTTTAAATGCTGTAATAAATTATTAATTTTTAGCATCAGGTGTCTTTGTTTTCCACCATGAATCAGCATAGTAACTTTTCTCTTGAATCTTTACCTAGAAATAATGTTATAAAAATTTTTCTAAAAGAATGATGAAAAAGTCATTAATCACTCTATTATCACCTTAGTAGTGTGGAGCTCCGATTTTACAATTTTTTTAGATTGGAATAATCAAAGCAGATTAGAATTCATATGGATCATGGTAACTAGTCAACTCTGTTCATATCCAGAATATTGAAGCTACTATGACTCAAGATTACACAGTCAAATAAAAAAACAAGTTAAAAGTTAGTGTAAAGTCTATTATTTTTTAGCTTTGAGTTGGTGAATACTTGATTATTATTTTTGGAAATAGATCTGTTGTGGTATAAGGTTTTCTAACTTAAATGAAACTTAAAAAATAGTTTTGGAAGCACCTGGGTGGCTCAGTCGGTTGAGCATCTGACTCTTGATTTCAGTTCAGGTGCTCCCCTGCTTGTGCTCTCTCTCTCTAAAATTAGATAAATACATACATACGTACATACATACATACATACATAAATACATAAATAGAAAAAAAAAAGAAGAAAAAATCGTTTCTTTAGAGACAAACTTCAGTTTGAGAGAATCAAAGACTATAAACATGTACTAGAGAGCTAAATACCCATAATGTATCTTTTTAATTTTATTCTTATATTAAAAAGATATTACACAAGGACACCTGGGTGGCTCAGCGGGTTAAGTGTCTTTCTCAGCTCAGGTCATGATCTAGTGCTTCGTGGGTTCCAGCCCTGCATCAAGCTCAGTGCTGAAAGCTCGGAGCCTGGAGCCTGCTTGGCATTCTGTGTCTCCCTCTTGCTCTGCCCTTCCCCTGCTCATGCTCTGTCTCTATCTCTGAAAAATAAATAAACATCTAAAAAAATTTTAAAAAAGATATTACACTAAATGTAATAAGAGAGAATATATCTATTAATATACATTTATTGAGTGTTATGTGTGTCACTGTAGTTTCAAAGAATGAAAGAAAAAAACCAGTATTAACCTCATTAGGATATTTGAAGTGCTACAGTACAACCTGAAAACGTCAACAATTATTCCTATATGAATAAACAAGGGATGGCTTGATCTGAACCAGAATTCACCCCAGCTGATTCAAACAAAAGAATCGCAAGACAGTGATCCCTTTCGTGGGTAGAGGCAGAGTTAAGGAAGTAAGCAAGGGATTGTGGCTAATCAATAATCATCAGCAGCAGAAACCCAAACTTTCCTAAGGCTGAATGGACACCATCTGTTGGATAGAAGATTTACAGTGTCTTTTTTTTTTTCTCTTTCTTAGAACAGGGCTAACTTTACTATCCAATAATTGATCAACATGGTTTTTATATGTCCCAAAGTCCACATGTTTTAAGTAGATAGAGTTAATATTGATAAAGCTTATTGGGGCACCTGGGTGGCTCAGTCGGTTAAGCATTTGACTTCGGCTCAGGTCATGATCTCATGGTTCATGGGTTGGAGCCCCACATTGGGCTGTGTGCTGACAGCTCAGAGCCTGGAACCTGCTTTGGATTCTGTGTCTCCCTCTCTTTCTGCCCCCCACCTCACCCTGCTTACACTCTGTCTCTCTCTCAAAAATAAATAACAAAAACATTAAAAATGTTAAAGGCTTATATTTCTCTTCCCTTTTTGTTTTATTAAAAATACCTAATATATCCTGAGGGCTTACTATGAGCCAAATATCATATAAAAGTTTTATATACATTATTCAGTTTACTCATCTACACGAAATATTGATGTTTTTGGTTTTGACCCCAGTTTATGGAAGAGGTAACCGAGGCTAACAAATTGTCGAGGACCCATTATCATCAAGGGGCCAGGTATTTCTTAAAAAAAAGGCAAAAGTCCATTTTCTTAACAACTATGCTTTTCTTTTTTTCCTCTGTAAAAGTATCCACTAAGTTTTACTTAATCCTAACCACAAAACTCTAAGATAGATTTTACTACTTTAAAGGCAAAACAAGGTATAGTTCCAGAGAGAGGACAGTACATGCTAGCAAATGAAACTTCACAGCATTTACCTATTATTGTCACTTCATTTTGCTATATTCTGTAGCTAAATATAAAACAATGGCTGACAACACAAAAAAAATCACTATAATTGATACACATCACTCTCAAAAGTCAATGATATTCTGTGGTCTGTGACAACACAGTTTATTTATTTTGAGTGGGGGGAAGGGCAGAGAGAGAAGGAAAGAGAGAGAATCCCAAGCAAGCTAAATATTCATGGTGGAGCCCACCCAGGGCTCAATCTCAGGATGGTGGGATCATAATATCATAGGTCACATTCTGAGGGAAGCCAAATGTGAGTCAGAGTTTAACGTCAGGATGTTTCTTAGAAACAAAACTCTTGCTGTCAGCAGCTATGGAAAAAAAGGAGGCTGCACCTCTCCATATCCACAGATGTATTTCTCTTCTGAGACGTACAAACTAACTTTGGCAATAATAATGAGCTTGAGCTTTATTCTTCTAAACTGGAGTTGATTTTGCCCTAGAAGGTCACGCAGGTGACGCAATGTGGCACACATTTGGATTTGCCCACTCAAACCTATGTCTCTCGTCTCAACTTTACCTAATTAATTATATATATGACATTTGGTCTGGCCATTTCAAATGAGATTTTGAATTCTTAAATCATTCAAATGTGGCAATTGCCAGTTGTACAAGTCCCTCTTTCCTTTCTGCTTTCATAAACACTAGCATCGGTATAACTTTTGAATATTCTCTTAACCTTTTTCTAAACTCATGGCAGTTTGTGGTAAATTGTGGTCTGCAGGCAAAGTTTCATTTATTAAGTATAGCAGTTGAGAATGCAGCAGAAAGCTATTCTGATCATTGGAGCCTGAAAATCCTATGCACCACCATTAAAACAACATGGTTTCTCTGCAAAAAAAAAAAAAAGAAAAAAAAAAAAGGCTTTCCCTTCCTCTCTTTAACCAGCTAAAACAGAACGCAATTAGGAGAGGGAAAAGAAATCTGAAGCTCAAACAAAAGCTGTATTGTTATGAAGTTTAAAGGTGAGTTTGTACAAATATCAAAAACTAATTAAGCAGAACAGGTGATATTTAACTACTTTGAAACTTTGAAAAAGGAAAATTGATTTTTGTCTCATTGGATTAAATTACATTTTCATATTGATTGACACAAAGCGCTTCTGTTACTTCTCTTCCAGACAAGGTAAATACACTAGCTGCTATTTATTCATGAAACCGTGTCTCTCAAAATTTCAGAGAATGTTATTCTAGCATTTTATTATTAAACAAATATTTTGACAGGTGATGATATTTTAGAAGATAAACAGAAATATACATCCATTCACTTCCACTATGTAATTTAGACCTAGAAAATACTCATAGAAGTGGTGTAATGCATTCATAGGTCAATTCTATCTGTGTCTCATGTAGATTAAGATCAATGGAATCAATAAAGCTTAATTAAAACTTTGACCATTTAATATTTTTTGTCAGTCACAAAACTAAAACGTTGATCTAAGAACTTCCAGCTAGTAATCATTTCATTTACTTCCCCCAATGTTATTAAATGGCTACGAATAAAAACACATAAGCCCCATAGAGACATTAAACTACCAGAAAGTTAGGAAATTTTCTAAGGAAGTGGGACAGAGAGGAGCATAAGAATATAGACAGAATCTTCTTTTGTGAATCACGAAAAGCTCCCTCCACCCCCGCCGTCACAGAAACACACCAGCTTTAATGACTTGTTTGTTTTATTTTGCATTTCATTTTTGGAAAGTAAATAATGTGATACAATAGTTGGAAGTAGGAAGGAGGTTTAGGGAAACAATCAAAAATTTATCTTGAAGAACCCAATAATTTTTATGACCTTAGTTCTAATCTTTCATTGTGCTGGTGGGAAATATTAGCTAAAAACAGCATGGATGTAGAGAGGATTTGTAGAGCTATCTTTTAGGGAATTTTATTATTGTTTTATTTTGCATTCTCACTTCACTTGTCAGACTAAAATTTCAAATAGTTGAAATTTCACTCTTCTCAGACTGAATGAAATTCAATATACTTAATAGGTCCTGAAAGGTAATATAATAGTTACCCACAGTAAGAAATTCTTCTAGGGTTCCTGTACCCATTTCCAATATGATGGAGGGTCTCCCATAAATACCAAGCGATTCTTGAACACCAGCACAGTGTCTGAGAATTCAGCTCCATTCTGGAGATAGCATGAGATTACACAGGTAAAGGGTTCAGCCCTACAACACTGTCCCTCTATTTCTACTTCAGATGCCAGGTGAAAGTCCCAGGATATTACCCTGGGTAATAGTCACAGATTGTAGGTTTCAAAGGCCTCCTCTTTAGATTATTTTAATTTGCCAGAGTGGTTTATAGAACTCAGGAAAACACTTAATATTTGTTTACCAGTTTCTTTCTTTCCTTTTTTAATGTTTACTTTTTTGAGAGAGATAGAGCATGAGCGGGGGAGGGAAGAGAGAGAGATATATACAGAATCTGAAGCAGGTTCCAGGCTCGGAGTGTCATCATAGAGCCCCGTGTGGGCCTTGAACTCACAAGCCATGAAATCATGATCTGAGTTGAAGTTGGACTCCTAACCAACTGAGAAGGGCCTGGACTTTCCATGCCCTCTCCATGCATGCCACTCTCACCAGTCTCCCCAAAGTTGACGTGCTCACCAGCCTAGAAACTCTGAACCTTCTCCTGACAGGGTTTTATGGAGTCTTCATTATATAGTCATGATTGACTAAGTCTTTGGCCATTGGCTGATTTATGTTCCAGCGCTTCCCAGAGGTCAGGAGTCCAGAAATATGTGTCTCCCTTTCTCTCTGTCCCTCCCCTGCTCATGCTATCTCTCTTGTCTCTCAAAAATAAATAAACGTTTTAAAAAATTCAAAAAAAGAAAAATGTGAAACCGCAGAGATAGGTAGGAGGACTACTGTGAATGACTTTTTACCAGCTTGGATCCTTGGGTCCTCCAAGCAATAGAAATAGACTGGGGCTGGGGCACCTGAGTGGCTCAATCAGTTAAGCGTTGGACTCCTGATTTTGACTCAGGTCATGATCTCGTGGTTCATGAGATAGGGCTCTCCACTGACAGTGCAAATCCTATTTGGGATTCCCTCTCTCCCTCTCTTTCTTCCCCTCCCCCACTCTCTCTTTTTGTCTCTTTCTCTCTCTCTTTCAAAATAAATAAAATAAACCTTAAAAAAAAAATAGACTGAGGCCAAGGAAGTATTCCAAGGCAACAGTTTTATTTCAATTTATGCTCAAGCACAGGGAGTCAGCACAAAGGAAATGATCCTTTAGGCTGATTCTGTGAACACAAGCCAGGGAAAAGTTTTAGAGACCAGGCAGGAAAGGAGTGATATCTAAGCATGCAGAGATGGGGATAGACACAGAAAGTCGGGCATGCAGGCATAGTGGACAGAGCATGCTTCGTCACACATAGCATGTGTCATTAGCATGTTAAATCTCCACACTTGGGTGTGATTTTTAGTATTATAATGAGGGGAAAATCAATGAAAAGTCAGCGCTGGGGTCCACTTTGGTGCCTGGCAGAAACTGGTTTAATTGGCTCCTCAGTAGTCCCTCTTTTAGTAAGCAGCCTGCTTCCACATTCCTGCAAGGAATGCTACTCAGGAGGCATAGAGTTTCAACTATCAAGGAAGGCTGGGTTTCACAGTCAAGACTGAGGGGACCTGAGTCCAGTCCCTGCTCTGTCTCACCTTTATCCCTAACTACCTTTCTCATGTCACCTCTTAAACCATCCTCCACAATGGTTTACATTGCTCTTAGCCACACTGTAATTATTGCAGTTCTGTAAATATTCCAAGTACACTCACAATTCAAGCCCATTGTACATCTGTTTCCTATATATCCTAGATATCCACATGACTTGCTTGGCATTTCCTCAAGCTCTCTGCTTAAATATCAAGGGGTACTTCCTTGATAGCCTTTTATCAAATTTCACCAACTGCTGCTCAGTCTCACTTTGCTTTATTTTTCACAGTTATTATCACTTTTTGCAACATAACATTTGCTTGTTTATTGTTTATTGTTCGTGTCTTTCTTCCCCATAAAAATGTCTATCTTCTCAATGAGAACATAGAGCCTGTTTTGTCTCCTCCTACAGTCTAACAACTGGAGGAGACTCCGTAAACATTTACTGAATGAATGAACATATCTCCTTAATTCCCTACAGAATTTTGAGCATAAAGTAAACTTTCATTTTGGTGTTACAAAATTACAAGGCCCTTGGAGAATAAAATTTAGGGCAGCATCAGCTCAAATGCCTCGATGGTAATCATTGAAGTAGTCAGTTACCCCAAGAAAGCAGAAAAGTGTCCCATAAGGTTATTTATATTTTTGTACTAGTGAGGTACAGAAAAAAGAAACTGAGAAATTGCATGTACTCATTACTTATTAAGATGATGGCCATATACTATAAAAGAGTTTGGCTAAGTCTTATACTTTGGAAACTATATAATACAGTTCAAGCACATGGTTTTCTTGTGCTTTATTGTGACCAAAAGATAGAGGCTAAGGGAACCAGATAGACTGATGTAGAAAAACCATTTATCCAATGTATCCTTTCTCCCTGGTAAATTTTTGTCACGCATTGAAAAGCAAATGATCTGAGGCTGAAAATGTTATTTAGCACATAGAATTCCATTTTTTTCAGAGAGCAATCATATCTGGCTCAGCCCAGTCTGTTTCAAAAACTCTACAGATTAACCAAGACCAATATTTAATTCCAGACTACCTTTGCTGCTTTTCTTTAAGGCTTTTAAAAATGTTATTTTTTCCAGAATAATAGTAATAAATCTGGTCTTAATATTTTCCAAATATTTTCTCTTCTCTGCAGAAGAGCAAATTTGCTGGTGGAAATACAGAAGACTCAGGGAATTGGATTTTCTCCTTCAAGCCACTAGCATGTCATTCAATAAGAATGAAATGAGAACAACTAAAAGAAAAAAAGATGCTTTCAGGCCATGCTACTAAATCCTTCATTCCGTGCATTAAATAAAGTGCTAATGGTCTAAAACCATTAGATCTCAACTGGGAAAATATTTGAAAATAATTTGAGAGAGGCCTTTAATTCACTTCTAAATCTAAAACCTAAACCAAGCAAACCCTGATATGTGAATTTTTCTATTCCTTATTTTTTCCACACAAATAATAACAGGACTTATCACACAGTTAGTACTTTAAAAAGCATGCTGAGTACTGACTGAATGAGTAAACTCAATGCATGAATTAATGACTGCATGCACCAAGAAAGGGATATATTTTTAATTTTTATTCCACTTAGATTGATAGGAACATTAAAATGTTAAGAGACTGGTGATACCTTTTTAGATACAACACTAAAGACGCAATCCATGAAAGAAATAATTGATAAGCTGGCCTATATTAAAATTAAAAACTTCTGCTCTGCCAAAGGCAATACAGAGAGTGAAAAGACAAGCCACACACTGGGAGAAAATGTTTGCAAAAGACACATATGACAAAAGACTGTTTACAAAATACAGAGAACTCCTAAAAATCAATTCAACCCAATTAAGAAATGGGCCGAAGACCTTAACAGACACCTCACCAAAGAATAAATATAGAAGGCAAATAAACATGAAAAGATACTCCACATCATATTTTATCAGGGAAATGCAAAATAATACAATGAGGTACCACTACACATTATTAGATTGGCCAGAATCTAGAACACTGACAACATCGAATTCTGGCCAGGCTGTGGAGCAACAAGAATTCATTGCTGGTGAAAATGCAAAATATTACAGCTATAGTTTGTCCGTTTCTTACAAACCTAAATATACTCTTACCGTATGATCTGGTAATTACACTCCTTGGTGTTTACCCAAAGTTGTTGAGACGTATGTCCACACGAAACCCTGTACAGAGATGTTTACAGTAGTTTTATTTATGATTGCTGAAAGTTGGGAGGAACCAAGATATTCTTCAGTCGGTGAATGGACAAATAAGCTGTGACACATACAGACAGTAGAATATTAATATTACTCAATACTGAAAAGAGATGAGCTATCAAGTCATGACAGCACGTAATGTTTAATGCATATAGGTTTGACTGAATGAAAGAAGCCAATTTAAAAGGACTACATACTATAGGATTTCAACAGTATGATATCTGGAAAAGGCAAACTGTGGAGACAACAAAAAGATCACTGATTTCCAGGGGCGAAGGGGCAGGGAGAGATGAATAGTCAGAGCACATAGGATTTTTGAGGCAGTGAAAATACTCTGTATAATATTATAATGATGGATACATGTAAATTTGCATTTGCCCAAATTCATAGAATATACAACATCAAAAGTGAACCCTAAGGTAAACTATGGACTTTGGGTAATTATAATGTGTCAATATAGGTTCCTTTGTTGAAAAAACAAACAAACACACTTAGCATTCTGGCTGATAATGGGGGAGGTCATGCATATGTGGGGCTGGGGATATTTGGGAAATCTCTGTACCTTCCTCTTAATTTTGTTGTAAACCTAAAACTGCTCTAAAACAATAGTCTTTACAAAGATAAAATAAAATATGGTCTTAAAAAATTAAAGGAACATTACTCATGTGAAAAACTGAAACTAAAACAAAACTGAACATCTTAAATTTTCTTGAATTAAATGAATACAAAACTGAATATCTTAAATTTTCTTGAATTAAATTAATAAAGAGATCTGACCCATACTTCAACTGAGATTTCTCTAGTATTTTTACAGCAGAACCTGATTAAATGCAGTGGCTATCAAATGTCAAGTTGTCAAATTTCCATTAGGATCATGTGTCATAGTGGAAAAAATTTAAAAATTTCAAAAACATGGTCTCAGTCAGTAATATTTCTTAAACTGTGATCCATAGACCACACGCATAATTTATAACTGAAAACTCTTTTGAAAATGCTGACTTTTAGTCCAATCCTACTTCTCACCTGCCAGTAGCATGGAAAAAGTTATTCTGTAGTAACATACAATGCCCAAATCACAGTCCTATGAAAAAGATTATGTTACTCATCTTACATGTTTAATATGGTCATCATGAGAAGAGAACCTCCATATACCTGGAATAGAGGAAAATAAAACATTAGTGAATACCGCACCTAAAGAATCAAAATCTCTAGGTAAGGGGGCCAAAAAATCATGCTTTTCCATTTTTTAGTGAGTTCCAGAAGCACGTGGAAATTTGATAACCACTGCTCTGAATCTGCTTCTTATGTAAAGACATTACAAAAATTAGATTTGAACTGGACACCTTTATTCATTTAGGTCTATAATTTAATTCAAGATGTTGGGTTCTAGGGGTGCCTGGGTGGCTCAGCTGGTTAAGTGTCCAACTTCAGCTCAGGTCATGATCTCACAGTTTGTGGATTCAAGCCCTGTGCTGGGCTCTGTGCTGACAGCTCAGAGTCTGAGACTTGCTTCAGATTCTGTGTCTCCCACTCTCTCTCTGCTCCTCCCCTGCTCACGCTCTCTGTCTCAAGAATAAATAAACATTAAAAAAAAAGATGTGTGGTTCTATTTGAGTTTGTTATGTGAATATGATAGTCTCCTAACTCTCAATATCCCTATCAATGTAAGTGGAACAGAAGTAAAAGTATACCCTTTCATAGCTCATTAAGTTTAGCATGGCAATAAAGCATGGCACTCATTAATTTTTCATGGTGCTGATAGACTGCCTGAAGAAGATGAAGTAAAAAAGTAAGTGGCTGAGGAAATACATTCTTGCTTATGCAGTTACTGGAAAGGTAAGTTATTTGTACAGTATAGTATATATGGGGTGGTCATCTTAACTATACAGTAAGTTGAGGCTCTCATTCCCCAATTTTAAGACTTTGATGTTTATATTTACGGTGTTGTCTCAGGAGTTGGAATTAATTAGAAAACAAAGTGCTTTGGTTTGTTTTGCATATCTCTTAGACCTGAATACTAAAACTAAACAGATCTACCAACCAATTTAGGCTCAATAGTCACTAGGGCGCTTTGATAATTTAGTGCCATCTGTAAGATAATATAATGAGTCTATTAATAAAAAGGTAAAAGAAAAATGTGAAAAATGTCTAATGATGGTCAAAATGAGTGTTACCTAAATCTGCCATTATCTGACATCAATAAGAGAAGAGGGTATATAGTAGGAAAACAGCTTTCTGTAAATCACCAGAGGGTATTGTGAAACTTTGTGACTTGAGGCATTTCTTTCAGTAAAAGGAATAGCATATCATACTGATTTTTTGATTGAGCTATTTGACAGGCTAGATGACAGGTCACAGCTGAAAAGACAGCTGGCGTTAGGCGTTACCCATCATTCATATGACAAAAATTATTGTGAGCTTAACTTTGCAATGCTCAAGCACATGCTGATCAGGTCCTGCATCGAACAGTGTATCAGAAAATAGAACAGGGTGTTTTCCTGTAGTGAAATAGGGTATGTCCACATAGCAGATAGGATATTTTGAGTTAGGTTGTCAGAATCAAGTTTTCCTCAATGACTTGGCAAATGCCGACAACCACCTGAATAATTCAGATACTATTTAATATGAAAGAGGAAACAATATTGACGTATCCAATTTAATTGATTTAATTAGCATGACTATTATCAATTTTTCACCATAGTTCATTACTTTATGTGGGCAGTTATAGCTCAGTGAACACTAATTTCTGAATCATGAGAATGAAAACATATATATAAAAAGAGAGAGAGAGATATTGGCATGTAACACCATTTTTTACTAAAATTGATAATTTTTTTTACATTTTGCTTTAGTTTTGGTATTATACCCATTGATTAATTTATTTTCTTATTTTCTTTATTGTAAATGTAAGCCAGAATGTAGAGAATATTTTAGGAAAAAAAATATTTTAAGGGCTGTTTGGCACTTTTACCTGAGATAGAATACAATAAAAGTCTATAATGCAGTTTTCAAGCATAAACAAAGGGAGAACAATGTACAGTTTTGTAACTTGAGTTTTCTGTAGAGAGATAGATGTATTATCATGCATCGTCAAAACTTAGAACTTATTTCATGCCAGATACGGTGATACAATTTTCATTACATATGGAAAAAACTAATATATAACACTATGGTGAAGGATAAAATGTTCACTTTGTAGTTGAACTTTATTCACATTTTAATCAATTTTTAATACACAACTCCTTCACTTTAATTACATGTCTTATTCATTATTTAAAAGCACGCACAATCAATATACCTATATTTTACTTAGTAGATACATACTGTTTACAAGTCTGAAGGGAATATCCACTTAAGCGTGTCGATTAGATGATTAATTGACAAACATATTTAAGTATAATAGAGAAATTAACATATTTATAATTAAGAAGAATATGAGAATGCTAATTTCTAATTCTTAGGGATTGCTAGTGCATATTAAAAACCTGAGTATTAGTGTTGATTTATACTTAGAGACTGTAAAATAAATTAATCAAGTCTATTTTTGCACTCTGAATGTGTGATATTTTGAAATCATATTAGAAATTGTTATTTTATTGTAATAATCTTTATTTTTTTTCCTATAGTCTTAATATTTGCAGTTAGCTTGTTTCATTTTCATGTGCTTGGACACAGCACTCCCTTCTGAAGATAGTAGCAGAGAACAGTTTGGGTGTGTTCTAGATTAATGTCAAAGTTAATTTGGGTTGAAATGTGCACAGACCTCATTAATGAGATCCTAACAAATTTTAGTGTGATGTAATTTCCTCTAGACAAACTGCACACTGGAAAAGAGCTTTAGAAATCCTGAGAGACCCATCCTTTTAATTTACTGAATTTCACTCCGGCTACTGCATGAAACCTTATTATTATTTTTAAACTCTTTTTCACTAACTTGAAGTGTCTTGCTATACTCCAAAAAATGAGTAAAACATTTCAATAATAAATGTGACTTAACAACCAATAGTATTTATCTTGTATTACCAATTGTTTACTTAAAGTGTTATTCCTCTTTTGTAGTTGCTGTTTTTATTGTTATTGAATTCAATAAATTTCCAGGTTTTTTTTCTGTCATCCTCAAACCGCATTAATTGAGTCTCAAAATTATAACAGCTCAGCACTGAAGAGGGAATAATTCATTGAAGTTTTTAACATTTTAAAATTTTTTGAAACAAATTTAAATTTGGAGAAAGGTAGCAAGGGTAGCACAAAGAACTCCCAAATATTCTTCAAGATTCACTCCTTGTAAATACTTTGCTTCATGTGAGTTATTCACCATCTCTCTCTTCTCTTTCTCTCATTACCTATACATGTATATATACATAAGTATAGATACACATATGTATATTTTTACCATTATTTTCAGAACCTCTTGATAATAACTTGCACACATCATGATACTATTTGCTTAAATATGTCGATGTAGGGGCGCCTGGGTGGCGCAGTCGGTTAAGCGTCCTACTTCAGCCAGGTCACGATCTCGTGGTCTGTGAGTTCGAGCCCCACGTCGGGCTCTGGGCTGATGGCTCAGAGCCTGGAGCCTGTTTCCGATTCTGTGTCTCCCTCTCTCTCTGCCCCTCCCCCGTTCATGCTCTGTCTCTCTCTGTCCCAAAAGTAAATAAACGTTGAAAAAAAAAATTAAAAAAAAATATGTCGATGTATATCTTATGAGAAAAATAGGAAATTTGACATTGTTGCCAATACTATCATCCAACCTACAACTTTGCTCAAATTTCGCCAAATTTCTGCCAAATTCAAAACTGTTTGAATTTTTCTGGTTTAAGATCACACATTGCATTTACTTTCCTTGTATCTTTTGTCTGCTTTAATCTGGACTGATTCATCAGTAATTTTTTGTTTTTTAAAAATTGGATATTTTGAAGACCATAGGTCCTTTATTTGTTTAGTGTCCTTCAGTTTGGTTATGTCTGATGGTTATTTACTGTTTAGTTTGGAATGTGCATTTTGGACAGTGATACCATATAAGTGTAGCTTTTTTAGTGCAACATATCAAGAAGCAGATGATATCAACTTGTCCCATGTTGGTGATGTAAATTTTGATCATTTGTTTAAGGAGTATTCTCCAGATTATTTTCTGTAAATAACTATTGTTAATTGTGTAATAACTAAGAAATGGGAATGTGGTTATACTTTAAGACAAGGTGAATATCTTATTCATCATCAAAATTTCATCCATTAGTTTTAACATCCATTCTTAGATAATTTGTTGTTAACGATTGTTGCATAATGATGATTATTATTCCTTTTACTTTCATTAGTTAACATTTACAGTAAGGAAGATATTTTCCTTATCTCCTTTTTAAAAACATTTTTGATATGGAAGCCCCAAGAAATCTTACTTTATTTGATGAATTATAATCCACTATTATCATTATTTATGTTCATGTCCAAATGATTCTTAGTGTAAACACACTCAAGCTAGCTTCCTTGAATTTTTGATGCATTCCCATAATTTCTGAGCACATCTTTACTTTTTGCCATAAAAAAATACTCTAAATTTATATACAGACTCTTTTCTGCCCTATCCCTGGAATCATCACTTTTTCTAAGAAATCATGATTCTATATATTGTAAAATGGTATTTAGATACTAAAATTAGTTCAAATTATCTAATTTAAAAACTAATTGAAAAACTTCAGTTTTACACACTGCAAAAATTTTTTGCAACATGGTACTATATATGTTTTCCAACATACAAAAAAATCACCTAACCTTTAGAAATAAAATATCCAATATCTATTTTTTAAAAGGCGGAAGAGGAATTGATTCCTTTCCAAGGGCAATGAAGTTGAGTACATGGTTAAAAAATAATACTTAAGCTGCCAATGCATTGACTAGTAATGACATAATGGAACATGAATTCCAACTTCCCAGGGAAATTCCTAACTATTTAGAGTTAGGAATAATTTAAAAAATGTATTTAAATGGGCCTTGTCCAATTCCCAAAAACAGAATTCCAGAAACTTTAGTCTCAGGTAGACCATAGCTGCTTCTTATCTGGGAGTATCCCATTTATATTCAAACTCAAATCTATATCATCTAGCTTAAGTGTCTGAAGTATTCTATACAGTCATTTGTGTTTTTTTAAATTTTATTTAATTTTTTTTTTAAATTTACATCCAAATTAGTTAGCATATAGTGAAACAATGATTTCAGGAGTAGGTTCCTTAATGTCCCTTACCCATTTAGCTCATCTCCCCTCCCACAATCCCTCCAGCAACCCTCAGTTTGTTCTCCATACTTATGAGTCTCTTCTGTTTTGTCCCCCTCCCTGTTTTTACATTATTTTTGTTTCCCTTTCCTTATGTTCATCTGTTTTGTCTCTTAAAGTCCTCATATGAGTGAAATCATATGATTTTTGTCTTTCTCTGACTGACTGATTTCATTTAGCATAATACCCTCGAGTTCCATCCACATAGTTGCAAATGGCAAGATTTCATTCTTTTTGTTTTTAATGAAAGAACAGAGAACAAAAGTAAGAAAGGTTAAAAAAAAAACAGAATGACAGAGAAGGATGAAGGAAAATGATAGAATATTTGACTAATGTTCAATTCCTGTCAGCAAGATTTCCACCTTTGTTGAGGAGATGCCCAATTTGGAGTAGAGGCTGAGTCACAGTTGACTAGTCTGGTATGTAAGCTTCAAGGAGGAAGTCAATCTACAAAATACAATGTCTGGCACAGTCTTTGGTCAGAAAAGAAAGTTGGACCTAATGGAGAATAAGAAATATGTGACCCCTAACACAAAGTACTTGCTAATCACACACAGAATAACAGGCATTTTATATTTGAGATGACTTAAATTTGCTTTTGAAGGTTAACTAAACATTTCTCTGATTAGAAAAAGAAGAGAAAATTCTTGTAGACTAAAGGAGTTTTACAATTAAAAAAGGTGCATGAAGGCATGAAATTATAAGGTAGGTTGTGGAAAAGCAAATGTTTCATTGTAGTTTTAGGTGACAAGGTATACTAAAAAGCCAAATTGAATTCAAATTTTACCTCAAGTCAATTGTTCAACTGTTAGCTTTTACTGGATCTTTGATATTCAAAAACTCTCTTCAATTTTATTTCCCTCAGTACAGAACAAAAACTTTTCTAGTCTTGAAAGTATTAGACTTCTGAACTTTTTCTAGCCAGTCAGTACACTCCTGAGCCTATCCATCTCTTGTAACATCTTTCCAAAACAGTCATTAGTAGCCAGCACACATTACTTAAAAGTTCTATTTTCTAACTCTTCTCTTAGAGCTGTCAGGCAAGCCAGCACATTTTTCTCTCTCCAAAATTATTGTAGATGACAGTTTTAACAAATGTTTTGCCACTGTATAACATGGATCATAAAGTTTCTAGCCTCTGGTAGTTGTTTCCTAGGCACACACTTCCTAAATGCTAAACTAATGCTAAGTATTTTAGGCTTGGGTCAAAACAACATCCTTATTCTGATAGCTATTTCTGTATGAGTCAGGATACTCTTAGTTATGTTGACATAATAGATAAACCCACAGTTCTTTTTTTTTAACGTTTATTTATTATCGAGAGACAGAGAGAGACAGAGCATGAGCATGGGAGGCGCAGAGAGAGGAGGCAGGCTCCAGGCTCTGAACTGTCAGCACAGAGCCCGACGCGAGGCTCCAACTCACAAGCCATGAGATCATGACCTGAGTCGAAGTCGGATGGTTAACTGACTGAGCCACCCAGCTGCCCCAAACCCACAGTTCTTAATGGCTTAGTTCAATACAGTTCAAAACTCACACCTGACATTGTCCAAATGACAGTCCGTTGCTCCCCACTCCCACTCCAGACATCCCTTCTGAAATTGATGACATGGAGATTTGAATACCTCTCTATGATCTTGCATTTCTTCACTTCCAGTATTATGGATAAGATAGAGAAGAAATAGGTTATGTGCATCCTTTCAGAGTCTAGATCAAGGATCGGGTGCACCATTTCCTGTCATATTCTGTTGAACAGAACTACTCACATAGAACTATTCATTCAGCAGGAGTGTGGGAAAATATAGTGGTTAGTTATGCCCAAGAGAAAAGGAAAATCCATTTGGTGAATAGGTGTCATTGTCTCTGTTACATTAAGTAAAAGAAAATATACTTTAAAATCTGATATTACAAAAGCAGCAAGGGCAGTATTGCAGAGAAGAGATTTAAGATGTGAGAAAATAAAAATTAAGAAATTTGTGCCATAAAAAATATCTGGACAAAGAAGAAATAAATTTGAAACAAAGACTATAAATACCACGCAGCAGAAATATCACTGAAGAATAATTATTATCTTAGAAGAATGAATGGAAAGTGATGGAATCAGAGATACATTTTCAGGTTTCTCACTTAGAAGATAAGATAAATAGTTTGCCATGAAAACATATAAAATATTCCCTATATTTTAAACAGACAAACTTGGACATGGATTTGCTAAATTTGAATTTCCTGCAAACTGTCTTTATAATGAGCTGACAGTGAGAATATGATTTTGAAATTATGGTGATAAAATTAAACTAAAAAGCATTCAATATGCAAGTCATAAGCATACAAATATCAGTTAAGGCCTGATGAATGGGTGAAATCTACCAATTTTTTTCATTTATTTTTTTCACCAAATATATACTTAGCACTGTATTCCAGATATGGTAATAGATACAAGAGATTCAAAAGTACCAGAAAAAGAACCTCCAGCATGGAGAATCTCATTGCTACAATAACAATTGTTACACAATAAGAATTGCTTAAAATTAAAATACAGTATGATAAATATACCTAGAAAGCCATTATTATTGAATTAACACTGAATGATTATACACGAAACTATTATTACAATGGGTTTTTACTGAGGAATTAAATTATACTTGGGTTTGATTTTTTTGTTAGTGTCTTCTAAATTAACAACAATGAACAAAATAAAGCCATTTAATAAAGTCTAATGGAATTATTTCATTTTCTAATGCTTTGGAGTAACTATTTTTTTTTTGTTTTTGACTTTTTTTGTGCAAAATTAACTAAGGAAATTTTTTTTCAAAGACAATACGAGGAATAAAGGATTAACAGATATAAAAGAAGGACACTGGGAAATTCCAGGATTTATGAGTAAGGAAAAGAAATAAAGAAGGTAGAAACTGCAAAAATGGTCAACAACTCACGGCCATTGATCGACTTTTGGAAGAACTACACTCTAGTGCAACTTAGACTAAATAATGGTTTTAGGATTAAACTGAAAATACAAAGAGGTGCAGTCCATGTAGATTACCCCATTTGCTGAGAATGAAAAGAATGGAAGCAAAAAGGAATAAGAAGTTGAAGGAGGAAGGATATGAATAAATTAAAAGTACATGTAATTATTTTTTTCCAATTAATACTTGAAACAGGTAATGGTATAGGTGATGCATTGCTTACTTATAACTTTTGCGATATAATATTCTGTTATTAAAAAATACATACATTTTGTGAAAGTGTTAGTCATTGTGAAATAATACATTTTCATTAAGGCAATTCTAAATTTTTATTCTTCTTGTTGATATAACTGCTACCTTTTCATATTATAAAGTAAGTTTGTACATTCTTTTGTTAATTCTATTTCAGTTTCTGTTAAAATAAGGCATTCATTACAGACCTTCTTGTTAGACAATTGTAGATAATGTTCAATGTTTTTTTTTTTAAAGAAGAAATCCAAACGAACTGAATACATCTGGTAAAATAAAATTGGTAATTGAGAAATCTATTCAAGTTAAATTTTTATTGGTTTTAATTTAATACCCTAAGTATTAATTTCATTATTAAAGCCTTAAAAATGTCCAAGTTTAAAGACAAGACAAATAATTTCTAAATTTTAAGGATATCCAAACACTTTTGGCCTTCTGTCAGAGAAAATATAAATTTCTAATCTGTAGTTTTCCTTGTTTTGGTCTCTCTAATGGAAAACTATGATGTATGTCACCGACACTCTGAAACTTATCAGAGTAAAATAGGCAAGACACCTTTCCTATCAAATTAATGGTGTGCACTACACTGACATTGAGACAAGGTGTCTCTCAACAGTTTCCTTATGTTTTCTTTCCACATCCGGGAGTTGATTTAGCAGATAAAAACCTGTCACAAAGTGTTAGTAAAAGAGCAATACACAAGAAACTCTGAAGAGGAGAAAATTCTTAGATCACAGTGTTAGTATTCCATAAAAAATGTTTCCTTTTATTACTGAGAAGGAAATAAGTGCTTGAAAATCATTGAGGACAGACTACGAGACTGTAAGCACAGACTACAAGAGTCTTTCTTGTAGGTAGTAAGAAAGTGAATTGCGGCCGTGTCAGCCTGGTTCGGTTGGTAGAGCATGTGACTCTTGATCTTGAGGTCATTAGTTCAAGCCACGTTGGGTGTAGAGCTTACTTAAAAAAAAATAAGGAGAAGAAAGTGAGTCTGGATTTGTCTTTGGAATGCATTTTTCTGACAAAGAAGAACAAAATTTTTGTTAAATAATTTATTATACCAAGAGGAATTTTATATCAATTGTACCCACATTATATCATTTATTTTTAATTTTTAATTATAGTTTCTATCATAAACTACCCAGAATTGTAATTATTTTTCAGGAATGTTTATAAGGGTATCTAATTTACTGTTTAAAATCATTAGGTTAAATTTTTCTATACTTTAATCCATTGAGACAAATTAAGTTTTATATAAAATATAATCAATTAGAAAATTTATCTATAAGACTGTGAAATATCTCAGAATTGAGATATTCACCTTTAAAAAAATGCTAGCTTTGATTATATTCTGTATGTTCACAGGTACATCTTATATGCATTCTTCCTACTTTATAGAAATCTTTCTTCCTATGATAGTTAATTTCAGCCCATTTTAATTTTATCATAAGTAATAAATTGAGGTTTTTATTTGATATATAAGAAAACTACCTATTTCATGACTTAATATAATAAATACTTGTTATGAAATACTGTAAAGTAGTTTACATATTATATTTGTGCTTTAAGTTATCAGATTATATTGACAGTATGATTTTTAAGGTCATCCTAAACCCAGTGTATGATTTATAAGTTAATTTACATACATTCTTAATGCCAGGCATTAATCCATTCCAGGAAATAAACTAACACTTAATCCTCTGGTCTCTACAAGGGCTATTGCATTTCCCATTATAAAATCTTATAATTTGCTTATTTATATACATAACTTAACTACCAAATATTTTCATATTTTTGAACTGGAAAGGTACATTTTTATACAAGAGGCAAAAGAGATTTTTATTCTTTACCAGATATCATAAAGGAAATGTCAGAATGAAGAAGCTACAGTTATTGGAGTTGATACAACAAAAATACTGTAAACAGCCAACTGGATTCCCAATTAGTGTAAAAATTAGTGTCCCTCAAGAAATAGAAGTTGAAAAAAATATTTTAAAAAATTAACCAAGCAAAATGATCTACTTTACCCAATTGCAAACCCTCCCTCAAGAATTTATAAGCAATGTACTTAGGTTTCTCATTTATCACTATTATCATTTACAGTAGTTATATAAAGAGTTAAACATGGGGAAACACATTTTTGTCTTTACCTTTAAACATGGACTACCCCATATCCTTTCATATTCATGCTGATCTATTTTTGGTAACCTTGCAGCAAGAGTCCTGATTATTCTATGTGGAGAATGACTTACAAAAAATCATGCTATTTAAAAATAATTTCTCTAAACCTAATGCCTGATTTTAGCTTCTCTAGTCTTGTAGAGACATTGGAATCAGTAAAGCAAATGATATATTTTGGCTAACAAAAGTGAAACATCCAAGCCTATCAGGACAACGAAGGCCGTATCCCACATCGAATCAATGTATATCTGTGTGTAATTTTCACAGAATAGATGTTAACATTTGTCACATGGAAAACCATTGCTTACATACACATGGGAAGTATTATAGCATCAGGCAATCAGTTAGATGCCCAAGTTCACTCTCTTGTTCTGTCAATACTAACTGTATTACCTTGGATAATTTTTTTACCCTCTTTGTGCTTGCTACTCAATTTTTAAATTTTTTTTTCAACATTTATTTATTTTTGGGACAGAGAGAGACAGAGCATGAACGGGGGAGGGGCAGAGAGAGAGGGAGACACAGAATCGGAAGCAGGCTCCAGGCTCTGAGCCATCAGCCCAGAGCCCAACGCGGGGCTCGAACTCACAGACCGCGAGATCGTGACCTGAGCTGAAGTCGGACGCTTAACCGACTGAGCCACCCAGGCGCCCCACTACTCAATTTTTAAAATAGAGATTACAACAATGCCCAATTCATTGAATTCTTGTAAAGATTAAGTGAAACAATACAAGCAGATTGTTAAACTATTCCAAAGTTGAAAATAAGCATGCAGCAAATACTATCATATAACGTAAACTGTTTATCATTATAATTACAAAGTAGAATTTGTATTTATAGTGAGATCTTCATTTACTTACACACTACTGCTTTATAAGTCACTAAATTGCCTTAATTCTCTTTATGGAGAGAGCCCAAATGTCCACTGACTGATGAATGGATAAAAATGTGGTACACATATACAATGGAGTATTACTTGGCCACCAAAAAAGAATGAAATATTGCCATTTGTAATGACATGGATGGAGCAAGAATGTATGATGCTAAGTGAAATAATTCAATCAGTGAAAGACAAATACCATATGATTTCACTCACATGTGGAATTTAAAATACAAAACAGATAAACTTATGGAAAGTTGGGGGGTGGAGAAAAGAGAGGGAAACAAAACGCAAGAGACTTTTAATGATAAAGAACAGACTGGGGGTTGATGTAGGGAGGTGGGTGGGAGATGGGCTAGATGGGTGATGGGCATTAAAAAGGGCACTTGTGATGAGCACTGGGTGTTATATGTAAGTGACAAATCATTGAATTATACTCTTAAAACCAATATTGCCCTGTATGTTAACTAAAATTTAAATTTAAAAAACAGAAGAAAAAGAAAGAAAGAAAGAAAGAAAGAAAGACAGAAAGAAAGAAGAAAGAAAGAAAGAAAGAAAGAAAGAAAGAAAGAAAGAAAGAAAAACAATTTGTAGGAGGATCCTTAGAAAGATTAGAATTGTTTTGTTTTGTTTTGTTTTCGATTGTCCCAAAAAGGACAAAGTGTCAAGAAGGAAAGTGTTTCTGAGGAGTGAGGAAAAATTCATCTAGATCCAATGAACCAAGGAATCCAAATGAATCTGCAGCAGACCTTTGGAGTTACCATATAGTGAATTCATGAGATAATGAAGGAATGGCGTAGACCTTGGAATCAGATTACCTACAATAGTATGGAAATTTTCACTTTGTACATGGATCGTTTGCAAAATTTTCACATCTTCCTTATTTGAACCTTTTTCTCACTATCTGATTTAGTCAATATCTTAGCTTATTTTATCTGATGGTTTAATTTTTGGTTTTGTTTGAATTATGAGATTGTTTTAGCTATGCTAAAAAGAAACAACAAATAGATTTTATACCCTTTTACTTTAAATTTTTTGTATTATTTGTGGCATTATTGATATATAATTCACCCTTTTAAAGTACAATTCAGTTTTTTTAGTATATTCACAGACTTGTGTAAACATCACTGCTATCTAATTTTAGAAGATTTCTATCATCACAGAAAGAAACTTCACGCCCATTAACAGTCACTGCCCATTTTCCTCTCCCTTAGTCCATGGAAACCACTAGTCTACTTTCTGTCTTTATGGGTTGGCATATTCTGGACTTGTCAGATAAGTGGATTCATAAAATATGTGGTCCTTTGTGACTGGCTTCTTTCGCTCAACATAAAGGTTGCAAACCTCATCCATATTATGACATTCATCAGTACCTCATTCTTTTTTATTGCTCAATAATATTCTATTGTATGAATTTTTTTTGTTTATCCATTCATCATTTCATTGACATTTGTTTTGTTTCATTTTTGCTACTACGAATAATGCTTCTCTGAATATTCATGTACAAGTGTGGACATATGTTTTCATTTCTCTTTGAAATATACCTAAGAGTGGACTTGCTGAGTCACATGTTAATCATGTTTAATATTGTGAGGAAAAATAGTTTTCCATACTGGCTACAGCATTTAACTTTGCCAACAGCAATTCACAAAGGTTACAATGTCTCAACATCCTTGCCAACATTTGTTATTATATGTCTTCTTGGTTATAACCTTCCAAGTGTGTATGAAATGGTGGTTTTGATTTGCATTCCTCTAATGAGGAATGAAGCTGAACATCTTTTCGTGTATATCTTTGTATATCTTCTTTGGAGAAAATGTCTGTTTAAAAACATTGCTCATTTTAAATTGGGTTATCTGTGTTTTAATTGTTCATTTGTAATATATTTTTCAATAACAATTTTAATTGGTGATGGGAGGAGCAAGTTGAGTAGTAACAATGGAAGTGAAGTAAGAAATCACCTGTGAGGAAAAAGTAAAATAATATACATACTTGGTAAATAAATGTGGATATGAATTAAGTTATTCAACAACATGTACAAAGTATCTTTTATTTCCAAGACATTGATGTGGGCACTGAGCTGACAGTGGCAATTTGCCTCACAGGGCTTACATGGTAGACAAATAAGGAAATAAATGTATGGTATCTCATCTGTGGCAGATAAGTGCCTAGAAACAAACAAACAAAAAATGTGTCATGAGAAGGGATATCTGAGTGAGCAGAGAAAACCTTTTGGATGAGATGGCACAGGTCTAAGACCTGAAGATATCAGCCTTATAAGGAGCCAGTAGAGATTACAAGTTTGGGAAGAAAAATAAGAAGGCCAGTGTGGCTGGAGTTTAGTGAGAAATAGAGAAAGGGAGAAAAAAAAAAGGCAGTGGAAAATCATATAATACCTTGTGTGCTATGGTTAGGAATTTAGATTTTCTTCTAACTGTCATGAGAAACTATTAAAAGATTTTAAACAGGGGGATAAAAATATAATTTTCTTTGTGAAAAAAATCACCTATTTGGCAAATGTTTAGGGGAAGACAAAAGTAGAAACATAGAGATCATGTAGGAGATTATACAATAATCAAAAGAAAAGATGCTGCCTTGAACTCTGGTGGTGATCGCGGTGATGTAACAGTGTGGGCAGATCTGGAAGCTATTTTGGAAACAGAGCTAACGGCGTTGTTGCACCTGACAGGGAGATGATGTGGCTGGTGAAGAAAATAAAAGATTTCTATATAAAAATATATCTTGTGTCTGTATGAAAGACTACTGGTGTCATTTACTTAATCAAGGAAAGAAAGATAATTAGTGTTGATTATTAGTAAGAAAAGTGATTTTCTTTTATGAAACAATTTTTCTTTCTTTCTTTTTTTTTTTAATGAAACAAGCTTTCAATAAAAAGCCCAGTAGTAATTCCAATTGGAAGCCTACTGATATATAGTTTAAAAAACTATTCTAGGCTGGAATCTTCCAGAAATTTTGAGTTTATAGTTCTTTTATGCCTCCAACTAACTATAATTATCCCAAGAAAGTAAAGATGATTTTACCTCACAGCATGTGATAATCAGCAAGACCAGTGTAAATGCTTGCATAAATAATAATTAAGATTTAGGCAGCAGCCAAGTTGATGTGTAGACTCTATTTCTGTAATTTCCAGATGTTTAAGTATGTTAGACTGGTTTTCTATCAAGAGCACTATTGGAGAAAAGCATGGTGAAAGATTAAGGACAAAGATGTATGATGTCCCTAAATCCTTCTTTTCTTCCACAATCTTAAACCCTTATCTTCAATTCCATCTATGACAACAGCTAATATAACAAATATTAGCAACCAGGTTCAGATTTTCCCAGATGTCCTGGAGCAGCTAACATCAGGAGTACTTACATTTACTTTATTTCCATCATTCTCCTTACTTGCTAGTGACTAGAAGAGAAATTTTATCATGTCAAAGTGTCAGAAATATTCAACAATGATTGCTGCAATCACTGGAAAAAGAACTCTGGAACCTTGATTACGTTATCATCATGCCAGCCACTGAACTCTTTTACTTGGATATATTCCTGGTGACAAATACTTAAAACATCATTTAATGATAGGAAGCAGGCAGTGCAACATTTGTACTGAGTCTGCTAAAGCTGCCATAAATTGGAGCATGCATTCGCCAATGTGTCGAAAGTGTGCCCATTTTAAATAAGTATGCTTTTATTAAAATTATTTAGCTTTCTCAGGATTATTACTTTCCTGCCACCTACAAGAAGTAAAGCACACCCACATAGTTCGAAAGGGAGGGAGTTGATTAAATACAAGGCTTACACCTAATCCTAAAAGAGGTGAGTCATAAAGAAAGTAGAGAATATTCAGAATAATAGGATCAAAATATGTATGAAGTTTAGTTCAAAGTATTCTGCCATGGTGTTCTAATCCTATCTTACTCATGTGGATTGATTAAATGACTGAAATTACCTAAATTGCTGTCATACAATTTGCTTAATATTTCATGGTAGTTCTTTATTCTTCTTCAGATACTTTTATCCATTATGAATACTACACACAGCCCAGGCGTTATTTCTGGGTTGACCTGAGTTGAACCGAGTGGCTATCAGACCACATGTTCAGATACAGATATTCAAGTATTTGAAAATGAGAAAATGAGTATTTGAAGATGAAAAAATAGAAAAACAGAGAGAGTAGTTAGTTCTCTTTTCCTTTATAACTGATTTAATGTACAGTCTATTTTACTCATTTGTTCTGCAGAAGTATAGTGTATTTTCCAGTACGTTTTTTTATCATAAGCCATGGGAGCTAAACACTAAACACCTTCAGCCAAATCATATATGATCTGTGTGGTTTAGACTAGTCTGTGTGGTTGGGACTTACTGGTTTACGTAAGTAAATTGTAAGAAAGGCAATCAATCATGCCTGGTATTCAGAAACTTGAATACCATCAGGATTCTATCTCTTGATATTGTTTCTTTCTATATATTGGCTCTATTCTCTTCTATTGCAGTTTAATCCATACTGATAGGGAAATATGCAGTGGAAATGTAGCAATGGTGAGAGGGGTACTCACAGCTGGTGGAAACTTAACTATTACAATCCCACTTGGACAAATCTAGGTGGCAAATGAATTGAATATCAAGATTAGCTTTGCTTGGATAGGTAACTACAAATACTCCATCATAGGATGAAGAGAAAATGAGTCACTTGGAAGATCTCAGCTCCCATCTGACAAGCATAATAAAATAATATGGTAAAGAGAGTTTCTTCAAAGAAGATAAACTGTAGTTTCTGGAACACAAGTTGTTGTTACTGTTACTAGAGCACAGGTTTTTGAGCAATTAGAAAAGTAAATGTGCAATTCACAAATGGCTGGCTACTGGCAATAGTGAAGAAAATATTAATAAACTCATAGATGAGTGCTTCAGGCGCATGGAATACACAACAAGAAATAGAAAAAGGAAAGAAAGTGAGAGAGAGAGAGCAAAGGAAGGAAGGAAGGAAGGAAGGAAGGAAGGAAGGAAGGAAGGAAGGAAAATGGCACAAATTAGAACCCTTCCTCAAAGTATTAGTCATTTATGTTATTAGATAGTAAATATCGTCAACATTTCATATACTTATTAAAATGAGAGGTGACTTAATTTGCTTGGAAACATATTTTGTCTCTGGTGTGTTTGAGATAACTAAAGAAATTATGCAAAAGCCAAATATTTTTCATACCCTCACTTCATTTGGAAGTTTCTAAACCTGGTTGACTATACTAATTAACTACACTCACCATAGCTTTTTTTTTGGAAAGTAGAAGATAACCGTAGTTCACTTTTACAGATGGGTGACCCAGAGGCAGAAAGCTTAAGTGACTTTGTAAAAAAACATATATAGTCATTCATGTGTAGAAGCAAGCATTGACAGTAAGGATGGGCACTCAGCCTGTTTGTTTAACCACCCAGCTAACTGCTACTCCTTAAGTAGAAAAGCTAGTGATCCATACCCTCTCTTTTATGCTATTTATTACCCAGAATCAGATTGGGACCTAAGAATAATTGCCTTCTGAATTAATTTTTAAAAGCCCATATTTGAGATTTTTTTATCGAAATCTGAATCAAATAGAAACACAAACAAACAACAACAAAACCACTGTATGGTATTTGGGATAAACCTATGTTATTAAGAGAAATAAAGTTGAGGTAATAAATGAAAGACAATTTGCACTTGGAAAATGTATCAATGTCCTGAAATTGATTTCACACACAAAGTAAAACATGTTTCTCAGAAACCTCCTTGGAAGAAAAATGTTAGGTACATAAAAAGTGCATTAGAGGTATTTATACAAAAGTAAACTTTAAATGAACTCTCTATAAAACTGCAACTACTAGAGCGGACTTGTAAATCTGACCGACATTAAACACCTGCAACAGATGTATGTGTCAATACTGCAGTGGTAGGAATTGGTTTACAGACCTTGAAACTGTAGGATCTAGTAGAATGGCCACTGAGGGAACTGGAAGCTCTAGAGGAAGCAGTAACAGACGGTTGCATTGAAAATATATACAACATTTTCAAATCTTTGATTCAGAATTAATTCCTTACTCCAAAATTTAAATAAATTATCTTCATTTAAAAAGAAAGGAAAGAAGTTTACTCGACACTCCATTATTATTTCCTATTTCCTGATCACGAAGAATATTTTTGTTCATTTGCAACAGAGGTATTGCTAACAATTCATAAAATTTATGTTTATGAAAATGCTCATAAATATACAGTGGTTATGTATGCGAAATATGGCTTCACACTTTAATGTCTTTGACTATATATATCATGGTAACAATTATATATGAAAGTACAATTAGAGAGCTAAAATACAATTTTACTTCAATTTTACTTAAGCACTATTTTTATATCATTGAGCTGCGAAAGTATTGATTTTGAAATTACAACAAAAACTCCTGTGTTCAAATTTACAATCTGCTGATGGCTGGCTATGCCATCTTGAGCAAGTTAGTGAACTTCTCTGAGCCAAAGTTTTATCATATGTAATATAAAAAAAAAGTTGTAAGGGATCTTCGTAAAAATTAAGTAAATATATGTAAATAGCTATCATAATGCATTGCATATAGTAAGTATTTATCGCTGTAAGTATTAATCATAACAATTGCTTTTAATTGGATTTTCTCAGACCTGGAAAAAATATACAGTCCTACCTCAATAAACCCCTAAAATATTATGTAGTTACTCAGATGGTCTGTTATAAAATAGAAATTGAATAATATCTAATATCTCCTTTTTATTGACAGTATAGACTCATGGATATCTTTTTCTCATCTTAATCTTGCAAGAACTAAAAATATGGAAGTCCAGAAGATATATTTTCTCACCCTTCATCTAGGACAGACTTGTTTTGGTTTGAACTTCAATTGCCTGCTTTTGAATTCTGTAATTGGCACTTCCCTGATGGAACTGCTTCTATTTAATGTTTTTCAGTGTGTCTGCATATCGTCTTTATAATAAAGATAATAATAGTGTCCACAAAGAGATTAGAACAGTCCCTGGCATTTGGAAAGTTCCTAAAATAGTTTAGGCATATGTACAACATGGGATAATAATGCTAATAACATTCCATGATTCTTGTTAGAATGTGGTAATGTGGTAGCTGTTGTTTTCCTAAATGCTTAATTGAAAAAAAAACATAAATCTTAGAGTGGTGTAACCCTAAGGAAAATGCATTAATTCTGGAGGAAAAAAAAATCTGGAGGAAAAAAAAAGTTCTGAGCCTTGCTGTTTACCAGCTCTATGGTTTTAAAAATATTTAATTATTTTGTGACACAAATTTCTCATTTCCAGAGGGATGATGATACTCATCATACCTGGCTTATATGTTTCTTGCATAGAATAAGTGAAATAATAACTGGACTGCACTAATATAGTATGATCCAGTATAAATACGAGCCAGTAATTCCACTACTGGGTATTTACCCAAAGAATATGAAAACACTAATTCAAAAAGATATATGCCCCCTATGACAATATTATTTACAATAGCCAAACTATGGAAGCAACCCAAGTGTCCATCAAATAGATGAATGGATAAAGAAGATATGAGATACACACACACACACACACACACACACACCAACACACACACACACTGGGATATTAACTCAACCATAAGAATGCATAAAATCTTGTTATTTGCAATAACATGGATGGATCTAGAAAGTATAATGCTAAGCAAAGTAAGACAATCAGAGAAAGACAAATACCACATGATTTCTTTCAAATGTAGATTTAGGAAACAACAAGTGAACAAAATAAAAGAAACAAAACCAAAAAACAGAATGGTAACCAAAGGGAACAAATAGAGGGTTACCAGAGAGGAGGTGGGTGGGAGATGGGTGAAATAAGTGAAGGGGAGTAACAGGATGAGTAAGCAACTTATCCTGTTGAGCGTTGAGTAGTGTATAGAATTGCTGAATTACTATATTGTACACCTGAAACTAATACAACACTGTATGTTAACAACACTGAAACTTAAAATATTTTTTTAAAAAGAGAGTATCTTGGCTTCCCGTTGCTTCTTGAATCAAAATTAAACATTAGCCTCTGTATTTAAAGGTTCACCATAATCTGCTTTCAGTGTGACAGGCCACACTAATAGCTCTTCTTGTGGGCCTTTTCTTCTGTATGTTACTGTCTACTACAGGTAGACCATATCATCTTGCCACCTGTTAACTGCAATCCACTTGTTGCTACTTTAAACTCCGTAGTATATATTCAAGGCCAACTTCACATTCTAGCTCATTAAAAAGTCCATGGGGAATATATGATCCTTAAGGAATTTGCTCCCTTTCTAACTTACTCCTCTTCCCACATATTCTATATATTTGCCATCATTTTTTATGACTGCCTTTTATAAGTAAGTCATTCAAAAAATACTTTTTCAAATTTTAATTAACTTTGTTGACTAATTTATGTGAGTATAACCTTTTTCCAAGGAGATTTTAGGCCTTGGAGGATGAAGACATGATTTTTAATCATGGTGAAGTTCACATAACTGAGGAGAAAGCTAGATGCAGAGTTATTACATTAGTGAGACTAATGGGTTGGGCTCCACCACAACTGCAGTATCTCACCCAGAAGTTTCTTCAAAGAAACATTCTCTAATATTCTGCTTAGGTAAGGAGAAGTCATATTAAAATCCAACACTCTACCTACTAGTTGTAGCATTTTTAGTTATAAGAATTCTGGAAGGTTTTTTCTCAGAAAATGATGTTAACTTTTGTCAAATGCTTTTTCTGTATCTATTGATTTGATCAAATAATTTTTACCCTATTGATAAAGGGTAGAAGTAGAAAAATGTTCACCTTTAGCCCAGAAGGCTGACCTATAGCCTGCATGGTTTCAATGAGGATCAACCACATGCTGGTTGCTGTCTCCTTAAAGGGTTTCATGACTAGTTGTACATCTCACTGAAACTTACTATTGAGCTGAATGATAAGCACAAGAGAAATCTTGTGAAAGTAGTTTTACAAATAGAAATTCAAAGAAGACTTACGATCTAATTAATAATCCCTTCATGTCCGGTGCTCCTTGTGCACTAAGCATATAACTACTGATTTCACACAGCAAATGTGCAGCTCTTTCTGCCCATGGGACCTGTCTCTATGCTATAAAAATAGCAACTTTTGCACCAAAAATGTCTCAAGAATTGTTTCCTGACTGTTACCTTCTGCACCCACATCACTATGATAGGATTTTTAATGGATTTTTAAACTTTGTGTGGTATATCACACTTATTGATCTGCATATATTAAACCATCTTTGCATCCCAGGGATAAATCCTACTTGATCATTGAGGGTGATTCCTCCATTGTACTGTTGAATTCAGTTTTCTAAAATTTTGTTGAGAATTTTTGCATGTACAAATGCCTGGGTGGCTCAATCGGTTAAGTGTCCAACTTCAGCTTAGGTCATGATCTCACAGTTTGTGAGTTCAAGCCCCCATTGGACTCTCTGTTCTCAACGCAGAGTCTGCTTTGGATCCTCTGTCCCCTGCCCTTTCTGCCCCTCCCCAGATCATTCTCTCTCTCACAAAATAAACTTCAAAAAAATTATTATTTTTTTTGCATGTGTAGTCATCAGGGATATTGACTTGTAGTTTTCTTGTAGTCTCCCTATCTGGCTTTGGTATCAGGGTAACGTTGGACTTGTAAAATGAGTTTCGGAGTGTTCTCTTCTCTTCAATTTTTTTGAGACGGATATTTTTCCCCAGTAGCCACTAATACATGGGAATGAAGCTTATTGTCAGGAGTTTCTTAGACAGAGTCAAAGGTTTCTATAAATTCTAATACATTAATCCAAATAGTATTAAATACTATCTTTATCTTTAATAAAATACAAATTAATGAGGAATTAATAATGCATTTATTTTTAAATAATATTTAAATGTATTGTTGGATTTAGTTTGCTAATATTTGGTTGAGAATTTTTGTATTTGTGTTCATCAGAAATATTGGCCTGAAGTTGACTTCTTAGAATGAATAATTTAAACTGTTCCATTAGCTAGTCAAACAATATAAATGAGATACAATTCACAAGACCTATAGTTTGAAATAAGATTTAATATGTGAAACTAAGTTTTCACTCAGAAAATATTTTGTTTCATTTTTTCACTCTTTTTGATTACAAGCTATGCTTCTAATTGTTTTTAAAACTATAGACATAGAGCAATATGGCATACCCATCCCCACATTGAATAGGGACAAAGACATTCCAAATGTATATGATAGTCTTTTAAAAAATAAAACTATAATTTGTGACACAAAGACTACATAACATTACTTCATTCACTCATCATGTATTTATTGGGCTATTATAATTTGCCATATAACCTCTGAAAGCAGATGATTAAAAGAGAGAAAGAGGGATATATGGTAAATTTTCATTTATTCAGTCAATTCACTTACTCCTTCATTCATTAAAAAAAATTACATGACTATTACTATCATAACATGCTAGGCCCTGGGGGGTGGATGTAGACAAAGTCATTTCAGTCTTAAAACTTATATTCTAGAGTCAAGGGAAGGGGCAGACAACAAATACAATAAGTAAAATATATTTTAGACGGCAATAATTTTCACAGAGTTAAATACATAGATAAAGGAAAATAGAAATGGGGAAGGTGGCACTTGTCAACATATAAAAGTGGCAACATATAAAGTGGCAAAGGAAGACCTTACTGAGAAATGTACATATAAGAAATATCAAAGGTGAGCAAGCAAGTCACGTAGATATAGAATCATAATATTCCAGAAAGAAGAGAAAGTACAAACATCCTGAGAAAGAGATACATCTGTGCGTTCAGAGAAGTTTAAGGTGGCTTGTACGGAGTAAGGCAGGAGGAAAGTAATAGAAGACATCAAAGGAGTAAATAGATAACCAACATATGTACTGGCCTTCTGCTTGTATCCCAAGTGAGATGAAAAACTATCAGAGACTTGACAGCGGAGCAATGAAATGAACTAACTTTCTACTTAACAAGGTTACTTAGACTTTGGCCTTTAGAACACATTGAAGAGAAGCATGGGGCGAAAACAGAGAGACTGTTAGTGGGCTTTTAAAATGTAGGCTACAAAAGCGTGCTCGGATCAGCATGAAACGTGTTGAAAAAATATGTGGTCAGATTTGGAATATACTTCCAATGTGAAACTGCCCAGATTTGTTGATAAATTAGTTGTGAAATATGAAAGAGATGATGAAAAATGACTGAGATTTTTGGCCAAGCAACTAAAAAGACAAGAATCACCATAACTGCAATGAATATGGCTGTGGGATGAGGTTCTGGAGGCTGGAATGGGTGTGCGGAGAGAGATTCAGATTCAATTTTATACACGTTTGTTTTGAGATATCTATTAGACATTCAAGACAGATGTTGAGGAAGCAGTTTGAAATAGCAATCCATTGTTCAGTTGAGAAATCTAAAAGAGTTATACATTTGGGAATCCTCATCACGTGGTCTACCTAATGTCATGGAACTACTGAGATCACATAGGAGAGGATCAATAAAAGAAAAAGACAAAAAAAAAAAAAAAAGAAGTCTAAGAACAGAGTACTGTATTACCCAACATCAATAGGCTCTGTTCATGAAGACAAGCCTGCAAAGGAAACTCAAAAATAAATGAGCAGTGAGGTAGGAGGAAAACAGGAGAATGTGGCCCTGGAAAAGAAGGCAGTGCTTCAAAGATAAGATAGCAAAGTGTTACAAATGCTTTCTCAAGTAAGAAGACTCAGATTTAATTATTGGATTTAGCAAATGCATGTTATCAGTGATTCTGACAAAGCTATTTTGTAGAGGTGGGTTGGGCAAAAGCCTGACTGGAAAGGTTTGAAGGGGTAAGAAAGAAAGCAATTTAAAAAGTGAACATAAACAAAATATTCAAAGAGTACTACCCCAAAGCAAGAATTCTTATTCTTTAAAAAAAAAAATTTTTTAACATTTTATTCATTTTTGAGACAGAGAGAGACAGAGCATGAACGGGGGAAGGTCAGAGAGAGAGGGAGACAGAGAATCCGAAGCAGTCTCCAGGCTTGGAGCTGTCAGCACAGAGCCCGAGGCGGGGCTCGAACTCACAGACCCTGAGATCACGACCTGAGCCGAAGTTGGATGTTCAACCGACGGAGCCACCCAGGTGCCCCAAGAATTCTTATTCTTTAAGTAGTAATATATAGGAAAAAGCTAGCGTTCTCATTTCAAAGTGATGATTAGTATAAAAGATATTCTGTGATATTACGATAATCCAACATGTTAAAAAAAAGTATTTGATTAGAGCTAATATGGTGTGGTGGATTGGCAACATGCATAATTGGAGGACATTATGCTTCAGCTAGTTCAGATAAAGATCAAATATATATTTTTATTTTTTTTATCCATGTAGATTGACTTCCTGAACTTTATCCATTGTCCTCTAACATGAACTCTAGATTAAGAATCTTTGCTATAAAGGGAGATTGAATGGTATCTGGAGGGTGAACCCTCTAGGCAAGATGTGTTTTTCTTTTTCTGAAGAGAATATCAGCAGCAGAGTGGGTAAGATCACATTTAGAGGAAAATCAAATTTAGAAAAAAAATCTCTGATTTAGGAGAAGAAGGGGAGAACTGTTCGAACTTGATCCTTGAATAGGAAAGTGGACTTAGGTGATCAAGTAGAAAGGTCAGTTTCGTGGAGCACAGACAGTACTAATAGAAAAAATTGGGGCAAGTGCAGTTTACACAAGTTCTCTTCAGATGTAGTCAATTTTCTCTGTGAAGCAGGAAGCAAGGCAGATGGTGAACAATGGAGACTAGGGATGAAGTGTTGGGGATTTGAAGATGGAAGACAGTAAGGAACATTTCAAAACAATGAAAGAGTTAAAGGACTAAAGGAATATCATGGGTCAGTATTAATGAATTGAAGTTGAGAAAAATCTTCAGGTTTCCATATTTTTCTTCAGCTAACTTAGGTTGCATGGAACTCAGTGTGGCGTAGTTGAAGAAATGGATTTCATCAGTGTCATTTATTGGCAACCATCATTCAGTAATTTAGCCACGAAATACGCATTAAATATTTACCACCTGTTGGTAAGTCTCCTAAAAACTGGGCACACTATTGTATACAAGATGATAAAGCCTTTGCTCTTACAGAGCTTATAAACTGGAGAAGAAAATTACAAAGAGATCACTTAGAAGTGTGATGATAGAGATGCTGGCAAAACAGGTCTTTACCTACTTTAGTAACGTAAATCTCACCTCGGGTTAGGGAAGACATCCCTGAGGAGATTATGCCTTTTCTAAAACCAAAAGATTGTGCAGTCATGTTTTATAAAAGATAAGATTAGGTTATATCAAATAAGTAAAGGAAAAATAAATTTTGTTATTTATTTATTTATTTATTTATTTATTTATTTATTTATTTTTAGAGAGAAAGAGAGCATGAGCACAGGAGAGGGGCAGAGGGAGAGAGAGAGAATCTTAAGAGCTTCCATGCTTAGCACGAAGTTTGATATAAGGCTCAATCCCAGGATGCTGGGATCAGGGCCTAAGCTGAAATCATGAGTCAAATGACTGAGCCACTCAGGTGCCCTGTTTGTTTAATTTTAATTTCCTTCCAGAAGTTGCCATACTAGATCTTTTCGTCTAGCCAAACATTACATTTGATTTAATTATTCTTACAACTTATTTGGAATATAATAAATCTGGTGTGCCTGGGTGTCTCAGTGGGTTGAGTGTCCAACTCTGGCTCAGGTCATGATTTCTCAGTTAATGGGTTCAAGCCCCAAGTCGGGCTCTGTGCTGACAGCTCAGAACCTGGAGCTTGCTTCAGATTCTGGGTCTTCCTGTCTCTCTGCCCCTCCCCTTCTCACCTTGTGTGTGTGTGTCTCTCCCTCAAAATAAATAAATAAATAAACACTAAAAAAAAGAAATATAATAAATCCTCCATTTAATATTTATTTCTATGCAATCACTCAGATGAACCACCAGCTATTCGCAATTACTTACCTCTTGTTTTTGATATATTCACCCCTGTCTTCATTAGGCTCTGAGGATGAGTGGATCAAAGTTTCTGCTTATGTGGAGTGTATGGTATCATAGTTACTCATGATTGGGTCCCTATAGAAAATTTATCAGTTAAAAATTTCTGTCTTATATATATGATGTTTTCCATGCTTCTCATTTATTAGCCTACATATTGTCTGCCTCCTCCCACTAAATATAAAGAACAAAAAACCAAGTCTCTCTGTTTCTGTCAGTACTCTGAGTGCCTGGAACTCTTCTTGACACGGTATCCTTAATATCTATTGAATGTAGAGTACAATGAGAGAATGAATGAGTAAATATCACTGAACATTGATGTTTGTGAATTCAGAATCAGCTATTGGTAGAATTGCCATTCATATCCCAGTTAAGATAAAAAATTTCTTGTGTAGAAGGAAAACAGAGTCCATTAAGAAGGACAAAGGCAAGTTTATACTCAATGTCTGCAGGAGTGTTTGTTTAGTTTATAGACTTGCTATAGAAGAGAAGGCTCTCTGATAGAGCTTAGTGAGTTTATGATACAAGCAAGCAGGTATACAAGCATGAATAAGGCACTTTCTTCAAGGATCTACAGATTACTCATTCCTAGATGGCATCACTGATAATCTATCAATAATCTTCATTTATATAAGTAAATTGTAGAATTTCACAGAATCAGGACCATTAGCTTTTGCATAGCATGGCATTGCTGATATTATCTTTGTTTCCCTAACTATACTTGATATTGATCAACCTGATTTTGTTAATATTTTTTTTCTTGGATTTGTTGTCTGCATGCATCTTTTTTTCCTCAAAATGATGTACTTATTCTGACTACTGAACATGTCCACATTTGTTTGCCTTTCTGGAAATATAAAGTAAGACTCTTTCTTGATTGCAGTTTATTATGTCTCATTGTCCTATAAACAACTACTCCACTGTCCCACCTCTTAACATTCTCGAACCCATAACACGATTATTTTTTTAATCTCCTGTGCATATGTGCCTACAGAGAGAAAGCAGTATGTCAGATTTCAAAGTGAATTAGTAAGCCAAGGTACTATCCTTGTCATTCTGTCTTGTTAAGAGTGCTTCATAACAAATGCAGTTTAAACTGCTTTAAAAAAATCTAAACATGACATCTCTAACAAGTCCAAATCTTGTAGCCATGGGGAAATTTGGACACTTCAGAAATACTTTCAAGTCTAGAGAAATGAAGTACCCTTTTAGCAAACCGATGAGGAGTGCTGTAAAATTATGGGAAATCAATAGATTACAAATGATTGACATATGATAGGGGAAGTAAATCTACCTGTCTCTCTATCTATTTATATTTATATTTATGAATTTATGCCATATATATGGCACTTAATTGCTATAGAATATGATATCATTAGTTACTACATATAACATCATTAAAATAATTAAGGTGCATTTGTCTATATGTTCTGAAATTTATGCCATTTCAATCTATTATTGTAAAACATGCATTAAATTTTGCATCAGTATACAAACATCCCTGCTATAGAAATCCTGAACAAGCAGGATATAATTAAAAGAATAACATCAGAGCAGAAATGCAGGTGTTGTTGGATAACAATTATTTTGTCAGCTTAACGCTTTGATGCTTTGAATTTGAAGGCCAAATTTAAGTTTTATCTATAACAATGACATTTTTGTGTATTTTGAGCTAAATCATTGCTTAGGGCACTGAATTTGCCCGTATGGGCTGAAAGTTATGGTAGGCCCTCAAGGGCATAGTTTCTCTCAGGAAATCATTTCTTCATTAAAAACACATAATGAAACAAATAAATGAGCTAATGAATGCTCAGCCTTTGGTCTCATATTATTTCTTCCTTAAATGTTTCTTTATTTTAAAACCAAATACAGTGGCGCCTGGGTGGCGCAGTTGGTTAAGCGTCCGGCTTCAGCCAGGTCACGATCTCGGGGTCCATGAGTTCGAGCCCCGCGTCGGGCTCTGGGCTGATGGCTCGGAGCCTGGAACCTGTTTCCGATTCTGTGTCTCCCTCTCTCTCTCTGCCCCTCCCCGTTCATGCTCTGTCTCTCTGTCCCAAAAATAAATAAAAATGTTGAAAAAAAATTTTAAACCAAATACAAATGATAAAATTAGTAAAAATAGTTGTCTAAATAAACTAGAGAAAAATAATTTCTCATGTGTGGAGAAATCATGATGTAAAAATAAAGCAGGTGGGGGCGCCTGGGTGGCTCAGTCGGTTAAGTGTCCGACTTCCACTCAGGTCATGATCTCGCGGTCCCTGAGTTCGAGCCCCACGTGGGGCTCTGTGCTGACAGCGCTGAGCCTGGAGCCTGTTTCAGATTCTGTGTCTCCCTCTCTCTCTGCCCCTCCCCCGTTCATGCTCTGTCTCTCTCTGTTTCAAAAATAAATAAACGTTAAAAAACTAAAAATAAAAAAATAAAGCAGGTGGATTAGAGAAGAAAAGGAAGCATAAACTAAAAATACAGGAAAGAAAAGTATGTTATAAAAAGAGTAAAATTGATCAACATAGAAATGAAGGAAACAAAAACAAGGCAATATATAAAATATGACCCCGTAAGCATTTTTAGTATTGCTAAAGAAATGCTTTTTTCTCCATAACGTGTTTGACTCTGCAGCTATACAAGTTTTCTTCACATCTGCTCTACTTGGACCAAACTCTTTTAGAAGAAGGGAAAGCCTAAGTAGGGAAACTCCTCTTTTGGCCCAAATTAGTCTAAAGCCCATTCCAAATCCCTGTCATACTGCCCTACCTCTCTTTTCCTCTTATCCCTTTGGTGTATTTCCTTTTCAATTGCAAAATAAACCTGAAGATCCTGCAGCATTTTCTGAAACATTTCCGACTTATTTTGGCTACCCATCATGCTCCTTTCCAAGCTGGCAGAGAAAGCACCATTATGGAAATATCACTTCAGGAATATGAGTTCTTTCACAAAGCCAGTAAGTAACTAAAGACAATTAAACCCTTTGCAATCTGTTTCCACAAGTTCCAGTAACCCTTGTTAGAAAGATGCTTATAATCATTCTGAATACTTTCAAACTAATAAAGAGCAGACTGCAATGGGACAATGTCTTGGATTGTAGTGATAGGCTTCCCTTAGTATTTTGGTGATCATGGACATGAAGGACACTTTAAATGTACCCTCACCTTCTTATGGAAAGATGGAGTTTCATTGTTCACTATCAAAATACTGGTATTTTCCAAGCCCTGGGTCATCAAATGCAGAAACTATGTGAGATTTTATACAATACATTGACAGTGACAAAAGAGAAAGAACTGAATTTTAGAATATTATTTGAAGACACTGCACTTGTAAATCAATTTGGAAAGTTTTATTTTGAATACCCTCTCACTCTGGTTTATAATTTTTCTATTGTCATTAGATAACCATACATTTTTATTATTGTCTATCAATTTACCAGCTAAATTTCTATAGGAAAACACATTAAAGTAGAACAGATGTGGATGGCATTTTGCTGTTTGGCCATCTGAAAGTGCTAGAGTAATGCTGACACCTAGTGGAAGAATAGGAGCACTGACAAAAAATGATGTGGCTATTCCATTTTCAGAGACCCTCAGCGACTGGAACCTATGAAAAATAATTATAGTAATAACTAAAAAGCATTATCACTGAGATACTTTGGCATATTAGACTATCTGTATTCTTTGAGATATGTGTGTGCGTTCATGAGCAGATGTGTGTGTGTGTGTGCATTTGCAAACAAAACAAGTGGGGATGTGAGAATTATGATTATTCATTGAGACCATAGAGATTTAACTTAATTTGTCAGATAAGTAAGTTTTCAAATAATAGTACATAAAAATGTAATATCCTTAACTTTACTCTTGGTATTTTCTATCTTTGTCAGGGAGTGAGATCAATTTAAGACCCTCAAAAATCAGCTAAGCTCAACATAGAAGAATATTGAAGAACCCCTTCTTATCTGAATCATTAAACTTCCCTGTATGCCTTTTAGAGGTAGTTATGTTAAATGAAAAAGCTGTGTCTTCCAGAGTCTGAAAATAAGTATACAAATGTGATGCCAACTCCTCAGGCGTAGGAAGAAAGGTTTTATTTTTCTATCTTCCCAATACATAGAACTTGGAAACCAGTAAGGTGTTCCGCAAATTATTGATACATATGTTTGTATGTGTGTGGTTGAGATCACTGCTCTAAGAGGCTTTGTAAAATATTTGTATTGTAAAATATCACAACATCTGTACATTTTAAGTAAACATAAATTATACGAAGTAATCTGTATTAGAGTGATATGTATAAAGGATAGTCAAAGACTGTATTTTCATTCCTTCACAAACATCAGATTTCTTGAAATTTGTCTGATTTTAACTACAGAATCTCATAATGTTATTCAGTTGTGACATGTTTTAATGACAGAATAATGAAAGATCAGAGTTCATATAGAATGTGGTAAATTTTATTTATTTTAATGGTATTTTGAATTTTATTTGTTTTGTTATAGATAATCATATCTAAATATTAAAGAAACCACATTCTAAGGAATTTTCAGGGTAAATTTCTAGGAAATTCCTAACGTTATTTGGTATCAGGAATTAATGGTGAATTTTTGGCTATTCATATCCATCTTCTGTATTACAGAATACAGTTATGTTATTTAAATAACTAAAAAAAATGTAGGTAACTACATCTCCACAGTAGCGACATACTAGATATCTATGAAACCCCAGCTGGATGGTTCCACCCTCCCCCCATCTTAGAGTCTTGAATGGTCTCTTCATTTTATATAAGACTAAGGTTGAACTCTTTGACAAACCGTGTGAGGCCTTTTATCACATGGCCCCTACCTTCTCTCCAACCTCCTAAAACTCCCCAGCCCTACACACACCACGGTTCAGCTCACAGAGAGCTCCATTCTTCAAACTGCTCCGTCTCCTGCGCTACATTTGTCCTATTGCTTTATCTGTGCTTGACGTTTCTTTATATGTTGGGCAAAGTCCAGGGTTCATGTGGTAGAGAGGGAAGGAACATTGATGTCAACTCAAAACAAAAGCAAGTTCCAACCCTGGTTCTTACCATTGATGGCTTTTGGTAAGTAATGTGTTATTATTGTATCTCAATATCCTCAATGTTTAGAGTGCTGAACCAGAAATAGTATATGTAAAGGGATTGGCAGAAAATAAATGCTAAATAAATATGCTAAATAATTTTATCCTTTGAAAAACTTGTTTCAAAGTAACTTTCTTTGTAAAACCATTCTTGAGTGGGCCAGGCGTGTTAAATATATTTGCCACACACCTATTATGGCAATTTTCACATTATATCATGACCCATGATTCTCAATTTTTTTTTTTCTCCAGCCTGGATCTGAGCTCTAGGATTGTATCTCTAACCACTAAGCAACACTCCAGATATAGTTAAATAAGTACATCAATCTTAAAATTTCCAAACCCAATTATTAAATCCCCCCTTCAAGACATTCTCATCTCACAATTTATCTGTTTAATAAATGGGTTCATCATTCATTCCATTGCTTAGTCCAAAATTCTACTTTCCCTTAAGCTCCACAAGCATTCCAACACAAAATCCTTTCTGTTTTATCATTTTTATCTCTAAACTTACCTTCATAAGCTCTCTCCAAGTCATCATCAGCTCTTGACTAGACTTTTGTACCAAACTCCTAACTCTTCTCTTTACCTGCACATTGTCTACCTTTAGTCCAAACAACCCACCCAAATGCTCATGGCTATGCTTATGCATAAATTATAGGACTCATACCAATATTTAGCCATTCACTAGAATAATATCCATATTTCTGATTCTAGGAGGTAAGGTGAACATGATCTATTTTCCCTCCTTTTCTGCACTTGTATCTGGTCAGACTCTCCCTTATTCACCACAATTGAGCTGAAACAGTCTTTTCAATGTTCCTTAGATATGAGTCTTATTCTGTTCGGACTGCTAAAGCAGAACAACAGATTGAATGGCTCAAAGCGCAATTTATTTCTCACAGTTTCGAAGGCCGGGAAGTCCAAGGGTAAAGCATCAGCAGATTCTGTGCTTGGTAAGAGCCTGCCTGCTTCCTGGCTCATAGTCTCAAATGTGTCATCACATGGCAGTAGAGGTGTGGGAGCTCTTGGGAGTCTCTTTTATGAAGGCACTAATCTCATTCCTGAGTGCTCTAGAATCATGAATTAATCACCTCTCAAAGGCCCCATCTCCTAATATCACGTTGGAGATTAGGATTTAACATAAGAACCTGGGGCGAAGGGGCACAATATTCAGTCTATAGCAGTAGTCAATTTCATACCCAATTTGGCCTTTGAATATGTTATTCCTTTTGGCTAAACCATTTCCCCACAAATATTCACCAAGTTTTTTCCCCCTCATTTCTCTGCTCAAATGGAAATGAGAAATCATTGTCTATCACATCATCTTATCAACACCTGAATCTATTTAACTTATTTACTTATGACTTCAGTGTTTTTAAGCATTCCTACCCTTAAAATATAATGTCCTTAAGGAAAATGCCTTGAAAATTCATGCAATACCATATTCCTACTGGTTAACAGATATTAGGTATTTGAAAAGATAAACTGTCCTCTCCTTTACTCTCTTCACCAGCACAGTGAATGGAGTTAATACTCCACATTTTGGAGTATTAACACTGGTAATGAACTGTACTTATAACAGAATGAATTATAACAATAATATAAGAAAATGTTAATAGTGGATTACAATTATTAAAGGGACCACAGCTTTACTTTGCCTCTCACTGAGCTTACAACAGATGAATCACAACATAAGTCTACATGAACTTTGAAACAAGCCTCGCACACTCCTTCTCCACAGAGCTTCCAATTCTTATTGGAACACTTACTTATTTATAGATTGCAATCTATAAATTTATAAATTTATGAATTTATAGATTGCAATCTATAAATAAAAATATAGATTTATAGATTGCAATCATCCCACACCCTATTTACTTATTTTTTCTATTGTTTCCATTTTGAGTCCTGCACCTTTCACTTCCCAAGTCTTGGACCATTATTTCCTTACATGATGTGTTCCATTAACTTTCTTTTAAATTATTTTTTTAAGTTTATTTATTTGTTTTGAGAGAGACAGAGAGGCAGAGAGAGTATCTCAAGCAGGTTCTGTGCTGTCAGCACAGACCCCAGCATAGGGCTGATCCCATGAACCATGAGATCATGACCTGAGCCAAAATCAAGAGTCAGATGCTTAACCAGCTGAGGCACCCAGGTACCCCATTCCTATGGCTTTCAATCAGCTATTTATATCTGCTTTCTGACTCCTGTCATTTAACTCCCAATTAAGAAATCCAAGACGTATATTTACCAGACTATTTTCCTTCATTTCAATACACTTTTGATATGTTTGTTCATCTTGAGGCTAAAGATTCTCATCTTGACCTGTGGTCAAGTAGTCTTTGCAGTGGCTCTTGTCATTTCAGCAGATGATGTGGAAAACAATACACTTTTTGTTATGGTTTTTATTTATATTTCTCTAGTTTAATGAAGAACCCAGCAGGAAAGTATAGCTAGAGTGGAGAAAGAGCACATCATAGTGGTAAGAGTTTAAGCCCTGACATTAAACACAACTAAATTGGAATTCCAGATTTTTATCAATTACTAGCTTTGTGACTTTGAACAAATTACTTAAATCTTCTAGGCCTCAGTTTCTTCATTGGTAAAAGGTAAATAATGTATTCATAATGTTATACATTAAATTAGAACAACTCTGTATTGTCAGTGTTATAACATCAATATTATAGCCTGTTGTTACAGGTTAAATGAGAAAAATACATCATAAATGTATAGTATAATGTCTGGAATATACTATACACACAACTTAAGTTGTGGTCAGATAGGGTTATTTAAATTTCCTTGAGTTTGACCTTACTTTTTATATTAGAAAATATATCAAAATATGTTTTTAAAATATATGTGTCATCAAAGATATTCCCATTATTTCACTTGTTTAATATCACAGAAGTTAATAACATTTTCAAAATGTTAACAGATTTCATGTTTATTATATTACTCTATCTTAACCAACTCATGAGATAAGCAAGGTACGTATTAACATGCTTTTTAAAGTCAACAAGTATACATATTATTTAATTCCACTTATGAGTGAAATCATATGGTATTTGTCTTTCTCAGTATGAGTTTTCACTCAACACAATATCTTCTAATTGTCTCAACTGGCACAATGTCATCTATTTTATGGATGTACAATATTCCATTCTATATTTACACTGTGTCTTCCTTATCCATCTGTCTATTGATGGGCACTTAGGTTGTCTTTTTGTTTTGTTGATGGTTTCTTTCACTGTGCAAAAGCTTTTCATTTTGATGTGGTCCCAATAGTTTATTTTCACTTTTGTTTCCCTTGCCTAAGGAGACCTATCTAGAAAAATGTTACTACAGCCAATGTCAAAGAAATTACTGCCTGTGTTCTCTTCTAGGATTTTTATGGTTTCAAATCTCACGTTTAGGTCTTTAATCCATTCTGAGTTTATTTCTGTGTATGGTGTTAGAAAATGGTCCAGTTTTATTTTGTGAATGTAGCTGTCTAATTTCCCCAGCTTCATTTATAAAGTGACTATATTTTTCCCATTGCATATTCTTGCCTTTTTTATTAATTGACCCTACAATGGTGGGTTTATTTCTGGGTTCTCTATTCTGTTGTACACCTGAAACAATGTAGCATTCTGTGTCAGCTATACTCAAATTTAAAAATAATAAAAATAATAAAAAGGTTAGAAGATTAGAAGTATTTAGAATTATTAGATGTATGTAGAATACACTCAAAAGAGGAAACAAATAAAGTTAATGAGTATAAAGAGGCTTAAGAAACCTTCATTTCTCATACAAAATCAAGACTAGAACCAAAATTTTCTGTAGTCTAGCAGCGTATCTTGTTAGAGTCTTACAGTATATCTCATTAAAACAAAACAAAACAACAAAAACAAAACAAAAACAAACAAAAAAAATCTGTGACCTCTTTTGACAAACAAGATATTTATTAAGCACTTATTCTTTCAGGCACTACTCTGTATAATTTCAATATTTTAACTCATTTATTCTCACAAAACCTAACTTATGAAGAAACTTGTTTTATTAGTCTCATTTTACAGGTTGAGACTCTCTAGAAGTGCAGTAGTTTGCCCAAGGTCATAGAGCCAATACGAAGATAATAAGAGATTTGAGCCAAATACTCCAACTGTGAATTCAAACTTTTAGGTATTGTGCTCTGTGGCTTATCATAAACCCATGGAAATTTTATTTCCCATGCTGGCATTATTTGAAATTAAAAATTAAATAATAGGACTAAAACCCAAGCATCGACTCATTTGGCAGGCTACCACAAAAACAAAACAGTGATAATTTAAAATAAGCTCTCTCACATTGCTTGTGCAAACTCTGAGTTTATGATTATGGCCCCCATTTGAGAACTGCTCATTTACAGAACTGTGGTACGCTTACATACAAGGCTATCTTTAAGAGCAGCTAAGTGTTATCTGCATTTACATAGTGGCAATTACTAACTACAATAGCCTGCAGTAATTCAAATGCTACTGCAGGATTAGCTCACGACTACAAAGTCACTAAACCCAGGTCTTCCTTCACACAGTGGCTTAGAAAACAAAGAATTCAGTGAATACTCTGGAGGTGTCTGGCATGTGTTGTTGTCTAGAAAAGAAAGGATAGAAATGTTGCTGTATGAAGTAGGGCCATTCTATAAATCAAATGAGTTACCATTTGGGGTTTGAATTGCATAATTCATAAAAGCGTTCTCTGAGAACTAACCTGGCAGGAATGAAAATACGCTGTAGTCTGACAACCAGTAGCCCCAACTCATACAATGCATGAGTACTGACAGGAATTAGAAAAAGGTGATTACTGAGTGTGTATAAAATGACTATTAATCATATTAATCTTAGCTCAGTTTTGAGAGTTCTTAAGCGCCTTATAGGCAATTTTACTTAATGCTCTCAACTACCCACACAAGATGACATCCACAAGATGACCAAAGATGACCGAAATGAGTACATGGTACGTCAGCCTTGAGACCTTAAGAGTTTATATTGTACTTGAATACTTTCAGTAAGAGCTTGAAGTAACTGTTTTTAATTTAATTGTTAGTTATTTTGCATTCCTGGGTGTTTATGGTCTTTTATGCAGTCAATCAATAAGAACATTCTAAGTACACATTAAGAAATCCAAACAATCCAAAGTATGGAAAGATCAGAATTCCTAGAGTAACAAATTGGGAACAAATATTAGTTTCTGTGGGAATATGTATACATTATATATATGCCATCGGGAATCCCAATACTTAGTAGGATAACCAGGGAGGCTGTGAATGTATCCATGTAATCTATAGGTAGTTTTTGGATTTTTAAGTTATGCATGGTCAAAATCAGTAAACAGAGAAAGAAAGAATATATTCTGCATGCAGATAAAATAGATCATACATGTTGTAGTTAGTACCTATCTGGTGAGATGTGAAATGCTCATCTGATGGAGAAAAAAAAAAAGATAGTATATCCAAGGAGAAAAAAAAATTCCTGTCTTGATGCAAGAAAATTTTCATACTAGTACATGTAATGTATGATTCCCTAATTTTCAAACATGGAAATTCGAACCAAAGGAATAATAATAATAAAAAAAAAAGCCTTTGAGTATGTTTCTGCTTTCTTAACATTTGTAAAATATCAATGAAAGAAAAAAGCTTTGGAGACTGGCAAATAATTAAAATTCCACTTCTTTAATAAGTGTAGTTCATGATATTGGAAAAATAATTAAAACTTCTTGAGCCTCAGTATCTTCACCCCTAAAATGGAGATATTAACTCCCTTAGAGAGCTGCATATGGATGAAATAAAAATAAAATGTTATGTTATAAAAAGGGCCTACAGTAAATCATCAGTATTTTTTTTTCCTGCTTCCTGTTCTAAGAGTTGAGTTGACAGGATAGAAAAAGGATTACAAAATGTTCCCTAAGAAATTAATGAAACTTGACAGCTTCTTCATGGTTGAAGCTATATGAGATTTCTAAATGGATAAAATTAAACATAGTTCCTCAGTTCCTTTTTTCTCTGAAAGAAGATCAACCCTTTTCTCTCCAACAAAGTCTAGGTAGAGCACTTGGAACATTTATACTGAGATCTGAGAGGCTTTAAGAGTAGTTATATCTTACTTTAAAAACATATTTCTGGCATGATGCATCTGGGCAACAATTACATTCTTATACACCAACGTACAAAAGCATGTTTAAAGAAAATAAAACAATGAAAAAATATAGTTTAGTTCAATTGTTCAAGGTCTGATGACTGATGAATGTTGAAACCAAGTAAAACCTAGCGTCTCCTGTTTCAGACCCTTAACTCTTACCTATCATACTTTATTTTTTTATCTATTTTATTTTATTTTATTTTATTTTATTTTAATTTATTTTATTTTAATTTTATACAGAGCGCGAGCAGGGGAGGAACAGAGAGAGGGAGACACAGAACCCGAGACAGGCTCCAGGCTCCGAGCTGTCAGCACAGGGCCGGAAGCCAGGCTCAAACTCACAAACCATGAGATCATGACCTGAGCCAAAGTCATGCCGTTACCTGACTGAGTCACCCAGGCACCCCTTACCAATCATACTTATTGTATAGGCTAGATGGAATTAATCACCTGTATGTTTTATTTTCCTCTATCCCTAACATGCACCTTTATCCCTTACATGAGGCTGTGCTAGGTCATATCATCAGCAGCAATGAGTTGAGAAAGAAAGGCTAGTGTTTCCAAGCTGTATTCGGTAGGACCATACAGATACCAATTTTCCTGTGATTTTTGGTGAAAAACCTGTCCCAATCCAAAATTACAGGTATTAAAATCTGACCTGAGTTGACATAAAGCTATCTAGAGATTTTACTTATCTCACTGGTATGAAATGTCTATTTTGTTTTACTGTGTAGCATGGATGTTTGATAAGAGTACTGCTTATAACAACACTGAACCTATTATTGCCAAAAAGAAATGTTTTTAAAAATTCTGAATTCAAGAACACATTTAGTACCGAGATTTTAGGTAAATATCCATACTATAGTTTGGATGTTCTGAAAAGGAGGTGGGAATTTCCCTGTGAACTGTTCCACTTTCTAATAATTCATTCTTTGAATGTGAAGGAGGTTTTTGCTTGACAGCTCTTTCTTAAACATTAACCCCCACTCCCTTGGCCATGCTTTTGCTCCCTCTCTCTATCACACACACACACACACACACACACACACACACACACACACAAACACACACACACATCTATTGCTTGCCATCTATCTATCTATCTACCTATATATCATCATCTATCATCTATCATCTATCTATCTTCATCATCATTTATTTTCTTTCTATTATTTGTCTCATTTATTGGAATATAACCTTATAAAGATAGACTTTTTTGATGTTCTCCACTGCTGTAATGACAAAAGGAAGAGAAATATAATTAACAAGTGATAATTGGAGTGAATAAAAGGAATTAAAGTAGCTTGTATGTCTAATTCATTTGTATTTTTTTATTTAAAAAATTTTTTTAATCTTTATTTATTTTTGAGAGAGAGAGACAGAGACAGAGCATGAGCAGGGGAGGAACAGAGAGAGAAACAGACACAGAATCTGAAGCAGGATCCAGGCTCCAAGCTGTCAGCACAGAGCCCGACGGGTGGCTCAAACCTATGAACTGCGAGATCATGACCTGAGCCAAAGTCGGACGCTTAACCCACCTAGGTGCCCCTAATCCATTTGTATTTTTAAAAATCTTTCAATACTAGGATTTAAAATTGTTGCTATTAGCTGAAAAAGAATATTTACTTCAAGTTATATGGGAAACTTTATCAAATATCAGAACCTTAAATTAATAGCCATTTCATCTGAGCTTTACCATTTTTTTTTCCTATAGACTAGTCAGAAAGTAATATGTCCTTTCTTAAATATGATTATTGATATATAACTGATGTTTCATATACTGAAAATAAAGTGTAAAGTCTGTGAAGTGTTGATAATGTGAATACACTTCTGAACCATATGAACCATGAGCACAATTAAGTTAATGAACATGTCATTATGCCAAAAGTTTCCTTTTGCCTCTCTGTAATATTTCCTTCCTCTCCTTCCTGCATCGTACCTCCCTGCCACCCACATACATCCCCAGGAAAAACTCAACCTTCTTTCTGTCACTAAAGATTTCTTTGCAATTTTTAGAATGTCCTGTGAGTGGAATGTATATGCAAAATTTGTCTGATTTTAATTTAGCATAATAATTTTGACATTCACCTACCCATGTTATTGCATGTATAAATAGCTCATTCTGTTTTGCTGCTGAGTTGTATTTCAGTGTTGGATATAACACAATTTGTGTATCAAGTCACCTGATGATGAACATGCTCTATTTACTGAAATGATTGTTATTTTTGTGTGTGCATGTGTTTTGTCTATCAGTATGGTATATTACATTGATTTGCAATCATTAAACTGACCTAGCATTCCTCAGCTATGTCCCACTTAGTGTTGATGTATTATTCTTTTCATAAGTTGCTGCATTCATTTTTTATTTTTAAAGACTTATTGAATTTATGTTCATAACAGATATTGGCCAGTGCTTTGATTTTTCTGCAAAGTCTTTGCTTCTGTATTGTGTCAAGGTAATTGGTCTTATTTTTCCTTTAAATTTTTGGTAAAACTTGTGAATAAAGCCAGCTGACTTGAAGTTTCCTTTCTGAGAATATTTTAAACTACAAACTCATTTTATTTTAAATAGAAGTGGGGCGCCTGGGTGGCGCAGTTGGTTAAGCGTCCGACTTCAGCCAGGTCACGATCTCGCTGTCCGTGAGTTCGAGCCCCGCGTCAGGCTCTGGGCTGATGGCTCGGAGCCTGGAGCCTGTTTCCGATTCTGTGTCTCCCTCTCTCTCTGCCCCTCCCCCGTTCATGCTCTGTCTCTCTCTGTCCCAAAAATAAATAAACGTTGAAAAAAAATTAAATAGAAGTAAAAATATCTTATAATCCATTTCTCCTTAAGTGGGTTTTACTAGTATGTGTCTCTTTTGGAATTTTCCTACTTAATATATGGTTGAAGTTTCAGGTATGAATTTTTTAATAATATCCCTTTACTATACTTTTATTTTTTTAATCTTTATTTATTTTTGAGAGAGAGAAAGATAGAGCATGAGCCAGGAAGAGGCAGAAAGAGAGGGAGACACAGAATCCGAAGTAGGCTCCAGGCTCTGAGCTGTCAGCACAGAGCCCGATGCAGGCCTTAAACCCACAACTGTGAGCTCATGACCTGAATAGAAGTCTAACACTTAACCAACTGAGCCACCCAAGCATCCCTCCTTTACTATACTTTTAATATCTGTTGTGATGACTCCTGTCTCATTCCTGATTTTGTAATTTGTTTCCTCTCTGTTTTAGCCTGATCAAGAGTTTATCAATATTATTTTTTTGAGGCTTATCAATATTATTGAACTTCAAAACGAAACCTATTTGGTTTCTTTGTTTTTTCTAGTCTTTTTTCTGTTGATTTTGTTGGTTTCCATTCTGACATTATTATTTCCTTTCTTGTGCTTTGGGTTTCACTTGCTCTTCTTTTTATGGTTTATTAAATGGAATCTGAGCTTGTTAATTTGAGACTTTTCTCCCGAAATGAGTATTTAGTGCTATAATATTGTCTCTACTATTTAACTGTATATCACTAGTATTGATGCCATGTTTTCATTTTCTAATTTCCCTTTTAATTACATCTTGAACCCATAAAATATTTTGTACTGTATTATCTTGTTCCCAAATATTTGGAATATTATCTTATTCCCAAATAATTTCTAATTTGATTCAGTTTTATCAGAGGACAGACTTTGTATGATTCGATGACCTTTATACTGACTTGACACTTGTTTTGATATTCAAAAAATGTTCTCACTTGGTAAATCTTTCACAAGCTCTGAAAAATAATTTTATTGTTCTGTCATTTGGTGGAATGTTCTATAAATGTTAATTAGGTCAAGTGGATTGATGGAATTGCTCTTTTATAGCCATACATATAGCCATACAAAATCTTTTATAGCCATACTTATTTTTGCTATATATTCTAACAATTATTTTAAGATGGATACTGAATACACGAAACACATTTGTGAATTAGATTATTTCATCTCACAGTTTTGCCAGTTTCTGCTTCATAATTTTGAAACTTGGTACTGGGTGCATAATATTTTGCTATAGCTTCTTAATAAGTTGGTTCCTTTATCATTATGAAATGACTCTTTAGTCCTCATAATATTCGTTGCTCTGAAAAACATTTTTCTATATTAAGATAGTCCATCTAACTTTTTCTTTCAATTGTTTATGGCATATTTTTTCACCCTCTTAATTAATCATTTTGTATTTTATATTTAAAGCTGGTTTCTTGGAGGCAGCATATAATTGGTTCTTGCAAATTTTATGCATTGAATAATATCTTTTAATTGGGTGGTCTCTGCTTTCAATGTTATCGTTGGTATTTTTGGATATGAATACACCATCTTGTTATATAATAATTTCTATTTGTACTAACTTCCCTTTTTCTCTGTTTCTACCCTCTTTGAGTTCAGTATTTTATGAGTCCTTTTTAATGTACTTGGTTGGCTTGTTAGTTATAATTATTTTTGTTAATAGTGGTTGCTTTATAGCTTATTGTATATATTATTTATATATCACAGTCTACTGTCAGGTTATGTTATAGTTCTTCACATATGGTGTAAGAACCTAACGATAATATACTTTCATTTTTCCTCTCCTAGCCCTGGAACTGTTGTTGACATTTATTTGTCTTCTTGGATCTGATGTTTTATCATTTATTTAAATTTGGAAAATATTCTGTATTTTCTAAGTATATCTTCTATTGACTCTTTTCTCTTTCTCTTTTTAATTCTCCATTTACAATATATTAGGTTACTTGAAATTTTCCCAGAGCTCACTAATGCTTTACTAATTTTTTCCCATCATTTTACTCTGTTTTATTTTGCAATGTTTCTCTTGCTAAAGAATGTCTGAGACTCACAAATCCACAAATTTATTAATCCATTCTTTATCAATTTCTAATCTGCTGTTAATTCCATTCTGTACATTCTCAGACATTGCAGTTTCCATTTGTAGTAGATCTATTTGGGCTTTTGTTTTGTTTTGTTTTTTTTTGTTTTTTACATCTTTCATGTCTCTACGTAATATGTATTTAACTTCTTAACTATATGGAATATAGTTGTAATAATTATTTTAATACCTCTATCCACTATTTCTATAACCCCTATTACATTTGGGTTGGTTTCAATTGGTTAATAGTGGGACAAATATTTTCTGTTTTTTGTATAACTGGTAATTTTTAATAGTATACCAGCTATTTTCAACTACACACTAATGGGCTCCAGACATTCTAAAAATAATATTAGTAAGCTTTATTTTCAGACTTAGTTAAAATTCTTTTAGATCTTTTCTTCGAATTTTGTTATTAGAGTACAGTGAAGCTGTTAATCTGGGACTAAAATTTCCCCCAATACAGAGGCACAATACTTCTGGGAATTCTACTGTCTTATGAATCATAAATTATGAGGTTTTTTTCACTCTAGCTGATTGAAAAAGAACTTGCTCTTGGCCTGTTGAGCTGTAAATATTGTTCTTTCTACTCCTTTGGAAATGTCAAATATCCTGCTTAAAAATAATGCATATTTATGCTAAACAACAATCAAGTATTGTGCAGATTTTAGAATTTTATATGTGCATACTACTTTTCATCTTTATTTTACAGTGAAAGCAATTCTTGGGTTAGGTATAGAAAAATCATATATTTAAAGCTTGATGAGAAGAGCAAATAATTATAATTCATTTGCCATAAAATTAATTCATACTCAAGAGAAATTTTCTAGCAGGAGAAGGAATTTGAAATCTTTGATATTTAAATCTCAAATTAATGGAGTATTCAGGGTCAAAAGTAAATAAAATAGAGTTTCATTATTTTGTCTAAAAATTAATTTTACTGCTTGAATGATGTATCTTAAGTAGTTCTCCCTAAAAATAAATCATAACGAATCCTCTATGCTGTATAACAGTCTGCTCTACCGTGTGTGTTTTGTATGTGTTTAATTCTAAGTAAAATGAAGAGTGAAGGCTCTGAAACTCTTAAAGATAGGCAATTAGAGCTTGTTTTGTAAACACCTGAATCTTGAAAGTTGAGAGCAAAGAAAAAATTCCACAAGTTAAATTCCTTATCTCTTTTATCTTTGTTTCTATTCAATTTTCTTTTTTTTCCCTTTGTTCACATTTACTTTTGTTTGTTCCTTCCATTTTGTATGGTGCTTTAAATTTGTTTCATTCTTTTTAAAATCATTCATCTTTCTCTGTGTCCTTTTCTTAAGTTGCCTTCTTTTTATCCAGTATTTGCAGATCCTCATCCTATATCTGTCTAATTGCTGTGATTTCATCATAAAAATCAAAAAACTTTTATCAGAAACAATGTACTGCATTAAGTAATTCCTCCAAAAATTAAGAATCAGATTGAACAATTTTAGTGATAAAAATGAACTACAGGAAGTGCACTTGCGTTTATCTCTTCTTGTTTGAGTTAATGAACACTTTGCTGAAGTACAATTTCAATTATTAGCTCTTTTAAACATCCAAGAAATTATTAATTTAAAATAAAGTAGTAAAGAAATTCCTGCTTAAAACAACAAACAATTTTCCACAGTTCTCGAGTTTGGCAGGTCCATGATCAAGTTGTCAGTTCATTTAGTGTCTGGTAAGAGCACTCTTCTGGTGTGCAGGCAGATGATTGCCTTCTTACTGTATCCTCACGTGGCCAAGAATAAGAGATCATCTTTCTTGTCTCTCTCTTTATAAAGGCACCAATCCCATTCATGAGGGCTTCACCCTCATGATCTAATTACATTTAAAGGCTCCACCACCAAAAACTATGATATTGGACATTAGAACGTCAACATAAGAATTTTGAATGGACACACTTAATCTATAACAAGATGCAACTTAGTAGCAATTTCCCACAAAATACACTTAAAATATTCGATGACTATTTCTTTATAAAATAAATAAAAAGTTTGAACAAATGAACAGAAAACAATATAGAAAAGAATCAAAGCGTATTATCTTATAACTCACATTTGCCATCTTGACCTTAGATGCAAAACTGAGAAAAAAGTTGTTAGTGTCCCAGGTAAGACTTATTGGTGTATATTTAAGTTATCCCTTTGGTTCTTAAGTTATCCTTATTTTGAATATTTCTTAAAGGGCTCAAATGGAGAAATAGAATAAGTAACTCTTTCTTGAAGAGTGAAAATGTTTCAATCAATACAAGTAAAATCCTCATCTCATTTATACTTATTAAAAGGCAAGACAATCACTACTTCTTAGTTCCCAGATTACCCATGGCAAATCCCATAGGTATCACATGACATATAGTAGATGATACTCAAAACCTAACAGTGGGTATTCCTTGTGTATAAGTTGAACATCCCTTGTATTGGTTCATTTTCTTCTGGAAACACTCACTAGTTTGAATTTTCTTCAGTTGAAATTGAAAAACTGAATGATTATATTCTTTTCTCTGGCTAATCTACAATCCTATAGATTGCAATTGCCTGGTGCCTCCATAAAGCACATCATGAGTATAAAGTACCATAATCTTGTACTATTCCTGATGAAAGACTAGATGGACATTATCCATTTATTCCCTACATCCATCCTTGTGGTTGTACACCAAGGAAGTTGAGAGGATTGGCTCTCAGTCGGTTTATACTAAAATCATGATTCAACCAGCTCCTTGCTGTATGACCTTGGAGAAATTACTTAACCTTTCCATGACTCAGTTTTCTGATCTCAAAAATGCTGATAAAATTATTTACTCCAGAAGATTATTGTAAAAATTAAATCAGTTAATACATAAACAACAATTTAGAATAGTGCCTACTATATAGTAAAGGCCATCTGAGATTTTACCGTTATTATTATTGTTACTCCCATGGTATGATTTCCACTTTAATGTATGAGCCTGGTTTTACATCATATATATTATACATTTCTATAATCCAGCCATGTGAAAAGAAAGATACCCACTACTCTATCTCTAGAGTCTCATCACAGATTGCACCAGGACCAACTACTTAGACAAGGTAGCATGAATATATTTGAACAACATAAAATCATCTCCAAAAAACTTATCTCCAGGTGAACCTTGGATTTCACTTTATCTTTTAGAAGCACCATCCAATAAGTTGCCCACACATCCACAAATATTTACCCTGGTCATATCAATTTGAAGAAAGGATATAGTCATCGGACATATAGCATATTTCTTAATACACACACTATGTGCTTAAGCAAATAAAAAGTCTGTCTTTTTATTTCCTCTCTTATACCCTGAGAATATATGAATGAAGATAACAGGCACACATTTTTCATTTAACCTTGCCTCTTTATTGCTGTAGGACCACTAGGCATGGTCTACTCATTTCTCAACATAAAAACTCCAGAATAAATGATGATAAGAAAGATTCAAATATAAAAGTCAGTGCACTAGGAAGTTGGGTATAATATTGTACAATATTTGAGAAAAAAGAGAGGACCTGGGATCATGTCAGCTTTCCAGAAGGCAATTACTGCAATATTTCACATTGAATGATGGTGTTCAGGGCAAGAATGGTGGCAATGACTCCACTGAGTGAGAATTTAGAAGGAATAACTCCTCTCTTGGGGATTGCTGTGGAATGTGACTTGGTAACATGAGAGATCCACGAGTCAAGTCTTGATCCACATGGGATAGGAGAGGATGTGACCAGGCTGTATTCATATTCAAGGTGGTTCTGAACTTTTGGAGTAGGGACATATTGACAATTTAAAAATAAACTTAGTGATTTGGCATATGTTGAGTTTTATATAATGCTTTAATAATAAACCAGAATTATCCTCAAGGCAGTTGGCCTGAAACTGGATTTAAAGTATAAGAGTGGAGATAATAACATAAGGTTCATCATCCTTCACAGCAATATGGCAAGAAAAATAAGGGAATCTAGGAGAAGTAGGTTTAGAATGAGTGCGCTGTATAATTATAAATTCCATCAAAGATTGTTCTAAGAATGAGAGCACGTTTAAGAGTTTTTTCAGAGATGAAAAAGAAAAAATGTGAAACAGTTTTGTACATAAGAGACATTGGTAAATTTATTTTGTTGAGTTATGTGAAATAGATCCACCTTATTTTGAAAAGGATTTCTTAAAATAAGGATATGTAGCATATAAGACTAACACATGTTATTGACATTCACCCCTCTTAAGGAGAGCAGATGATGTGTGTTTACTAATATAAGGACTAAAACTAAATTCACATCAAAAATACAAAATAATTTAAAGACAAATTACTGCTTCCTTGAAACAACATGATATTCACTAATTTCCAGCTCTGCTTAAAGTGTTGAGCGCTCCAAGTAACTATTCGGTTGGTTCTCTGACTTTGCTCATTTATTACCTAATGAGCTCTGACAAGGTCAACAAGTTCCTTAGTCCTGAGTGCCACCATATCTAGAGGTGTCACCTACAGGACTAAAGCATCTACAGAATAAAAGGAAGAAAGAAAAAGAAGGAGCAGGAGTCAAATAGAGAAAAGAAAAAATGCATATGCCAGCTTTGTGGCCCAGGTCAGCCACAACATGTGGCCCAACTTCAGCCACAGTGGTCTGATGGCCTGAGATAGCAACTCAGCAGTCTAGCCCTGCTCTATGGCAAAACATATTCTTCCTTTAACACGGGCTAGCAAAAACAGGTCACGGAAATTGTGTTTTATCTTTCACCAAGTTGTTTTATTGGTTTCTAGTTCTCATGGACATAAGCTGTGCATATCATCACCAATATTCTTATCAGCAATAAAAGGACTGATAACTGTACCACATTATATGTATTAAAATTGAGTCAACTCTCAAAAAGTAACTGCAATTAAAACAGCGGGTCAAGGATGAATAACTCAATCTATACTATTTCACTTAGCAACTGAATTAAACTTCACAAGATTGTATCACACCACTTATTGTATTCGATAATTCTCAGAAAAGCACATTAACATTACAGTTCATGTGAGTGCATAATTTTCAAAGCAGTTTAAAATCCTGATTTGATTTCTGTAACCAATGAGTTGGATTAACATTAGTCTGGAAACAATTATCCCAGGTCTTCAATGTGAAAAGGAGGAAATAAAATCAAGAATTTCAAGAATACTTTTTCAAAACAGTAGGCTTGGCAAATTTCTTTACCAGAAATAGAGAAGAGGCTTATTCCTACCTCTAATTAAATAAAAAATAAATTGACTCACTGTTTAAGACACTATTAATAAAGTGTAGAGGACAACAAAATTATATCTGTGGTGGACTTTGGCAACTCAAGTACTTATGCTTATTTAACACTCAGCTCGCCAATATAGAGAATGGCAGACTGAAGTTCATCTTGCTAACGCCTGAGGGAAAATGTTGTCCCTTAATGGTTTTATATGTGAGGGATTATATTAGACAATTCTCAAAATTTATAATAAGGTTGCTTTTAAAACTCCACTTACCATCAGCTATTTTGTTATCAAAACAACTAAGGATTATATCATCATTTTATTTTCCCAGCCATTCTTACATTAAGGTAGCTGGACTAGGGGTGCCTGGTTTGCTCAGTTGGTAGAGCATATGACTCTCCTGAGTTCAAGCTCCACGTTGAGACTGAGGTCTACTTAAAAAAAAATTATCTTTTTAAAAATTTTCCCTTTACCACAGGTGGTGTTAGATGTGACCATGTGGTGTTAGAAGATGTTAAATGGTACTTTCATATTTTATCTTTAATATAGTAAAAATATTCCATGTTTAAAAAAAAAAGAAAAAGAAAAGGTATCTGCACTACATCTTGGTTTTGCTGGGGCTTTTAAAACTTTAGTGTAGATCACAATAGACTGATTTAATTTTCTTTTGTTGTGAAAATGACATAGCAGCAAACTGACAATCCAAAATTTAAGGTTTGTGGGTTTGTATACTGGTATGTGACCCTCTGTAAATTTCTGAAGTTCCACAACTACGCTAAAATGAAGAGTGAAGAAAAAATTTGCTTATATTAATTACATGGTAGGGGAGAATTACATGAGATTAGAATTGTACTTTGGAAGTATATGTCCAAAAATATGTATGTCATAGCAGCTACTTTGAAGGTCCAGCCCACAAAAATTTAATTTAATTCCAAAAAAAGTACAACAAACATAATTTTAATACATTGCTACTCTTACTGGAAATTAAAAAAGTGACAGTTTTTTATTTAAGCAGCTCAACTCTTTCATCCCAATTCTTTTCTTGAATAATTACTCTTGAAGTATCAATAAGAAATATTAAAGGGGGGGGTCCTTGGGAGGTTCAGTTGGTTAAGAATCTAGCTCTTAATTTCAGCTCAGATCATGGTCTCATGGTCATGAGATCAAGCCCCAAGTCAGGCTCTGTGCTGGGCATGGAACCTGCCTAAGATTTTCTCTCCTTCTCTGCTCCTCACCCCCACTTGTGCCCTCTCTCTTTCTCTCTCTCTCTCTCTCTCTCTCTCTCTCTCAAAAAAAAAAAAAAAGAAATATTAAAGGTAATCATGCCCTCTTTCATCCAACCAATGTAGGTGATATCTATTTATCAATCTAGCTATCTATCATCTGTCTATCTGTTTATCCATCTTAGAATCATAAAGTTTTAGATAAATGAGAATATGCTGAAAAATGACAATTTTCTATAAGAATATTTTTTAATCCCCACGGTTTTCAAAATATGAAAACACAATAAGTTATCTCATACACCTGTGTCCTGGTCTTCCTGCTTGATTTAAAGAAGACAGAGAGTTCCCTATTAAGTTAAAGCAGCATTACATCTTTAGTTTAACATAACCTGGGGCACCTGGGTGCCTCAGTCAGTTAAGTGTCTTGACTCTTGATTTTGGCTCAGATTATGATCTCACGGTGCATGGGATTGAGCCCACGTTGGGTTCTTGCAGAGCCTACTTGGGATTCTCTCTTTTCTCTCTCTGCCCCTCCCTCACTCATGTGTTCTCTCTCTCCCCCTCTCAAAATAAATAAACATCTAAAAAATAATAACTTCATAGGTTCTAACAGTGCTTTATATTTCTTTTATTCAGGCTCGTAAATAAGATTTTTGAATGTTTCCTTACTATTATTGACCATTCCAAATACATTATTTTTAACTTTGAAATAAGCATCTTATTCTCTGCCTTTCATCAATTACTTCTAGGAATATTTATTCATTCTTACCATGTGCTTATTAGGTTTAGCTTAACTTAAATGGAATGGTTTAGTGATTCCTATACACTTTAAAATACTGTTAATTCAAAATTTTCAATTCTATTTACCAGTAGCCCTACATTTCTCTTTATTCTTGTTGGTAATTTTCATAATGCCATTTAAATTACACTTTCAAGAATAGAATATATTTTTATGTATATGGATAGTGCAAGTATTACCAAACTCACTTCAAGACATAATAGCTAGGAAAGCAACATAATTGTTAGGAAAGCAACTTCATTTAATTAGCATTAATTTAACCCTTTCAGATATTGCTTTGTTATTAAATTTTGTGAAATATGTGACCCAGGACTTAATTTTCAAGCATGAAATAAAATCATTGGTTTATATATAACAATCCCCAAGTGTCCACATCTCTATCTAGTGTGCCTTTGTTACACAATTTTTCTTAAGACCTAGTTTATTTTATTTTATTTTATTATTTTATTATTTTATTTTATTTTATATCATTTTAAGTTGGACAAAAATATAGTTTATCACAGTCAACAATAAAATGCTAAAATTTTGCTTTTCAATTTTATACAGTTACTTGTCCAATTTTATTTTCCTAAAATTCTACTTTTAGCCATCTAGAAACGGTAACTGTAAGAGAAATTTAAAAAGTTATAATTTAGTTGTTATTTTAGGTTTAATACAATTTTTCATGACTCACATAATATTGTGTTTATCAGCTGTGTATCAATAATATCTTGTAAGATAACAATCTAAAGGTTGTTAACACATAAAACAACCTGGTCATTAGAATTTTAAAAACTACTTATGCTAAGTGACATAATTCAGTCAGAGAAAGACAAATAATGTGATTTCTCTCATGTGTGGGATTTAAGAAACAAAACAAATGAGCCAAAGGGGGGGGAAAGGAGAAAGAGAGAGAGATGCAAACAAAGTAACAGACCCTTATCTATAGAGAAAAAACTGATGGTTACCAGAGTAGAGGTGGCAGGGGAGGGAAAATGCGTTAAACAGGTGATGGGCATTAAGGAGGGCACTTGTAGTGAGGAACACTGTGTGATATATGGAAGTGTTGAATCAATATATTGTATATCTGAAACTAATATCACACTGTATGTTAACTAACTGAAATTTAAGCAAAAAATTAAAAAGAACTAATTGAAATATTTAAAGTTCAACTAACATATTTTTTGCATTAGTATTTGGGGAAAGTGGAATAGACACGAATTCCATGAAGAAGGAAAATGGAAAATGTACAACTGTTATAGAGGATATCGATTATTCAAAAATTTTAAAAATAGATAATTACAGAAATAATTGTGACCTTTAGATTTCATTAACACATTTAAAATAATGATGTGCAGAATTTTTGTGTCATAATTACCAATAAGGTCATCATAAATATTTACTGTTTAAACTTGATGATGAAACTTTTAGCTATAGACTTAAAAATATACTATCCCATGTTAAAATAGTTATAAACTTTGGAACTTAGATACCCTAGGGAAAAGGAATCAAATATCTAGTTAATTATCTACCATTCCCCACAGAATGTGGACTGAGAAAAAAAAGAAAAAAGTTGGCTAATAGGAATACTGACTTCACAAAGAACTAATAAGACTTAACATGTGCTAATCTAAAACGTGAATAAATTGACCTATTAGATTTCTTTAACACAGGATATGAAATCAATAAATATGTGTTGAAAAGAATGAAATGAAAATGACAGGGCTATAGGGGCTCCCATGAGGTTCTAGCTCCCCTCCTTCAATGCTAGGGCATGTAAAATTATGTCTTACTTGGTAAGATCAGCTGATGACCTTTGTATGTCCTAAACTGAGAAGGCTATGTAAAGAATAGAATTTTTCTGGTAATATAAATAACACTTGTATTAGTTTATTGTGTAATCTCAATTACTGCATATTTTTTTAAATACTAACCTCAGTCTCCCAAATCAAGCTCATGCATTATTTCTTTTTGATCACCTTGAACTTTAAATTGATCTCTTCTACAAGACTGACCTAAATCAACACCTAGATTATATCACTGTTTTAGAAATCTACATGAATTATAAAGGCATAATTATGTGACTATGCATACTTGGGGATATTCCATGTTAGGTAACTAGCAATAGAATATGTTAGGTCAATATATTCAGGAAAATTCATCAAATCTAACAAGATATTAGAAAAACAAAAGATAATGAGGCAGAAGCTATAGCATGTTTACATTCTTCCAACGAAAGTACATGAGGTTGAACAAGAATATAGCTGGTATTTGACAAGGTAGAGCAGTCTGGCTAAATAAAATCTACATAGCCAATGCTCTCAGTTGTTCTGGTTTATAATTGTCTCCACCCATGTGAGAACACATTGAAAATAGTCCCACTTAAATCAAGAAAACAGTCACTGAGAACAGAATTCTAGGGACTTACAGCTTTAATCTGAGGAAGAATTCTGTTGGAATTTTGGAGTAGTTTGAGTAGAGGGCAAAGAATGAGATTGCATGATGGTGGATACCACTTTCTACCTTATTTACAAGCTTCTAGCCCCTCTTGTCTCCTTATACCCATCTCAGACTTCTATACTTTTTGGTCTATCTCCATGCTTTTCCTCAAAGATTTCTATGACTTTCTTGACAGTTGTTAGTGCAATGTGTGAAGGTCCTTTGAAAAGCGTTTCCTGATGTCATCATCTAAATAAGTACATGGTCACTTTCCAAGACTTGCCCTGCTTAATTTTTCTTCATAGATCTCATCACTATCTTTAACTAGTCTATCTATCTATCTATCTATCTATCATCTATAATCTATCTATTTATTTATGCTACTAGAATATATCTCCATGAAGACAGAAGTTGCCTCTAGTTTCTTCACTGTTATACTGATAAAACCAGTCCCTAGAATAGTTCCTACACATAGAGAATTCTTGAAAATTATTTGTTGAATGAAATAATGAATATGGTGGTAAAGATAACTTCTTAAATGACAACTACTGAGGCCAATTCATAGTAGGTATCCAATAATTATTTGCTAAATGCTCTGATAAGTGACCTTATAACATTGATCTGACAGATGCTATCCCACCTACAGTTTCCCAAATCAGGAAGAAATTTTAATAATATAATGAAAAGGATTTTCTGTTGATTCAAAGCCTACATAAAATACAGAAACAAGGAATTATAAACATATAACTAAGGGAATTTTAACTTAAGTGGACTAAGAGAGAACACAATAATCTAAAGATATCTAACTATTTTAAAAGCAAGGTATCATTTTTTTTTTTTTTTGGAAAGAGAGAGACAGAGAGAGAGAGCAAGGGAGGGGTAGAGACAGAGAGTGGGGGCAGAGAATCTGAAGTGGGCTCTGTGCTGACAGTAGAGAGTTGGACGTGGGGCTCAAACTCACAAACTGTGAGATAATGACCTGAGCCCAAGGCAGACGCTTACTGGACTGAATCACCCAGGCACCCCAAGATATCATACTTTTAAAATTAAGATTATAGATTCAAGATAGAGTATATTTAGGGATAATAAAAAATAAATAGTAATGGTACATCATACTATAGAAATCTGTTACCATTAATATTAATTATAGATATTAATAATCTAGTTAAAGTTTTCAAACCCATTTCTTTTTTTTTTTAATTTTTTTTTCAACGTTTATTTATTTTTGGGACAGAGAGAGACAGAGCATGAACGGGGGAGGGGCAGAGAGAGAGGGAGACACAGAATCGGAAACAGGCTCCAGGCTCCGAGCCATCAGCCCAGAGCCTGACGCGGGGCTAGAACTCACGGACCGCGAGATCGTGACCTGGCTGAAGTCGGACGCTTAACCGACTGCGCCACCCAGGTGCCCCTCAAACCCATTTCTTAAATGAGAAGATCTTGAATAAATAAAGAAGATAAGGGAGGTACCAAATGCAATTTTGATTTTAAGAATAATGCACATTGTTTTTACATGATCTATTTACTGTCTATTTTTAATTGGCACACAGAACTGTAACAATAATAGTTATCAATAATCATATTTTAGAATACTTGTGTTGAAATCTTATTTCATCACGACTGTGAAATCCACATGAATATTTAAACAAAACAACTTCCACTCTTGGGAAGAAATAAATTTTCTAAAATTAGGCCTAAATAAGATGGTAAGAGTAAGGTAAGATAAAGCTTATGTTCATTTGTTATTTTCTTTGTGGGATCTTCTGAGCGATGCATAAAAATAGTTTTACACTCTGAATTTGACATCAAATTGCCTGGTGAAATTGACACAAAAATCTTTCACATTTGCTTCCTCCAACACTCATTCACTATAAAAAAAATAATTTCAGTAATTTGTTGGCATTAAATTCAGGTCAGTAAAATTTCTATTTAAGAATTTTAAATGTAACAGCTAAGTTTATTGAAAATGCAATTGTGCAGGTGGAAATACAAAAACCAAGCTCTTAAAACAGATTAAATATGGAGTTCTGTTGTATTACTGTGCTATACTCTAACCTAGGTATTGTGTTAATTCCTATGTGAATCAGTCATGCCTCCACCTTCAAGATATTTACTCTTACTTCTCTGTTTTCATCAACATAATCCTGTAATGCAAAAGCATTCTTATACTCCCTCTTATAGAAATTGTCACTATATGTTTTTTTAAACAAGAAAAAGTAAACTTCAATGCATTCTTGATTTCTCCTTTTACTCCACCCACTTCTGGCCTCATACATACACACATCTCCCATAGTGATCAAATTATGCTATTAGCTCCTAAGATTCCTAGACTGTTCCATTTCTTTTCAGATTTTACCTTAGTTAGCATAAAGCTGGTAAAAAAAATAAAAATAAAAATAAAAGAAACATGAGAAGAGATATATATTTTATAGTAGGGAACAATAAAACCAACATCAGTTGATTTCCCCTGAGAAAATAAATAAAACCAGAAGACAATAAAACATATATTTATAGTGCTGAAATATATTTAAAAATGCCAAACTAGAATTCTATACCAAGTGAAAGTATTTTTTAAAAATATGGAATAAAGTCATGTTTCTATAAACAAAATCTGAAAGACATTAGTGCCAGAAAAATGAAACTACAAGAAACAATAAAGGAAGCACTTCAGATTAATGGAAATTGATACCAAAACCGGAAACTTGAATCTACAGAAATGAATGAAGAACACCAGAAAGAGTAAAGTAGGTAAATATAAAAATTTTTTTAATCATATTTAACTTTTTAAAATAATGATGCTTCTTTTCAGATAAAATTATAGTAATATATATTGCAAGGTTTAATATATATGAGCCGACAAGAACACACATGCCAAGAGAGAGTAAATGTAATTAATGACAGAATACTCAGTTGTGGTTTAATTTATGTAACATAGTATTATTTGAGCATAAATACTTTATAAATTTGAGCAATACTTTAAAGATGGAACTGAAGTATCTGGAGAAACCACGAAAATGTGCATACAGTTATATAGCAATAAAACTCAAAATATTAATTAACCCAAAAGAAATCAGAAAGAAAGAATAGTGTGAAAAAAAGAAAGGACAAGTGGAAAAGAGATGAGACAAATATCATTAAACTTCATTTTTAAAAAAATAACAATTGCACACTGCTTATAAAAATGCCACCCTTTAAACATAAAGACACATATAGATTGAAAGCAAAAGGATGTCAAACAAATATATCATGTAGAATGAATATAGGATAGTTGTTATGACTTTATTAAATATTCAAAGATTTCAAGACCAGGATAGTGCCAGAGTTAAAGAGCTGTATTTCTTAGTGACAAGGGTCAATTGACAAAAACATATATAGCAATGATGAAAAATGTATCCAAATAAAATAAGCCTTCAAAAAATGTAGCAAAAATTAAAAGAATAAGAAACACAATTCCAAGATCAAACTTGAAATTTCAACAACTTTCTCCCAGGAACTGACAGAAAAAGTAGAGCAAAACATTTATATATATTTGAATGACAATATCAACGAGCTTTACCTAAATAATGTTTATTTTTAAGTCCATATAGTATGTTCACCTAGATAAGTTACCTGATCTTGACCAAGACACAATGGCAACTTTAATGGAGAAAGGATATTCTTTTCAACAAATGATTTTTGAACAACCGAACATCAACATACAAAGAAAAAGAATATAGACTCACAGATCTCACAGACTTTACACTTTTCACAATAACTAACTCAAAATGGATCATAGACTTAAAACCCTATGGATTCTGAATAATATGTTAGAAAAATAGGAAATATCATAGTTTTAAAGTAAACTTCAGGTGCTTTAAATAAGTTCAAAAGAGAATTACTAAGAATTTATTGAAAAGCACGCTCACGAAATCATATATTTCACCCAACACCAAACTTTAATAATGAGAAACAAAAGACAAGTACAAATATAGAAACATCAATCTCTGGGAAACAAGCAATAAAATGTAGATTAAAAAAAAGGAAAAAGAAATGTATCTTTTTTGCACTGGAACATGTTTTGTTTTTTTGAGAAACAGAAGAGTATTAAGTGTGCATCAAGTTAGCTACGAGGAAATCATTTAGTTTGGAACTTCTTAGTTTTCATACTTCATTAGGCATGTGGGAAGGGAGTCGATGTGTATAACTCCATTCTCCAGCTAGCTGCATCCAATAAATTCTAGTTAATTTACCATAGGCAATTTAAAGAGAACCATCTAAAGAGATCTGTTAAAACATTCTTAGGTAAGGACTTCCTAGGTCATCTATGTATTAACCATTATCAGAAGGAATTTTGCTAAAGCCATCTTCAAGTATTTTCCTCTCTGTGGGTATTGAGTACAGTTCCTTGCACATTAGTGGCTTCACCTGGTGAAAAGATAATGAATTATTATTCTCTCTCTCTGCACATGGATTGAGCAAGCCCATGTTTGTCATTTCATGAAAAAAATGCATTAATTTTGGAGATTTGAATGAAGCACTTTCATTAGCATTCCAATCCTCTTCTTTTTTTTTTTTTTTAACGTTTATTTATTTTTGAGACAGAGAGAGACAGAGCATGAACGGGGGAGGGTCAGAGAGAGGGAGACACAGAATCTGAAACAGGCTCCAGGCTCCGAGCTGTCAGCCCAGAGCCTGACGCGGGGCTCGAACTCACGGACCGCAAGATCATGACCCGAGCCGAAATCGGCCGCCCAACCGACTGAGCCACCCAGGCGCCCCTATTCCAATCCTCTTCTAACCCAGCAACTAAGTCTCTATTGTGGGCATATAATTGACACCCACCTTGACTTTTTCTCCAAATTTCCTTAGAGACTTCCTTAACTTAGTACTCTGTATGAGGATATTTTTTTAAGTCTTCCCACCATCTAGGACCCATTTGCCTGAACATACAGTAAGGTCATTAGATTCAGCCTAATGGTATATCAATATCCAAATATTTTTTTTGGGCAGAAAACTAATTCCTAAGTACACTCATGAATTTAAGTTCTGCCTATTGTATGTATTTAGTCTAATTTTTTCCAGAGTTTATCATCTATAAGCTCATCAGAGTTCACAATTTTAGGGGCACCTGAATGGTTTAGTCAGTTAAGCATCAGCTCAGGTCCTGATCTTATGGTTCATGTGATTGAGCCCCACGTCAAGTTCTGTGCTCACAGTGTGGAGCTTGCTTCGGATTCTCTCTCTCCTTTTCTCTCTGCCCTCCCCTGCTCACACACACATAGGCTGTCTCTCTCTCCCTCTGACTGTCTGTCTCTCTTAAAATAAATAAATAAACATAAAAAAAAAGAATTAGCAACATTCGTTTTATGAACTACTATCAGTGAGACAAGTAACATGTTTTCACTTGGCTGGGAGAAATTCATAGGGTTCAGACCTTACAGCAAAGGGAGTAGACTAACCATCAAAGTGCTCTTTCATTGACCACGCAGGCAGTGAGGCAGTCTATATATACAGAAGTCCTCCCTTATCCCTTTTTTTAATTATTTATTTTTCAGAGAGAGAGAGTACAAGTGGGGAAAGGGCAGAGAGAGGGGACCAGAGGATAGGAAGCAGGCTCTGCACTGACAGCAGCAAGCCCAATGCAGAGCTTGAACTCACAAACTGTGAGAGCATGACCTGAGCCAAATCAACCGAGCTCAATCATTGAGCCACCCAGCTGCCCTCCCGCCATGTTTTTTTGGGGGGGTTGGGGTTCAGTTACCTGTATTCACCTGAGGTCTGGAAGCAGATGGTCCTCCTTCTGTCACATTGTCAGAGGGTCGATAGTAACCTAACACTATGCTATAATATCTATGTCATTCACCTCATTTCATCTCATCACATTAGCATTCTATCATTGCACATCGTCACAAGAAGGGTGAACTCAGTACAATAAGAGAGAAACCACATTCACATAACTTTTCTTATGCTACATTGTTATTACTCTATTTTATCATTAGTTATCTTACTGTGGCTAATTTATAAGCTAAACTTCATCATAGGTATAGGAAAAAACATAGTACATACAGGGTTTGGTATTCTCTGTGGTTTCAGGCATGCACTGGAGGTCTTGGAACATATTCCCTGTGGGTAATGAGGACTACTGTATATGCAGTGAACTCCTCCTGAAATTCCTCCTGTGAAACACTCTTGAATATGCCATTTCCAATTTATCAACAAACTCTACTGAGCTACTCTGTCTCTACTCAATTTTTTATTTACGTTACCCAGAATTGTATGCCTTTCCTTGATAGTAATCTCTTTCCACACTCAATTACAAGCTAGTAATTTTTCTTTTCAGTAGGTATATATCAAGCAGCTGCATCAAGCAGCTTTGAGTCCAAAACCCAAGAAGTCCCCATTAAATAACTGTATTTGATGGCCTTAGATCAAAGGCTTGTGTTCTAGATTCAGACACTTTTAAAATCATTTAAACAAACAGGTTTAGGTCTGAGTGACTTTGGCCTAAGACACAATCTTCTGGAAATTGATAGTTTTTGCTCAGAACTCTATTAAATTCATATTTCTTTTTGGGGGGCTTTAGAATAGAACTAAATAGTATTCCTATGTGGGAATAAAGTTCACCCAAAGCTGTACAAATTTACTAACCTCTGAGCTTTCTATTTAGTTGAGGTCAGAAGAAGAGACTCTCACAGTTTTAGGAGTGATTAGGAAGAATACACTAAAAATACTACTGTAGGGAGAAAATGATAACAAATACAGATTTGAGAAACACTGGTCTAAGGTATTTGTTTTTGTTTTTCCATATGGATATCCATCATTTTCCTGTACCATTTAGAGAAGATACTATCATTTCATCATTGAATAAACTCAGTACCTTTCTCAAAAGATAACTGAATACATAGATTTATGTACCTATTTTTGGTCTCTCTCTCTTTTGTTCCATTGATCTGTATTTTTATAGATGTGTTAATACAGAACAATAATGTGAAAACATGGAGTTTAAATCTTCCAACTTTGTTCTTTTTCAGAATCATTTAGGGTACTCTTAGGAGTAGGCCAAGAGAAGATAACATTCAGAAGGCAATAACTGATTGGCTAATTTTGTTGTTTCTATGCTTGAGACTTACTGATGAGAAAAAGATTTGTAAAAACCAACATATTAAAAAAAATTAATGTTTACTTATTTTTGAAGGTGAGAGAGACAGAGCCTGAGAGGGAGAAGAGCAGAGAGACAGGGAGACACAGAATCTGAAGCAGGCTCCGGGCTCTGAGCTGTCAGCATAGAGCCCGACTAGGAGCTGGAACTCACAAACTGTGAGATCATGACCCGAGCAGAAGTCGGATGCTTAACCGACTGAGCTACCTGGGTGCCCCTGTACAACCCAAAATATTGATGGCTTTAACAGGAAATGGAAAGTACTGGTTCTCTTGCTTCCTTACATGTCTCATTCCCTTGAAGAATTAGGGCAGGAGAGAGTCAGGCCTACCTTCTCAATGCACAAATAACTCTCTTCTTCAGAAGCATAACAAACAAAGTCGGGGTGGGTGGGGAGAAACAGTGGAAGAATGTGAAATAAGGGCAAAATCTTCCCTTGTGGAAGGAGATAGGAAAGAAAGAATTGTCCATCTCTCAATAATTCAAAATTTCCTGGTGGGTTTGCCTCATGGCAATTTCATTGTTGTTTTTGATTTAGATAATTTACTTTTTCCTAGTTAACTTAAAAGTTATTATGCAATAATCAAACACTGCAAGTGACAGGTATACAATGATGATGAAGTAAATATGACTGGTTCTTAAAATGGGAGATCAATGTTCTGAAGTCAATTTTTCTTGTGGGCTCAATTGGGGAATCAGAAGATTAACAAGAGCTATATATAGAATCTTGATATTTGAAGAAATTGCCTTAATGATTTAATTAATTATCAGAATATATACAGGCCTATACAAGATCTTATATTATCCAGCAACTCTGTCCAGTAGAATTTTTTTACTGATGAAAGTGTTACATAATCTATGCTCTCCAATATGATAGCTTTTAGCTATATTAAACTTGAAATATAGCACTTGAAATATAGTCAATGTGACTTAAAACTGAATTTTTCAAATTTATTTAATTTCAATTAGTTTAAAATTAACTTTAAATAGAAATGGGTGGCTTTAGCTATTATATATATCCATTTTTTGTGATAACATATAGTATTTTGTTATTTTCCAAAAATGGTCATGACCACAATTATTTCAGAAAATATATTGCTGTTTTTATGTTATTTCATGTTATTTTAATTCCATTTTGCTTTTTGTTGACATTCCACAGATCAGGGCTCATCAGAGATCTTCTTTTATATTAAAATCTACTGAATTAATATATAGAGAGGATGTTGTGCAACAAACACATAAAATATACTTTCAAACTATTATTTTTCTTCAAAATAAGCATAGTTTAATCATTATATAAAATTTAGCTATGGATATAGAAAAGGACTAGAAAAAAACAGACTCTAAATTAAAACAATTTTTCTTGTTGGAGTGATAGGAATATAGCTAGTTTTTCTTATTTTATAAACGTTTTTCATATTGTTTCAAGGTTGCTTGTTCAAATATTTTCACAAAAGCAGCTTCTCAAACTTCTAGGCTTCATTTAAGATGAAGATGATAGGCAAAAAATGGTTTATTATATATGGGTTTAAAAATATTTTATCATCACTATGTAGAGAAGGCCATGACTCATGTTTCATAGGATAGAAAGTGCACAGAGCAACAGTTAAAACAATCTGATAGGGTAAGCATAAAATACTCTCTGGGAGAATAATGATAAATTTTTGGCACAAGCAAAACTTGCAAAGGTTATGAGACATTTTATATGTCATGAAAAGTAATTTGTGGCATAAAAGCCAAATAGGAGAGCAAAAATTGGAGGTTCTGCTCTATCTGTCATATGTTAAACAATAAAGTGAAACAGATAGCAAGGAAATAAATGATTCAGAACACACAACGTAGGCAAGCATAAGTTAGTTTATCAAATATATTTAGAAAAAGGTTGCAGATATATGAAATTCATCATATATTATTAACTAAGTAAATAAAAAACAAAGATATTTAAAGCATATTACTGATGCCAAGAAGCCTTGTTGTTTACTACTGTGCGTAACATTTATGCTATAGTGATAAAATGAGTCCTTACGAGTTTATGTAGGTGAAACTTTCAATTTAACTTGGGGATCAAGCTAATGGCTTGTCTTTTTAGTTATACTCTGAGGAGAATGTACATATTCAGTCTTATAGAATAAAGAAACACCATATTCATAAGAAAAATTATATGACTTGCTAACGTTTCAATGACTAGTGATATTAAAGGTGTTGGGGAAAGAAAATAGAACTGTAATTCTAGAATTTCCTAAATAAGTGAGATGTGTAATTATACTGCATTATGAAGTTTTGATGAATTTTCTTGATTTGAGTTTTGAAACAAATTAAGCACAACCATACCCAATGCATGGGAACATAAGAGATACTGGTTTATGATTTAGAGACCAGATTCTGATTTCAGACACCTGCTTTGTTTTGCCATTAATTATCTTTGTGATCTAAAGCAAATTACAGAACTTCTCTAGGTTATTGTTTCCTCACTAACAAAATATGAGTGTTGAAATAAAATTTTACAAAAGAAGTATATTGGCCCAGAGTAAGGAGAAATCGTCGTAGGAAACCACGTGGTCCTGGGTAAGTTACTATTATCTCTCTATGTTTGTTCTTGATTAGAAAACAACTTGATGATGACTAAGACCATTTAGAATTTGTTTATAAATTCCAAGGGTCTAATATTAAATTAGGACGACGGCATAAAATTGGCCCAAAGCAACACAATAAAGCAGAGGTAAATATAAAAAATACATAAGCAAAACAAAGAAAAAATATTTTTATTATCTCAACATTCAGACACATTAATATATTCAAAGTCAGACAACTGTTTAGTCTTTCATAGTTTTAATCCTTTCTGCCTTCATTTATGCACTCTTAGGTTTATTCATTTGACATGCATTCTCATAATTCCCCATGTGTCCTGCACCACGATAGGCACTAGAATGGCAAAACCATGTGAGTCATCATAGTAGAGTAAGAGAGCTAGGCGTATAAATGAATATTATGATACAGATGTGAATATAATGTTTTAATATACAAAAAGCAATGGCTTACTGGGGTCTGGAGGGCTTGACAAAAATGTTTAAAGGAGAGGAAATATTTGAGTTGGATATTACAGAGTGATTTCTGTAGTCTGAATGTTTGCATCCTACCACGATTAGTTTTGTTGAAAACCTAATGCCCTATGTGATGATAGTAAAAAGTGAGGCCTTTGGAGTGTGATTAAGTCATGAGGACAGATGTTGCATGAATGGGATTAATACCCTTATAAAGGAGGTCCCAGAAAGATCGCTGGTCCTTCCACCATGTGAGGACACAGCAAGAATCTGGAAGTCACGAACTCAGAAGAGGGCTTTTACTAGCATCAGACCTTATTGGAACTCCAACCGCAGAGCCATGAGAAATAAATTTCTATGTATATAAGTCATTTCAGTCTGTAGTATTTTGTTATAGCAGCCTCAACAGACTAAAACTGTGATGCTCCATGTAATATTGATGCATATCAAGTGACCTCAAAACAATGTCTTAAAGCAACAGTTAACAGTTATCAGCAAAAAACAATAATAACAATTAAGACGTTCAACTTACAATTTGGGAAGTATGGAGCAGGGAAGGCTCATTTTGGCTGCTTGTGGCCTAACAGCAGTGGCTTGACTGGGACTTGGAAGAATCACCTTGGAGATGAGTCTCTTGCATGGTTTGCAAGCTATTCTTGCCTAACCTTTCAGCACAGTGGCTGGAATGCAAAAGTGAGCATCTGAAGACAGCCAAGCAGATGGTATTGCATTTTATGATATGACTTTGGGAAGTTAAAAAATATACTTTAGCTGTAGGAACAGTGTTGTCCAGATGCTAGTGGAATGCAAGAGATCCATTTCTTCATAGGAAGAGCGTGACATCTCATTGTAATAGCCCATGGAATGTGAGACTCGATTTGGGGCAATCCTAGAAAATAAGATCTATCACAGAGGATTAGTTGATTTGTTCAGATAGAGAAGATAAGAAATTTCAAACAAATAGATCAGCATGGACAAAAGCATAGAATAGAGGAGTATTTGGGAATCTGAATTTATCAACAAATATATTTAATGTTTTCAGCAAAGCTTTATACATAGAGTGTTTTTTTCTAATAATACTTCATATAACAAATGTAAGGAAAAATGGGAAAATATTATAAAACAAATATTTATTTTGTGACAGCCTCACCTCCTTTAGCAGTAAATATATGCTTAATAAAATTAATCTTATTTTACAATGTAATTTTATTAAGAGAGGGAATAATATTTTTATGAAAACCCCAAAGGAAAAATTAGAGAAGACAAAAACACTCCATTTAGTAAAGAACTGTGAAGTAATTTGATTCCACCAAGGATTTACTATAGAATAGAACACAAAATGGTTAATAAAGTAGAATATTTGAAAGTTCGACTAAGTATAATTAGACTTAGAAAGGAATCAGAAGTAATATTGCCTTCTTAAGTTTATGTATAAAGAGCATTTGTCTTTAGAATACACGATGTTATTTGGAGCTGCACGCATTCTCCAGATAATCAGTATGTGTAAGACATATTTTGACCTTATTGTTGACCATTTTTATCCAATTTACAGTTTTGAAAACATGTAGATAACAACATCAGGAGTCAGCCACTAAATGGCAATTTTATGACATTCTCTTTATTTAGAATGCAATAAAATGTCGAAAATAAATAAAATGTTATTAGTGTTTTTGGCTTTATTTTCTTTTGGAATATATTTTTATCTCCCCGATTAAGTTCTCTGTTTTCTTGTTTTTAATTTTAAAATACTTGAAATTTTCTAAGTGATTAAACTATATTGGCTTAAGCTTTATTTTTATTTGGCGGCCATTCTATATGGCAGACATGTCAAAAGAAGAGTGTTTTTTCCACAAGTGATGTGAATTTTAATACCACTACCGCACACACACACGCACACACACACAAACACACAGAGGTAACATAGACAATTTCCTTCAGTGGCAGAGCTTTGGTTTGGGTCCTCTGAGAAACAGACACCAAGAGGGGATTGGATTGCAAGAGATTTATTGCAGGAAACCCTGTGAAAAATAGAGTAGAGAAGGATTAGGTAAGGATAGCCTTCAGACTCAAAAGCAGTCTGACATCTGTTGACAGGAAAGGATGAAAGTATGAGAGTTGGGTAGAGAGTGTGAGGTTTGAGCATAATTCTGAAAATTTCAGCTCGGCTAATGCAGAGACCAGAGCCAAAGTTACCCATTATTCAAGTCTCATGACCCATCAGAATGAATCGATGCTCATACTGCAGCTGTGCTAAATTACTAGCTGGGAATAGCCCAGGGAACGTGCAAGCTCAGGGTGAGTGCCAGTGTAGATCTAGAAGGGCAGCAGCTGGCTCTGCCAGTCATCTACATGGCTCAGTAGTGCATGGTCATGGTTGCCACGGAAGACATAATAAACAGGCAAATAGTAAAAGTAACACTAGAAAGACATTTCACTCAAAACAGCATTATGACTCTGTTGGTTTCCCACCTCAAATACAGAGTCAGCTGGTTTTTTTGAACCCTGCTGTAGTAGAGGCAGCAAAATATCTGAAAAGAAAGAATCAATTTACGAAAAAGGAAGAAGAAACGGAAAGTATTCTAACATAGCTATTCACAATAATTAAGTTACAGAAGCATTAGCAAACTCCAATAAGATGTATGGCAGCTAATACCCACAAGGAAGATGGTCAGTGTTAGGAGTGAGATGTGGGTTAAGTGTCATGAGTTGGAGGAAAGATGGTTAGAGTCATCAGGTGCAGTGCTACATCAACACTTTAGAAATCTGTACCTTTCAAGACTGGTTAATAAATTATGTCTGCTCATAGTTCCTTTCAGTCTTTCCCAGCTCTAACCTGGCCTGAGAAGGAAAAACAAAATTGAAAGAAAAATAAAAGGATTTCCCTGAGTTCAATGGACTCTGTGACATAGAAGAGGCTTAAATTTCAGAATGGCAACCACTTTTCCAATGAGAGTAGCTTAAAGAGGCTGCATCTTGACTCTACTTGCTGGAATGTTGGAGTTTTGTTAACTTTGATGCATAACAGGGCTTATGTTTGGGACAATTTTTAAATCTCTCTCTCTCACTCTTTTATAATGCATATAGAATTCTTCTATTTCATAACAGTACAGTGGGCTTTTTAAAAATTTGGTTGCTATGTCTTTTTACAAAGTTACTAACGTATAATTGACATACACTGTTATATTAGTTGCAGGTGTACAGCATAGTGATTCAACATTTGTACACATTGTGGAATGGTCACCACAATTGACCTAGTGATAATGTGTCACCTTAGGAAGTTAATAAAATATTATTGACTGTGTTCTCCATGTTCTACATTATATTCCCATAATTATTTTATAACTTAAAAGTTTATAATTCTTAATCCCCTTCACTCATTTTTGACCCACCTCTCAATCCCTCCTTCCTCTAGCAATCATAATCTGTTCTCTGTATCTTTGATTCTTGGTTTTTGTTTCTTTTGTTTTTTAGATTCCACGTATAGTAGTGGCATAAAAACAGACATATAGATAAATGAAATAGAATAGAGAGCTCATAAATGAACCCACACATATATAGCCAATTGATTTATGATGAAGCAGACAAGAATATACAATTGGAAAAGGACAGTCTCTTCAATTAATGATATTGGGAGAATCTGACAGCTACTTGAAAAAGAATGGAATTAGACAAATTTCATCTATATGCACCCTTGTTCATTGAAGGAATATTTACAATAGTCAAGATAAGGAAACAACCTATGGGTCCATCAATAGATGAATGGATAAAGAAAATGTGGTAAATATATGCAATGGAATATTGCATTTTTACTCAGCCATAAAAAATGAGATCTTGCAGTTTGCAACAACATGAAGAAAACTAGAAGTTATAATGTTAGGTGAAATTAGTCAGAAAGAGAAAGACACATACCACATAAATGTGTCTCTTTATGCAAAGGGTTTTAAAATATTGGTAAGTACACATTCACGTGGTTCTGCATCCTTAGTTACATCACCTTCTTCTACTTTGATCTTCCTCTTTCCTTCTTATAAAGAGTATCATTATATTGGGCCACCAAGATAAGCTAGGACAACCTCACCATCTCAAGATCATTAAGTCAATCACACTTGCAAAGTCTCTTCTGCCATATAAGATAATATATTCACAGATTAGTGAGATAAGGACATGAATATTTGTGGTGAGAGTCAATATTATCTCTTCAGAATTTCTAAGTAACTTAAGTAAATACTAGTACAGAGTTCAAGAATATTTATAAGGATACAAAAATACTATCAATCGACAAAGAAAAATCCACAATGGCTTGGATCCAATAAGAAATCATTAGGCATAATAGCAGGAAAATATGACCCATAATGTTCAGACAACTCAATCAAATGAAATAGATTCAGAAACAACTGACCTATTACAATTATTAAAAAGGAAATCTAAGTTATTATATGAATAAAATGTTCAATAAGCTGGATGAAACCAAGCATGTGTAGTAAAGAGAAGTTATAAAAAGACCCAAACTGAAATTCTAGAGATAAAATCTCTAATGTCTGAGAAGAAAAATACACTGAATGAGATTATTTGTTGAGTAGACCTTTTAGGAAAAGATTCGTGGTGGTGACGTCATAGTATTGTGAATTATAAAACATTAAAGAAAAGAAAAAAACTGAAAAAAAATAGCATCACTGACTCACTGAAACAGGAGAAAAACATTGTTTGGGGAAAGGAAGGATGAGGGTAGGAATGATAAACTTTTGATAACTTAATGGCTGCCCAGTCACCATTGTTACACATGAGATGACAGCTCCACTGAGGTCAGTTAAAAAAGATGAAAGTAACCAATGGAATTTAGGAATGACAGACCCAATTCCTGAAGATTTGGCTCATTGGATACATAAGAAAATGTTAAATAGGGTGCCTGAGTGGCTCAGTCGGTTAAGTGTCTGACTCTTCATTCTGACTCAGATCATGATCTCATAATGGTAGAGATCAAACCCTGTCAGGCTCTGAGCTGACAGCATGGGGCCTTCTTGGGATTCTCTCTCTCTCTCTCTCTCTCTCTCTCTCTCTCTCTCTCTCTCTCTCTCAAAATAAATAAACATTTTAAAAATATTAAATAATAAGACACAAGCTAAACATATAATCTCTTGGTTATTGTTATCTCTAATCTATCAGAGGTCTTGGGAAGAGGTTCTTCAGATGACCCTTCTGAGACCACCTTATGGAGGATAGGTAGGGGAGACCTTAAAGACACTTTTCCCCACTCTGACTCAGTACCCACTACTTTTCCACTCCTTCCCCTCCTCCAGTCCAGAGTCCATAAACCTAACAGAGCCTTTTGTTCAGGGTTTTCTCAACAGTGAGATGACCTGCACACCTGTGCCGATCCGCTTAGCTCTCAAATGATGCACCATTCCATGGGAGAAAGAGAACCGGAGGGAGTTGGTACCTTCTTGAGTTTTAGGCACTTATAGCATCACAGTACATGATTAACTCTTTCACTTTTGGCTGTTTTTCTAATTGGTTACTGTGACAGACCCCTAAAGCTTAACTCTCTCTCCCAGCCCAACCGAGCTCTCAAGTACCACATACACCTACATAGTACCAGCTAGTCGTTGATATGGCTTCAAAAGTGCACAGAATAAAACAAACTAAAAGAGATTGGTGATCAGGGGTCTTGTAAATGCTTTTTTCTCAATACTAATCTGAAAAAGAGTCAATCAGTTTGCTTTCACATGGAGAAGATCCAATTTACATTCACTGTATACTGTGGCAGTATTTGATTTTGTCAGTTTACTGTTAAAATTTGGTGATAAGGGATTTGGATTTGATGCAAATCCTGAGTGTAGTAATACACTACAATGATGATATTATAATAATGTCAGAAATGCAAGACAAGATAGGATTGACTTATAGTGGTGACACACATGACTAACAGAAGCTGCTTAATAAATCCAACAAAAGTCCAAAAGCTTGCCTCAAATGGTGTGATTTTTAAATTAACATAGACAGAAGCCATTTATGATTTTCACAGGTAACTAAAAGTAAATTGTTATCTTCGACAATCCCTGGAACTAAAGAAGAAGTGTAGAGACTGGTCATGTTGTTTGTATTTTGAAGAATTTATATTCCGTATCTGAACTAGCTCCTATGTCCCCAAAAAACACATACTTAAATGAGTTCTGTACAACAGCAAACTATGTCTGCATTGGACAACAGTGTGACTCAGTCAGTGCTTTTCAGTCTGTATGATCCTCACTCAAATATAATTTTGGAAATATCTTCAACTTATACTTATCCAGTCTGGAACTTATGGCAAAAGTTCAGTATGACCTTGGAATATTGGATCAGAAAATTTCCAGATGTGGCATTAGAGTACACACTTTGAAAAATAATTATTGACTTGCTATTGGGTGTTATTTGAAATTTTACCTATAATGAAGTAAATAAAATAATCAAAACTTGAAATATCCATAAGGTCTTGGGTAATGATGAAGAAACACTCTAGTAAGAAAGGCAGTACCTGGAAGATTTCCATAATAAAATTAAAATGGTTCCTACAGAAGCATGCTATTGAGGAACACAAGGAGGCATTCAAGAGCAGGTAGCCTATTTTTCTTTAAAATTGACTTTGGAACCACCTGAAGAGCTCACAGATGTATTGGCAAATGGGCAGTACCCTATGAACTACTCTCTACTGATGAACAAAATTTTCTTGATTTAGAGAACGAAGTTCCAAGGTGGACAGATAGCATACTATCTGATAGGCCACCGTACTATGACCAACTGTGGAAAAACTGTTTGAAGAAGGTAAGAAAAGCAGCCAAGTGGGATGTCAGGAATATTGTTTTACTTGCAGTGAAGGAAGAATTGAGCAACAATGAGTCTCCAAATCAGGGCGTCTTCCAATTAATTTATGGATTTTCAATAAATGTTTTTTCAACAGATGATGCTCAGAAACTTGATGCACATATTTAAAAAAAAAAACATTTGCCCTTATTTTAGAACAATTACAAAATTAACTCAAATGAATCAGATATAAATGTGAAAACTAACCTGTAAAACTCATAAAAGATAGCATAGTACACAATCTCTTGACATCACCATAGACAAAACTGTGTTATATGAGGAGTAAAACTCATTAAAAAATGAAAGCAAAACTTGATATATGTAAAAACATTTTCTCTTCCAACGACAATATAAGCCACAGTATGGAAAAAAATTATTTGGAAACCATATATCAGATAAAAAACTGTATGCAGTGCAAAGGGACTCTGAAAGCTCAAAAATAATAGAAATAAATTTTAACAATTGGCAAAAATTTTAACAGGTCCTTTACAATATATATAAATGGCCAATAAGCACATCAAAAAATCCTCAACAATTAGCTATCAAATAAATGAAAATTAAAATGATAAATACCAGCAAATGACCATTAAAATTATAAAGAGTTTTATAATATTAAGCACTGGCAAAGGTGTAGAAAGACAAACTCTCATATATTTCTGTTGAGTATTTTAATTTTTTTAAATGTTTTTTTAAATTTATTTTTGAGAGAGAGAGAGAGAGAGAGAGAGAGAGACAGACAGAGTGCAAGCTGGGGAGGGGCACAGAGAGGGAGACACAGAATCCGAAGCAGGCTCCAGGCTCTGAGCTGTCAGCACAGAGCCTGACGCGGGGCTCAAACTCACAAACCACAAGATCATGACCCGAGCCGAAGTCGGACGCTCAACCAACTGAGCTACCCAGGTGCCCCATAAATAAAATACATTTTAAACTATCTGCTCTGATAATGCCTAGTGACCAGGCTAAAAATGTGCTAATTCAACTTGAATTCAGATGTTATATGCACACTGTTCACTGACCACATAGGTCAAGCAAATATCCAGCAGAGTACAACAAAGACAGGGAAATTACATTTAAAAAATTAACAAAAAGCCTACTAGTCTTTCTTTACCACTTTCAAGACACTTATTTTTCTATATACCTAACATGTTATAGCTATTGGGCAGCATGAAGGAACAGTCAAGGTTTTAATATTAAACTGCAATTTGTATTTCATAATCCTCAGATCATCTTAACTTTTATCAGTTCTTTTGTCACTAGCACCAAACTTTTCTCAAATTTCTTAGGCTCCAAGTTTTGAGCCATCTTTCAAATTCTATTTCTTGTGCATTCTACATTCCATCTCATGTAATATTGCTATTATCTCCAAAAATATTTCTCTACATTCTCATTTTAAAGTATTTATCATACAGCTAGGTATAGAAGCTATTTAAACAGGATCCTTCCATCTTGTTCTCTGCATTTAGGATAGTGCATACCGTCCTAGAAGACCACTTTAACCTTGCCATCGCCAGTAATGACAACCTAGTAGGGGCAAGATCAAGTCTCAATCACTCTGCCTACCCACATACGCTCTATATTTCCATGCACTTGGTTAACCCAAGGCTTAAATTTACTTTAAGAAGCATAGCACTGAGGCAAGTTTTGGCATGGGCTATGAAATGTAACATACTAGTGAATGAGAAAACAAGCACATATATATATATATGGATATATGGATATATATATATATATATATATATATATATATATATATATATATAGTAATACATGTCACACAAGTGGGAAATTAGAAAAATCAACTCAAATCTTGATGCATTATCACTTCAAATCCACTCTGAGGCCAATTATTTCCCTACCACTTAGAGAACCTACAATTTCTTGATGTCTCTGATAATAAAAGTCTTATGATCATGTTGGCTGCTAAGAACAGTGCCATTTCAATAATTAAAGTGTCCAAGGGGGGCCAGGCGGCTCAGTCGGTTGAGCATCCGACTTCAGCTCAGGTCATGATCTCATGGTTTGTGGGTTCAAGCCCCACGTCAAGCTCTGCACTGAAAGCACGGAGCCTGCTTGGGATTCTCTCTCTCCTCTCTGCCCCACCTCCACTCTCTCTCTCTTTCTTAAAAATAAACATTAAAAAATTTTAAAAATAAAAATAAAAATAATTAAATGTTCAGTCAGCATCTTTGTAATGTAATTCCATTCACTGATCCAGCTTAAAACTTTCTTTGTTCCCCAGCCGTGGCCTGCTTTCAGCAGGAAAACTGGCAATGTAAATGTGGATGAGGACAGAGTTTTTATTTTCCCAGAAGGTACATGCTTCTCCTTTATTGTAATAACAGGGTCTGCTTCCTGCACCTATAGGCTAGGGAGAAAGGAAGGTAAAAGATAGGAAAGAACTTAACTGCTATGCATCTTGGTGATCTGTATGTAGCCTAACATGGTTGCCTCCTGGGGGAGGCAAATTCTCAACATTACTTCCTTTTCCTTCAGAGTGACTTCATGGGCTCTTCTGAGTACCCACTCTGGGGCCTTCAGAGGTAGCTTTTTGATATGGGTAATTCTGCCCTTGATCTGGCTTCTTTAATCGCCCCTCAACTTTTGCATTTGATAGTTGTTACCAGTCTCCTCTGGGTGAGAAGCTCTCTGGACAGATTGCTCATTTTAGGCCCTTTCTTAATTCCAGCCTTTAAGTCCCCTTAAACTTTTGAACCACATACAAAGCTTCCAAGAGTTACCTTAGATTAATATTTTCTCACGTGATTTGAGTTGAAGGAGATATATCCCCATTGTGGAAACGAGGTGCTAAAGAAGGCACAGAATCTGGGCACCTGACTGGCTCAGTCAGTAGAGCAGATGACTCTTGATCTTGAGGTATGGGGTCAAGCCTCACACGGGGTGTAGAGATTACTTAAACATAAAATCTTAAAAATAAAAAAAAGAACAGAATCTCATAAACCATCTCCAAAGAAATTTTCTTTCTTCTCTTCTTTAAGCTGCACAATTTTAATGCTTAAACATGAACTTCAGCCACTACTGACAGACTCTTTAGTAATGCATTCTGTTGAATATGGTGGTATTTGACTGAATTGTTTTATACAGTCCATTGGAAAATTTGGTATAATTAATATATAAAGAGTTCCATTTCAATATTGTGTTATACAATGATTACCTTGGAGTTGTATTTTAGGATATTAGGTTCCTAAGTCCTCACAAAGAATGAAAATTCATTGCAGTAAAAATTACACTTAAAATACTGTTATATCATCCACAAAGTATCTTCCATATCAGTTACTCTAATTTGTCTATAATCAAAGTTTCTTTATAGACCTCAATTAATTTTTAAATTTTTTCTTTAAGAAAGTCAATGAAGCTCTCTTAATCTGGCAATCTTCACTACCTACTCAAATCTTTTAACTTCTCTTTTTCAGTAATTTAAAAGCTCTTAAAAACATTCTTTCCATGCATTTTAATCAGTGAGCATTGATAGTTTCAAGCTTGATTACATCTAATGTGGGTTTCTATGGCCAAGGATTATTAACAGTCTGCAGAGTCACCATCCCATGATTTGCTTCTTTCTGTTTATTTATTTTGAGAGAGAGAAAGAAAGAGAAAGAGAGAGAGAGAACTCAAACATGAGTGAACGAGGGAGCAGCAGAGAGAGGGAGAGACAGAAATCCAAGCAGGCTCCATGCTGTCAACCCAGAGCCCCAGGCGGGTCTTGAACCCATGAACCGTGACATCATGACCTGAGCTGAGACCAAGAGCTGGATGTTCAATGAACTGATCCACCCAGGAGCCCCTGCTTCTCTCTCTTTAATGGGGATAGTCAAATATAAAAATATATATGATTCATGCTTCAAAGCAGTCTTAATGATAACTTTCTGTTTAAATATTTCCCATTGCCAACATAAAATCCCAACGTTTTTCTTTGATTATAATGTGCACTATGATAGTTGGGTCCCTCCCCACCTCACTGACTAAACATGTTCCACTCTTCACCATACGCATAATAGGCTAGTCAAGATAGATCTCTCTCTCTCGTTTCAAACACAGGCCCATAAAGGCTTTGTAATACACGGTGTCCTCTCTTTAGGACAAAATAACTACTCACCACCAACCTCCAGATTTTTACCTGTAGCTCTATCTGGTCATTCAAGTCTTACATTGTCCTTAAAGTTACTTGACAGTTCATTATAATGAAACTCTTATCACTTTATTACATTAACTTTCTCTCAAATTACCTTCCTTTTTTTTGTGTACATCTTTATTTTCTCTCATAGCCATACCCACTTGTAGGTCAGATTATCTGGGGTAGAAAACTTGTCTACTTACTTTTCCTCACCAGATCCCTAATACCAAAGAGTATCCATTTGAACTGAAATTTAGAATATTTTTCATAAATAATTTTTTTTGGTATATGCTTACACTTAAGTTTTCTTCTAAGTAAATGCTTTTATTCTGACTGAATCCCCATAGAATGCAAAAGTTGTAATAGCTGTTTTTATGTTTCAATGTAGAAAAGAAAAAGTAAGATAAAAATGGGCCGAAAAAGAACAACAAAAATTAACTTAGATTTAAGCATATCTTGATTTGGGGGTTAATATTATAATAAAAAATAGAAAAATAATGCTATGAAAACCTTATTATTCCTCCATTTTACACATTAGATATGTTTACCGATTTGAAACATTAAATTCTTAGTGTGTATGCTTTAGGTACTTAGGATGCAGTCCTAGTATTTCACATTTATTTGAACATTCATTTTACCTGTTCTTGTAATGGACAGTTTAAGTAAGTCCCTGAACTCTGACTTCAGGAAAAGAAAAAAATATATATGGTCCTGCTCTGAGCCTATTGGTTTTGATCTCTCCCCTGACCTTACAAATTGGTAAAATAATAGTCACCTGACCCAGTAAGAGCCTTGCAATACATTTTGCAACACATTTTTTTTTTTCCACAAAAGCTGGGAAAAATACCATTGAACTCTTTCCTCTAGCTCTAAATGGGAGTGAATGTGGTTATTGGACTCAGTGTTGTCATGTCCATTTTCGAATCAAGAACTGACCAAGCACTGAAGAGGCAGAGGAAAGAAGTGAGGGGAGATCATTTAAGCCCTCATGATATGATTTGACACCTAAATTGTACTCGAAGCTAAATGCATCCCTGTATGGTTGAAGTGTATGAGACAATAGATTCTCTTTTCTTTGCTTAAATTAATTTGAGTTCCATTTTTCATTCCAGCAACAGAAAGCAGCCTAATCAATATTGTAATGATAATAATGAAATAAAGAAGATAAGATTGCTGTATCAATGATCTTCACATTTGCAAATGTCTTGCTAAAAAAGCAACTAATAATAGTTCTGAAAACTTACAAGGAAATAAACATTATAATAACTATTTTAAGTGTGCACATCACTGAATTCTGGCAAAAAAAGTAACATGATGAAGACGTTAATAATATCTACACATTACATATGAAGAAATTAATGCTTAGAAACTTTAACCTGACAAGTCCATAACAAGTACACAGCTGCACCTGTACTAGTATTTAGACAATTAGGCACAAGCATGTTGTTCTTAACCATTATTACATGGTTATTTGGATATCAAGAATATCTGATAGTCTTAATTCTGCTTTTCTTTAATTTTTAAATTCCTCCATCACTTAATAGTTGAATATTTAAGTAGAAAATAAGTAGCATAATTTCTTTACTATGGAGTGGAAATTAAGTGATGTTATAAACATGCTTGTCTCATAAAATAAAATATTTAAAAAATTTTTAATGTTTATTTATTTATTTTAATATGAAATTTATTGTCAAATAATGTTTATTTATTTTTTGAGAGAGAGAGACAGACAGAATCTGAAGAAGCTCCAGGCTCCAAGCTGTCAGCACGTTGATGCAAGGCTCAAACCCATGAACCATGAAATCGTGACCTGAGCTGAGGTTGGACCCTTCACCAACTGAGCCACCCAGACGCCCTTATATTTCTTATTATAACATTTATTATATTTGTAAGATTACTATGCAAGAAAGTACAAGTGAAAAGCAAATAAATAAATGGTACTCGCTTTGAGAGCTTAAAAGTGTTGAGTCTTTTAAGAGATGTATAAAGATTGTATAAAGCAAACTTTTTATGAGTCTCACAGAGAGCATTTACATGTGTTTGCTCTACTGATGGATGTCTCTAAGCCTGAGCAATCTAAAGGTGAGAGGCTGTAATATTGATCCAACTCAATGGATCAAAGTGGTGAAAATTTTAAGGTCAGAGGTAGACCTGGGTTTGAAAAGTCAACCTGAATTCATCTTAAAAGTTTCTGTCCAAGAAAGGTCTCATCAGAGGGTGTAGGAACCCCAATACAGAAAGATTGTACACAGTGAAGTGCTGGAAAAGCAAAAGTTTAGTTGAAAGTTTGACTAGCCACCTGAAGGAGAGGTACTCTCCTTGTGACAAGATTCACCATCAAATGTGCTCAACAAGGCAGAGCAGAATGCCCTCATCCACAAGACAGCGTGGTAGCTTTTAATAAAACTGCCAACCTGAGAGAGAATGGTGAAATCACCTTGGATTAATGCATGTCAGATAAGAAATTTCTGTACCCATGTTCCCTTGATCCCTTGATCTTTCTTTTTGATCTAGGCTTGAGGGGCCATTCATTACAATCTGAGCCAAGTGTCCAATAGCCCCAATGAAGCCAGTCTTAATCTGGGAAAAGAAGAAATTTTGCCTTTGTTGTTTTTCACAGTTTCTATGCCTTCCCTATTGGCAATCTCATTCTTCTGTTTTAATGACATAACAATAGCAAAACTTACGTTTCCTTTACCATGTGGCAGGTATTGTGTTAGGTGTGTTACATTAATAAATTTATTTAGTCCTCACAGCACACTCACAAGATAAGGTCATGACTGATTTATCCGTGATAAGGCTGAGGTTCTGAGAAGCAAAGGGAAAAAATAGAGAGAGAAAGGTAAACCAAGAAACAGGCTCTTAACTATGGAGATCAAACTGATGGTTTACCAGAGAGGAGGTGGGTGGTGGGATGGGTTAAATAGGTGATGAGGAGTAAGAAGTACACTTGTAATGGGCACCAGGTGTTGTTTAAAGTGTTGAGTGAGTATATTGAACACCTGAAACTAATACTACATTGTAAAGTAGCTGGAACTTAAATTAAAACTTAAAGAATAAAAAGACTAAAATTTTTGTCAGTGAAAATAAAGAAAAAGAAACACATGCTTTTCTGATGCCAGCCTCATGAAATGCTACAATGTTACAATACCACCCTCTGGTGGACAGACGTTGGATTTTCCTTCTTTGTACTCCATTGAAAAAGTAAGTTTTTAATTCACATCCAGATGTGGTGTTTTTTTTTTAATTGAATCTATTTGAATTATATCAAAAACAAAAATTTTCTTCTCTTTGTTTAACTTTATATCTACAATAATACATATATGTACACACATATATAATTCTTTACTGAATAAGTTAATTTATATAAATGTAATAAATAATCATCTAAGTTTTAATCTGTTTCTATACGTTTCTGTTGTACCTGCTCCCTCCATCTTATTTGGATATTTGCCACATATTTGCTACTTATTCCACATATTTGCCATTCTAACTGCCCAAACCTCGTTCTATGAACCACGTCTGCTTTCTGTATTAGGAACATACTAGTAACAGTATATGAATACTTTATAGTACTCAGTCCCTGAAACAACACTGATTTTTCTGCATTTCATTTTCTCAGAATTCTTCTATTTGATACAAATGTCATTATTAAACCCTTAATCATTTTTATGTGTGCTTCTTCACAAAGAAGACATTTCCATTTTAATAATTATGCCTTAAGTGAGTTTAAAAAAAACAAGCCTCAGAGTTTCACAATTTAAATAGAATGCAACATGTCTAGAATGCATAATTAAATACATGTGTATCAAGTAGAATGTCTTTAAAGAAAATAATTTATAAAACCCACACACACGGGAGGCTTAGAGCCATAAAGACACATTTTGTTACTTTCTAACTCATTGACCTTGGTCAAGTTACTTGACCACTGAACACCTGTTGTGGTTTCCACTTATGATAATGTTGGTAATATTAACCTACCAGAATTTCCATGAGGATTAAATAATATAATACATACAAATCACCTAGTTTAGTACCTGGTACAATTCCCTTCTGTTTGGACAAAATTGAGATGGTTCCCAAAATAAAGGATATTTGGTCACTCTACGTGGCCACACAAAAACCTTCAATTATAGTTCATGAGTTTGAGAACTGTGGGCAACTCTTAATGTCTTATGAAGAGGATAGCCACCATAATCGCTCTTGTAGTTTCAAATTTCATGTGATGTTCAGTAATGTCTTGGTCCATTTGGGCTGCTATAACAAAATACCACAGACTGGGTAGCTTTCTAAACCACAGAAATTTATTTCTCACTGTTCTGGAGAATAGGGAGTCTGAGATCAGTGTTTGGGGATGTTTTCCTGGTTCACAGATGGCCAATGTTTTGTGGTGTCCTCACAGGGTGCAAGGGGTTAGATATCTCTCTTCATGGTCTCTATGGCATCAATTCCATTCTTGAGGGTCCTACCTTCATGACTTAAACACCTCCCCAAACCCCACATCCTAATTCCAGCAGTTTTAAGGGTTAGGATTTCAACATATGTATTTGGGGGGGGGGGGGGGGACACTCAGACCATAATAAGTAATATAGTAGAATTTGAAAGGAAAAAAAAAGGTCAATCCAATGAATAAGGTAGTTGAAGCTCTTAGTGTATTTTTATTTTATTTTATTTTATTTTATTTTATTTTTTTAATGTTTATTTATTTTGAAGAGAGAAAGACAGAGTGTGAGCAGGGTAGGGACAGAGAGAGAGGAAGACACAGAATCTGATGCAGACTCTAGGCTCTGAACTGTCAGCACAGGACCCAATGCAGGGCTCGAACTCACAAACCCCGAGATCATGACCTGAAGTCTGACGCTTAACTGATTGAGCCACCCGGGTGCCCCAAAGCTCTTAGTATATTTTTAAGTTGTAGAGATTAGAGTTATTATTGTTTCTTTTGCAATTATGTTTGATAAAATCTGAGAAATAATTTTAATAAATTCCCTAAATAGAATGGATATGGCCTAATTGCTGAAATACCAGATATTTAAAAAATCATTATTATTTTCAAAATCAACCTAGTGATTTTTCTTACTTTTCTTCATAGAGATACAGAGACAATATAATTGTGTTTTCCAAATGATGAGCACTTTTCAAGGAAAAAGTTTCTCTAAAATAAAAATAATAACAATAACACTGGTTTAAAAGGTAGTTAATGGGGCGCCTGGGTGGCACAGTCGGTTAAGCGTCCGACTTCAGCCAGGTCACGATCTCAAGGTCCGTGAGTTCGAGCCCCGCGTCAGGCTCTGGGCTGATGGCTCAGAGCCTGGAGCCTGCTTCCGATTCTGTGTCTCCCTCTCTCTCTGCCCCTCCCCCGTTCATGCTCTGTCTCTCTCTGTCCCAAAAATAAGTAAACGTTAAAAAAAAAATTTAAAAGGTAGTTAATTACAAATAATTCAAAGTTTTTTCTTTTTTTATTTAAAATTTTTAATTTATTTATTGTTTAATTTATATCCAAGTTAGTTAGCATATGGTACAACAATGATTGCAGGAGTAGATTCCTTAATGCCCCTTACCCATTTAGACCATCTCCCCTCCACAATCCCTCCAGCAACCGTCTGTTTGTTCTCCATATTTAAGTCTTTTATGTTTTGTCCTCCTCCCTGTTTTTATATTATTTTTGCTTCTTCCCTTCCCTTATGTTCATCTGTTTTGTATCTTAAAGTCCTCATATGAGTGAAGTCACATGGTATTTGTCTTTCTCTGACTAATTTCGCTTAGCTTAATACCCTCTAGTTCCATCCACGTGGTTGCAAATGGCAAGATTTCGTTCTTTTTGATTGCCGAGTAATACTGCATTGTGTATACACACACACACACACACACACACACACACACACACCACATCTTTATCCATTCACCCATCGATGGACATTTGGGCTCCTTCCATACTTTGGCTATTGTCGATAGCACTGCTATAAACAATGGGGTCCATGTGCCCCTTCGAAACAGCACACCTGTATCCCTTGGATAAATACCTAGTAGTGCAATTTCTGGGTTGTAGGTAGCTCTATTTTTAATTTTTTAGGAACCTCCGTACTGTTTTCCAGAGTGGCTGCACAAGCTTGCATTCCCACCAACAATGCAAAAGAGATCCTCTTTCTCCGCATTCTTATCAACATCTGTTGTTGCCTGAGTTGTTAATGTTAGCCATTCTGACAGGTGTGAGGTAGTATCTCACTGTGGTTTTGATTTCTATTTCCCTGATGATGAGTGATATTGAGCATTTTTTCATGTGTCTGTTAGCCATCTGGATGTCTTCTTTGGAAAATTGTCTATTCATGTCTTTGCCCATTTCCTCACTGGATCATTTGTTTATTGGGTGTTGAGTTTGATAAGTTTTTTATAGATTTTGGATACTAATCCTTCATCTGATATGTTATTTGCAAATACCTTCACCCATTTCATCGGTTGCCTTTTAGTTTTGTTGTATCCTTTGCTGTGGAGAAGGTTTTTATTTTGATGAAGTCCCAATAGTTCATTTTTGCTTGTGTTTCCCTTGCCTCCAGAGACATGTTGAGTAAGAAGTTGCTGTGCCCAAGGTCAAAAAGGTTTTTGCCTGCTTTCTCCTTGAGGATTTTGATGGCTTCCTGTCTTACATTTAGGTCTTTCATCCATTTTGAGTTTATTTTTGTGTATGCTGTAAGAAAGTGCTGTAGTTTCATTTTTCTGCATGTTGCTGTCAGGTTTTCCCAGCAACATTTGCTGAAGAGACTGTCCTTATTCCATTGGATATTCTTCCCTGATTTGTCAAAGATTAGTTGGCCATACATTTGTGGGTCCATTTCTGGGTTCTCTATTCTGTTTTGTTGATCTGAGTGTCTGTTTTTGTGCCAGTATCATACTGTTTTGATGATTACAGCTTTGTAATACGTCTTGAAGTCTGGGATTGTGATGCCTCCTGCTTTGGTTTTCTTTTTCAAGATTGTTTTGGCTATTCGGGGTCTTTTCTGGTTCCATACAAATTTTAGGATCATTTGTTCTAGCTCTATGAAGAATACTGGTATTATTTTGATAGGGATTGCAACTCAAAGCTTTTCAACTAGTGTTCATTAGTCTGACAGCATGATTTGTAGCATGACGGGATAGCAAGAACTAGGTATATTTTTAGGGCCATATCTTAAAGGATTAAATCTATTTCCAGCCTCAACTTTTTTTTTAACTTTATTTATTTATTTTGAGAGAGAGAAAGTGTAAATCAGGGAGGGGCAGAGGGAGTGGGAGAGAGAGAGAATTCCAAGCAGGCTCTGAACTGTCAGCACAGAGCCTGCCATGAGGCTTGAACCCACAAACCGGGAGATCATAACCTGAGCCAAATCGGATGTTTAACGGACTTAGTCACCCAGGTGACCCTTCCAACCTCAACTTAAAATGAAAATGCGGGACACCTGTGTGGCTCATTGAGTTAAGCACTGACTCTTCATTTCAGGTCATGATCTCACAGTTCGTGAGTTCGAGCCCTGCATTGGGCTCTGTGCTGACTGTGCAGAACCTGCTTGAGAGTCTCTCTCTGCTCCTCCCTTGCTCGCTCGCTCTCTCTCAAAAAATAAATAAAAACTAAAAAAAAATAATGAATAAAATAAAATAAAATGAAAATGCAACACAGGATTTACCTATTCCCATAAAAATATCTGTAAATCAACTTTCATTATATAATGACCAAACACAATAATATTTAACAATAAATACTACTAGTTCAAGGCAGGGTTCTAAGAAGTGTATTGTAAATGAATACACTCAACCTCATTACAGATCTTTGAGATAGATAGCATTAGTCTATTTTTCAGATGAGGAAACTGAAGCATAAAAGATTTAAGTAAATAATCAAATGGATATTAAGTTATATTAGATGATTAAACTGAAAAGTTCTGCCTACAGAGCATCTGTAGCAGATTTGGTTTAGGGTCCACCGTAAAGCCAGATTATCAGCTCTCTATCATTAATTACCTGTGCACTGAGTCTTTAAATGGAGCAGATTGAATGCAGGGGTATTTATACAACATAGACACTTGCATCAGAACAATTAAGTTAGGGAAACAAATGAGAAAAAATCTACATGTAATCTATAATGTATATGATTCAAAAATGAATTAGTTAGTCAAATAATAATATCCTACATTTTAATATTTCCAAAGACACTGAAATTCACTTATTGTAAAAATATAAAACATATTTCAATGCTTCTTTTATTTTTATTTTTGTGCATAGATTTCATTAACAAGTTTATATACCTATATTTGCCTTAATACTTATTCTGATTTTTAATAAGATGAGGACTTGTATCTAGTTTAAGTTCTATGATAGTATTCTATTTTGGATCCATCTATAAATGTAAACATGTAACCACTTCTCATTTGATGAAATGCTTCTTCACTGACAATCTAACCCTGGCTGAGATTTGTGAACTTCATAATATTCTGCTTAACCCATCATTGGCTGACAGAGGATAGCTAAGCTCTATGTTTTAAACTTGTCCAAGTCGAAACTAATGACTATTAAGAAATTGCACAATTTTTTATGTTTATTTATTTTTGAGAGCACGAGAGAGAGAAGGAGAGAGTGTATGCACAAGTGATGGAGGGGCAGGGAGAGGGGAATAGAGAATCTGAAGCAGGCTCTGCACTGACAGCAGAGAGCCCAATGTGGGGCTTCAACTCACAAACCGTGAAATCCTGACCTGAGCCGAAGTCAAATGCTTAACTGACTAAGCTACCCAGGTGCCCCAAGAAATTGCACAATTTAATAGAAGATATTGTGAAAGCAGCATTCAAATGTCACCCACAAAAATATGTTTAAAAAAAACCTATACATATAAGCCATGAGATACAATTAAATTTGTAAATATATAAATATTTAATATTTATAATATATATTTAATGGCAGCCTGTTAAAAATAACTCTTATAGACACTTTCCAAAAATTAGAAATGCATTGATTTGATGAGAAAAAGTAAATAATCCTAAACCACTATTATCAAAATTTAGAATGTAACAATTATTTAAAAGTTCCCATATATAAGAATTTGATATTTTCATGAAATGCTCCGGCTATACCCATAACAAAACAAAAATAGTAGATACATTTCTCGGGTTATATCATGCTTAGTGTGATTCAAAATCTCAACTGTTATTTGCTAGCTGTTTGTTTAATCACTTTTTTTCCTGTCCAAACTTTCCTTTAAAATCTTGGCAGTTCTATTTGTTTCTTGTTGTCTGCCAGGATAACAGATTTATACAACAGAAGATTTGATTTGACTGTAGTACAGAGTATATTGGATGGGCATCAACACTGAAAAGCAGGTGAAAGGCAAACTATGAGACACTTGCAATAATCTGTTGTAATCATTCTTTTCCCAAGAAGAAAGAAATTGAAAATATTTGAAGTGAATTTGCTGAGGTAAATAGTTAAAAAATAGTAAAATTATATTTCTGTCTTGAGCAACTGGATATTTGAAGATAGAAACATAGAAGAAAGTTTTAGAGGTAGAAAAGGAGGTTTTGTAATTTATTTTTAACAAAAATACTTACATTTAAGGTGTACAACATGTATCTCATATACATTTAGGTAGTGAAATGGTTACTTGATATATACATAGGCAAGCTAATTAGCATATCCATCTCCTCACATGGCTACCATTTTTGTGTGTGATGACAGCACCTGAAGTCTACTCTTTTAGCAGATTTCCACTTTTCCACTATTCAGAACAATATTATTAACTATATCATGTTGTATCGCGCTGTCATTAGATCTTTAGATTTATTCATCCTACATAACTAATTGCCACTTTATACCCTTTGGCTAACATCTTGTGTTTTCCCCCAACTCTTTGTCCTGGTAACAATCTCTACTCTCTGGTTCTATGTATTCAACATTTTTAGATTCCACATATAAGTGAGATCATGCAGGCTTTTGTATTCTTTTTGTGTCTGGTTTATTTTACTTAGCATAATGTTCTTGTTGATTATTTTGGGGGGTATGAGTACGAAAGCTTAGACAACCTAAGCAAAATAAACAAATGGGACTATATCAAACAAAAAAGCTTCAGCACAGAAACAAACAACAAAATGAAAAGGCAACCTACAGATTGGGGGAATATATTTCCAAACAGTATATCTGATAAAGGGTTTTATCCAAAATATTTAAGAATACCAATAATACAGCTAAATTGCAAAAACAAAACAAAACAAAACAAAAACCAATAAATGACACAATTAAAAAAATGGACAAACAACATGAATAGATATTTTTCCAAAGAAGACATACGAAAGGCCAACAGGAATATGAGAAAGTGCTAAACATCACCAATACATCAGGGAAAGGCAAATCAAAACCACAATAAGATATCACCTCACCCCTGTTAGGTTGGCTATTATCAAAAGATAAAAGAAAGAGTTTGAAGTGCCTGGATGGCATAGTCGATTAAGTGACCAGCTCCTGATTTCAGCTCAGGTCATGATGTCATGGTTCATGAGATATAGCCCAGCATCGAGCTTGTGCTGTCAGCATGGAGTCTGCTTGGAATTCTCTCTCCCTGTCCCTCTGCCCCTCCCCTGCTCTTTCTCTGTCCCTCTCTTTCTCTTACTCAAAAATAAATATATAAACATTAAAAAAAGAGAGAACGAGTTTAGTTTTGATGTGTCAAAGTTCTTTTCAACAAGCAGTTAAAATTGCAAATCTTGCACAAAGAAAAAAATCCTGGTTAGAGTAACTAATTTGGTGTTACTTTGCATACAAATAAAAATGAAAACATAGAAGTTAAATAAGATCACCCAGGGAGTTTGTACCAAGCAAGAAAAGAAGAAAACTTTGCAAGAGAAGGAATCCCTCCCAATTAAAAGCACTTATGAAGTTTCTGCTTGCATCCCACTGGATGTGTCTCATTTGGTCAAAAGTAATCACAGAGCCAAACCCAGAGTCAGTGTAAAGGAAACTACTCAAAGATGTTAATATAAGTGTTGGCCATTGGAGGCCAGTCTGCATTACAAAAAACAGTCTACTGCAAAAGAACAAATCACTACTGTAGAATTCATTGTTGTAGGATGATAAGGCTGAAGTTGTCACTTATAACATCCTTCTTTCACGGTCCATTCTGTTTTCTTTGTTCTCAAAGCATGAACTCAATAGGTCCCCCTTCTAGTCAGGGAGACCCCACATTTTGTTATTGAAATCACTAATCCTCCATGGCCCTGTCTATTTTTGTTTACTGTAATTTTCCCTTAACTTAGACTATTGGAAATGTAATGGATGAGTGGAGGTCCATAAAATCCCTTAAAATTCAGACATGGCCCTTCCTGAACCTATTAATAGTAGCAACAAGATTTCCCTTTGCTAATTAGAATAAAATATTCCACTGAGTATTGTAATCTCCTTCTTTACTTCTTGATTCAATGTAACAAAAGCACAACTGGCATGGTGGCCGTGTCAACTTCCAGTTTATCAGGATTTTATTCTGTCATCCCTGATGGAGGTATACCTCCCTTGGAAACCAAGATTTCCCAATTCGAAGAACTCAAAAGTTTTCAGGACAGGAAGCAGTAATTCTGTGGGTGGCAATTGGGTGTAATGGTGAGAGAATTTCCTCTTTCCCTAACCCCAGGACTTGAAGATTCATGTATTCTGGCTATGGGATAGATAGTGCCATGTATTGGTTGCTGATTAAAGGTATCTACTTTACCTTTCAAGATAAAACTCTGTACCTTCATGGAATTTCTTCTGAACTGGTGATGTAACTGTAGTCCATACCAGTGTATTAGACCAGCTACTTCTAAAAGGTAGCTTCTACTCTAATGGGAAATCAGGGTAGTTCACGAAGGCACCATGGAGACAGGAAAGGAGAACAATTGAGAACACAGTTGGAAATTGTAGAGAAGTGAGAGAGAACTATCTAAACATGTGAAATGAAGAGACATGTGGACAAGGTGAAGAGAGGAGCATTGCATGCCATGAAAAGTAGTGAGCTACAGGCAGCTCATTGAGGGATAAGTGGAAGAAAACTAAGTAAGGTAGAAAATCACTCATATACCTTCAATCAAATTGAATGCCATATGGATTGCTAAAGGCAACTGAAGACTTATACTGTGCTATTTGAAATCAAGTCACTATACACAGCCTACACTTATTTATTTTTTATTTTGTTTTTTCATATTTTTTATTTGTATTTTTTTCAAAATATGAAATTTATTGTCAAATTGGTTTCCATACAACACCCAGTGCTCATCCCAAAAGGTGCCCTCCTCAATACCCATCACCCACCCTCCCCTCCCTCCCACCCCCCATCAGCCGTCAGTTTGTTCTCAGTATTTTTTTTTTATTTTTTTTTATATATGAAATTTTTTGTCAAATTGGTTTCCATACAACACCCAGTGCTCATCCCAAAAGGTGCCCTCCTCAATACCCATCACCCACCCTCTCCTCCCTCCCACCCCCATCAACCCTCAGTTTGTTCTCAGTTTTTAACAGTCTCATATGCTTTGGCTCTCTCCCACTCTAACCTCTTTTTTTTTTTTCCTTCCCCTCCCCCATGGGTTCCTGTTAAGTTTCTCAGGATCCACATAAGAGTGAAACCATATGGTATCTGTCTTTCTCTGTATGGCTTATTTCACTTAGCATCACACTCTCCAGTTCCATCCACGTTGCTACAAAAGGCCATATTTCATTTTTTCTCATTGCCACGTAGTATTCCATTGTGTATATAAACCACAATTTCTTTATCCATTCATCCGTTGATGGACATTTAGGCTCTTTCCATAATTTGGCTATTGTTGAGAGTGCTGCTATGAATATTGGAGTACAAGTGCCCCTATGCATCAGTACTCCTGTATCCCTTGGATAGATTCCTAGCAGTGCTATTGCTGGGTCATAGGGTAGGTCTATTTTTAATTTTTTGAGGACCCTCCACACTGCTTTCCAGAGTGGCTGCACCAATTTGCATTCCCACCAACAGTGCAAGAGGGTTCCCGTTTCTCCACATCCTCGCCAGCATCTATAGTCTCCTGATTTGTTCATTTTGGTGACTCTGACTGGCATGAGTTGATACCTGAGTGTGGGTTTGATTTGTATTTCCCTGATAAGGAGCAACGCTGAACATCTTTTCATGTGCCTGTTGGCCATCCGGATGTCTTCTTTAGAGAAGTGTCTATTCATGTTTTCTGCCCATTTCTTCACTGGGTTATTTGTTTTTCGGGTGTGGAGTTTGGTGAGCTCTTTATAGATTTTGGATACTAGCCCTTTGTCCGATATGTCATTTGCGAATATTTTTTCCCATTCCGTTGGTTGCCTTTTGGTTTTGTTGGTTGTTTCCTTTGCTGTGCAGAAGCTTTTTATCTTCATAAGGTCCCAGTAATTCACTTTTGCTTTTAATTCCCTTGCCTTTGGGGATGTGTCGAGTAAGAGATTGCTACGGCTGAGGTCAGAGAGGTCTTTTCCTGCTTTCTCCTCTAAGGTTTTGATGGTTTCCTGTCTCACATTCAGGTCCTTTATCCATTTTGAGTTTATTTTTGTGAATGGTGTGAGAAAGTGGTCTAGTTTCATTCTTCTGCATGTTGCTGTCCAGGTCTCCCAGCACCATTTGTTAAAGAGGCTGTCTTTTTTCCAGTGGATGTTCTTTCCTGCTTTGTCAAAGATGAGTTGGCCATACATTTGTGCGTCTAGTTCTGGGGTTTCTATTCTATTCCATTGGTCTATGTGTCTGTCTTTGTGCCAATACCATGCTGTCTTGATGATGACAGCTTTGTAGTAGAGGCTAAAGTCTGGGATTGTGATGCCTCCTGCTTTGGTCTTCTTCTTCAAAATTCCTTTGGCTATTCGGGGCCTTTTGTGGTTCCATATGAATTTTAGGATTGCTTGTTCTAGTTTTGAGAAGAATGCTGGTGCAATTTTGATTGGGATTGCATTGAATGTGTAGATAGCTTTGGGTAGTATTGACATTTTGACAGTATTTATTCTTCCAATCCATGAGCAGGGAATGTCTTTCCATTTCTTTAAATCTTTTTCAATTTCCTTCATAAGCTTTCTATAGTTTTCAGCATACAGATCCTTTACATCTTTGGTTAGATTTATTCCTAGGTATTTTATGCTTCTTGGTGCAATTGTGAATGGGATCAGTTTCTTTATTTGTCTTTCTGTTGCTTCATTGTTAGTGTATAAGAATGCAACTGATTTCTGTACATTGATTTTGTATCCTGCAACTTTGCTGAATTCCTGTATCAGTTCTAGCAGACTTTTGGTGGAGTCTATCGGATTTTCCATGTATAATATCATGTCATCTGCAAAAAGCGAAAGCTTGACTTCATCTTTGCCGATTTTGATGCCTTTGATTTCCTTTTGTTGTCTGACTGCTGATGCTAGAACTCCAGCACTATGTTAAACAACAGTGGTGAGAGTGGGCATCCCTGTCGTGTTCCTGATCTCAGGGAAAAAGCTCTCAGTTTTTCCCCGTTGAGGATGATGTTAGCTGTGGGCTTTTCATAAATGGCTTTTATGATCTTTTTTTTTTTCTAAATTTTTTTTTTTTTCAACGTTTATTTATTTTTGGGACAGAGAGAGACAGAGCATGAACGGGGGAGGGGCAGAGAGAGAGACACACACAGAATCAGAAACAGGCTCCAGGCTCCGAGCCATCAGCCCAGAGCCTGACGCGGGGCTCGAACTCACGGATCGCGAGATCGTGACCTGAGCTGAAGTCGGACGCTTAACCGACTGCGCCACCCAGGCGCCCCTGCTTTTATGATCTTTAAGTATGTTCCTTCTATCCCGACTTTCTCAAGGGTTTTTATTAAGAAACGGTGCTGGATTTTGTCAAAGGCCTTTTTTGCATCCATTGACAGGATCATATGGTTCTTCTCTTTTTTTTTGTTAATGTGATGTATCACGTTGATTGATTTGTGAATGTTGAACCAGCCCTGCATCCCAGGAATGAATCCCACTTGATCATGGTGAATAATTCTTTTTATATGCCGTTGAATTCGATTTGCTAGTATCTTATTGAGAATTTTTGCATCCATATTCATCAGGGATATTGGCCTGTAGTTCTCTTTTTTTACTGGGTCTCTGTCTGGTTTAGGAATCAAATACTGGCTTCATAGAATGAGTCTGGAAGTTTTCCTTCCCTTTCTATTTCTTGGAATAGTTTGAGAAAGATAGGTACTATCTCTGCCTTAAACGTCTGGTAGAACTCCCCTGGGAAGCCATCTGGTCCTGGACTCTTATTTGTTGGGAGATTTTTGATAACCGATTCAATTTCTTCGCCGGTTATGGGTCTGTTCAAGCTTTCTATTTCCTCCTGATTGAGTTTTGGAAGAGTGTGGGTGTTCAGGAATTTGTCCATTTCTTCCAGGTTGTCCAATTTGTTGGCATATAATTTTTCATAGTATTCCCTGATAATTGTTTGTATCTCTGAGGGATTGGTTGTAATAATTCCATTTTCATTCATGATTTTATCTATTTGGTTCATCTCCCTTTTCTTTTTGAGAAGCCTGGCTAGAGGTTTGTCAATTTTGTTTATTTTTTCAAAAAACCAACACTTGGTTTCGTTGATCTGCTCTACAGTTTTTTTAGATTCTATATTGTTTATTTCTGCTCTGATCTTTATTATTTCTCTTCTTCTGCTGGGTTTAGGCTGCCTTTGCTGTTCTGCTTCTAGTTCCTTTAGGTGTGCTGTTAGATTTTGTATTTGAGATTTTTCTTGCTTCTTGAGATAGGCCTGGATTGCAATGTATTTTCCTCTCAGGACTGCGTTCGCTGCGTCCCAAAGCATTTGGATTGTTGTATTTTCATTTTCGTTTGTATCCATATATTTTTAAATTTCTTCTCTAATTGTCTGGTTGACCCACTCATTCGTTAGTAGGGTGTTCTTTAACCTCCATGCTTTTGGAGGTTTTCCAGACTTTTTTCTGTGGTTGATTTCAAGCTTCATAGCATTGTGGTCTTAAAGTATGCATGGTATAATTTCAATTCTTGTAAACTTATGAAGGGCTGTTTTGTGACCCAGTATATGATCTATCTTGGAGAATGTTCCATGTGCACTCGAGAAGAAAGTATAGTCTGTTGCTTTGGGATGTAGAGTTCTAAATGTATCTGTCAAGTCCATCTGATCCAATGTCTCATTCAGGGCCCTTGTTTCTTTATTGACCGTGTGTCTAGATGATCTATCCATTTCTGTAAGTGGGGTGTTAAAGTCCCCTGCAATTACCACATTCTTCTCAATAAGGTTGCTTATGTTTATGAGTAATTGTTTTATATATTTGGGGGCTCCGGTATTTGGCGCATAGACATTTATAATTGTTAGCTCTTCCTGATGGATAGACCCTGTAACTATTATATAATGTCCTTCTTCATCTCTTGTTACAGCCTTTAATTTAAAGTCTAGTTTGTCTGATATAAGTATGGCTACTCCAGCTTTCTTTTGGCTTCCAGTAGCATGATAAATAGTTCTCCATCCCCTCACTCTCAATCTAAAGGTGTCCTCAGGGGGCGCCTGGGTGGCGCAGTCGGTTAAACGTCCGACTTCAGCCAGGTCACGATCTCGCGGTCCGTGAGTTCGAGCCCCGCGTCGGGCTCTGGGCTGATGGTTCGGAGCCTGGAGCCTGTTTCCGATTCTGTGTCTCCCTCTCTCTCTGCCCCTCCCCCGTTCATGCTCTGTCTCTCTCTGTCCAAAAATAAATAAACATTGAAAAAAAATTAAAAAAATAATAAAAAAATAATAAAAAAATAAAGGTGTCCTCAGGTCTAAAATGAGTCTCTTGTAGACAGCAAATAGATGGGTCTTGTTTTTTTATCCATTCTGATACCCTATGTCTTTTGGTTGGAGCATTTAATCCATTTACATTCAGTGTTATTATAGAAAGATACAGGTTTAGAGTCATTGTGATGTCTGTATGATTTATGCTTGTAGTGATGTCTCTGGTACTTTGTCTCACAGGATCCCCCTTAGGATCTCTTGTAGGGCTGGTTTAGTGGTGACAAATTCCTTCATTTTTTCTTTGTTTGGGAAGACCTTTATCTCTCCTTCTATTCTAAATGACAGACTTGCTGGATAAAGGATTCTCGGCTCCATATTTTTTCTGTCTAGCACACTGAAAATCTCGTGCCAATTCTTTCTGGCCTGCCAAGTTTCAAAAGAGAGATCAGTCACGAGTCTTATAGGTCTCCCTTTATATGTGGGGGCATGTTTACCCCTTGCTGCTTTCAGAATTTTCTCTTTATCCTTGTATTTTGCCAGTTTCACTATGATATGTCATGCAGAAGATTGATTCAAGTTACGTCTGAAGGGAGTTCTCTGTGCCTCTTAGATTTCAATGCCTTTTTCCTTCCCCAGTTCAGGGAAGTTTTCAGCTATTATTTCTTCAAGTACCCCTTCAGCACCTTTCCCTCTCTCTTCCTCCTCTGGGATACCAATTATGCGTATATTATTTCTTTTTAGTGTATCACTTAGTTCTCTAAATTTCCCCTCATACTCCTGGATTTTTTTATCTCCCTTTTTCTCAGCTTCCTCTTTTTCCATAACTTTATCTTCTAGTTCACCTATTCTCTCCTCTTCCTTTTCAATCCGAGCCGTGGTGGTTTCCATTTTGTTATGCATTTCGTTTAAAGCGTTTTTCAGCTTCGTGACTGTTCCTTAGCCCCTTGATCTCTGTAGCAAGAGATTCTCTGCTGTCCTGTATACTGTTTTCATGCCCAGCGATTAATTTTATGACTATTATTCTAAATTCACTTTCTGTTATATTATTTAAATCCTTTTCGATCAGCTCATTAGCTGTTATTTCCTGGAGATTCTTCTGAGGGGAATTCTTCCACTTGGTCATTTTGGATAGTCCCTGGCATGGTGAGGACCTGCAGGGCACTTCCCCTGTGCTGTGGTGTATAACTGGAGTTGGTGGGCGGAGCCGCAGTCAGACCTGATGTCTGCCCCCAGCCCACTGCTGGGGCCACAGTCAGACTGGTGTGTGCCTTCTCGTCCCCTCTCCTAGGGGCGGGATTCACTGTGGGGTGGCGTGGCCCGTCTGGGCTACTTGCACACTGCCAGGCTTGTGATGCTGGGGATCTGGCGTATTAGCTGGGGTGGGTAGGCAAGGTGCACAGGGGCAGGAGGGGCAGGCTTAGCTCGCTTCTCCTTAGGTGATCCACTTCAAGAGGGGCCCTGTGGCAGCAGGAGGGAGTCAGATCCGCTGCCAGAGGTTTGGCTCCGCAGAAGCGCAGAGTTGGGTGTTTGCGAGGAGCGAGCAAGTTCCCTGGCAGGAACTGGTTCTCTTTGGGATTTTGGCTGGGGGATGGGCGGGGTACAGCCTACACTTAAAGAATAACATTTAAGCTCCAACTTTCTGAGAAGAGTATTTATGTAATTATTTGGAACTCTGCAGGATAGAACATTCATCTCTTCTTTATCCATTTTTTTCTTAACTTTTTTTTCACTTATATGGATATAAACTCTTGGAAATGTATTTTATACTTTGAAGTATAATTCAGCACTACATAATTTATTCATTTATTTCTCAAATTGCCCCGCTTTACCGTCAGAAATATTTTTATTGAGTTCCTGGTTTCCTTTTACACACCCTATGTTTCCAGAGTCCCTTTCTTTTCTTTTCTTTTTTTTCAATATTTTTTAATGTTTATTTATTTTTGAGAGAAACAGACAGAGCATGAGCAGGGGAAGGGCAGAGAGAGAGAGGGAGGCACAGAATCTCAAGCAGGCTCCAGGCTCTGAGCCGTCAGCAGAAAGCCCAACGCAGGGCTCGAGCTCATGAGTCTCATGAGCCATGACATCATGACCTCAGCCAAAGTTGGATGCTCAACCCACTGAGCCACCCAGGCGCCCTTTGGGCGTCCCTTTCTTATTTTATGGTAGTTCAAGATATCCTAGGCTTATCTCACATATTCCTTATCCAGCTCTAGAATCAACTAGTTCTCTAAGGAGTTTTGGTTCTTTTTTGGGGGGAATGGTATTAGAAGTCAAGATCTGAATGCTGAGGTGCTTCTTATGACTGGAGTATTATTGCATCCAGTCCTCCAGTGGACAGAATATACTAAAACTATACACACATGCCCATGTACACACATACACGTATATAATTATTTAGGTATCTATTAATCTGTACCTATATATCTATAGTAAGCTATATACAAGCTCATGCTAATGTCTGCAATTCTAATCCAATGCCACATGATTCACTGTGCATTCCCCTTTTGGTTATTCATAACTTCCTTCTCTGAAAGTAAGTAAACTGACTCTCAATAGTTGCCATCCACTTACGCATATGTTTGATTCTGGAATATATATGGCAGTTTGAGTTATTAGCCTTTATTTTTGTGATACAATGCTTTACCAACTACAGTGTTGATGTGTAGTTTATTTTCTGACTTATAGTTTCCAGGTGAAACACAATGTTCCATGGTTACTTAAGTCCGCGCTTTCTCCTTCATTCTTTTTAAGTGATGGGATGATGTATTTTTTAATAATGTTAGACTCTTTTTTTTTTGTTTGTTTCTCAGTCAGCATTCCATCCTGGGACCTCCTGATCTCCTGGCTGATTTTTCAATTTACATATATTAAGGTTTTATGGCTCATTCCTAATGCTGTAAAGTTCTGTGGATTTTGAAAATGCATAGAATTATTCATACACCAGAAATTCATTTTGAGTGCAGATTTACATGTGTTATAATGGAACCAATAACTTAACTTTAACACATAATAAAAAGAAACAATTGAAAGCACTATAAAGAGAAATACACAAAATTACAATCATAGTGGGATACTTCAACACTCTCAAAACAGCTGAATGAAGAAGCAGGCAGAGCATTACTAAAGATAAAAATATCTGGTGAATACAATGAAAAACTTGGCCTAATTGATGTATATCAAATTATACTTCAGAACAACAGATTTTCATTTTTTTCAAATATCTCATTGTTCTCACGTTGGACAATTACCATAGGAAACCACATATTGGGACATTAAAATTTCTTAACAAATTTCAAAATATCAAATTATTGCAGAGAATGTTCAACAGAGTGAAATTAAGCTATAAATTTACAGCAGTTTTTATTTTTTTTCCTGAAATTCCAATACAGTTAACACAGTGTTACGTTAGTTTCAGGTATACAATGTAGTGTTTCAACAGTTCCATACATTATCCAGTGCTCATCACAAGTACAGCAACTTTTAATTTATAACTAGACAATCTCCAAAACCTTGTTGATAATAATTTATTTCTAGATAACCTATGGTTCAAAAAGAAATAAAAATAAAATTATGACGATATTTTAAGTAGATAATAATGGTGCACCTGGGTGGCTCAGTCGGTTAAGCAGCCGACTTCAGCTCAGGTCATGATCTCACGGTCCGTGAGTTCGAGCCCCGTGTCAGGCTCTGTGCTGACAGCTCAGAGCCTGGAGCCTATTTCAGATTCTGTGTCTCCCTCTCTCTGACCCTCCCCTGTTCATGCTCTGTCTCTCCCTGTCTCAAAAATAAATAAAACGTTAAAAAAAAAGTTTAAGTGGGTAATAATGTATGCAAAAGCAAAACTTTTGAAATAAAGATAAAGGAGTGAATAAAAGAACATTTATAGCACTAAGTGGTATCTATTAGAAAATATTATAGGCTATAAAGCTTTTATCTTCATAAGCTAAAAAAGAAAAGGAAGAGAAAAGCAAGATGAGAAGTAAAACAATATTAAAAACAGAGAGAAATCAATAAAATACAAAATGAATATGCAGTAGCAAAAATTGACAAAGTCAAAGTTGGTTTATTAAAAAAAGCTTGAACAATAGATAAATGCCTAAAAAATCTGATTTAAAGAAAAAGCAAAGAATGGACATATGGAGGAGAGATAGTGACAGAGACAGAGACTTAGACAAGGAGGGAGGTGTCAGTTTAAAAAGGGCAACAGACTGTTTACAAGCATCTGAGTTATGACAAGAGGATATTCTGTATGATCTACTAACATTTTGGAACGCTGATGATATCGACAGATGCTTCAAATAAAGCAACTTACCTAACCTTACAAAAGAAAAAAAATGTAAAAATTAGGAAAATCTGCTAGCAATTAAATTATTCATTAGAAATCTTGAAAAAGAAAATATTTAAAAAAATGTTTAGTAGATTTTGTAGTGAACATTTTAAACATTATGGGAAGGAATTCAAAAATGACCTAAATATGTGAGAAGATACATCATGTTCATGAATTGAACAACTAAGATTTAAATAAATCAGTTATCCCCCTATTGACAGATTCAATGCAATGCCAACAAATATACAAGCACTAGTACATGCATTATATCTATCTATCTATCTATCATCTATCTATCATCTCTCTATATATCTATCTAATGCATTTTATATATATACACTACACATATATGTGTGTGTATAGTGTGTGTGTGTGTGTGTGTTTGTGTAGTATGCATGTATTTCAAAATTGACAAGGTCATGAAAATGCAATGTAACAAAAATAACTGTAGTAAATTGTTTTCAAAGATAAGCATATCATTTCCTTCCATCTTTGTTTGATAAGTGGCTTTGCCCTTAATTTGTAGGTCTGTTTTCCTTCGTCTTAAATTTGGGCTATCTTGGTTACTTCCATTGACCAACAAAAACAGATAGAAGTAAAAAACTCGACTCTGAGGAACCTTGACGCTTCCACTTTTGCCCTTATGGAATTTTACCCCCAAATTTTCACACTGTGAAAAATTCCGGCATGAATGAGAGCCCTAGGTGTCTTAGCTGTTCCTACTGAGTCCAGCACCTAATGTATCCAATCACATCATTGAACCCAAACAAAACAACATGAGAAGCACTCCAGTCAATGCACAGAATCATGAGAAATAACATAGTATTGCTGTTTTAAGCAGCTGAATATGAAAGACATGAGAAAGAAATTTGTGTTTATAGTTGCCTACCATGAGGTTTCTGAGTGAGTTATTATACAGCATTACTGTGACTATATCTGATTATACAGAAGTTGTCACAAATGTAGTAAACATTGAGAATCATGTGATATTGGCATTAAGAGCCCGTTGCAGGCAGCAAGAAGACTATTATGGAAATTTGGAAAATAGTTCTCCATGTTAAGTAGTGACAAAATATTTGGTAAACTGTCACCTATGTTAACTTGGAAGAAGAGAACATCTATCTAAAAACTTTTAGTTCTGGAGGGAAAACTGCGTGACAGAATGTTGAAATATGAGTTGGTGGCTAACTGACTGTATGTGATAAAATGCTATAAGAAAGACGTGACACCATTTTGTCAGCAGAATTTAGAGAGAATATAAACAGTTCAGAAATTGCCTGGTTGAAAAGAAGCTGCTTTTCACCAATTGGAAGGTGTGGCCATTATAAGAGAGTTAGGAAAAATGTCCTGAAGTAAAATATGACCTCAGAGTAAAGACCCAGCTAATCCATTTAGAAGAATTCTGAAAAGATCAAAATTATATCTACTAAATCTTTTCAAGTGGAAATGAAGTGCTCCTAGAAAGCTTAAGGTCATGATCCCATAGAAGCCTGATTCACTTCAAGTACCATAGTTAGAGTTGTGTTTCATTATGATTTGTGGATGGGACCATTTGTACATATAACCAACTGCAATCAAATGCATATAGTATCTGCAAATTATTTGTTTAAGATACTGGCATAGCAAATCACCTCTGGCCTGGGATATGAGAAATCAAAATTGTTCGAGATAAAAATAAAAAAAAAATTCTGGATCTCCAAATTTTTATGGATAGGAAGCCATCTGAAGCAGCTACTAAGCTGCAAAACAGTGGGAGGGGTTGCTATTTTCCAATGCTTTATTTAGAACTGGAATAGTCAAAAAATAAAGACACCTCCCGTGCCCAGAGAGCAGAGTCAAGAGCTATGGCGACAATGGCTGAAATAGTAATACCTTGAAAGCTGAAGCAGGGAATTGGGGCTGAGCAGACGTTCATGGATGCTGTGGATTACTGACTGCTGTGCACCATCTATTCTTTATTTTAAAAATGACAATATTTAGTGTTTTTACCCTATTTTTTCTGCCATTATATAAGGGAGACACAAGTCTTTGTTATTTGCGATAGGATGCTGTATTGGAAATGTGTCAGATAAGTGCAAGAAGTGTATGTCAGACAGAAGAAATGACATATGATAAAGCTGCATCAGGATGAATAAAGAGAGAGTAAACAATTATTTGCCAAGAAATTAATTGTAGTTCAGTCTCATTTCAAGGAGTAAAGTGAAGGCATAGGAGTGGATCTTTATGACAGAAAAAAGAGTGATAAGTGAGTGTGTTCAAGGTCTTAACAAAGTCAAAGAAAAACTAGAAGGATAGTGCTAATATATTTGAGCTGCAGGACTAGGAGACTGATACCTGAAAGTGAGATTTTTTTTTTCAAGTGGTATAGTATTGGCAATGATCTGACCATCAAGAATATGACCACGGAAGAGGATGAGTGTGATGGGGTAAAAAATATAATTAGAACCAAGTGCCTGACCTGTCCAGTATAGAAGCTAAAGCCACCAGAGGTGGAGAAGGATATGAGTGTGTGGAATGAAAACAAGGAAAAATTGCTATGAGTATCCAGGAGTGTGCTACAAGACTAAGATCTGTACACCTGCCAACGATAGCAACACTAAGACATCACAGATGACAAAGTGTGACGGCGCGAAGTTGGATGAGAAAACACTCTGGAAAAAACAATGGCGACCAATATCTATATTATCTCCAGGCTCTGAGTATGTGAGCCGTTAGAGGAAATATAAATTCTTTTGCTTCAGCATTAAATGTATGTTAGTATTACTGTTTTTGCCATTGCAGTTGTTCCTTTTTCTCTGTACCTAACACTACATGATGTTATTAAAGAGGAACCACAGTGATTCCGTTTTATTTCATGCTGAGTTTGTGTCCACAAACTTCAGTAGGCATCTGTGTTAGTTCCCTAGAGCCCCAAAACAAATCATATAAACAGGATGTCTTAAAACAAAAGGAATGGATTCCATCACAATTTAGAGACCAGAAGTCTGAAATCAGTGTCCTCAAGGCGGGATCCTCCTGGTGGCTCAAAGAAAAGAATCTTCCCATGCTTCTCTTCTAGCTTCTGGTACTTTCCTGAAATCCTTGGAGTTTCTTGCCTTGTAGATACATCACTGCAATCTCTGCCTGCAATTCATATGGTCTGCCCTGTGCTTCTGTGGATCTCTGTGTGTCCTTTTCTGCCTCTTATAAGGAGACTCTCAATGCATTTAGAACAAACCCTAAACCACAATAATCTTATCCTGATCCTTATGTTAACGAATATAATAATTCAAAGACACTATTTCCAAATGGAGTCACTTCTGAGGTTCTGAGTACACATGAATTTTCGGAAGACATTATTCAACACATGCACTCTGTCCTCTCACTGAGACAAGGATGTTTGGCATCCTAATAACTCATTAGCCACTGTGTGCTTGCTATAGCATAGCAGGTGACAAGCTCGGCAGGCAACAATTGCGGGATGCCAGAGTAACTTAAAATATTTTTTAACTATATAATATACTTGATTACTTGCTGCTTATAAAGATTGCTGATTAGTTTTAGTGAATACATTTTTAGCATGTAATATTATATACTTAAAGAAAATGTTTTTCTTCTAAACAAATTGAAATTTTAAGTAGAGAAAGATACTACCCTTGGGGTGCCTGGGTGGCTCAGTCGCTTACGCGTAGGAAGGACTTCGGCTCAGGTCATGATCTCACGGTCCATGAGTTCAAGCCTCAGTTCAGGTTCTTGTTGTCAGTTCAGAGCCTGGAGCCTGCTTCAGATTTTGTGTCTCCCCCTCTCTCTGCCCCTTCCCCACTCATGCTCTGTCTCTCAAAAAATGAATAAATGTTAAAAATTTTAAGTAAGCATATCGAAAACAGATGGGTATTCGAGTAACTATTTTAGGCATGACTGAGCTCAAAGTAATTCTAAGAAGAAAAAGAAAAAAGAAAATAGGCAGGACAAGCCATGGATGCCCATCAGGGTGCTACAGAAAATGGTGAAAAGCATTAACTGAAATTTCACATTCCTATGGTAGTGAAGACATTTTATGATGGGTCTGAGAAGAAATAATTCAAGACACAGCTGAATATGACTGGAAAAATATCAAAAAGGAAAACTAGATAAATAGGAGAAGAAAGATCAGTAAGGAACAGGAAAAAAAAGTGGCAGCTTGATAGATACATATCGATAAAATTGCATTTTTTATTTGAAAAGGGGTATTTCAGAATGTACATAGATTATGAATTGAATTCTTAATGAATATTGAAATAACAAACTTTTGTGTTAGGGATGTTCCAGAAATTTCAGATTTTTCCCAAATGGAAAATATATTCTATTTAGGTACTACTATTTTCCAAGTGACAGCTAATACATATAAGACATAACTACAGTGACCCCCATCTTTAGGAAAATGTGGGAAGTTGTCTGCAAAAAGAATTCTGTGAAATATCAAGGAATGATGATGAGGCTTGATGATATAGACTGGATCAAATACTCGGGAAATTTCTGTTATTGTGAGGGAAGTGTGATTGATAGCTTGTCTAGTTTAATAGTGAGTCAGTGCTTGCTGTGTAGGAGCCTTAAGTAGCAATAAAGCTTTTAGCTCAATGTTTCTCGTAGTTAATTTTCTAACTTATTCTACATACTCTATGTTTACTAATTTTATGTTCCTTACCCTACTGAAATTTGGTTGGAAAATAATCAATCAATAAAGGTATTTATATTTGGAAGCAACCCAAAAGTCCAGCCATAGATGAAAGGTTAAAGAAAGTGTAGTATATACATACCATGGAATATTATTTAGCCTTAAACCAGAAAGAAGTTCTATCATTTGCAACGACATAGATGAACTTAGGGAACATTACACTAAGTGAAATAAGCCAGTCACAGGAGGACAAATACTACATGATTCCAGTTACATGAGATATCTGAAATAGTCAAACTTACAAAGAGAATAGAATGGTGGTTGTTACGAGCTGGGAGATGGGCGGATGAGGAAGAGTTGCTCAATGGGTATAAAGGTGTAGTTAGGGGCGCCTGGGTAGCTCAGTCGGTTAAGCGTCTGATTCGGCTCAGGTCTTGATCTCATGGTTCGTGGGTTCAAGCCCCACGTCGGGCTCTGTGCTGACAGCTCGGAGCCTGGAGCCTGCTTCTGATTCTGATTCTGTGTCTCCGTCTCTCTCTGCCCCTTTCCTGCTCATGCTGTCTCTCTCTGTTTCTCAAAAATAAATAAATGTAGAAAAAAAATTAAAAAAAATAAAGGTGTAGTTATGCAAAATGAGTACATTCTAACTATCTGCTGTATATCATAATTCATGTATGTAACAACTTGATATTATGCATACTAAAATATATTAAGGATAGTTCTCATTTTAAGTGTTCTTACCACAAAAGGAAACAATCAAACAAACAAAAACAAATAAGCAGAAAAACCCACAAAAGAACACAAATTTTGGAGGTGATCAATATGTTTAGTACTTCGATTGTGGAAATGGTATTATGGATGTACACATATGTTGAAACTCATCAATATGTGTACATTAAATGTGTGTATTTTGGGAAATGTTTTTTATGTTTATTTATTTTTGAGAGACAAAGCATGAGAGGAGGAGGGGCAGAGAAAGGAGACACAGAACCTGAAGCAGGCTCCAGGCTCTGAGCAGTCGGCACAGAGCCCAGCATGGGGCTTGGACTCATGAGCTGTGAGATCATGACCTAAGCCAAAGTCGGACATTTAACCTACTGAGCCACCCAGGCACCACTGCAAATATTTTTTTGTTGTTGTTGTTTTTAATGTTTGTTTATTTTTGAGACAGAGAGAGACAGAGCATGAACGGGGGAGGGTCAGAGAGGTGGAGACACAGAATCTGAAGCAGGCTCCAAGCTCTGAGCTGTCAGCACAGAGCCCCACGCGGGGCTCGAACTCATGGACTGTGAGATCGTGACCTGAGCTGAAGTCGGACACTTAACCGACTGAGCCACCCAGGCGCCCCTGCAAATATTTTTTAAAACTAAGAATAAATTCTGACTACGCTATCCCTTACCATACTAAAATATTGATATTTATTGCACACAGAACATATTTGATGAGAGTAAGTCCAGTTCTGAAAAATCAAAAGTACAAAGAGTAAAGAGAGCCATCATAAATGGTTAGCCATTGAGCAGCATCTAGGCTCATGTTTCCTGAAGATTTTATTCCTTTAGGGTAGCTACCTAGTGGTACACAAGACTGAACAGCTGTGGGAAGAAGAAAGGGGAAACGGCCATGATGCTTTCAATCAAACAAGGTAGTTCATGCCATACTAGAGGCATTCCAGAGCAACTATGTTAAGAAGGTGATAAACACTGTCCAGGATGAATAGGTAGTCAGAAAAGGCCCTGCTTTTAAGCGGCACAAACAGGAGTTGCCCCCACAAATGTTAACATTCACTGATAACAAACTGCTCTACATGCCATGTCAAATCCAATGGTTTTTTCTCACTCCTTGTTTTCCTTGATCTCTTATATGGTCATGGAATTTCTCACAGCTCCCAACTTTCTCAGAAATCTGTCCACTATTGTAGTTTATAGGAATTCACTAACTTTTTTTTTTGTAAGATTTTAAAGTAATTGCCACACCCAGTGTGGGACTCAGACTCACAACTCCAAGATCAAGAGTCACGTGCTCTACTGACTGAGCCAGCCAGGTGCCCCAGAATTCACTAATATTTAGTATAGTCTATGAGGATGCAAAATAAAGGAACCTTGTTGTCACTACGGCATTTATTTGTGAAAGTCTGTGTATAACTCATTTCTCTGTCTTTGGTGTGATGCTAAGGAGGAATATAACACTTGATCCAAATTAAATATTTGACCTCATGTTTGAAAATCACATTGCTGGAACATTTGAAATGCTTTTAATACTTCTGTCTCAATTTCAAATCCAGATTTTTATCTTACTGATACAATGGAAGAGGAAAACTTACATGGTGCCAGTGATGAGAAATTATGGAATCTGACAGATTAAATGCAGTATTCTTTTCATCAGCATAATCTTCTGTTGACATCATGGCTAGTAGATAATAGCAGGTCTTCAGTAATCTGAATTTCAAAGATATTTTGATTAGGAATGATCTCAGCAAGAAACAGAGTTCACCCAATGATTCATACAAAGATACTTTGATAAAGGAACTACTCCCTGATGGATGTGATTCCCTAATCTAGGTTATAACACCCTTGAAAATAACTTGGATCTAGCAAAAATGATTCTCTTTTATTTTCTCAGTTTAGAAGCCAGACTTTTTGGTAACTATTGTAACTTAAGTCTAGAATAACTGTTTCAGAGCTCTTCAGGAGAATCATCTGTAAAACATTAAAATGATTGACATGCATATAGTCCATCATAGACCTGCTGAATTTGAATCTCTGCAATGAGCAGCCTGATGGAAATCCAGGGTTGGGAACCTGTGTTCTAGGAAGTGTTTATACCAAAAGTGAGGGGAAACTGGGCCCTGAATTATCGAGAAATAGAAAAAAATTTAGAAGACAAAGCATCAAAACTAGAAATCAAATTTATTTTATTACCCTTTAAAAACACATGCATCTCTTAGTATAACATTAATATTTCATATATTTGTTTATTTATTTAATATTTTTAATTATCAAATACATACTAAGTTTGTTATACGTTGGAGATACAAAGGTTAAAGAAATTCTTCCTGCCTTGATGAAATTCACAGTTTGGCAGAAGGATTATTCAATGCCATCTTTTTAATCATAAATTAATCTGTGGGATAGCATAATAAAAACTGGTAAGTCACACTAAAGTATTCTAAATTATAATGGCCTAGTATTTTGACATGTTTTCTATTTGTTGTCCTTTGAGGCATAATAAGTCAGGTACAGAAAATCTTAAAATATCATTATCTTTTCTTCCAACCACCTAAATATTATTTTTGACATGGAATCCATAATTTTACATTTCTGGAAGAAAACAAAACAAAACATTGCATTCTACAGAATTTTGATCCTTTAAGTGTCCTTTCTGTTAAGAAGTCATACCGTCTCTGACAGTTTAATTCCTTCTCTTTTTAGAAATATTTGGTCCTTGTCTTTAGTGTTTTTTGTCCATATTTCCAGGTTTGAAATGGTTAACTTAGATGACCAGAATTTGACCTCCAGTTTAATGGGAAGTATGTTCACATCTGAGACTGAGTCAGTCAAATTCAAATACGAAGAAGGTACTGTCAGTCTAAATATGTGACATATCACTAACGATCCAAAGAGTTGCTTACCCTCTGCAAAATGCAAAGGACAAAATCACAGAAAGCATAAAACTCATTTCAGGATGGAAGCAAGTTCCTGATAAAGGTGTGAAGACCAAACCACCTTGGTATATGGCATCATTAAATGTAATGCACACAGACGCAGAATCACTTCAAATTATTTTAGTAGCAGGGTGATGGCTATGCTCTTAACCTGTGGCTTCATAATGAAGGTCTTTTCACCTTTAGAATAATCTTGAACCAATAAACACATCTGCAGATAATAACATTTGAAAGGTAAGATAAGAACATTCCTGGGATCGTGAAGGTTTAATTGAGGAGTTCTGCCATTAAATTCCTATTACTGTGCAATGGAGCTTTACAAACCACCTAGAAGAAAATGAGTCATTTCAAGGTAATGAAATAGTACATTCAATGGGTTTTATCAATATTAATATTATGAATTTTAAAAATAAACATTTAATTAGATAGACATCTCAAAGAAGAAATCACAGAGTAATATATATTATGCATTACATATAATATATATATCATCAGAGTATCTTATATATAATATACTACTATTAGCATATTACATATAATATTAATATATTATATATTTAAGGATTGCTTTTATATCGCAATTCCTAAAAGCTTCTGATCTATGTAAGCATCTGGCTTCATGACTAATAACTCCAGCTAATTAGAGAAAAACAACAACTAAAAAATGTTTCCAACATATCTCCAAGTATAAAATTTTTGATATTATCTATCTTTTTTAATATAGGGTAGGGAGAAAAATGAACCTCTTCCCCCAAATCCACATCCTAATTCTTGAATCCTGACGATAATTTATATGAAAAAAGAAATTTTGAATACATGAGTAAGTTAAAGTCCTTTAAATGGGAAGATTATTCTGGATTATCTATCTAGCCCTAATGTGTCCTTAAAAGAAGGAAGCAGGAAGATAAAGAGTTGTGACAAAGAAAGTAAAGGTCAGGGTGACATGAGACCACAAGCAAAGGTGTGCAGGCAGCATGTGGAAGCTAGAAAAAGTAGAGAAACAGATTGTCCCCAGAAGCTCTAGAAAGAATACAGTGCTGCTGACCCATTGAGACTACTCACACAACTGTAAGATAATAAATTTGTGTTGTTTTAGTTTGTAGTGATCATTTACAGCAGCAATAGGAAACTAATAGAGAATCAAACAAGCAGAATATGTGTGTGTGTGTGGATACAGACATTTATATCCATGTGTATATGTATATAAAGATATTTGTATACAGGTTGTATATATAAAGATATTGTATACAGGTATTGTATACAATATTTGTATATATTGTATATTTGTAATATATTTATATAGTCGTATTCATATGTATGTGTACAGAGTGATATATATTACATGTGTAATATGTGTATTAGTGTGTATATGTGTATTACTCACTATGCACACATATAAATGTCTTTAATATCTAAGATATTACCACAGTGAAAATACCTAATACCCTTTTAGTGTTTACAAATGATCGCTCTACTTTATATGTGTTGAATTAGTTTGCAAATTTTAATGTGTTTATTGATACTTTTTCTTACAAGCAAGAGCAATTTAGCTCTATTATTACTTCTACAGTGATGTACATACGGAGTCCCACATTGAGTTGTGAGAAACTCCTGTCCTTCTATTGATGAGGAAAAAGGAATTTGTCATCCTCTGACCTTTCCTTCTTGACCCTGCAGGAGTGGGCAACTCCTCAGGTTCTAATCTTACCTGAGGGATGTTTCAAGGGGTGGGACTGGGAAAATGAACTGAATCAGGGAGGCTGAGTGTTCAGATGGAAACAAAAAGAAGGACCTAAAGAGCCCGTGCAAGGTTTAGAGTACGGAGTTAGGACGCTGTGGGTTTTGAGTCTGCTCACAGGTCATTCACTTTTGACCTGCTTACCACTTAAATTTTGAGCCATGCTTTTCTTGTAGAAACCTCACTTCATTAATTATACTTCTTAGTCTCAGTATTTTTGTTTGTTTTTTTTGTTTTTCATTTTTACGACGTTAACCAATACTGTGGACTACATTACTTATATTATTGTGTGGGTCCTTTTGGCCTGCTATAACAGAATAACTTCTAGGTGGGTCATAAACAACACACATTTATTTGTCAAAATTCTGGAGGCTGAGAAGTTCAAGATCAAAGCACTACTGAGAACCCACTTCCTGGTTTATTTACAGCTGTCCCATCACTCTGCCCTCATGTGGCAGAAAGGGTGAGAGAGCTCTCTGGGGTTTTTTTATAAGGTCCTAATCAATTCCTGAGGGCCCAAACCTCCTCCATATACCATCACATCAGGCATTTGGACTTAATACGTGAATTTGGGAGAACACATTCAGTCTGTAACAGTTAATCAGTTGTGAGTTCTTCCTGATGTAACATGTGAGCCTTCTCCCTGTCTGTACTGCCAACTTTCTAGAAAGGATTGAATGTACTCCTTTTTTTGTTTTTGTTTTTGTTTTTGTTTTTGTTTTTTTTTTGCTTTTTGTTTAGTATTTCCTGCTATCATGAACAAATCTTGCAAAAAAAAAAAGCTAAAATCCTTCCAAGTACCACGTTCAAAGGATACTTCTCTTTCCCTTTTTAAGCATTTCTCTGTATTTGATACAGATTATCATGGATTTTTTTCAGAAAATCTTTTTGCATCTGCATCTTGTAGTGCTTCACTATTATTCATTATCATTTCATCCCAAGTTATTCCCTGAGTCTTCTTACTTCACTGTCCAATTAAACAATGGTGTGTTTCTCATGGTTCGTTTCTTGGATCCTTTCTCTTTTTTATAAAACCAACCTTGAGAAATCTGTATCTCTGCATGCTTGTGTATCCCCTAAACTGTGTCTGCAGCTCAAATCCCACCTGTATACCTTACACTACTTTTTCCAAATGTCTACCTGACAGTCTTCTCAAGATTTGAAAAACATGGTAAAAGTTAATCTTATTAAATTTCTAAAAACGTTCTTCTATTGTATTTCTCACTTTGATTGGCCTTTCTATTTACTTAATGACCATGCTAGAGGAATCATCTGAGATTTTACACATCCTCTCAAAAATCTAATGTGTTACAAAACCGTAGTTTTAATATCAAATCCTTCCTCTCAATTTGTCCTTATATTGCCTAAGTTCAGTGTATGATTTTTTTTCTTTGGAATTCTCATTTCCAACTATGGCTCTATGAACTTTTCTGGTATGCTCTTTTCCTATTTCCCCCATGACTACCTAGCTATTTACTCTTGTTAAAGATTCAACTCATAAGAAACACTTGGGCTGATCATTCTATCTTCCTAGAACACAGGCAGATTCTCTTGACAGACTGCATCCTTCAGTCCCTTCTTTTATTGCTTTAAAACACTCAGACTAGTAATTTTTTATGTTTGTCGAATGGTTGTTATGATTTGGATGTGTGTTTTATGTAGGAGAATGAACAACATAAAGCTTAAAAGGTCATAGTCGGATTCCAATTATGATGAAAAGTTGAGTAATTAACTAAAGCATTTGAATTTTATACTGAAGGTCACAGTATGTGACTGAATGATCCCAAATATGAGACTGATATGTGTGAATCTGCATTTTGAAATATTTTTCTTAGGTTTGTATAAACTGGAAAGTTCACAGATGGGTCTAAAAGGTATTATGCTAAGTGAAATAAGTCAAAATAAGAAAGATAAATGCCATGATTTCATTCATAGGTGAGATCCAAAAAATGAAACCAATGAACAAAAAGCAGAATCAGGGAACCTATAAACCTCTAAATACAGAGAACAAAGTGATGAGTGCCAGAGGGAAGGGGGGGTGGGAAGATGGGCAAAATGGATGAAGGAGAGTAAAGACTTCCGATTATGGGATGAATAAGTCATGGGAATAAAAGGGATAGCATAAGGAATATGGTCAATAATATTGTAACAGTGCTGCTTGGTGACAGATGTAAGTAGGACAGTTGTGAGCATAGATAACATATAAAGATTTTGAACCACTATGTTATATACCTGAAACTAATGTAACATTGCATGCCAACTATATCCAAATAAAAAAAAAGAAATTAAAGGGATGAAATTTAAAAGTTTATAGAGAACATTCAAGAAGATCACTTAAGAAATAATTCTTGAAATCTCTATAAAAGTTTTAGTTATGACAGAGTAATGGATCTTGGACATATTCACATCAAAAAGCTGAAGAAAAGAAAAAAAAAACCTGTCAACCTACAATTCAAATCCAGGAAGTTTCCTTCAAGAATGATAGTGAAATAAAGATATTTCAGCTAATCAAAAGCTAAGAAAATACATCGATGGCAGGTTTCCACTATCAAAAATACTACTGAAAAATTTTCAAGCTGAAGGGAGATGATTAATATAGACAAACACTTGGAACTACAGAAAGTAATAAAAACACCATAAATGAAAAATATGTAGGTAAATAAAAATAATTTCTTTTAATTATTAACATTTCTTTAAAAGATAAATGTTTAAAGAAAAAAACAATTGTCACATTTTAAAATATGAAGAGGTAAAGTGGATAGGAACAAGCAAATAATAGCAACATGGAAGAATATTGTTTTAAATTCTCACATTATAAAGAGATACGATGTTAAGTCAAGATAGACTGTGACAAATTAAGGATCCATGTTCTAATTCATGATGTGATTGATCAATAGATAAATATGTTCAAATAAAACATCATACATAATTAAAAATCAAATGCATGCAACATAAAGAAAAAATGGAATAGTAGTTTTTGAGACCAATATTCTCTAAAAATGAACATCCAAAATCCCACATTAAGATACTAGATACTTGGAACACCTGAATGTCTCAATTGGTTAAGCGCCCAACTTTTGATTTGGGGTCAAGTCATGATCGCACAGTTGTTCAGGTTGCTCATGATCTCAGGTCATGATCTCACAGTCTTCGCTGGACATGGAGCCTGCTTAAGATTCTCCTTTCCACTCTCCCCCTGACCCTCCTGCTCATTCTCTCCTCTCTCTCTCTCTGTCTCTCTCAAAAGAAAAAAAAAGAGGATAGTAGAAAGTCTTTTAGTCTTTCTAGGAACAGGAATGAAGGAATGTCTCTCTTTCTGGTCTCTCCTCCCAGACAGAGTAGCAGTAGGGAATTCCATAGGTTCAAATTCCTGCCTCCTGATTTTGCACATGTTTCAACATGCAGGACCTTGCTCTGAGATTAAGACCAATGTTGGTTTTGATAGGTTGGTAATATGAGAAATCCAGCTTCTATATAAAGGCTCAGATAGGTTAAAAGGGTGAAAAATTGTACCATGCAAACACAAATCATGAGACAGCTTGAGTGGTTGTATTAACAATAAGCAAAAATAAGCATTTAGACAAAGAATGTCCCCAGAGAAAAAGGGAGTATATAATAATGGTAGATGTTCCATCAAAAATCCGTTAGAACCATAATGTGCAGGCTCCTGATTACAGTGCCAATTTACGAGGAAGTGGTACATTCAAGGATTGTGGCATTTAGTTAGCAACTTTCACTATTTAGATAGAAAAAGAATATGAAGCATCTGGTAACATATGTTCTAGTTTTAATGTTGTTTGTTATTCTAAATTGTAGCATAAAACACTACTATGGTTCCAGCAGAATATGACTTGTGGTACTTGTGATAGCTCTTAAAAAAGTTAGTGTTGACCTTCAAGTGCCGGGTAGAGAATTCTGGTAGCATTTGATGTCTCTAGAATCCTTTGCAGTGAATTATTAACTTTGGGTTGAACAGAGAGTGTCTCAAAATTTTATAATGCTTTGCAGTGCCATTGCTGCTAGATGCATAATCTATTTTTTTTCTTTTAATGAGCATCTTACTTACTCCCTAAATATATAAATTCAAATGAAGTGCCATAGGTAGAAAATGTTAGTAATATGATCCAGATGGTCCAACAATTCTGTGTCTCTCTGCTTTCTATTTCTTCGGAGAGACTTGAGCCGTAGTATTATATTGATGCTCTAATTAAGGCTTATATTTAATCACTTAATTTGCCTATATTGGAAGCATACTCTGCTATCTTCCCTAGCTTTTTATCACTACTGCACTAATAACTGTATCCAAAAAAAGCAAGCTTAACATCTTTATTGATCTATGTAATTAGTACTGAAATCACATTATAGAAAATCTTTTAAAAGTCAGGGTGTATCATGCATAAAGAACTATTTCTACTTATTGCTTTTTTAAGCAATTAGCTTTGTGACCACTGTGCTATTTCCCCACAGTATAACAAATATAAAAATGACACAAAGAATTTATTACCTGTGTTGGACAAAATTGAAATAGTTACAGTGTTTATGAATGATATGCAAAAATTTTTACAGTAATGGAGGTAGTAAATTCTATTACAAATCTCTGTCAGTAATGTTAGAGTAACAATGACAATCGCCATTTTGTGTTCTTTCTGGTTTTGATAAAGAACCATAGCATGTTCAACATATATGCCCTCTAGTGATTTAGAAAGCAATAATGTACAGCAATAATTAAAACACCATAAAGTGCAGCCTTCCAAACAAACAAATGCCAATGTTTTATTAGGGAGTTTTGTAAAGAGTATAAAGGTCTTTGGATCATTATCACAAATGCCAGTCCAGGTTGAATCAACATGCAAATGAGATTGCGAATCTCTGTAGGATGTTCAGTGCACTGATGCCCATCAGAGGTTTAAATATTAGAGAATTATAAATAGAAACTGATGAGCCTCACATATTACTGAAAGTAATTTCAAGCCCTTTGCAAAAATAAGATAAAATTTCATTCAAGGAAGTTATCAGGCAGCAGAGCATAGTTAAAACTCATTGGCCTGCTCAATCATGGGAACAGTAATAGGTTCTGTAATTTACCATACGGATTTTTGCCTAATTCAAATGTTTTCAGATAGCTTCAAAGGCTCTAATGAAAGTAAAACTCCATCTTGTATAAATGATACCTCCATACATTTCCCTAATCCCTCTGTGTAATTTTAGAGGTCAAATCACCAACTTGGGAGGTTTTCATATAGTGAGAGGTGGATCCAATGGCTAGAGAAAATGGCTATTTACATTGAGTTATTTTCACAGGTAAATGGGATTCCTCGGAAATTGTTTAAATTAGTGAAAATAAGCCAGCAGGAAGTTGCAGGGCAGCAATTAGGTTAGGTAGAATCTAACCTAATCATAAAAAGGTTTTTGATTAAATGGCTATCTTGCAAACAATATGTTCAAAATAATTGTAGAATAGAAAAATATGTAAAATAAGTTGTATTCATTTTGTAAGTGAAATTATGTCATGATTGGGATTTTTACAGTTGAAAAAAGTCAAAACTAAAAGGGCATTTATTTGAAATATAATGGAAGTAAAAATACGATAAACAATAAAAGCTATCCATCTGATAAGTATAAATGAAAACAGGCTTACAAAGTCAAGTTTTCCTCCTTAATTCCAGACAAACTTTATTTAGCACTAGTTATATGTAGTGATACATTTTTTTTCAAGTGTTGTTTGTTTATTGGGTATTTTAAAGTGAAACTCCAGCATGTTTATATCATTCATGTTACCAGTTACAAGTGAACCAATTTGTACATTTCTGTGTGAATACACACACACACACACACACACACACACATATACATATATATACATATATATATATATATATATATATATATATATATATATATATAAAAGAGTATCTGTAACTATCGTTAAAATTATGTATTAACTTCTTCCCAGGAGCTCTGGCTTATAAGACAGTTTAATAAGAGAGCCAGAAATCTACAGTCATTATTTTTCATAACTTAATGAGAAGGAATAAAAATTAAAGGAAAACTCTAGCTAATTGCACAGAACAACAACAAAACGACCCACAAAGAGAAAAGAGTGTATTCTGGTAATTTTTCACTTAAGCATATCGTTGATAACCATTCTTTGTGCATTCTTTGAATTTATAGGGTATTTAATTTTCTCAATTTTCCCAATGGTAGTAACGATTTTAGTACTACATCACTCTTGTTCTAAATCATTTATTTAAAATAGCCAGCCGTTGACTGGGTTTTCCTCTTCACTCCAAAGTCATTTACTTCAATGCTGACTTTCAATAATCTGTCTTGGAAACACATTTTTCATTATAATTCTTGTCCTTTAGGTGTTCTACAAGACAAACAAGCAAACAAACAAACAAAAAACCATCACTTTTGGGAGGCAAAAATGTGTTTTAGATGTAGTTTATTTTCTGAACTTATGAAAACTGAGACTATTACATGTAAATGCAGCCTAAATGTATGCTGCAAAAAGCAAATGGGTTTTTTCCCTTTTTGGTAAAGATTGGACAATTTTCCTACATTTTCTCTTTCTTTCTCTCATCTCCCATTCTCCCTCATCTCTCATGTGTTCTTTCTCGATTTTTTCTCTCTTCCTTCCTGCAAGCCTAAACGATCTCTCTGCATCTTGGCTAAATAGCTCTACTTAATTATTGAGTTATTTCTCTATTATAAGAACAACATTTTTACTTAGGTTAACCACAAAATAAATTCAATTTATATTTAAAAAAACCTAATTTTCTTTTTTTAAGCATAGAATTTCCTTTTAAAAAGAACTAATTATTTAAGAAATAATTTGAAATATAGTTTAGAGGCAAAAACTTATAATTTGTAAAGTTATTACTAGATAACTGAGGATTTGTCAGTTGATACCATAATTTTGATCATAGACAAATATCCAATGATTCTAACCGATCATTCGGGATTTTTGACCAAAGATTAATGAAACAAACATTCAGATCTCTGAATTATCTGGGTGGTCTTGTCAAATACTGAAAGGGTATCATATAATTCTGTGTTTTTATTCAGTTCATATTATCTATACTAAGGAAAGATTATTCTACCTATGTGAACACATCTTTTTAAAGCATGTTATTTTTTTTCTGAAACATAAAAGTGGAAAAGATATGCATTCCATTCAATTTGGAAATATATTAAAATAAATATCATTGGATAATTCAGAGATCTGAAAGATGTTATCAATTAAATTCAAACACCTCAAGAGAAATACAGCCACTGTGTGTGTGTGTGTGTGTGTGTGTGTGTGTGTGTGTAGGGAAGAGTGCTAAATTATTGTTTTTTAAAAGTAATGACTTAAAACTTCTTCCTACATTTAATGTAAGTAAATAATTCATATGACTGCTTCCCAAAGAATCACACTCTAGAGAGTACCTAAAACACTCACAAAATCCAACAAGAAATAGTTTTATATTACCATTAATCAAAATTTCTTCATTAGAGCCCGCCAGCTATTTACATGGACACTAGAAAAAAAAATGAAAGGATAATTACAGAAAATTATTATTTAATAATTTTATTTAAGGCTTACTACTTAAAATTTTGACTCTACATATAGAAGTCTTATCTAATGTGCATTAATTTAGGCTATATATATATACACACACACACAAATACACACACAAATAAGTAAAATTATATAACCAATATAAGTGGCTAACAGTGATTCCATGTGAAATTCATATTGATATTTTTGAAAGCCCTTCCTAGTTAAGCATAACTTTTGGTTGCAAAGTACACTGTAGTTGGAATCCGTATTATATCACCAAAGGTAATTTGTCGATCTCTACAATCTATCTGCTTTTGCAATTTGGCAGGAGCTCTTTCAATGGAGTGGTAGAAATCCTGAGCCCTCACAAGATGGCAGTAGTGTAACATTAATGTTAACAATATTTGTCATTCATAAAATGAAACTCTTGGGTTTTCAAATCGTGAAAATACTTTAAAATACTAACCATGGGAGTCAGGCCTGAATATAGAAAATGATCAGGAAAGTGGAATTTGATATAAATATAATATATTAAGCCTCAGAGAAGCAGCTTAAATGCAATGATTCTTTCTTGTACCAATTTATTTTCTACTGATTTGTTTTTCATGAGGAGGTGATACAAAAGAGTGCTCCTACTCATCCTTCCCTCTCTTATGCAAGCTGGTTAAAAGAGACTAAATCCTTGAATCTATTTTTTCATATTTTATTTTTAAAATCCTAGCAGCCATGGTAAATTCTCTATGTAACAAATACATAAAAATGATGCATACTTTGTTTTCAAATTTTGATAGAATGCAGGAATATGAGAAATCACACTGCACAGTCATTAGTGTCAGATATACCCATATAAAAATAGTGGTTTCTTCAGTTTAGGTGTGTTACTTAAATTCTCTTAGTTTCCACATCCGTAATATGAAAGTTATAGATCCTACCATTCAGAATAACCTTGAGAAACCAATGACACATAGCTGTTATTACTGTCATTGCCTTTAACACTTGATTGGAGTTTACAGAACATATTCAAATTAATGCATTTCCTATCAGCCTCAAGTCTTTTCAGCAAAGGTTATTATATTTCTGTATGCTTCTGTGGCAAAATTTAGTGCATTTTTCCCCTGGGACAACCCCACTGTTTGTGTAGTTAACATTTCTCCAGTTTAATCCCTCTATTTCATCTGAGTTATTGGACTAGTCAGATAGGTTCCAATGGGTTGTTATCACAGAGCCTTCCAAAACTGGCTTGTATTAATTCTTTACTATTTAGCTGCACTTAACTTTTCTTCCTGTTGACCACTTTTTACCCTGAACAACATTGCTGACTTTGTTTCTCCTTTTCCATTACATTTAGTCAATCACAGTTTTTGAGAGAAAAAAAAATAAGGCTCTATTTCAATGTGCATTGTCTTATCAAATTGTCCTAATTCATATATATGCCCAGATTGTTGATAAATAGTAAGGAAGGAATTTTGGGTACTCCTGTCCTCTTAGACATACCCATATAAAATATCTAATGTACTTATGTAATCCTGGATTTAGAGGCATATGTTTTCTATCTAGTTGGATAAAACCCCAAGAATTATTAAATAACAATTATTGAGGTATGACCAATATACAAAAAAATTACACAAATAAAAATAATTCAGCTCAAGTAAATATCATAAAATGCACATGGTGTAACCACTGACAAGATCCAGAAATAAAAAAAAAATTATCCCATAAGCATGCTTCATGCTTTATCCAGTTTTTATCCTGTCTTCTCCCCCTAAATAATCCCTACTGATTTCTCAAGCAGGTTAGTTCTGCCTGTTTTTGAACTTCGTATAAATAGAATCATGCACTTTCATAAGCTTTTCTATTGGGTTCTTTTTGGTCAACATTATGTTCAGGTGATTCATCTTCATTTTGTAGAGCTATAGTACATTCCATTTTATTGGTGTATAACAGCATATTAAGTGAAGAGACCACGATATATGCATGCATTCAACAGAAATTTAGGTTGTTTCAAGTCTGGGGTTATTATGAATAATGTTTCTATGAAAACTCTTTTTTCTAAATTTGTGTTATCACCTAGGGGTGAAATTACTATATTCATAGCATATTGCATATGCTTAATTTTGTTAGAAAATGTAAGATTCCTCTGATGTTGTAATACCAATTTATATTCTCATAAGTTGTCGACGAGAATTCAAATTGCCCCACAGATTGCGTTTTTAATTGTAGGTATTCTAGTGAGTATGCAGTCTCATCTCAGTATGAAGATTTTTTTTAAAAACATTAAAAAAAATTCAAACATTCAAAAAACGAAGAACTATCCAGTTAACTCATAGTCACCGCATAGATTCAAAAATTTGACTTTTACAGTATGTGCTTCAGATCATATTTACCCACATATCTAATCAGTCTCTATACCCGTCTATCAGCCCGTCTTAAATTTTTAATGAATTTGAAAGTAAGTTACACATTTCAACATATAACCCCTAAATAATTTGGCATGCTTATCATAAACTAATTTTGTTAGTTGCTTATGCTTTTTTGAGAGAAAACTAAAAATATATAAAATCTACAATTCTTAAGTTTATCAATGGATAAGTTGACAATGTAGGTACTAGGATAAGTCCAAATCCTATGAAGATATAGAAGAACACAATCACTTTCATTTTTCTGATGATTAATAGTGTTGAGTATGTTTTCATGTGCTTAGTTGTCATATGTATTGCATTTTTTAAACTGGTTTATTGAAGTATGATTGACATGTTAAAAACCTGTACATATTGTGTATACAATTCAGTAAGTTGGGGGTTAAGTATACACCATGAAAACATCACCAACATCAAGGCCATAAACCTATCCATTACCTCCCAAAATTGCTTCCCATCCCTTTTATATTATTATTATTATTACTACCATTATCATTATTATTATTATTATTAATGTGCATGGTAAGAAAACGTAGGAAAGGTCTACCTTCTTAGCAAATTTTAAATATACAATATAATATTGTTAACTATAATCACTGTGCTGTATAGTGATCTCTAGAACTTACTTATTTTCCATAACTTTGTATACTATAATAATCATATCCACATTTTCTCTCTCCTCCAGCCTCTGGTAACCATGATTCTCTTCTCTGTTTCTATGAGTGTGATTATTTTCGATTTCACACATAAGTGAAGATATGAAATATTTGTCTTTCTGTGTCTGGTTTATTTCACTTAGCATAATGTCTTCAGGTCCATCCATGTTGTAGCAAATGGCAGGACTTCTTCTGTTTCTAAGGCTGAATAATACTCCATTTTATGTATATAACACATTTTCTTTACATTCAGATAATTTGCCCATTGCTTAAAATTTTTATTTCTTTTTCTTTTTTATTTTATTTTTGTTAAGTGTTGAAATGTTTTTATATATTCTAGATATAAGTTGTTTACCACATATGTGATTAGTAAATATTTTCTTTGTCTTGTGAGTCCTTGATCTGCTATTCTATTTTGATGTCAATACCATAGTACATTTTTGTATCTATAAAATTTTTTTTTAATGTTTATTATTTTTGAGAGAGAGAGAGTGAGACAGAGTGTGAGCGGGGGAGGGTCAGAGAGAGGGAGACACAGAATCGGAAGCAGGTTCCAGTCTCTGAGCTGTCAGCACAGGGCCCGACGCGCGGCTCAAACTCATGGACCAGGAGATCATGACCTGAGCTGAAGTCAAACGCCCAACCGACTGAGCCGCCCAGGCGCCCCCATTTTTATATTTATAATAAACATGCAGGCTGATAGTATACAGCATTTGTTCTTCATTTTAGAATATGAGCTGGTTGTAGTAAACTTTTCAATATTCATGTAAATTTTAGAATAAGCTTATATTTTCAATAAAAAGAATGAAAGAAGCCAGGTGTTCAGAGTTTTCCTACATATTAGATATTTTGATTTTAATGTAAATGCTGTCTTTAGACAAATGCATGCAACTGCCTGGACTTTTTTTAATGTTTTATTTATTTTTGAGAGAGAGAGCATGAGCCGGGGTGGGATTGAGAGAGAAAGGGACAGAACATCCAAAGAGGACTATGTGCTAAGAGCAGCAAGCCCGGTGTGGGGCTCAAATTCACGAACTGCAAGATCGTGATCTGATCCGAAGTCAGATGCTTAACTGAGTGAGCCACCCAGGTGCCCCTGTAAATGCTGTTTTTAAATCTCAGCCTCCAATATGTTTATTGCATTGTGTAAAAAAATGCAATTTATTCGTATACACTGATGTTATACCTTTCAACTTTGTCAAATTTATTAAATAGTTCTTGCAGACTTATTTTTGTCCATCCCACTGGATTTTCTTTAGAAATAATTTTTTGTAATCTGTGAATACAGTTGTTCGTATTTCTTTTCAATCAAGATAGTTTTTATTTCCTGTCCTTGATTAACTGCAATGCTTAGAACCTCCAGTATAATACAGAAAAGAAATATTAACTGTAAATACGCATGCTTTGTTTCTGTTCTAGGTGGAAAACATTTAGCTTTCATCTTAAAGTACAATGTTAACAATTGGTTTTCATAGCTTCAAGAAATTTACTTCCATTCCAAGTTTGGTAAGAGTTTTTGTTTTGTTTTGTTTTTGTTTTTGTTTTTGTTTTAAACCAGGAATGGATATAGAAACAATTGTATGGACAGAGATGAGCTATGAATATTCTTTTTTTGTTTCATAATGTGGTGAATTACAAAAATTATTGTTAAATGATAAACCAAGTCTACATTTATGGGATAATACCCACTTTAGAAATATACAGAGATGATATTTTGTACTTATGTTCTATAATGTCAATGTGAACACTGAATTAGTGGATACTGAACATTGCTTCTAGGGAAAATGCAAAGTTAGGTTCCAGTGAGCCTATTGATCACAACATATTGATTAACTGATCAATATATAATCTTGTTTTATGTATATTTCTCCTTAAAGACCCTTTACTTAATATATACTGTTGATTATTAACATTGAATTCATGACCAACAGTACCACCACTCACTTAATGAAACTCAGACACGTGTATATCTTCCATCACAACCTTCTTGCAGTTAAGAACACAAGACAGCACTTCAGTAACACACTCAGGCTCATTTTAAACAGCAAAATTCCCAGTAGAAATGTCAAAAATGTGACACTAAATAGATCAAGAAAAGGACATTTTTTTTAAGGATAAGAGCTGAATCAAGAAGCCACAGCATTGCTTTATTTAATCCCATTAGGAATGTGAGTGTCCTATGAGTCAAATTTGCGACCACTCGGTATGTGTCTGCAAATGATTATGAAAATACAATAAGTATAGATTAGGGGGTTACAAATAAATTTTAACCAATAAGCAAATTAGAATAATGAGAAAAATGAATAATGAGAATCAACTGCATATAATTTTTGTTTTGTTGGATTTTGTTTGCTGTTCTTAAAAGAATTTTTGCAGCTGTAATCTTGAGAGATATTGGAATGCAATTTTTTAAATTTAATTTTTGTCTTGATTCAATATCAGAGTAATTCTGGTATCATAAAATGAGAGGAATTCACCCTCTTCAATTTATAAAGTACTTGTGTCGCATTTGTATTGTTTCATTCTTAAATATTTGGTGAAATTCCACAGTGAAGCCATCAGGGCCTGGAGGATTTTTGTTTGTGTGGTCTGTAGGTTTCTTAAGTACAAGCTAATTTTTTCTAATAAATAGTGGCCTATTCATGTTATCTGTTTCCTTTTGAAAGAGATTTGGTGGTTTATATACTTCAAGTAATATTACCATTTACTATAAATTGTTAAATTTATAAAATTTTCACAGGAATCTATCCCCAAAACCAAGAGCACACTATATACACTGTATGTTAGCCAAGTTGGCAATCAATCATATTTAAAAAAATTAAAAAAATAAAAAATAAAAACATATTTTCTTCCTTTTCTTTTTATATCTATAGAACCTTTTCACAATGTCAGCTCTTTCATTTCTGACATTGGAATGTGTGTCTTCTCTCCTTTTTCCTTCAGTCTGAGTAGAGGTTTATGAACTTACTGATCTTCTCAAATTGCAGGATTCATTTTTTCAAATTGACTTTCTTCATTATTTCTGTTTTCTGTCTTATTGACTATCACTCTCTCTCTTTTTTTTAGTATTTCCCCCACCACACCCCCTTTTTTTTTCTGGTGACTTTGGGTGTTTTTTCTTTCTCTGTTTTCTAAAGGTGGAAGCTAATGTTGTTAGTTTGAGACTGTTTTTCTTTTCTAATGCAGGCATTCAGTATTATAAATTATCCTGAAGGTACCACTTTAGTGATTTCCCATAAAGTTTGGTATATTTTGGTATGTTTTGTTTTCATTTTAATTCAGGGCAAGGTAGTTTTTAATTCAATCTGTTCAAGGTTCATATGTTAAAACTCTAACCCCCAGCACCTCAGAATGTGACAATATTGGGAGGTGGAATCTTTAACCAGTTTACAGTCAAGTGAGATGGTATGTGTGGGCTCTAGTATAATCTGATGGTTGTGCTAATAAGAAAAGAAACTGTGCACACGCAAGAGATAGCAGGAATACATGTGCATTTATTTCATTGGAAATAGGAGTGCCCGATGAGTCAAATTTTTAGCCACTCTATGCATGTAAGGCCATGTGAGAACACAGCAAGAAAGTGATCATCTGCGGGCCAAAGAGAGAGTCCTCAGAATAAACCGAACTGTATCAATGCACTGAGCTTGATTTTTTAGGTTCCAAAACTAAAGAAAAAAATTTCTGTGCTTTATGCCACCCAGTTTCTGGTATGTTATGGCAACCCTCGCATAGGTTCTTTAGAAATGTGTTTTGTTCCAAAATATTTGGGAAGTTTGTAGCTGTCTTGTTGTTGATTTCTCATTTAAGTCCATGGTGGTCGGAGAACCTACTTTCTATGACTTGAATCTTTTTAGGATTATTGTAAGTGGTTTCTCTGTCCAGCATGTGGTCTATCTTAGTAGTGATTGCTCAGTGTGGGGTAGAACAGAACATATTTTTTATGCATTTTCTATTCGGTATTCTATAAATTCCAATTAAGTCACTTTGGTTGATAGTGTTGTTCAGTCTCCTATATATTTACTGAATATCTGTTTCTCCTTGTTCTTTCAGTTTTTGAGACAAATGTTAAAATATCTGACTATAACTATGGATTTGTCTATGTCTTCATACAGTTCTTTCAGTTAATGCTTCATGTACTTCAAAATTCTGTTATAGATTCAGAGTCCTTTAGGATCATTAGGTTCTCGTGGTAAATTGTGCTTTTTATGGATTTATTTTAGGCAATTAATCTTATATATCAAACAGCTTAGATATAGCTATTACGTTGGGATCTGATGCTGGGCCTAAAAGTCAACAGGGCAAATAGTAGAGCAAGAAATATGGACATAAATAAAGTGGGGAAGCGCAAGACCAGACTGGAACACCTGAGGACTATTTGGACCCTGCATTGCTCTCCCACCACCTCCAAGCTACAAACTTTGATATTGTGGGTGCCTGGAAGGAGAAACAGGAGCTCTTTGGCAGGGAGCTACACACAGACTTGGCCCAGGAATGTTGAGAAGCTGAAGAATCAGATCTGGCAGGAGCTGGAGAAGCCTCTGGGCTGCTGCGGCCTGCCATCCGCAAGGAGAGCCACAGTTTAATGCCATGTGGGCTACAGGAGTGCTGGGCGCCCTGAGTACAGAAAAGAATGTGGCTGTTGACTCATGTTGCTGTCCAAATCTCATATAGAGTATCTCATGGAGCACAAGCAAACCTGAACCTTTTCAGGGATGGAAATTCTCCACATTTTGTAGTTTGCTACACTGACACATACAACTTACCATATCTCCTCCTCAGGGGAAACGGCAAGATTTCATCAGATCCAAAATGCAGAAATGCGTGGACATTGTGCTGTCATTTTATCATTATAAAGTAAGATTTTATCTATGATTTATGTGTATAGATTATATTTTTATCTGATTTTATCTATGATATATGTAAACTATATATATCTTTTTTTTCTTTGCTAAAATCTGCCACATCTGATATTAACGTAGTCTTCCTATCTTCCGTCAGTTTGATGTTACCTTGGTACGCTGTCTCCATTCTTTCACTTTTAACACATTTGTGGCTTTACTATTTAAAATGGTTTTCCTGTATCAATTTATATTGATTCTTTTTTTTAAATGTAATCTGAAAATCTCTGCCCCTAAAATCTCATACATTAAATGTGGTTGGTGATGATATAATTGAGTTTAAAACCAGTGGTTTCTCTTTGTTTTCTATTTTCCCAACTATTCTTCCTTTTTCTCTGACTTCTTTTGGAAAGTTTCAGTTCATTTGTCTCCTGCCTTTCAGGGATTACTGTTTATTCCCTTTTGTCCAATGTTTGGAAAATGGTTGTTTTATAAATGTTGTCTGGGTTTTTTTTTTTTTTTTTAATTTGCTTCAGGCTGCAGTATATATTTTAGTCCCTATTATTTTATCTTGTCCAGAGGTGGATGTCTACATAGACAATGATTTAAAGCAGCTATTATAAAAATATTCAAGAATTCAAATTGATAGATGAGCATTATAAAAGAACAGATAGGAATCCTAAGCCGAGGAGTGAGAACTGTATAAAACAACGAAATGAAAAATCTAAACCTGAAAAATTTCAATATGTAAAAATTTAAAAAACTAGCCAGATTAGCTTAACAGCAGATTGGAGATAAATGAAGAACCAGTGAGTGAAGTTGATTATAGATCAATAGATATTATCCAATCTGAAGGTCAGAGAGAAAAAATAAAGTTTGAAAATGAAACACAGATCCTTAGAAACCTGACATACTATGTCTAATAGGCCCAAAATATATGTTAATTGGTGTCTCAAAAGGAAAGTAATGTGGTGAACCACCTTTCTTGTTATGTGTGTTAGCTGCTTGGGCATTCCTGTGAAGTGAATATTTAGGTATCTTGTCTATGTTTTGTTGGTTTGTCTCTGTTTTCTCATTGATTGACAGAGGATCTTTGTATTTACTGAATGCAAGCATTGTTTGGGCTACGTGGGTTGAAATATCTTCCTCCACCCTGCAGTTTTCTTTTTCATTCTTAATCTGCCTTTAATTAATAAATGCTTTGCATTTTAATCAATATAATTTATCTCTTTTTGGATGTTACTGCTTCGTGTAAGACGTTTTTGGCTCTTTTGATTCCTTGATCGTATCTTTCTCCTCAAAATTTTATTATTTCTTTTCTTCCATTTAGGTCTCCTTTCCACCTGACATGTGTTTTAAGTACTAGGCAAAGTATCACTTATTATAGACTGTTCTTCCCCTACTGCTCCATCATAAATCAAGTGTCTTTTTTACATGTGCATCTATGCCTGTGCTCTCTATCCCTTCCCATGAGCCTGTTGTCTATCATCACACTAGTACTAAAGTTTAAAGTCAAACCATTTTAGGAGCGCCTGGGTGGCTCAGTCAGTTAAGTGTCTGACTTCAGCTCAGGTCATGACGTTGTGGATCGTGGGCCGAGCCCCGTGTCGGGCTCTGTGCTGACAGTTCAGAGCCTGGAGGCTGCCTGAGAGTCTGTCTCCTTCTCTCTTTCTGTCCCTCCTCCACTCACACTCTGTCTCTCTCTCTTTCAAAAATAATAAACATAAAAAAAATTTTTAATCAAACCATTTTAAAATAAGTCTTGGTATTTGGTAGGGTAAATCCTAAGTCCCTTACTTTCGTTCATATATCATTAAAGTTATTGCTAGCTATTTAGCCACCTGCATTTCTATGTATACTTTAAATTGAGTGTATTAATTTTCACAGTGAATTTCCTTGGGATTTAAATTGAGTTGGTGTTAAATCTTTAGATGTATTCAGATATAGTTGATATCTCTACAATACTGAGAATTCCTGTTTCAAAATCTGCAATATGGAGCATCATTCATAGATATATAATAAATTGAGTTTAATGCTACCGCTAAAAAAATAAAATAACATTAAGAAGAGAGTTGGAATTAATTTCATGAATCTAATTTATGGGTTAACACACATTGAGTGTGATTTTCTTTTCAATCTGTAAAGTTTAACTTTACCTATATTATTTTTGTTTGATTAAAATTTTTCTATGACATAACATTCAGTTAACAATAATTAAATATTTCAAATTTTAACACCATGCTTTGACTTAACTGATTCTTCAATGATTACACCTTATACATTTTGTTCATAATTCTCACTTTCTTATGTAAAGACAACACACATGTACACAAATTTATTTTGAGACAAAAAAATACACTCTTTTTATGTATTTTATTTATTTTTTAAGCTTATTTATTTTGAGAGAGACAGAAATAGCACAAGTGTGGGAGGGGCAGAGAGAGAGGGAGAGAGAGAATCTCAAGCAGGCTCTCGGCTGCCAGCACAGAGCCCAGTGCAGGGTTTTGGGCTCTTGCAAAACGAACTCACAAAACAGTGAGAGCATGACCTGAGCTGAAACCAAGAGTCGGGCGCTTAACTGACTGAGCCACCCAGGTGCCTCAAAGTGCACTCTTTGTACATGTCTCAAAATAAGTGGTTCCAAAACAACTAGTAGAATAGAGGAGAAAAATGAGAAAAGTTTGGTATACCAATTTGTAATTAAGCACATATTTACCCAATTGAATATTTTGTTCTTGGATTAATAAAACAGATGTTAACATCACTTACCTATTGCTCCCAAATGTCTAATTCAGTGCTTTATGATAAATTACAAACCCCCTATAAAATATAAAATATTATTCATGACTATTGCTATATTTTTTCTACAATCTAGCTTACATAAATTTGAAAAAAGTACAACCAGAAACACTAAATTGATATTGATTAGAAAGCAGCATGGTAATGAGAAAACAGCTCCAAATGTAGAGCATGTGAGATTTTGATTCTAGTCCCAGTTCTGTGAACATCTCTCTGCATGGAGTTGAGAAGCATTCCTCAAAGTCTCTGATCCTCATTCTTCCTATTAAATAAAAGACCTCAACTAAATACCTCCTACAGTCATTTGAAAATCTAAGCATCATGATTTGATATTCTACACTTCTACAGGGTTATTTTTCCACATCTGGTTATTAGAACTTCAAAAATGAATTTCCTACGCCCCATACTAAAACAAGAAGAACCCGACGTTGTTTATGCCTATGTAAAATACTTAAGCTCACACTGAACAGCCAATTAATGTCTAAAACAAAGCCATCATCTTCCCATTTAACCAACATCCCGCTATCAATGACCCTGTCTATAATTCGTATCACTATCATCACAATCTCTATCATATATCTTCTGAGAAGTCATCTCAAATTTATTTCCCATTTTAAGTTCCTAATTCCTGTCCGTTTTCATTCCATACCAATAGGTACTTTTTTCCATGCCGGTTATTTCTGACGATTACCTCGTATGCTTATGTTTCACATACTGTGCAGACCGTCCTCAACTTACAATGGTTTAACTTACGATTTTCCAACTTTACAGTGGTGTGAAAGTGATATGCATTCAGTAGAAACTGTACTTCAAATTTTGTGTGTGTGATCTTTTTATTTTCTTTTAATCCCAGTGTAGTTAACATACAGTGTTATATTAGCTTCAGGTGTGCAGTACAATGATTCAATGATTCCAAATATTACACAGTGCTCATCAAGATAGGTGTGCTCTTAATACTCTTCACCTACTTCACCCACCCTCCCTCCCCACTTCCCTCTGGTAACCATCTATTCTCTATAGTTAAGAGTCTGTTTTTTTGTTTGTTTGCCTCTTCCCCCTGCCCTTTGTTTGTTTGTTTTGTTTTTTAAATTCCACATGAGTGAAATCATACGGTATTTGATTTTCTCTGACTGGCTTAATTTGCTTAGCATTATACTCTCTAGATCCATCCATATTATTGCAAATGGCAAGGTGTCATTCATTTTTTATGGCTGAATAATATTTCATGTATATATATTCCACATCTTCTTTCTCCATTCACGGATCAGTCAACATTTGAGCTGCTTTTGAATTTTGTTGTCCTCCCAGGATCACAACATGCAGTACGAAACTCTCATAACGTTGGTAAGCAGCAGCAGCAAGCTGAAGCCCCCAGTCGGCCGCATGTTGAGAAGTATAAACAGCCCATACACTGAGAACCATTCTGAACCCAGCCATTTTGTTTTCTCTTTCAGTACAGTAGTCAATAAATTACATAAGATATTCAACAATTTATTATAAAACAGGCTTTTTGCCTTAGATGATTTTGCCCAACTGTAGGCAATTGTAAGTGTTCCGAGCATGTTTAAAATCGGCTAGGCAATGCATTTTTGACTTATGATATTTTCAACTCATAATGAATTATTCAGGACATAACTCCATTGTAAGTTGAGGAAAAGCTGTATCATGTTGCATTCAGTCTATCTCTTTCAATCCATTCTGTAAAAACTGCCCAGCTAAATACCAGTTTTGTAAATTTAGGTTTTTTTCATAAATTCAAAATCTGACATTTCCATTGTTCCTTCTACAGCTTTTCCTCTTTAGATATGTTATAATCTTAGATAAATTATACACATAAGAAAAATTGTAATTTTAATATATATTAAAGTAATGTAGATGTTTAGAATATGTATAACAGTAAAATAGTAAACACAAATGTACAACATTTTACATTATCTTATGATGCAAACCGCATCAAGTTTTTATTAATATGTTATCATTAGAAATTACCATAACCCCTGCTGGATTTACATTTAAGATTATTACTTCATGATCACTTTCAGAGTGATCAACTCAGCAGGTTTTTAATAACCTAAAAACTTCATAAAATCCACTTTCTACAAAAAGTCTGTTGCTTTTACAATAAAAGGACAATTAATATAAATTTTTTTTTAATTTTTTTTTCAACATTTATTTATTTTTGGGACAGAGAGAGGCAGAGCATGAACGGGGGAGGGGCAGAGAGTGAGGGAGGCACAGAATCGGAAACAGGCTCCAGGCCCTGAGCCATCAGCCCAGAGCCTGACGCGGGGCTCGAACTCACGGACCGCGAGATCGTGACCTGGCTGAAGTCGGACGCTTAACCGACTGCGCCACCCAGGCGCCCCAATATAAATTATTTTATTTCAAAAAAACCTACAGTGTTTTTCTTAACTTTAAAACTCATACTAATGATATATACTATATTAGAACTATTTCTTTCAACAGATGTAAAATAATTTAATCTTAGGTTGAAAATATTAAAGGAGAGGCATTGATTTTCTTCATAATGCACCAGGGTTCCAAGTTCTGAGTGTTTATAGTTATGAATAATTTAAATGTTGTACTTCTAAGTGATGTGGATTGTATAGATACACACATGTTCCCAAGTTATATACATTATAAAGAGTTATATGTGTTTTCATGTCAATACTTGTTACTTGTGAGAATAGATCATAGTAGCCTCTTGATGTCACCCAGGCTAAGTAATGATATAGAAAACTCTAGCATTCTGTATCTATTTACAAATTTAAAATCAATATCTTCATATTTTATAATTTCTTATGAACAAATACTTATTGAAAATTTACTAGGTGACATAATATGCAAAAAAAAAAATGGAAGCTGACGTTATATCTTCAAGATCTGATATAGAAGCACATTATTCTTACAAAAATTACTTAAAATTGGAAACTTTATGTCCGTCTCAGCACCTCTAAATTTTTCTATAAACATTGAAAACAAAATTATTTCTAGTGGTTTTTACAAAGATTTGTATTTTCTAAAATTTTTCTTAAACTAGCTACTCCTTTTTAAATTTTTTTTCTGTAATTTTATCAAAGCCTTATGTGTACTTTATGCTTATGCACTACAGTTTGTCTATTTTCATGTAAATAAGTAAGTGATTAGGATAGGTTATACTTACTCAATTATATTTAAAACAAAAAAGGAACATTTGTTGTGTACTTGCCCATTTAATTATATTACATTTATAAAGCTTCCAGTACTGTTTGACTCATAAAAGACTCCCAAATATCCTAGTTTTTACTTAACTATCTCAAAACAAAACACTATGCATGGTCATAGCACATATTTTGAGTTTCATAGATAGTTATAATTGCTGCATGAATTTATTTTGACAGAAACATATTTTCCCTTGCTTTTTTGTTTTAATGTTTGTTTTATCTTTGAGAGAAGAGACAGAGCATGAGCAGGGGAGGTACAGAGAGAGAGGGAGACACAGGACCTGAAGCTGGCTCCAGGCTTTGAGCTGTCAGCACGAGGGCTCAACGTAGGGGTCCAACCTACAAACCAAACCGAGAGATCATGACCTGAGCCAGTCAGATGCTTAACCGACTGAGCCACCCAGGCACCCCTCCCTTGCTTTTTCACCACGCAGAAAGGAGGCAGAAACAGCAGAGCAGATATAGATTAGTGAATAAATAAATTGTATCACATGTGAAATCTAAAAAATATATATATTTATTTATTTATTTATTTTTGAGAGGATGGAGAGGAGCAGAGAAAGAGGGAGAGAGAATCCCAAACAGGCTTCGCATAGTCAATGTGGAGTCCTCACAGGGCTCTCTGTCTTTGGGTTCCCGAGATCATTACCTGAGCCGAAATCAAGAGCCAGAGGTTTAGCAGACTGAGCCACCCAAGTGTCCCTTGGGATCTTTTTTGTATCCTTGAGTTTACAGAGTGACTAAGGGTAGAAAGTAGATGGGCCAGAAACAAAATTATGGCTTTCTATTTAATTGTAGAGTGAGTGGAACATATTTGCATTGGTGAATTTGAAAGATTCTTTCTCCTTTTTTAATTTGCCAGGTGCAAATTTCAAGGTTCAAAAAGTACAATGAAGTAAAATGTACTTTGGTTAGTACCAATGCATTTTCCAACATTTTAAGCATTTCAAACTCATACCAGGTGGAATTTATGTGCTAAAGATTTATTTTGGGGAAGAATAAATGTTGGTCCTGTAGTCCTTCAATTTCTGTTGCTTATGAATTTCTCAGCATTTAATTGAACCAAAGAGGCTAACTTGATTTTTGCTTTACAGTCATTTTGGTGTTACATCAATACAATGAGTTTTGTATTCAGAGAATACACACAGATGCAGAGTTTAGGTGTGCAATTAAATTCACAACATATATTTAGAAGTAAAACCTTTTTTTTTTCATTTGAGTTAAGTACTTTAAAGAGTAAATACGTTCATTCTTTCGAGAAAACATTATGGGTGATATTTTCTGAAAACTTTGCCAGCTGAAAAATGTTTTCCTTTTCTCATAAATTTAGCCAGATACAAAATTCCAGGGTCACAATTTGTTTTCCTCAGGTTTTTATAAATATTTGCATATTATTTCTTATCTTTCAACATTGAAAATGAGAAGTCTATTAATACTTATTACTCAGTTCTTTTAGGTAAAAACAAGTTCTCTTTCTCTGAGAGTTTTGTATCCGACTCACAAAGATTCTTACTAACACGAGCAACTTTAAGTATTATTTTTCATTAAAAATAAAGAGTTTAAAATAATTCTTTGAAAGCCATCTTTGAATTTTATTTTACTCCAAATTTAAAATTTTGATTAATATTCTGTTCTGTCAGTAGCCATTTAGCAAAAAATCATAATTTAACTAATTATGATTGTTTCTATGAATATATTCGTATTAACATACCAAATTATGTTTTTATAAATCATAATTACTCTATTAATATATTCCAGAGAAATAATGAAACTAAAATGTAATTAGGAAGTGAAATATGCATTGATCACTAATCTTTAACAAGCTGGAATATAATTTTGAACGATAAGGTGAGCACTCTTTTTTCTTTATTTAACATTTATTGAATGCCAAGGTTCACACCGCAGGCACTGTGAAAGCACTGAGGCAATATGGCAGTATGCACAACAGTGTATTATCTTAGCCTTTACCGTTCAATTGGGAAGAGACAGACAATAAACATATTAACAAAAACAACACCAACAATACCATATTTTCATCCAGAAATAAATAATAGGGAGCAGTTAATGTTTTTCTTGAAGAGGGGAATTTTATCATATAGGCACAGGTAATATTTTGAGGTTATATGATTTTTAACAAACACACTGAATTATAATGGAGATTTGCTGGATGGACAATAAATAAAATATCCTTTAAAATTAAAATGAGGGGAGGGGCGCCTGGGTAGCTCGGTCGGTTCAAGGTCCATCTTCGGCTCAGGTCATGATCTCCTGTGGTTTGTGAGTTAGAGCCCCGCGATGGGCTCTGTGCTGACAGCTCGGAGCCGGCTTCGGTTTCTGTGTCTCTCCATCTCTCGGCACCTCCCCTGCTCATGCTCCGTGTCTCTCTGTCTCTCAATAATAAATAAACGTTTAAAAAAGCTTTAAAATTAAAATGAGGGGAGCCTGGGTGGCTCCCCTGGCTCAGTCTGAGTCTGAGTCTGAGCATCGGACTCTTGATCTTAGCTCAGGTCGAGATCTCATGTCTGTGAGATGGAGTCCCATGTCTGGGCTCCCCACTAAGCCCGGAGCCCGCCGAAAATTCTCTCTCTCTCTCCTTCTGCCCCTCTCCCCAGCTCGCACTCTCTCTCTGAAATAAAAATAAGTCGGGGCGCCTGGGTGGCTCCCTCCGTTAAGTGTCTGACTTCAGCTCAGGTCATGATCTCTCTCATACTCCATGTGTTGGAGCCCCGCATCAGGCTCTGTGCGGACCTGGAGCCCGCTTCAGATTCTGTGTCTCCCTTTCTTTGCCCCTCCCCCCACTCACGCCTCTGTCTCTGTCTTTCTCTCTCTCTCTTTCACTCAAAAGTAAACATTAAAAAATATTTTTAGGGGCGCCTCGGTGGCCCAGTCGGTTAAGCGGCGGACTTCGGCTCAGGTCATGATCTCGCGGTCCGTGAGTTCAAGCCCCACGTCCGGCTCTGTGCTGACAGCTCAGAGCCTGGAGCCTGTTTAGGATTCTGTGTCTCCCTCTCTCTGCCCCTCCCCCGTTCATGCTCTGTCTCTCTCTGTCTCAAAAATAAATAAACGCTAAAAAAAATAAATAAATAAATAAATATTTTTAATGAAAAGAAGTAAATAAATGAATAAATAAAATGAAAAGCATGTGTTTTTGTGGACGTAACAATTAATGTATTGATCTTTTGTTTTGTTTTTCTTTTATGTTTCAGGTATGTCGAGTAATAAAAATTTTGTTAATTATTTTAGTTAAGACAAAGCAGAATTACTGTAATTCCCTCAGTTATGATCTCACGACTGTTTGTTCAGTGTGGCTACAGATAGCCTCCTTAGGATTTCACTCTGGTTGGATGTGTTTGTATGATTGCCATGTGCAGTAAATATCTGAGAAAATAGCTCAAAATTCAGGCAACATTAACTCATCCAAACTTAGTCTTTATTATGTACTTTTAATATATAATTATTGTTGTGGGGAGAGCAATGAGATGGCTGAAACACTTCTGTCTATAATGACTTCATCGTTCACATTTTTGTCATGGTAATAGATAAAAATATAAGTGAAATTGCTATCAATTAAAATATGAATATAGTAAAATTTGTGAGCCCAACCTTTATAATATAGCATCTGCACATATAGGTGCATTTTTATAATGGGTTTTATGTGAAAATAAATTTAAAGACCATAACCTAAAGGTAACAACATTGCAATTGTTAAGCTCAAGTATAACTATATAATGGATGTTTATTTTACTAAATGTTAGACATTTAATGAGTGGAGTTAATTTAATACTATGTCTATCACTAACTAGAATCTGAATGTCATTTCCTGTGGACAAGTTGGATATTTACTAAGTGCAAGAGTTTGAATCTGAGACTTGACTGGAAGGACCCTGCAACTTTCCTCTGCATCACTGTTATTACCCAGATGCAACGACATGAGCATGGCACCAACCACCTGCTTCTACACAAAATGCGGCCAATAGGCATGTGTACAATATAGGCATTTTAAAGTTCATTAAGAAAGAGCTGGCAAGCAGCAGCAGTTTTCCCTGATAAAAATCCCTTGATCTTTTTTAGAGGAAATGTCTTTTAATTGTATTTAGGAGTTCAAATGGACCACAAACCACTATAGTATATCAAGTCTCTATACAATCGTACCACTGTTTAAGTGTAGCATTTTCATTACTTCTAATTTAGTTAATTACACTTTACCTACCTAAATTCCCATGGCAGTTTTCATTGGAGGCAACAGTTAATTGCCTTGTTCCAAAGAGGCATTTTTGTGAGCTATTAAACTACTACTATTCTTAGTTTGGGAATGATTGCTTTCATTCTTGCTTCTGATGGATTCCTGGATCAGTGTCTTTCAAGCAATTTAAGAGAATAGAATATGTACGTTCTACTTCAGTTCAAATTTTTTAATGTGTCAATTATGAAGTATACTAATTGTCGAAACTGTTTTATCAGTTGTCACTTTATACTAGGACAATGTAAATTAAATTTCTATGTTTTCTCTCAATTAGGAACATAAGTATATGGTATATAAGTGTGGACAAATACTGTAACAAGCAAAAAAATGATAGAAAAATGAAAGTTCACTAATAGATTATAATATTGAAATTAAGCATAATATATAGCAATGATAATCTGACAAAGGTTATATTTATTACATGGCAATGAGAAGCCTATATAAGACACACTTCATCTAAATGATGGAAATTTCAGGGCGCCTGGGTGGCTCAGTCAGTTGGGCGTCTGACTTCAGCTCTGGTCATGATCTCATGGTCGGTGAGTTCGAGCCCTGCATCGGGCTCTGTGCTGACAGCTCAGAGCCTGGAGCCTGTTTCAGATTCTGTGTCTCCTTCTCACTCTGACCCTCCTCCATTCATGCTTTGTCTCTGTCTCAAAAATAAATAAACATTAAAAAAATTTAAAAAATAAACGATCGTAACTTCACTTTTATTTTTTTTTTTAATTTTTTTTTCAACGTTTATTTATTTTTGGGACAGAGAAAGACAGAGCTTGAACGGGGGAGGGGCAGAGAGAGAGGGAGACACAGAATCGGAAACAGGCTCCAGGCTCCGAGCCATCAGCCCAGAGCCCGACGCGGGGCCCGAAATCCCGGACCGCGAGATCGTGACCTGGCTGAAGTTGGACGCTTAACCGACTGCGCCACCCAGGCGCCCCGTAACTTCACTTTTAATTAAAAATTAGAAACAAAGTGTTCGAAAGTCATGTAAAGGGGAACATTGAGCTATGCAAAAAACAAACAAGCAAACAAAACCACATCAATTCTATGATCACTCTTAAGAGTCCTTAACTCATGCTGATGTAGACAAATGGTCTTCTACACCACATTCACGGGTAGTACATAGAAACATGAGAAGTAGGAATGCCTAAATTTTGGAAGTCTTCACCCCAAACTGATACTCTGCCTCCTTTTCCAGAGCTCCCAGTCATGTCAGAGAAGAACATCAGTAATTGTTTCCCTTATCGCCACTAATGAGGCACTATTTTGTTAGTGCTGGGACACAGGTTTCTATAAATACAGTGTAGAGGAGGTGACAAACTCTGAAATTAAAGAGAAGGTACTATTTGTTTGGGTTTCTAGCAATTGCCCTATTGGGTCTCCCAATGGGGGAATGGGAAAAGAATTTTCTGCTGTTCTACCTCTAAATGCTATCTTCGATGTCAGCTCCCAGAGAAACTTAATAATAAATCATATTTCCTTCCCTATCCATCTCTTTCTCCTCTTACATTTTTGCTAACTGCTTTTAAATGAATATGAAAACTTTCACCCCAGCATTCAGACAACTACACATCTCTCTCCTTTCAGCCTTATCTGCTATCAGTTTCATGGAACCACAAGACCTCTTCTAATCTGCCAAGCAAGAGCCAATCATTGTTTCCTCAGACTCCATTGTTGTTTATTTGTATATTTTATAACATTTGCCAATCTTCTGGCTTGTATTATTTGTGCATAAATCTTATCCTTCTTCCTAGAATATACTCTCACAGGCCAAGGACTTATTTCTTTTCTCTTAATAGTTAATGAATCATATTAATAAATGGATAATTGAATACAGTTTTCAAATGTATTTAAGGGATTATTTAACTGCATGTTTCTCTCAAACCATGGGTTAAGTTCTAATGCTATTCTCCAGCAGTAACTGGTGTGTGAAATACACGTAACCCCATATGACCATCGTCTTTCAGAAACCAAGCTTCTCTTTGCAACTAGTACTTGAATCTGCTATTATCTGCATTTTACAAGGTAAAGAGGTTTACTCAAAAAGTGTTATTTCTTTTAATTGTTTTGTTGGGTCAGTAGGGATGGGTTTATCAACCAAATAAAATGATTTAGGTCAAAACCCAAAAGGAGAAGCCTTTCCAAATCAAACCTTTTCTTTAGCCGCTCTGCCACAAATGGTCATCTTTCTTCCTCCTGGGCTAACTTAAGTTAGAATTCCAGGGGAACTGACCCTGAATAATCATTTGGCAGGGACTATACCAGGCGGTGCTTTCTGAAGAAGAAAAACAAATGGCCGAGAGAGGAAACAAGTCCAATTCAGCCCAAATAAAGCTCTCAGCTGATCCAAAATCCTCCTTGAACTGGGATGTCCCTTAAGAGTCGTTCCAAATTGAGGAGAAGGTAAAGAGGTTTTGTACTCTCAGTTCAGTCATTCTTCAGATGGGAACATCCATAAATAAAGAAGCCCTTTTCAGCAGGAAGCCATAATTCAGGAAAGACTCAGCAGCCAAACATGTTAACAGCTAAAGAAAAAGTGCGTAGGTTCATTCTAAGCAACCATCTTGTAGCGCATCACAGCACCTACTGCATGGATTCCTCCTCACAGAAATCCACCTCCTATCTCCAGCCTTCACTTCTTACAGAGTTTTGAAACCTGGGTTTACCCACATTGCCATCAATTCCACAGTGGATAAAACCCTTTTTGTGTTTCACCACACCAGATGTGACCACGCCCTTCAAGTTGGGAATGATTTTTCACACTATATCACTTAATAAAAAATCCTTTTGTCTATCAACCCCTTGATGGGTGTACAAATTATATCTAATAATATTACATTTTCTTTTGTGCACTATAAAATTTTTTGACAAACTAGGATTCTTTCTATTTAAAACCTTTATTAAGCATGGTTTGGATATACATGTAAAACTATCTTCGATAAAGAATGGATCTTAAATCTGTCCCCTTTTATTTGCTTTTGTTTTTGTATCTCATTGTGAGAAAGGAATCTGGATTCCTTTGAAAGAGGGTCTCTGGCATAGCAATGAGACTCTGGAAGATAGTAGTCAGTGACTTTTGTATGAGTGACAAAGCCAAATAATAAAATAATAAGTCCATTTGTGTGGAAATCATTTTCCTGAAAGCCTAAATATTTATTCACATTATAGCATTAAAAATATGGGAAGAGAAATCTCAAATTGGATTTTAGTGAAGTGACCTGTAGGGGAGAATTATTTATTGAGCTAGGTCATGACTCCTAGTATCAAACTAGTTCAGACAGTATGTGTATTAAGCATTTCTACAGGAAAGCAGTAAGCTAAAGAATGCTGCAAATGATTGACTTTCACAAGATATCAGATAAAAATGGACCCAGGAAATATCAAGGCACAATTTAGGTAAAGTCCAATTTGCCTCTTCTAAGGGGTGAGCTAAACCCCTGCTTGAGAGAAATTTGCTTTTTTTATCTGCACTGTTTCTGTCCATTTCTGTTTTCAAACTTGCTGTGTGAATTTTTCTTTCTTTTCCAGCTAGGCAGCTAATTTAATCCTGAATATTTTAATGTAGCACTCAGCACAAATGTGTACTAAGGGGTCCCTTAAGTAGACCATTCCTATTTTGCGGATGTACTCAACCTTGGGTTTTTTTGTATTTTTTGTTTTGTTTTGTTTTTTGCTAAACACAGCCTTTTGCTTTCTTATTCCTTGATATCACATTGAACACCCAAGAGTAAATGTTCAGTCCCAACCATCTGGCTTTTATTGTCTAACAAATAACAAACTACACTTTCCCTTTGATTCTCTTTAAGGTTAAAAGTACTTTAACATGTTTGCATATACAGCAATTAATATGACATGTTTCAGCTCTTGACACAATAATATGAACTGCAATATAAAGATATACTCTAAGAGTTTACTTAAATTATTACTTATATTTGTGATTCCATATTATATTAGCTCATTGCTGATTACTTGAAGTGGTGCATGGGCAAGCTTCCTGTCTAGGAAGCTGCAAAGCTCACTATCTTTGGTAATATCTGTGAACTGGATTATGATTATAAGATAATGCCAGTGCACTGAATCAACTGCTCTCTACTTCATGATGCCAGCAAGGAATATTGAAGCCAACCTTCGCAATGTTGGGGGCTAACAAAGATACATCGGATATCTTTTTAAGACCCTAGATTTGAGAAGGGATGAAAACTGAGCTTTTTTTAGTTTACAATCATTCATCTCTATATATTCGTTCTCAGAAATTCTAATCTATCATTTTTAGTGTGTGTGTGTGTGTGTGTGTGAGAGAGAGAGAGAGAGAGAAAGAGAAAGAGAGAGGGAGAATAAAGGAACATTTCTTTTCTTTTCTTTTTTTTACCAAGATTTAAAGACCCACTCAAATTCGAAAGTTTAAGTTTTAATGCCTAATGTGTTCTATGAGTATTTTCATAATAGGGTTGTGAGTAGTTATGATAGTAGACGGATTAACTCTGCTTTTTTTTAAGGGATAAGAATCAATAATGAAAACAGAATTGGAAAACAGAAATTGGCCTTATGCTTTTCCTAATAGTTTTATGCCCTACATGTGAGAAAATAGATGCTAAATTTTTCACCACTACCTATCAGACAACAAACAAACCATTATCTTCAGACATCTGGAAGGCTGTATTATGCTGACTACTTTATCTTGATTATTACTGGTTTTTAGAAAATCCCAATGCTTTTGAATTTAATAACTAAGGCTACTTTATATAAATTCCAATATCTTTTAAATGAGACTATTAAAAGTACATTCCATACCTTTATGTTCTTCTTGAAGAATGAAAGATACTTAATTACCTGAAATAATGTTTTATCTGTTGGGGAGCTTATATACTCCCATCAAGGTTGTCTTTCTCTTTGATAGATTCACTATGTTTATGATACCATTTCACTCTCTCAAATTGACATACATTTGACATTGTAAAATTGTGAAGTTTTGATAAATGTATTTTTTAATAGATAGACTCTTATCAAATCTCCTAGTTGCCACTGACTATTTGTAAACAAATACAGTGTAATTAAATATATATGAAAGCATCTAGTTATTTACTATTCAAATTAGGAAAAAAGCTAAAACAGAAATATCAAGTTGTTATTCCTGCTAAGTGTTTAATATGAGTAATTTCATTAGGTCAGAATGAGTTTAGTACTGTGTTCAATACACAAAAGATAGATCACTGACTTCAGGCAATTGAATAGCCGTATAACTTGGAATAATCATACATTTCACATGCTTCATGTTGGTTTAGGATTATAGCAATTATTACAATTTAAAGTTAACCTTTTCTGACTCACATGTAAAATTATTTAATCAATTTGATAGAAAAATAAATCTATAATTCTATATGAAAAATATCTGTGTATCAGAACTTTGGCTTTTTATTTGACCAAAACCAAAGAAAGGTTTTGGTACTAAATATAAGGTGAAATAAACTTTTTAAAAAATCTGGTAGTGGTTTTAAAATAAATTTTAAATTTAAGTTCAAGTTAAGGTAACTGAAACCTTGAAATACACCATCTCTAATTATATTAATTATTCAGATACTTACTACAGTGATACATGGCAAAGTTTCTAGAACCAGAATTTGATCAGATTTACTAGAATCTGTGCCTTTATATACTGTAAATCTTAGCTTCAGTAGTTATTGAATATATGTCAAATATACCATCAAAACATGGAAACCAGAATCTCTATTGAAAAAAAATTATATTGGATACCTCTAAAAATATTCATGTGGTCATTACAGAGAAAAACAGAGAAACGTTTGACTTTCTTACACTTTACTTCAATTTAGTGTTATTTTATTTGGAATTATGTGGCTGACGATTGGTGTATACTTCCAATATTTAGAGTTGCTTAAGGTTTTCTGGCAGCCTCACCCCAAACTTTTTTCTAATTTGGAATATACTGTACCTTTATACATTTGTACACTTGTTTTTTGTTTCCTATATTGAGTATCTTTCTCTCCTTAATCTGGAATTTTTTTATTTAAACTTAAAGATTCAATTCAAGTACTTAAATAATCTCTGCATATCTCTGCTTAAATTATCTGTTTTTCATATGTGGATCCCTCAGTAGACTGAAGACAATGACTTAATAATTTTTTTTTCTACCAGAGACTATTATAAGTGACTGGTGCATAATGACAAACAAATATGTATTGAATGAATGAATACATAAATGAGTTAATTGATGAATACCTGAATGAATGAGACTTGAAAGGACAAATGCATACATAAATAAAATGAATTTTATTAAATTAATGTATTAGATAACAGAACAATTTATTAGTTTGGGCTGTGTTAGATTATTTCCTTTTCCACTTCTTATTTTTAAAAAAAAATAAAGATGAAAAACTTGTAGATTAGAAGTTTCCTTTTTTTCAAGTTTATTTATTTATTTTGAGAGAGGTAAGTGCAAGTGGGGAAGAGGCAGAGAGAGAGAGAGAGAGAGAGAGAGAAAGGGAATCCTAAGCAGGCTGTGTGCTGTCAGTGCAGAGCCCGAAACAGGGCTCATTCTAATGAAATGTGCAGTCATGATCTGAGCCAAATTTAAGAGTTAAGAGTTGGACCCTTAACCAAGTGAGACACCCAGGCACCACTAGAAGTTTTCTTAAAATTCTTTGATTCCAATACTGTCTATCTTACTAACTATATGTCCTTTTTAGATTACAGGAAATAACATAAGTAAAAATAATAAAAAAAATTATTTAACATTTAACTAAAATTTTCAACATGTATGCATGTTTTCATTTGTGTTTATGTATGTATATCTATATCTATACCTATATATAGATATACATACATATCAATATCTTAACATATTGAGTAAATCCAAACAGAGAAATGTATAGAAACACAATAAGAGAAAAAAAGGGAAATCATATAATTGCAAAAGGTTATTATTTTAGCTACACAGTGTTATAATACTGGTTATAGTATAAAACAAAAAAGGTGAATATATTTTATTAACATTGTTTTCTTGCAGATATGTCTTTTCTGAGGAGGAATATGTGTACAGAAAATATGATCATGTTTAAAGGCAAATTTTGAGTGGCTTCTTAGAAGGTGATGAAATATTCCATTTTTGTAATGAAAATAAAAACGTGTAGGGCAGTGCTTTGGCTTTTAATTTCACCTCAACCTAAATCTGCTCACGTACAAACCTGGCTTGTTGATTGAGTTGTTTCATTAAGGATATGAAATGAGACATGTGAAGCACTTGGGAAAACAGGGAGATTTAGAAGCAAAGAGTAAATTCAAAGAGATGATTTGAAGGTTATATGGTAAAAATTCAGTTTCTCCAACTAATTAGGGCTGCTGGGACTATTATAATGTTTAGTTTCTAGGTCAAATTAAGTTTAGTAACTTATTCTTTAAACAAATGAAAAATAAAGTTAATAAATATTTTACAATACAATATTTTCCCTTGGTAATCTGTCACCATTTGTTATTTCCTTTTTTCTTTCCTTTTTGTTTTTCCTTTTTTGGCAAACAGAAAAGCAGATGGTTAAAAATTAAAGTGACTTGAATGTTAAATTTACATATTTGGAATTTCCATTTTTAAGGAGCTTATTTAAGAATTTTTAAACATGACATATCACTTAAATACTCACTGTACTTTCATGGTTACGACCTAATTGTATTACCATCAGTTCTCTGACATCCAAGATTTTTTATCACATAAAAATAGGTTGTAATGGAACTAAACCCCAAACTGTTCTCTCTAATAATTTTATATCCAGAGTTGACACTCTAGCAGAACTACCCCACTGGTTATGATCGATGAAAATTATCTTGATCCCACCATATGTGTCTATGCTTTTTATGGGAATTGTGCATTTCCAATTTCTCAGTCATTCCCTTTCTCTTGTTTTCTAACACTTTTGTTAGTGAACATACATACAGAAAAGGACATAAAACATAAATAAGATTAACAAATTATGTTAAAGCAAACATCCATGTAACAACCTCTTGGATTAAAATATAAATATTGAAAGAATTCCAGATTTTACCCATAATCTCTGATGGATCTCAGCACTCTCCATATAACAGAGGTAATCATAGCATGCCTTTTGGGTAACCATTTCCTTTCACTGCCTAAATATGCATCCTTATGCAATGTAGCTTCAGTTTTGGCAATTTGGTAAATGCTTTGCCTATTTGATACTTTATAAAATAGAAACATAGAGTATGTAGTTTTTGTGTGTCTGGTTTCTTTTCCTCAACATTTATTCAAGTGTTTTATACTTTTTCAATCTTTCCAGAGGTCTATCAATTTTATTAGGCTTTGATTGTTTTCAAACACCATCCTTTAACTCTATTGATTCTTTTTTATTTACTTTTATTTTTAAAAATTTTTTTAATGTTTATTTATTTTTGAGACGGAGAGAGACAGAGCATGAACGGGGGAGGGTCAGAGAGAGGAAGACACAGAATCTGAAGCAGGCTCCAGGCTCTGAGCTGTCAGTGCAGAGCCCGACGTGGGGCTCGAACTCATGGACTGTGAGATCATGACCTGAGCCAAAGTCGGACACTTAACGACCGAGCCACCCAGGCGCCCCATTAACTCTATTGATTCTTTATGTGTATTGTTATTTACCAACTTTCTTCCATGTTCTTTACAATTTTATTCCTTTTGCATTCTTTTGTAACATATCACTCTTTTTTAAGCTTTTGACATATAGGTGTATTTCATATAAGCTTATGATATATGAGATTTTCAGCACTTCTTTTTTTTCCCTAATATTTTTATTTTAGTCTCTAAACTTTTATTTAAATACTGATATAGCTGTATCCAAGTTTTTGTATACACTATGCTTATTATAATTCAATTTCAAATATTTTTAATATGCATTTTTATGGAAATAACTTTTTATATATATTTTACATTTACGTATAAATGATTGTTTTTAAAAAATTACCAGTTTTATTGAGGTATCACTGACAAAAGAAATTGTATATATTTAAGGTATACAACATAATGTTTATATATGTACATGTTATGAAATTATTACCATAAGATATTTAACATATCTAACAGCACACATAGTTATGGTTTATTTTATTTATTTCTTTGGGTAAGAACTCTTGAAACTCACTCTCTTAGAAAATTTTAAGTAAATAATACATTATTATTTCTTCATTGTCTTATGAATGAAGCTTAAATTTTTACATTAATTTCCAACTATATATGAGTATTTTGTGCATAACTCTATCTCAATTTTTTTTGCATAGTTTTATAGTCTTGTCATTGGCTATTACTAATTCTTCCCACTCATCCCTTGAATCATTCATTACTTTCTTATTATAAGGTACTTATACTACCCGTACTTATAAGGTACTTATACTACATTGTTATTTGAAAGTAGATTTGTATTAGTTGTAAATATATATTGTAAACCTTAAGGCAACCACTAAAAAAAGTAAAAAAAAAAAAAACATAACATACTAGGAAAGGAAAAAAATGGAATTATGTAAAATGCTCAATTAAAACCACAAAAGGCAGAAAAAGAGTGGAACACAAAATAAGAACAAAAAACAAGGGCAACAAACAGAAAACATTAGTAAATATAGTATATATTAATCTAACCATAGCAATAATCACTTTGCATGTCAGTGGTCTAAATGCACCATTTAAAGAGATTGTTTTAGTGGATAAAAAACATGACCCAATTATATGTTGTCTAGAAAAAAATCCATCTTAAATATAAAGACATATATAAATCAAAAGTAAATGAATTGATGAAGAAATATATACTATACACAAATTTATCATTAGAAAATAGAAATAGCTGAATTAATTTCAGACATAGCAAACTTCAAGGCAAGGAATGTTATTGGGGATAAAGAAAGGTATTACTTAATAATAAAAGGAAATTCTTATTCTCCAAGAAGATGTAACAATTCTTAACATGTATGTTTTTAACAACAGATTACCCAACACAAGAGGCAAAACCTGATTGAATTGCGATGAGAAATCAATGATTCCACTATCATGATTGGATACATCAACACTCCTCTGTCAGAAATGGACAAATACAGAAGGCAGAAAATTAGAAAGAACATATTTACCTCAATAACATCATTAATCTAGTGTATATAACTTACATCTATGGACCACTTTATCAAACAACACTGAAATTAAGGGTTGGACACTTAACCAGCTGAGCCACCCAAGTACCCCTCATCACTCCTTTCCGACATCAAACTGGAAATCCTTGTTAATGTAATAAGGCAATAGAGGTAAATAAAACTTATACAAATTGTGAAGGAAGATGTAAAACTATCATTGTTTGCAGATGACATTATCATGCATATAGAAAATCCAAAAGAACCAACAAAAAACTTCTAAAACTAATAAGCAATTATACCATTTATTATGGTATTGAAGAAATAAGACATAAAGAGATCAATGGAAAGAAATAAATGGCCCAGAAATAGACGCCTACAAATAGTCAAATGATCTTTGACAAAAGGCCAAAGGCAACACAATGAAGCAAAGACAGTCTTTTCAACAAATGGTGCTGGAACAACTGGACATTCACATGACATAAATAAATAAACCTAGAAATACACCTTAAACCTCTCACAAAAAATTAAATCAAAATGGATCACAGACGTAAATTTAAACACAAAACTATGAAACTCCTAGAAGATAATAGGAAAAGACCTAGATGACCTTGGGTATGGCTCTCTCTTTTTAGATACAAAACCAAAGACATGATCCATAAAAGAAATAATTGATAAGTTGGACTTCAATACAATTAAAAACTAAACAAAAAGCAGAATCAGACCTATAAATTCCAAGAGCAAACTGGTGGTTGCCAGAGGAAAAAGAGTAGGAGAATGGGCAAAATGAGTGAAGGGAAGTGAGAGGTACAGGCATCCAGTTATGGAATAAATAAGTCAAGGAAATAAAAGGCACAGCACAAGGAATATCGTCAATGATGTTATAATATTATTGTATGGTGACAGATAGTAGCTAAAGTTGTAACCGTGAGATAACATATAGAGAAATTGAGTTGCTATGTTGTATACCTGACACTAATGTAGCATTTTGTGTCAAATATTCTCAAAGAAAAAAAGAAAAAAAGAAAAAAAAAAACAACTATTTTCTCTAAAAGATAATGTCAAGTGAATTAGAAAACAAGCCAAAAACTGGTAAAAATATTTTCAAAAATCACGTCTTATAAAGGATTCATCCAAAATATATAGAAGCCTCTTAAAACTCAACAATAATATAACAACCCAATCAAAAAATGAGCAGGGCGTCTGGGTGGCTCAGTTGCTTAAGCATCCTACTTTTGATCTTGACTCAGGTCATGACCTCACAGTTTATGAGATTGAGGCCTGAGATGGGCTCTGGACTGACAGCCCACAGCCTGCTTGGGATTCTCTTTCTCCCTCTCTCTCTGCCCGTCCCCTGCTCGCTCTCTCTCTCTCTCTCTCTCTCTCTTTCAAAAATACATAAATAAACGCAACCACAACAAAAAAGGCTAAAAACCTTAGTCATCTCACTAAAGAAGATACGCAGATGCCAAACAAGCAAATAAAAAAGATATTCCACATTGGGCACCTGGATGGCTCAGTAGGTTAAGCCTCCGACTTTGGCTCAGGTCATGATCTCATGGTTCCTAAATTCAAGCCCTGCGTCGGGCTCCGTGCTGACAGCTCACAGCCTGGAGTCTGCTTCAGATTCTGTGTCTCGCGCTCTCTCTCTCTCTCTTTTTCTCTCAAAAATAAATAAACATTAAAAAACTAAAAAAAAAAAAAAAGATGTCTCACATCATAATCATCAAGAAAACACAATGATAAAAGTAATTAAATGCCACACCACACCTATTAGAATGGCAAAAATCTGGACCAGTGCCAACTGTAAATGCTGGTGAGGATGTGGACCAGCAAAATCTTTCATGGATTGCTGGTAGGAATGCAAAACGGTGCATCCGCTTGGAAGGATAGGTGGTTTCTTACAAAAATACTCTTACCATGTGATCCAGCAACCGTGCCCCTTGATATTCACCCAAAGACGTCAAAAACTTGCGCCCACTTAAAAACCTGCAGATGGATGTTTATAGAAGTTCTATTTGTAATTGCCAAAACTTGGAAGCAACCAAGATGTCCTTCAGTAGGTGAATGGATAAACTGTGGTGCATCTAGACAATGGAGCATTATTAAGCAGTAAAAAGAATTGAACTATCAAGCCATGAGAAGACATGGAGGGAATTGAAATGCATATTACTAAGTGAAAGAAGTCAATGTGAAAAAGCTATGTACTGAATAATTCCAATCTATAAAGTTGTAGAAAAGGCAAACCTATGGACACAGTAAACAGATCAGTGGGGTTGAGGGAGGGAAGAGGAATGAATGGGTGGAGCACAGAGGATTTTTAAGGCAGTGAAACTATTCTGTATGATGGTGGATACATGTCATTATATATTTGTCCAAACCCATAGGATGTACACCAAGCATGAACCCTAAGGTAAACTATAGGTGTGGGGTGATTATGATGTGTAGGTTCATTCATGCTAACAAATGTACCACTTTGGTGAGTGATGTTGATAATGTGGGAAGCTATGCATGTGTGAGAGTATATGGTAAATCTCTGTGCCTTTATCTCAATTTTGCTGTAAACTTGAAATTGCTCCTAAAAAAAATAGTCTTTAAAATTCATTAGTATGTAAATTTGTAATTTATGAACTTTGCCATAGTCCATTTGGGAGAACATAATATAGTCATGAACAAAAATAAAAGTGGAAAGAGATATAAAATGTAAAATCACTAAAACAAAGATAAGAAATATTTTATGAAATGAAAATATTCAGTTATTTCCTGAGCCATCTGGACACTACTACTAAAAAAGTTGAGGCTTCTTAAGTAATCCAGAGCCTCTATCATATAAATTAATTTTAAAAATATATTTCACTCATGTAGAAACAACGATAAACCTAAAGCATTTGGATTCCCTTTTCCCAATAAACAATCCACTTATTTTTATTGTATTGCATTTTATAAATTTAGCTTATAATGCGACTATCAATTTGTCAATGAAGCCAGAGACATGTTCGTGTAGTTAAAATATTTTCATAATGATTTGTATGTTTGATGCTTTGAATTTTTATTGCTAATGTACTGTAGAAGTCTTGTAAGTACCAAAGGCAGGGAGTCTCAAGGGAAAAACACTATTAACAGAAAAAATAACAACAAAACCTCCCCCCCAAAACGTATGTCTTAAATTTACAAGGTTTTAATGTACTTTTGAAAGTCCATTCTGTAGTTTATATCAACTTGCATTTTAAAAAGCTGGGTCAGAAATGAATTCATCCATTGAATTCAGATTATTTAATTTAGCATCGGATAACTTTAAAACAATGTATTTTGCCTACAGAGCTGATCCTAGAATTTCAAAATCTTACCTTAAATTTTCCTTATTGCATTAATTAAAAATGCATAAGGCATTCTTCCAAGTTCCCTATTTATTGAATTATACTTGCAAAAGACATAAATTATACTACTCTATATTAACTAATTCTATTTACTGTGCTTTGAAAGTATCTATTATTCTTAATAAAATATTAATTTACTATATAAAGCCTCATTTTAACTGCATGACTATGGAACCACAGTGTATGCTAATTTAGACATCAAATACATATTTTAAAAATGCATAGAATTCTGTATTTAAAAATAAATATTTTATTTAATAGAAATTCAGAATGCTGCAGTATTTATAGCACCAGGTGAAGGCTTAATAAATCCTTTCAATTATTTATCATTTTAAACTCCTTAACTTTGGAAGAACAATGTAAATTGATAGGTGTTTTGGTGGTTACAGAGGGAAAAACAGATACATTTATAAATGCATCTATTATTTTTTGTCGCCAAATGTTAATCAGAAAAACAATTTACTTTGCCATTGGAACTTATATTGAATTGTTTGTGTTACTTCTTGAAAGTGCTAAAGCTTGGGCTCTTTTGGGTCTGTTTTCCATGTATTACCTTGGCCACCTGTCTAACTCAGCCTAGATTCCTTGTAAACTCCTTTATGTGATACCATTTTAATCATCCTCAAATTCTTACTGATTTTTGCCCTCTTAATTCCTACTCCTAGACTAATTTTCAATGAGTGTCCCCTTCTACAACTCTCAGATCGATAGGGAGCTTCAGGTAAAAGTGCTTAACTCTGACTTCTGAAAACAAACACCCCAATACATAATTTTGAACTGCTATTAAGCATTCAATGTTTTTCACAGATCTTTTTGTTTACTTATTTTGAGAGACAGAGAGTGCCCATGAGCAGGGGAAGGGCAGAGAGAGAGGAGGAGAGAGAGAGAATCCCAAGCAGGCTCTAAGAACTGTCAGTGCAAAACCTAACATGGGGCTGGATCCCACAACTGTAAGATGATGACCAGAGCTGAAATAGAGTCGGGCACTTAACTGGATCACTCAGGCACCCATATTCACTTTTTAACCCCATTCAACTCTTGTATAATTTCCACAGGTCCTGTTCTAAAATATATCCTCTCACCTAAAAGTTTCTATTTCACTCCCACCTTCTCACACTTCCAGACTGATCTAGTCATGCAGGTGAAAACAAGAAAACAAACAACAAAAAATTTACCAGGCAGAATTCTTCTAAATGTCCCTTTCCTCTTCTTTATTGTATTGTCTATATTGGCATCATTTTCTGGTGCTCTCAAAGAACAGCAGCCTAATTTAGGCTAAAATGATCATGAAAGCTTCCATAGGAAAGTGATAACTTGATGAACATTTCAAATCTTTCAGAATTAGCTTGAGGAGTTAGAAAAGACCATTTAGGCAGAGAGATTTGCAGAAATATGTCAAGGGATATTTCAAGGGATTGAATGCTATATGTCTAGTGTGGGGTTTTTTTTGTATGTTATTGTGTTGTTGTGTGTATATGACCAATGGATTGGAAAGGGAGTGAGGGGATCATTAATGTCAGTGTAGCCAGGATCCTTAAAATACGGGGAGATTTGTGGGAATATAAAGAAGCCTTTAGAGGGAGGCAGCCCACCTCAGAAGGCTTAACTCCGAAAACTGGGGTATTTATTTTTCAGTGGAAATGGAAAACAGATATTGAAGTACAGATATATTTAAGAAGTTAAAATCTTTTTTTATTTTTTGAATATGGTTTATTGCCAAATTGGCTAATATACAGTGTGTAAATTGTGCTCTTGGTTTTGGGGGTAGATTTTTAAAATTGAGGCAATTGGGTGGCTCAGTTGAATAAGCATCCAACTCTTGATTTCAGCTCAGGTCATGATCTCACAGCCATGAGATCAAGCCCCACATCGGGCTTGGCACTGAGCATGGAGACTGCTTGGGATTCTCTCCCTCTCTCTCTCTGTCCCTCCCCCAACTCATGCTCACTCTCATTATTCCTCTTTCTCTCTTTCTCTCTATCAAAATAAATAAATAAATATAACTGATGAATGGATAAAGATGTGATGTGTACATACATATATATATATATATACACATATATATACATCTCTATATACAATGTATATTGTATACACACACACACACAATGGAATATTATTTGGCAATCAAAAAGAATGAAATGTTGCCATTTGCAACAATGTGGATGGAACTAGAGTATATTATGCTAAGTGAAATAAGTCAGAGAGAAGGAAAAATATCGTATTACTTCACTCATATGTGGAATTTAAGAAACAATACAGATGAACATAGGGGAAGGGAAGGAAAAATAAGGTAAAAACAGAGAAGGAGGCAAACCATAAGAGACTCATACAAAGAACAAAATAAATACAGTAAGCAAACTGAGGGTTGCTGGAGGGGATGTGGGTGGGGGGATGGGTTAAATGGGTGACAAGCCTTAAAGAGGGCACTTGTTGGGATGAGCACTGGATGTTATATGTAAGTGATGAATCACTAACTTCTATTCCTGAAACTATTTCTATATTATGTGCTAACTGATTTGGATTTAATATTTAAAAATAAGTAATAATTTTTAATTGACAAAATGTGAGAAAACAAGGAAAGAATAAATATAGAATGAATTTCATTTTTCTGGTTTGGCTGACTATAAGACTGGGAAACAGAAGAGGTATGGCTTTGAGGGAAAAGTTGATGAACTTGGTAATGGACACAGTGAATTTGCAAAATATTGCAGGGCAAACTGAGAATTGAAGATAGCCCACAATATTTATTCTATTTCCTCAAGTTTCACTTTTATTTAGCAGAGTGCAGTCTGGTTTTCAATCCAAAATTTTTACTGAAATGAGAAATGCTTGGCATAACTAAGAAATCAAATCCAAAAATAACAATCATGCTCATAATGATGGAAATAATCCAAATATGCATCTCTAGGTTTGACTAAAAGTGACAAAATCACAGTATCCATAGAAGGAATAAATGGATTTTCGTCATGCTTACTTTACCTAAATTATTTAATTTACTTATATATTTTGCTGTATAGTAATGACAAGAAATGATTGCTTATGTTCTTGTTGAAATTTGGTCAGAAACTGGTTTTAAAAAACGTTATATGAGGGGCGCCTGGGTGGCGCAGTCGGTTGAGCGTCCGACTTCAGCTCAGGTCACAATCTCACGGTCCGTGAGTTCGAGCCCTGCGTCGGTTTCTGGGCTGATGGCTCAGAGCCTGGAGCCTGCTTCTGATTCTGTGTCTCCCTCTCTCTCTGCCCCTCCCCCGTTCATACTCTCTCTCTGTCTCAAAAATAAATAAATGTTAAAAATTTTTTTTTAATTAAAAAATAAATAAATAAATAAATAAATAAATAAATAAATAAATAAAGTTATATGGAACACTGAGTGCCTCTAAAAATGTAAAAGAGAGAATTGTATGACTATCTAAAACTAAATTTTAGCCTGTTTTTACAACATTTACCATTGAATTATATTTTAAGTATATTTTAAGTTGGTAAGAGGTGTGGAATTACAACAGCCTATTTATATTTCATTCAGACGGAGATTTTTTGACCATTTATACTTGGGGTTCCAACCACCTTATTGGATTAAAATAATTCATAGATTTATTAAAAGTTTATTGAGCATCAATAAATTTGATTATCTGAGCATGATTATATTATATGAGCTAGGGATAAAAACAATTTAGAAATGAGTTGGATAGGATAAAGACAGAAAGGAATATCTTGTGTTTTTATGGAATGTTTTGAATCTTGCTAAATATATGTTTTGGGGTTGTTTATGCTTGTAAAGTATATTTTAATAGACAACAAAAACTTGAGGAAGAGAAATGATTCTAAGCATGGGTTATGCACTGCTTATATTTTTAAGACCAGCTACTTTGTAAGAGTGTATTCATCACCTAAGTTTGAGTATAGGTATGCAAAGTTTTTTTAAAACAGTATCTTTATGTAGGATCACAATAAAGTCTACTACATCCAAATACTTTGGAATTGCAAACCCTTCGTATTTTAATTGACTATTTCTTGCATAGTTACAACTAAAGGTAAATGAATTCAAATGAATTGTATTGTGTAGGATTTCAGAACTCTCCCATGATGTACCTAGTACGGGCGTATTTTTAAAACTATTTAACGATCAATGTGACATGGGCTCTTGTAATAATTCATAAGAAATGACAGAGAATACCAATTCAGATTAACAAATACACAAATGAAAGACACTTGTAAAAGGTAAAATTTGTATTTCCATGCTTCCTTCTTTTTTATTAGTACACCAATACAATGCAGCTTACAGAAGTTTGAAAATAAGATAATCTCTCTCAAAACTAAGAGTTTTATTGCTTCAAGTGTACAAAACACTTTTACATAAATTATTTCAGGTGCTTTTCACAACTCCTTCTATTTTCTTTAATTGTAATTGTTCACATATTTCACCACTTAATTAAGAAAGATTGAGAGAGACTACTATGAACTTGTCTGCTCACAATTTTAAATTATTTTTAGCTGCTAAAATTAAAACGGTAAATTTATTCCTATGAAAGTATTATGATATATATTCTTTATATATATAACATATATATTATTTGAATTCATATAGATGTGTCATTTATCTAATATGGTTAATCAATCGAATTACCAACCAAGTTAGGTTTAGAAAAGAAAAACTAAAAATACACTTCCAAAATTGTGTTTTTGCTAAGATTTCCTGAGTAATAATCTTAGTCTTTATTTTATTATTATTTTTTGCCTTTAAATTTTTGATTGGCTCTATGTGTAAGACGAATCTACCAGATAATTGCCAATGACCATATTCATAACACTCCATATATTGGCTTCGATATGCTATACTTCCTTTGCCTGTTTCAGTGTACTGTATTGGCAAATTGTCTTGAACTCAAGGGCACAATTTGCATAGTAATTTGCATAAAGAGTTTAATCAAAAATAAAATCAGTTCTGAAGTCCATTTGCATCTTCATGATAAATTAGAAAAATTACATGGTAGATGCCTATCCCAACAATTAGAACTGGCATTTGGTCAGCATTTTTTTTTTTTACTTTGTTTTCCCGGGGAATAATTACCATAACCTGGGATAGGAGGACAGTAGGTTAAGTCCCAAAAAGAGTCATTAAAATTTTTAAAACCTGACAATTAAACATCACTAACAATTAGAACAGAAATTGCAAAATTGTCAATAATTTTTCTGTAAATATAGTAAATAGCTTTTATTCAAAGATAGTTTAATACTCTATTTCATATATATATATAATATATCACACATATATAATATAATATCATATATATAATATGTTATATATATTATATATATTTCTAGGATATACATATGTATCATTCTAGAATGTACAGAGAAGAACTTTTAAAATATCATGGCTATTAGAAGCCTTAATTAAGTTAAAAATATGTAAGTAGTAATTAATGATGCCTCTAGCTTATGAATTAAAATGTTAACTATATATAATTAAATCATCCATTTTAAAATATCCATTTGCTCAATTTCTATTTATGTGCCACAACCCTGATCACCTGATCTACAGTTTTATGTTATCAGGTGAGTAGAACAAACACAAATATGTACTATTAGAAATTATCTGAATTCAGTCTCTTTTTCTTTTTTTTTTTTTCAACGTTTATTTATTTTTGGGACAGAGAGAGACAGAGCATGAACGGGGGAGGGGCAGAGAGGGAGACACAGAATCAGAAACAGGCTCCAGGCTCTGAGCCATCAGCCCAGAGCCCGATGTGGGGCTCGAACTCACGGACCACGAGATCGTGACCTGGCTGAAGTCGGATGCTTAACCAACTGCGCCACACAGGCGCCCCAAGAATTCAGTCTCTTTTAACATGGCAAAAAAGTAAGAACCACAAAATTTCTTACCAAGTTAATGAGACCAATATCCACTTCCCCATTTGTCATATACCAAACTTGAAAATATTTATAAATGCCAATATTTCATAATTTGTTTAGGGAGTATGTTTTATCAAATCATCACTATAAAGTGACTTTGGGGTCCTGGTATCCTATTTCTTTACTAGCTGTGTTATACTTACCACTTTTGATTGATAATGGCATAAACCCCTATGGATAAAACAAAGTTTTTGTTGACTTAAGCAATTTTACTGATAATTAAGTAAATATGGAAAGAAGTTTTGATCATTTAGTTTCTAAAGTCATATTTTTTTAAATTTTATTTATTTATTTTGAAAGAGAGAGAGTGAGAAAGAGAATCCCAAGCAGGCCATGCAATGTCAGCACATTGAACTCATAAACCATGAGATCATTACCTGAGTCGAAACCAAGAGTCAGACACTTCACTGACTGAGCCATCCAGGCACCTCTAAAATCACATTCTATTTTTTTTTTGTTGTTGTTTATTTTGAGAGAGAGAAACAGTGTGAGTTGGGGAGGGGCAGAGAGAGAGGAGAGAGAGAATCTGTCTTCTCTGTCAGTGCAGAGCCCCATCTGGGGCTCTATCTCATGAACCATGAGATCATGACCTGACTGGAAACTTAGAGTCAGATGCTTAACCAACTGAGCCACCTAGGTGCCCCTAAAGTCACATTCTTAAAAGTCATTTCTGATATGGACAACTGAGCTCACCATTTCTGTGACAGAAGATATATAGAAATTGGCAAGAAAAATAATCAGGTAGAATGAAGTCATTATTAAAATCAAGCTGGAGGGGCGCCTGGGTGGCGCAGTCGGTTAAGCGTCCGACTTCAGCCAGGTCACGATCTCGCGGTCCGTGAGTTCGAGCCCCGCGTCGGGCTCTGGGCTGATGGCTCGGAGCCTGGAGCCTGTTTCCGATTCTGTGTCTCCCTCTCTCTCTGCCCCTCCCCCGTTCATGCTCTGTCTCTCTCTGTCCCAAGAAAAATAAATAAAAGTTGAAAAAAAAATGTTTATAAAATCAAGCTGGAAACATAAATGATAAATATAACAATACTAACATTTTAAATCAGTGAAGGTGAATACTAAAATATTTTAAATCACTGTTTTGAGGATTAAAGTCTGTATTATAAGGGCTCCTGGGTGGCTCAGTCCATTAAGAGTCCCACCTCAACTCAGGTCATGATCTGGCAACTTGTGAGTTTGAATCCTGCATCAGGCTCTGTGCTGACAGCTCATAGCCTGGAGTCTGCTTTGGATTCTGTGTCTCTGTCTCTCTCTGCCCCTCCCCCAGTCTCTCTCTCTCTCTCTCTCTCTCTCAAAATAAACATTTTTAAAAAATATATGTATTGTAACTATGGATTTGAATAATAGTAGCTACTTGTTTAAAAAAATATAATAAACAGTATTTCATGAAATGTACTAAAATGGTAATAACTTTTGACTACAAATTTTGACTTACAAAAATTTGTGACTGTGTGACATTTTTGTGACATAATTCAGTGTGGAACATGCTATAGAAAATGATGGAGATGTTGAAGAGTTACAATAAAAAAATATTCTGAAGCCAGATGGTTTAAATATATATATATATATATATATATGTGCACATATATATATATATATGTGCACATATATATATATATATATATTTTAAACTCACCAAATACCAGTTTATTACAAATGATATTAAAGGATACAAATCAATAGCCAGATGATGAGATACACAGAGTGAGATCCTAAACAAAGGAGTTACTGTCCTTGTGGAATTTGGGGCTTAGCAAGTTGGCATGCAGAAGCATTCTGGTTCCCCTACCTGGAAGCTCTCTGAACTTTGTTTATAATTCAGAAATGGCCAGATGGAAGAGATGTGTGGTGCAAGGTATGGGGAAGGGCATGGAGCTTCCCTGCCCTGTCCAAGCACACAACTCTCCCCCCATCTCTACATATCCACTAACCCAGAAGCTCTTCAAACACTGTCCTTATGAGTTTTTATGAAGATTTCATTTCATAGGCGGGATTGACTCAATCATTAGCCATTGGTGATTGATCCAACCTCCAATCCCTCTGTCCTTACAGAAATCAGGACCTGAGAGTTGAGATTTAAATCATAGCTCTGCCATGGACTAGCCAGGTAACCTTGGGAATTTTACATTAATTATTCTCTTTTGTCCACATCAATCACTATGTAAAATGGGAAATAATAAAATTATATATTTTTATTTCATAAAGTTATTGTGAGGATTAAATGAGTTAGTACATCTGAGGTACTTTAAAGATTGCTTAGAATAAATGAAACCCTATGTAAGTGTTTGCTATGAGGATGATGGCCACTTGCTACCTAGTGGAAAGAACCTGGGAGTAAGAGTCAGGAACCCTAGTTTCCAGTCTTAATTTTGTCTCTAAATGAGGCATATCAGAAATACTTTGATCTGTCTATACTTCAATCCCTGTCTTTAAAGTGAAAGAAATAGATCAGTGTTTCTCAACACTGTGTAAATAAAATTTCTCAGGATTCTTAACATAAAAAACAAACAAGGCCATGAACATGCATGAAATCAAGTAAATCAGACTCCCAGTCTAGAGCCCAGGCATCAGTGATTTGAAGAAGTCCATGATGCTAAAGACTATCCAGGATTTTTAACCTAGTGTAGATGATTGATCACTTCTTTGTCACTCTCATCATTTTAAGTGATTCAATTTGGCCTTCCCTGTGTTTCTTTGCCTTATAAAATAATGCACGAATATGTCCTATATTTCATAGAAATTTGCTGAGGATAAACTAACACATATAAAACTAATATCAAAGAATAACAGATTCACTAAGTATTGTTAGGTAGACTTATGTAAATAATGATGTTATTCCTGCTACAGTCTCTGTTCTCAAGATAGGTCAGCCATCAATCTAGACTGTACATATTGATAAGTAGCCACCTTTTTTTAGATCTTACTTTAATACATTTTTAAGTGATCTATTAATACCATTAGCCTTTGCAAAATAAATATCTGAAAAGATATTCACCACAGAAAACATGGCTAGGACAGGGGTGTATGGTTATCAAGTCATTCAGAACTATGTAGCAGAGTAGATTAAAAATAGACTGTAAACAACATTACGCTAAAACATTTAAAATTAATCAGATAGCTACACATTTCAGTAAGCAAGTGCTTGAAGTCCATTCTTAAATGAGCAGGACACTGCCTCAGTGTTAACAGATCTCACAACCTTTGCATATGTGTTGCTTGCACACATACTGCACATCTGAAGGTCTGAGCAAAGGTTTATACTAATGGGACTGTTTTGTACCTTTTGGACAAAAAGATAGTTCATATTTATTGAGCACTGTCTATATATCAGGTGCTACCCTAAGCACTTCACAAGGGTTGATTTATTTACTCCTAACAACAACAAAATTTGCAATCCATGTTTGTGTGGTAGTTTGTGTGGTTAAATAAAAATAGTCATGGGGCACCTGGGTAGCTCAGTTGTTTGAGTCGGATCCTTGATTTTGGCTCAGGTCATGATCTCAGGGTCATGGGATCAAGCTCTGTGTGGGGTTCCATGCTGAGAGTGGAGCCTACTTAAGATTCTCTCTCTCTCTCTCTCTCTCTCTCTCTCTCTGCCCCTCTCCCCAATTTGTGCCCTCTCTCACTCTAAATAAACAAACAAACAAGCATTTAAAAAATAGTCCTACTGGGTAATTTTGCATACTGTTGCCATCGTTATATAGTGATAATCACGTGCCTTTATCATTAAATATTAATATTTGACTTATTTTTTTTCTAAAACTGATGGTATACTGAAGAAAATGATAATGAAATATCTATATCTTTTTTTTAATATTTATTTATTTTTTGGGAGAGTGCAAGCCGGGGGCGGTGCAGAGGGAAGAGGACAGAGAATCTGAAGCAGGCTCTGTGCTGAAAAGACAGTTAAGAAACAGCAGACATCAAAAAAAAAAAAACAAAACAAAACAACAAAACAAAACAAACAAACAAAACAACCTCTCTGCCCTATCTCCCCCACCATGTGCCAAAAATCTAGCTCAGAAATGGTACTGAGAAGATTTTGCCATAACAAACCTTACAAAACAACTCATTTTCCATTTGTTTTCCCCATATGTTTACCTTCCCTATTTGATAACCTTAAAAGCCTAAACCGCTTTTCTTGTCTTTTCACTTGTCTACAAGTTTTACAGGTTTTTGTTGAAATGCTATGCAAATCCAAATTCTAAGCACATCTTTGAGTTACTCATCACTGAGTTTCTCCTGTACGTATGTGCTCTGCTCATGTTAATAAATTCGGTTTTTCTATTTTTAATTTGTATTTTGTCATCATAATTTGCAGGTTCCCAAAAGGAGAACCAAGGAGGGTAGAGGAAAATGATTTTTTCCTCCCTTACATACCCTTAACTTTTTCTTTTAAGTTATGGGAAATTGACTTTTTCTTTTCTAAAGTACTACAAAAAAAGTTTTAAAATTGATGTTTAAAATGCATCTAGTGTTTTCTGTAGACGTGGTTGGCATGTAAATTGTTTCTCAAGAGTAAGTAAAGTACCATTGTTTTCTGAACAGCCTTCCTAATGTCTTGAACTCAGATGGAGCTGAATCTCTGATTGAACATACTGCCATTCTCAGTTCATTTGTAATCTTAGTCTTTGTTCTAATGTAGTCTATCTGGTCAGAGGATATCTGTAATTCTGCATTATGCAAGAGATGGACCCATTTTCTGCCAAGAATTTGATATAAAGTAAGTGCCAGAAATCTTCTGATGTTAATAAAAAATTTCAGGTTTAAAATACACCCAACCTAGGCAGTTTAAAATAATAGCACTGTCAGAACAAGCCTAAGGGACTAGAGAAGTACTCTATAACGATGGTGAATGTCTCAAACTAACAAAGAAATAAGCAAAGACATTGTTGTATTAGAATGAACAGAAGACTGGAGTCAGGAAAGCTTAGATTGAATTCTTATTAATAATTCTTATTAATAACTAGGTGTGAGCCTTGGAAAATTATCCAATTTCTCTGAGATTTAGCTCTTTTGCCTTCAAAAAGTGAGGTTCAATACTTGAGCCTAATGTGTTAGTGTATGACACAATATATTTAAAGGTATCCAGCACAGAGTTCCTATAAGATAGCCCTGACAGTGCTCAGACATATCAGTTTCTTTCATTGTGTCCTTACTGAAGAATCCTGTTCTTTGGTTCATCAGCCTTAACCTGGTTTCTGCGATATTTTACTCTGAGCATCTAGCTATGTCTCTCTATGTATTGCTTTCCTAGGCGAAGAAGGTGACTGATCATGAGAGATGCTCAATCTTCCAAGATAAACCACGTATGAAATTCCAATCAGCCTTGGGGCGCCTGGGTTGCGCAGTCGGTTAAGCATCCGACTTCAGCCAGGTCACGATCTCGAGGTCCGTGAGTTCGAGCCCCGCGTCGGGCTCTGGGCTGATGGCTCAGAGCCTGGAGCCTGTTTCCGATTCTGTGTCTCCCTCTCTCTCTGCCCCTCCCCCGTTCATGCTCTGTCTCTCTCTGTCCCAAAAATAAATAAACGTTGAAAAAAAAATTAAAAAAAAAAAAAAAGAAATTCCAATCAGCCAGATTTGTTCAATAATGTATTCATAGCATCAAAATAAAAGGCAAAAGTCGATCTTGGGACAAGCCTACTTTAAGTTTATCACATAAACATATTATTGATTTGATGCCAAAAAATTGCACCAATTAGAAACAAATGAATATCAGCTTTATATTTTGCTGTGTGCAAAAATTAAACTTTTAATGTGCAGTTATTAGGAGAAATCTAGTAAGCTTGCTTCATTTGAAATGGCTTTTCTTCTCCTCACATACCAGAGGCAAATCTGACAACTTTTTTTAAAATTTATTATTTATTTATTTTGAAGTTTTTTATTTTTGACAGAGACAGTGACATCATGAGCAGGGAATGGGAGAGAGAGAAGGAGAAAGAATCCCAAGCAGGCTGCACACTGTAGCACAGAGCCGACGTGGGGCTCCAACTCGTGAAACCATGAGATCATGACCTGAGCGAAACCGAGTCTGCAGCTAAACCAACTGAGCCACCCAGACAACCCTGACAACTATTCTATAGAAATAATAATTCCCTTAATGTTTAAGGAATCAACCAAAGGAAAAGAAAAATGAAAGTTACTTATGAAACTTATATACAGCTACTTTTAGCTTTAAACGGTTTATGGATGGGGGTGCCTGGGTGGCTCAGTCGGTTGGGCAACCAGCTTTGGCTCAGGTCATGATCTCGCCTTTGGCTCAGGTCATGATCTCGCCTTTGGCTCAGGTCATGATCTCAGGTATGGGTTTGACCCCACAATGGGCTCTGTGATGACAGCTTAGAGCCTGGAGCCTACTTCGGATTCTGTGTCTCCCTTCTCTATTGCACCTACCCTGCTCATGCCTTGTCTCTCTTTCTCAAAAATGAATAAACTAAAAAAAAAAAAAAAAAATTAATGGTTTATGGTTGTGTTTGTATATGTGCAACTACCTTAAATCCATGTCTAAGTGATCAGTTGTGTCAATTGTAAATATGTAAAGTATCAAGACAAGCAAGATCTGTAGATTAATTCTAAATATCTGCATTATTTCCATTTTATTCAAAGACAAATGATCTTTCTATTATTGCTTTATCCAAGAGAACAAACCGTAAATAGAAGCGCACTTTGTCTCTACACTCACAAAGAATTTGATTCTAAGCAGTATTTCCTCCTTCCACCTAGTTTTTTAAAATGTATTTTTGACCTAATGAAGTCAATATAGATGTTTATCCATTTCCTTCAAGTCTCAAGAGGCAGTTAGAAAAATTGTCTTCCCACATCTGTTGTTGGTGCTATTTCAACTAAATTATGCTTACATTTATTCAAAGCTAAAACAAATGAGTATCTAAGACTGAAAAATTTAACTGATGTTTTGAGGTTTTTTTCCCCCTTAATTTTGACCTTATGCTTCCATTCATTTTTAGGATCATGAAACTCGTGCTTAACCTAAAATAAATTTGTATCATTCTATAATAAGGACCTGACATTTAAAATATGAAAGAATGTACTATGAAAGCATCATGACTTTCAAATATTGTTAATAATATTTAGGACTTCTTTGACATCCTTTACATTGAAATCAGCTTTTCATCTAGAAAAAAATAGGTCTAATTATATGTGGTAGTGTATAGAATGAATCAACCAGCAAATAGGCATATTATGCCTCAAAGAAAAAAAAATAAAGGAAAAAAAGTTTAGACTAATACTCATTATATAGTGTATTTCTTTCCTTTTGCCATCACTAGGCACTGAGATATCTCTATTGAAATCTTAATTATAGTAATAATATTCATTTTTAGAAGGAGTCAGGAAATACAATCATTATCACTAACAAGAGGAATCCAAAGCAGCACTTCTCTGAGTATGTTTTATAAAATAATAATCCTACAGGGTCTCAAGCAGCATTCTGTGAACAGTAAAAACAAATATGAAGTCCTTCAACACATAAATGTTTAACTTTATTGTACCAGATTTTTCCAAAAGTATTTGAGAGGATAAAAGTCATTTCATGAAACTGATTTTCAATGGACATTTTTCAATGGAAAAATGCAAAAATGTAAAAATCTTATTGGCATTAATAGGAATTACCTGTTTCAATGCCATATAATTATCAAATAAGCACATGATGAAACTTTAGAATTAAGCACATACATAATTTGAAGAATTGTTGCATACATAGAACACAAGGCAAATGTACAGTTTTCCCATCAGATAAACAGTAGATAAAATACAATCAAAATCAAATTAAACCTCTTTACTTTGTTATTCTATAAAAGAGGATAAGATTTAAAATGCAGCTTATGTGGTGACAAAGAAAATCTAAAATCAGAAGCAGTAAAGAAAAAAAAAAAAGAATTCCCAGACCTTGCTAAATATTGTGAAAATCAACCAGCATTCACCATTAGTTTTACTTCTTTGTCAAAGAGAACAATAACACATTACAGGGATATTTCAGGCAGCCTGGCTTTTGCATAATGTATGGCATAGTGGTATTCATCAGTGTGTATTCTTTGCCAATCAATGGGACAGTTTCCCATTGTGTAGTGGTGCAAAAGGAGGCCTGAACAACTGGAAATAAAGAATAAAGAAAAAAAATAAATGGATTTGTATAAAACATTTATCCAAAAAAACCACGAAAATCATGTTTCAACTTTTTAAAAATATCTGAGTTGGAGTCAGTTTTCAGCCAATACAGGGTTATATAAGATATGGCAGTCCTGATCATCACCTCAAAAACTATTTTAGTGGCTCTTTAATGCCAGTTAATAGAGCTTTAGTTTATTTAATGATATGAAATTGTAAAAAAAAAAATTGGTCAAAATATTTTTCAAGTAGGAGCAATGATTTCAAAGATCCTGAAGGTGTGTAAGTCTACAAACATGAAACTTTGATTTTTTAAAATCTACTTTCAATTTTAGGTGTGATTAGTTCTCTAATCCGCACATAACATTTTGATAGGTCACAAAAACAGAAAACTGACATTGGATCAAGAAAAAACTTTTAGTCATGTAGGTCTGATGATTACCTTAAATGTATTTCCAGTTAGACTTTGAGCGTTGCTTGATGTTATATTTTGCTGAAGTAACTGTGTTCCTATGCCCTCAATTAAATATGTGAATTCAAGGTTATGAATTTGCATAATTATTCTACAAAAGTAAAGATCTGAGAGAAAAATTTCTCTACTGAAATCCTTCTATATGGAGGTATGCATATTCCCTCCACCCTTAATGTTAACATCCATTACCATGCAATAAAAGCAAGCCCTTCTTCATTTTTCCCCTAAAATCTATATGGCGTAATATTAATAAAATTGTTGATTGAGAAATTTATATTAATTTCTTTAATTCTACTTGAATCTGATTATTTTCTGATCTCTTATGTTATTCAACATAGCATTGAGAATAAAAGAGAAACCAAATTCAGTGCCATTCAAAATTCTTTTTAAATATTTTATTTTAATTCATACTGAATTTTAATTTTTCTCCTAAAGAAAAATCTTTCTTCTTTTTTTCTCTTCAGAAAAGAGATTTTATTACTACAAATTATGATACAATGTTTTCATGACTCATAAGTTCAATGATTCATAGGAGATACTGAATGTTACTAAATTAATATTCAAAGTAAATTCATTTTGTTGTGATGATTGATGTTTTTCATGAATTCTAATTCAATGAGGTTCAGATTCAAGCTCTATCATTATCATTTTGGTAAAACAATGACGTTTAAATGCTAAAGGCTGAATATAACTGCCTAAAGCTTACAGCAAACTAATCTTAAGGTGTTTTAAATATAGAACAGCAGAAACTTAATGGTCTTTTTTTTCCTTACTTTTGGAAGATAGAAAGTGATTCTTAAATGGAACTAAAAATACTCATTAGTCATAAGTAGATAAGAAACCATAACAAGGTCTCATTAAATTGAACATTCATAGCTAAAAGTTCTTAGAAAATGCAGGACTTTGAGAGGAAGTTAATCAAAGACAGGAAGCACTATAAAAATAAAGTATGGGCTTGACCCTAAGGGCATAAAAATTTTAGATCTGGAAAGAACAAAGAGATCATTCAGCTCTTAGATTCCATAACATGGAGAAATGATATTCAAATTCAGATCTTCCAATTTGAAGTCTACTTTCATTTTGAGCAATTACTCCATTCTACCATATTAAGATAAATTAGAAATCAGAATTTTAATTGCATGTATGGGGAAAAAACAGTATCAGAGTAGACCATTAGTTCTGAATCTTTTTATTTACAGTACACCTAGAAGACAGTACAGTAGGACCCTATAGCAGCCTATTCATCACTTTTAACATGTGAGTGTTCCCGAGTACATCCCTTCCCATTCTGTGCTTCTCCTCCATAAGATAATTTTATTCTTGCTTGTCTGAGGGTGATCACTCTTTGAAGATTAATGGGAATGCTTACTAAAACATTTATCACCCTGTTAATTTAAGCCACCTCATCCACCTTTTGTAAGACATTGAATAACCATGGATAATAATGCTGGCCAATAATATATTCAAATATTTCTTTCTCCATTATCAGTTAAATCTCTGGTCTTTATGTACAAACCTTCATTTCTCTTTGTCATGGCCTTATACAAGTCCCCTTAATCAAGTAAACTTTGGCAACTGGTCATAATCTTCCTCTCTATTCTGTATCCTGCCATCATTTTACACATTTGCTCAACATTTTATCCTTGGAATTTCTTCACCTCCTCAATCCCAGTGATCTTCTACATCCCACTTCAGCCACATATGTGCATGCTTATATCTTAGATATTGTTACTACCTAGACAATTTACAACTTCTAAAATTATAAGTGTAGCCTTCCCACTATCTGACAAAAATATTTCTATATTCCTAGTTTGCTCACTCAGTTAGTCTTGTATTACTAATAATTTTACCAGGAGCAAGATGTATTAACATGTGACTATCCCCAAGCACTTCCCTTCCCATCCCACATCTCTTCACTGTAAAATAATTTTTCCCTTGCTTCCCTGAGATTGAATACCACTTATAAAACCACTTATAAAACTTTATTTTTAAACCTTGTTCCCTAATGTGGTAAATGATGGGATTGCTCCCAAGTATTGACAGTAAAACTGGGTTTGTGAGCATAATTCGTTCTGGAAACGTACTTGTAATGCAAAGCACTTGCATACCAAAATGAATTTCCTCATAAGAAATAATGGATACTCACATGACTCATTCACAACCCAAAAATATTCATATAAAAATGATTATAGTATTGTAATATAATAGAAAATAATAAAGAGGATCCTGGGAAGATGGCGGCGAAGTAGGAGGACGCTGGGCTCACCGCGTGTCCTGCTGATCACTTGGATTTCACCTACACCTGCCTAAATAACCCAGAAAACCACCAGAAGTCTAGCAGAACGGAGTCTCCGGAGCCAAGCACAGACGAGAGGCCCTCAGAAGAGGGTAGGAAGGGCAGAGAGGCCTTGCGCGCTACACGGACTAGCGGGAGGGAGCCGGGGCGGAGGGGCGGCCCGCTGGCCAAGCAGAGCCCCCGAGTCTGGCTGGCAAAAGCGGAGGGGCCGGACGGAGTGTGTTCCGACAGCAAGCGGGACTTGACATGTGGAAGGTTATAAGCTAACAGCTCTGCTCGGAGAACGGGAGGGCTGGAGGACAATGGGAGGGAGAGTTGTTGAGCCCCGGAGGACAGAGCTCAGCTTGGTGGGGAAGAAAGGTGCTCGCCAGCTACATCTCCCTTGCCCATCCCCCAGCCAAAATCCCAAAGGGAACCAGTTCCTGCCAGGGAACTTGCTTGCACCGCGCAAACACCCAAAGCTGTGCTTCTGCGGATCCATCACTCTGGAGGGTCTGACTCCCTCCTGGTGCTGCAGGGCCCCTCCCGAAGTGGATCTACGAAGGAAAAGCTAGCTGAGCCCACCCCTCCCGCCCCTGTGCACCTTGCCAATCCATCCCAGCTAATACGCCAGATCCCCAGCACCACAAGCCTGGCAGTGTGCAAGTAGTCCAGACGGGCCATGCCACCCCACAGTGAATCCCGCCCCTAGGAGAGGGGAAGAGAAGGCACACAGCAGTCTGACTGGCCCCAGCAGTGGGCTGGGGGCAGACATCAGGTCTGACTGCAGCCCCGCCCACCAACGCAAGTTATTCAAGACAGCACAGGGGAAGTGCCCCACAGTCACACACCACTCCAGGGACTATCCAAAATGACCAAACGGAAGAATTCCCCTCAGAAAAACGTCCAGGAAATAACAACAGCTAACGAACTCATCAAAAATGATTTAAACAATATAACAGAAAGTGAATTTAGAATAATAGTCATAAAATTAATCGCTGGGCTTGAAGACTGTATAAAGGACAGCAGAGAATCTCTTGCTACAGAGATCAAGGGACTAAGGAACAGGCAGGAGGAGCTAAAAAATGCTATCAAAGAACTGCAAAATAAAATGGAGACAACTACAGCTTGGATTGAAGAGGCAGAGGAGAGAATAGGTGAATTAGAAGATAAAATTATGGAAAAAGAAGAAGCTGAGAAAAAGAGAGATAAAAAAATCCAGGAGTATGAGGGGAAAGTTAGAGAACTAAGTGATGCACTAAAGAGAAATAATATATGCATAATTGGTATTCCAGAGGAGGAAGAGGGAAAGGTGCTGAAGGTGTACTTGAAGAAATAATAGCTGAGAACTTCTCGGATCTGGGGAAGGAAAAAGGCATTGAAACCCAACAGGCACAGAGAACTCCCTTCAGACGTAACTTGAATTGATCTTCTGCATGACATATCATAGTGAAACTGGCAAAATACAAGGATAAAAAGAAAATTCTGAAAGCAACTAGAGATAAACGTACTCTAACATATAAAGTGAGACCTATAAGACTCATGACCGATCTCTCTTCTGAAACTTGGCAGGCCAGAAAGGAATGGCAGGGGATCTTCAATGTGATGAACAGAAAAAATATGCAGCTGAGAATCCTTTATCCAGCAAGTCTGTAGAAGGAGACATAAAGGTCTTCCCAAACAAACAAAAACTGAATGAATTCGTCACCACTAAACCAGACCTACAAGAGATCCTAAGGGGGATCCTGTGAGACAAAGTACCAGAGACATCGCTACAAGCATGAAACCTATGGACTTCACAATGACTCTAAACCCATATCTTTCTATAATAACACTGAATGTAAATGGACTAAATGCGCCAACCAAAAGACATAGGGTATCAGAATGGATAAAAAAACAAGACCCATCTATTTGCTGTCTACAAGAGACTCATTTTAGACCTGAGGACACCTTCAGATTGAGAGTGAGGGGATGGAGAACTATTTATCATGCCACTGGAAGTCAAAAGAAAGCTGGAGTAGCCATACTTATATCAGACAAACTAGACTTTAAATTAAAGACTGTAACAAGAGATGAAGAAGGGCATTATATAATAATCACAGGGTCTATCCATCAGGAAGAGCTAACAATTATAAATGTCTATGTGCCAAATACGGGAGCCCCAAATATATAAAACAATTACAAACATAAGCAACCTTATTGATAAGAATGGGGTAATTGCAGGGGATTTTAACACTCTACTTACAGAAATGGATAGATCATCTAGACACACGGTCAATAAAGAAACAAGGGCCCTGAAGGATACATTGGATCAGATGGACTTGACAGATATATTTAGAACTCTGCATCCCAAAGCAACAGAATAAACTTTCTACTCGAGTGCACATGGAACATTCTCCAAGATAGATCACATACTGGGTCAGAAAACAGCCCTTCATAAGTATATAAGAATTGAAATCATACCATGCATACTTTCACACCACAATGCTATGAAGCTTGAAATCAACCATAGGAGAAAGTCTGGAAAACCTCCAAAAGCATGGAGGTTAAAGAACACCCTACTAAAGAATGAATGGGTCAACTAGGCAATTAGAGAAGAAATTAAAAAATATATGGATACAAACGAAAATGAAAATACAACAATCCAAATGCTTTGGGATGCAGCGAAGGCAGTCCTGAGAGGAAAATACATAGCAGTCCAGGCCTATCTCAAGAAACAAGAAAAATCCCAAATACAAAATCTAACAGCAAGCCTAAAGGAAATAGAGGCAGAACAGCAAAGACAGCCTAAATCCAGCAGAAGAAGAGAAATAATAAAGATCAGAGCAGAAATAAACAATATAGAATATAAAAAAAAAGTGTAGAGCAGCTCAACGAAACCAAGAGTTGGTTTTTTGAAAAAATAAACAAAATTGATAAACCTCTAGCCAGGCTTCTCAAAAAGAAAAGGGAGATGACCCAAGTAGATAAAATCATGAATGAAAATGGAATTATTACAACCAATCACTCAGAGATACAAGCAATTATCAGGGAATACTATGAAAAATTATATGCCAACAAACTGGACAACCTGGAAGAAATGGACAAATTCCTAAACACCCACACACTTCCAAAACTCAATCAGGAGGAAATAGAAAGCTTGAACAGACCCATAACCAGCAAAGAAATTAAATAAGTCATCAAAAATCTCCCAAAAAATAAGAGTCCAGGACCAGATGGCTTCCCAGGGGAATTCTACCAGATGTTTAAAGCAGAGATAATACCTATCCTTCTCTAGCTATTCCAAGAAATAGAAAGGGAAGGAAAATTTCCAGACTCATTCTATGAAGCCAGTATTACTTTGATTCCTAAACCAGACAGTGACCCAGTAAAAAAAAAAAAAAAACTACAGGCCAATATCCCTGATGAATATGGATGCAAAAATTCTCAATAAGATACTAGCAAATCGAATTCAACAGCATATAAAAAGAATTATTCACCATGATCAAGTAAGATTCATTCCTGGGATATTATTAATAAATAATATTAATAATATTTCATTAAAAAAAGAAAAGATAAGAACCATAAGATCCTGTCAATTGATGCAGAAAAGGCATTTGACAAAATTCAGCAACGTTTCTTAATAAAAACCCTCGAGAAAATCAGGATAGAAGGAACATACTTAAACATCATAAAAGCCATTTATGAAAAACGCACAGCTAACATCATCCTCAATGGGGAAAAACTGAGAGCTTTTTCCCTGAGATCAGGAACATGACAGGGATGTCCACTCTCTCTGCTGTTGTTTAACATAGTGTTGGATGTTCTAGCATCAGCAATCTGACAACAAAAGGAAATCAAAGGCATCAACATTGGCAAATATGAAGTCAAACTTTCACTTTTTGCAGATGACATGATATTATACATGGAAAATCTGATAGACTCCAGAAATCTGCTAGAACTGATACAGGAATTCAGCAAAGTTGCAGGATACAAAATCAGTGTACAGAAATCAGTTGCATTCTTATACACTAATAATGAAGCAACAGAAAGACAAATAAAGAAACTGATCCCATTCACAATTGCACCAAGAAACATAAAATACCTAGGGATAAATCTAACCAAAGATGTAAAAGATCTGTATGCTGAAAACTATAGAAAGCTTATGAAGGAAATTGAAGAAGATATAAAGGCATGGAAAAATATTCCATGCTCATGGATTGGAAGAATAAATATTGTCCAAACGTCAATACTACCCAAAGCTATCTACACATTCAATGCAATCCCAATCAAAATTGCACCAGCATTCTTCTCGAAACTAGAACAAGCAATCCTAAAATTCATATGGAACCACAAAAGGCCTCGAATAGCCATAGTAATTTTGAAGAAGAAGACCAAAGCAGGAGGCATCACAATCCCAGACTTTAACCTCTACTACAAAGCTGTCATCATCAAGACAGCATGGTTTTGGCACAAAAACAGACACATAGACCAATGGAATAGAATAGAAACCCCAGAACTAGACCCACAAACATATGGCCAACTAATCTTTGACAAAGCTGGAAAGAATATCCAATGGAAAAAAAAAACAGTCTCTTTAACAAATGGTTCTGGGAGAACTGGACAGCAACATGCAGAAGATTGAAACTAGACCACTTTTTCACACCATTCACAAAGATAAACTCAAAATGGATAAAGGACCTGAATGTGAGACAGGAAACCATCAAAACCCTCGAGGAGAAAGCAGGAAAAGACCTCTCTGACCTCAGCCGTAGCAATCTCTTACTCGACACATCCCCAAAGGCAAGGGAGTTAAAAGCAAAAATGAACTACTGGGACCTTATGAAGATAAAAAGCTTCTGCACAGCAACGGAAACAACCAACAAAACTAAAAGGCAACCAACGGAATGGGAAAAGATATTTGCAAATGACGTATCGGACAAAGGGCTAGTATCCAAAATCTAGAAAGAGCTCACCAAACTCCACACCCGAAAAACAAATAACCCAGTGAAGAAATGGGCAGAAAACATGAATAGACACTTCTCTAAAGAAGACATCCGGATGGCCAACAGGCACATGAAAAGATGCTCAACGTCGCTCCTCATCAGGGAAATACAAATCAAAACCACACACAGAGATCACCTCATGCCAGTCAGAGTCACCAAAATGAACAAATCAGGAGACTATAGATGCTGGAGAGGATGTGGAGAAATGGGAACCCTCTTGCACTGTTGGTGGGAATGCAAATTGGTGCAGCCACTCTGAAAAACTGTGTGGAGGGTCCTCAAAAAATTAAAAATAGACCTACCCTATGACCCAGCTGTAGCACTGCTAGGAATTTACCCAAGGGATACAGGAGTACTGATGCATAGGGGCACTTGTACCCCAATGTTTATAGTAGCACTCTCAACAATAGCCAAATTATGGAAAGAGCCGAAATGTCCATCAACTGATGAAAGGATAAAGAAATTGTGGTTTATATACACAATGGAGTACTACGTGGCAATGAGAAAGAATGAAATATGGCCCTTTGTAGCAGCGTGGATGGAACTGGAGAGTGTGATGCTAAGTGAAATAAGCCATACAGAGAAAGACAGATACCATATGTTTTCACTCTTAGGTGGATCCTGAGAAACTTAACAGAAACCCATGGGGGAGGGGTAGGAAAAAAAGAGGTTAGAGTGAAAGAGAGCCAAAGCATAAGAGACTGTTAAAAACTGAGAACAAACTGAGGGTTGATGGGGGGTGGGAGGGAGGGGAGGGTGGGTGATGGGTATTGAGGAAGGCACCTTTTGGGATGAGCACTGGGTGTTATATGGAAACCAGTTTGACAATAAAGTTCATATATTGAAAAAAAAGAAAATAATAAAGAAAATACATAACGTAAAGAAAAATAAAGAACTTAAACTGCACTTACCTTTGAAAACCTTTGTGGCTAGCGTGAGGGAGACAAGAGAAAGGAGAGCTTTGTGTAGGATGACTTTCACTATCTAATGGAATCACTACTATCTATGGGCTCAATGGAATCTTTGTGCACGGGCGCCATTGTACACACTGGCATGGATGTTGACTACAATGCAATATTAATCAACTCTTGTCATGTATTTAATGTAACTGGCAACAAGGCAGCAGAGGAAAGGGTCTCTATCTGCAGGCAGCCTGCCCTAGAATGAAACAAAGCATTCCTAAGCTTATTCTTGTATGGAAAAGCAAAGGACTGTCCACAGGTACATTGAAGTGATGAAAAATACACTAATTCCCATTATAGGCACCTTCCAACATTCTGAAAAATCATGGATTTCTCAAACTCTACGGCCTCAGACTGAGCATCGGAGCATGGGAGATGATCACTGATCACCCACAATCCCACAGCAAGAGAGAGAGAGAGAGAGAGAGAGAGAGAGAAGAACCATTGGCTCAGTTGTGATCATGTGACATTTGGCATCAGGTACCACTCGTATTGCAAGACATCACTCATTTATCAAGTTAAAATTTACTAGAAATGTTTGCCCATCTTGCAGAACACTCACAGAACAGTTCCTCACAATCCCAGGTTTTACTGTACTTCCTTTTCCCTGTAAGAAGATTATGCACCTCTACCCATTTGCTATGTGATTTCTAGTTTTCCTTTGAGAAGAATATTCTTCCCACCTCACTGTCAGATTTAACTGTGTGTCTTGTTTTGACCATTGAAATGTGAATACAAGTTCTAAGCAGAAAGTTTAACTATCGTTACATGTTTCCACCAGCGCCCTTGCTCCTTAATGTTGCCAAAAGAAAAATGTACTCCAGCTTGAGACTGTTCCTCAGCCTGAGTCCTTAATGAAAAGACACAAGGAACAAAGCTATAAAGTAAGCAAGAAATAAACCATTATTGTAGTAAGTGAGGCGAGTAATACATGGAGGTCATGGAGAAACTGCAGTGCTAATCAGGACTGCCAGAGAAAATTTTGGTGCTTTGGCTTTTAATATGAAATGTTCCAAAGCATATTAAGGATAAAAGAACACTGGCAAGAAAATAATGTATCAAAGAATGCTTTTTAAAAGTATTGCTGTAGGTTTTATTAGATAATTTTAAGGTGAATAAAAGTATTGAAGTTATTTTACAATTTACTTTGCTGCATGGTATTTTTTGAAATGTGACACCATGCACAGTTTAAATAATACGTACTCCAGGCTTATATTCAAAGGATATAAAAACAGCAAATAGTTACAGGATATTTATCACTTTAAAATCAGGATTTTTTAAAAGTATTTATTTATTTATTTTGAGAGAGAGAGAGAGAGAGAGAGCGAGCATAAGAGCAGGGTAGGGGCAGAGAGAGAGGGAGAAAGAGAATCCCAAGCAGGCTCCAGCTGTCAGCACAGAGCCCAATGTGGGGCTCAATCTGATGAACTGTGAGATCAGGATCTGAGCCAAAATCAAGCCTTGAGATCATGACATGAGCTGAAACCAACAGCCACATGCTCAACTGACTGAGCCACCCAGGTGCCCCTAAAATCAGGATTTAATGTAATGTCATAATCATAGGAAAACAAGGTTTACAAAAGTCATGTAACTTGCTAAGGAAAGAATCTAGCAAGCCACATTTCTTACATTTGAACCCTGGCCGGTAGTATTTGAAACCTTTTCATTTATTATGTAACTGCTCTTCAACCTCATTGCTTACACCAGTCCTTTAGAGTTCTACTTTACCTGAATGTTTTTAGAGAAACAAATACAGACTGAGTCGACAGTATATTACAATATCTCAATTATGCCTTTAACTCTCAAGAAAATCTACTTCTGTTTCCTTAATCATCTTGCATATGAAATTGCTGCATCCATGGAAAGTATCATATCTTCCACCTTTCCCTTTATTATCTGAAGATGGTTTTTATGACCAAGTAGTTCTCCCATTTTCTTTCCATCTCTCTGGATCTTCACTCTCTTACTCTTTCAAAGGTTTTTCTTACTTTGTACAAATTTTAAATTTTGTACATTTGTCATATTGAAGGGTGCTAGATTAGGCAATCTTTCTCACTCCACACATCCTATTTACATGTTATCATTGCCATTCAAGCTGTATCTTTAGCTCAGTTCTAAACCTGTGGACTTTTTCCTCCAGGATCATCACATTACACTGAAACAAAATCCAACCCAGTTCCCCAACCAAAAGCTAAAAAAATCATGCATTAATCCTATATATTCCTGTTGTAAAACATCTAACCATTCATCAAACTTTACTGGTTCAACCTCCTTAATATCTCTTGATTCCAATCCCATGACCTTTATAACACTTCTGTTTCAGGCCATGTTCACATCTCACACAGAGTCCCTTACTTCCACACGTTCTCCTCTATAGTTCATTTTTACTAAGAACACAGAGTAATTAATTTATATGTTTATTTTTATTTTTTCTTATGTATTTATCAAGAAATAGTCAACATATAACATTGTGTAAGTTTGTACAATGTATTGGTTTGACACATTTATGCGCTGGATTATCGTTTGGTTTGTTGTTGAAGATGCAATCTCTTAGCAACTTTGCAGTTTATAACACAATATTGTTAATTATAATCACTGTGTTGTACATTAGACCTCCACAACTTATTTATCTACTCTTAAATATTTCTCCAATTCTCCCACCCCCCAGCCTCTGGTCACTACTATTCTACTCTCTGGTTTTTACAAGTTCAAGTTTTTTAGATTCCACATGTAAGTGATAGCATACAGTGTTTTTCTTTGTCTGACTTAACTCAGTGTAATGCCTCCAAGGCCCATTCATGTTGTTGCAAATGACAGTTCTCTCTCTCTCTCTCTCTCTCTCTCTCTCTCTCTCTCTCTTCCTGAGCAATATACTTTTAAATATAAATCAGATCATGTTACTGACAAACCCAAAAGCATTCAGCCATTCATTTCACTTTAGGGAAAATATAAATTTCTGAATACAGCTTATTGGATCTGTCAAAATTTGACCTCAGTGATTATTCCTGGCTCATTTCTCTACAACCTTCCAGAAGGAGAATCTTGGGTAATCCTGTACATCTTCTAGTTTCTCACATGCGCTCTCCCCCGTCTCTGGGGAAGTTCATAGAGAGCGGTTTTCTCTTGCTGAAATGCTCTTTTTTCACTCTACTCTCTGACCTGCCTAAATCTCATTCTCCCTCCATGTCTTAAACGTCACTTCCAAGGGAGACCTTGATGACCTCTAGATAAGTTTGGCCTCCCACTTATATATTATGATATTACCCTGTGGTTTCGCTAATACAACTTACATCATATTTTATTTAAATTACATATTTAATGTGTAACTTACTTCATAACAAAAACCTTTGTGAAGGCAGAAGATTTTCCATTTTTTTTCTCTCTCAAATCTCTTGGGTATAGAAGCATGCCTTATGTAAAAGGCATGCCTTATGTAATACTATTCAATAAATATTTAGTAAATGAATGTTATGTTTAATTAAATAATACTCTTAAATGAATAATCGCATATTTATGAACTTATATCAAAGACCAAGGGCATAGAGTCTGTAATAGAAAAACAAGATAAAATTGAAAGAGCTCTTTTATGACTATTTCTATTGAAAGGACTATAGCACTGATATCAGCAAACTGACAAGAATAATTATAGTATTTATTTTGAAGGCAGCAAGAGCTCTGAATCTAGATATTAGAAGGCACTGATAGCAAAATTGATATTTTAGCACATAGCAATATCTTTGCCTACCATCAGCAACATAAATGTTATTTTTTAAGTATAAAGCAACCGAGATGTCACCAAGGTAACCTAGGAAGGAAATAAGGAAAATGGTTTGAGGCAGTTGCCAACAAAGAGAACATGTTTGCAGAGTATTGTGAGATGTTCACCTGGCAATTCCAGGCTGCTTGAGATAAATCAACATTGGATAAAGGAGTTAATTTCTCACAGGGTGATGGGTTGAAATATTTTGCTTTTGATATTCTGACCTTACTAATATCCTCATTTTTTGTGTGTATGCAGCATAGAGAACACTCAAAGTGGGATTACACTGAAGAACCGTCCTACTGTGGTTAATTTTCCTTAATGAGACCTTTCTAGAATGTGGGTGAGACAGTAGAATTTATTAGAAAATTTTATATTAAAATAGGCAGAGCTATTATTGAAGCTGAGATCATTCTTTTCTTTAGGGAACCATTAAATATAAACCTCACACTTTTTAATTTTATGTCAATATTCATAAGAATGAGTCCTGGATGTCACTTGGAAGGAAATCCTTTTATTGAATTGAGCTTATAGATTCTATAGTAACAGTTTTAGGAATAGTGTTATTGGGATTTGCAATAAACAACAACCTGGAGAAGAGGACACATATCTACCCATACCTAGGATCTAAATCCTCCAGTGGGAGTAATTTTATGGTTTATTAAATTAATTGTTCTATGAAGAAATTAAAATAAATCAAAGAATAAAGATTTAATGCTAATTTTTATAAGATCCTAACAATGTTACTTAAAATCTTTATGTTTTAATGTCCAACCTGTAATATGAGGTTTTTAGATGAGACAGGTAGTTACCAATCTTCATTATTTCAGAGCATATTTCATTGTTGGTGTGATTTTCCTGTCTACTCTCACTAATTCAATATGTGAATCTCATTTTCTGAACACTATACTAGATTGCTTCTAAGGTTCCTTCCAGATTTAAGTAATCAATGATTATTCCAATAAAAATGAAAACATATATACATATATTAGACACAAACACTCATACGCATATAATTTCTACTTGTAATAGGAAATATTAAAATGCTCTAAAATAAGAAAAATGTGTAATATTACTGAGGTAGAGGTAGCTGAATCCATAGAACATTTAAAAAAAACATTAAAAGGAAAAGGAGTCACTATCCAGGGATATAAAAGGAAAACATATTACAGGGAAACAAAGTGGAGAGAAAATGCAAGGTAAATAAATAGTAAGATCAAAATAGGTTTGTTGCAATTTTATGTGAACAATTCTGTTTTCAACACCACCCCCCCCACCCCTCTGCATCCCCTAGGAATGTCTATAGTCTTGATTGTTGAATACCTTAAAAGGCCTTGTTTGGAGATGATGGTGAGGAAGCCAATAATGTGATGATGGTAATGATATGTAGGAAAAAAAAGGGAAAAGGAATAGAATAAAGAAAAAAGGGAGCCTTTAAATTTTCTATAACTTAATGCCAGCTACTTTTTTTCTTTTCTCTTTTTTTTCCAATTTAAATTCTAGTTAGTTAACATATAGTGTAGTATTAGTTTCAGGAGTAGAATTTAATGATTCATCACCTACATATAACACCTTCGTGCTCGTCACAAGTGCCCTTCTTAATATCATTCCCCAATTATCCCATCTGCCTGCCCACCTCCCCTCCATCAACCCTTAGTTTGTTCTCTATAGTTAAGAATCCCTTATGGTTTGCTTTCCTCTTTTTTCCCCTTACTCTATATTCATGTGTTTTGTTTCTTAAATTCTACTTATGAGTGAAATCATGTGGTATTTGTCTTTCTCTAACTGACTTATTTTGCTTAGCATAATACTCTCTAGCTTTCATTCTTTTTCATTTCATTCTTTTTCATGGCTAAGTAATATTCCATTGTGTATATACACCACATCTTTCTTATCCATTCTAATGCCATTCTTTTTGATGACTAAGTAATATTCCATTGTGTACATCTTCCTTATCCATTCTAATGCCAGCTACTTAAATTCATATCTCCTATTAGAGATTAGCAAACCCTGTGCTGCTAACACATGTGGGAGAAACTAAAAACTTCAATTTCATATAAGAAAAACCACTCAGGAATGGAGGGTCAGGTGTAGATTGTGTGGAAAAGAAAATAAAGTAGCAGGGTCCTTGAACAGATGACAAAATGACTCTACATCAGATGGAGGTCCATTCTGAGTGAGCAAATACTGGTGTGAACCTTTTGAATCAGAACACTGGCTACTGGAAATAGAAAGGGCTTTGAAAGAACATGGGAAAATGGATGGAAGAACACATTGTTCATCAGTCAATACTATATCAGTATTAAATTCCTTTGGTTATGATAATGTTAGGTTGTTGTGCAAGAGAATTCCCTTGTTCTAGGATGAGGATCTTCTTCAAACTTCTCTGTAAATGGCTGGATAATAAATATTTATATTTTTGCATGCCTCATGTACAACTACTCACATCTGCTGCTATAACATGAGAGCAGGCACAGGCAATGCATAAATGTATGGAAATGACTTCATTTCACTAAAATCATTAACAAATACAGATAGATGGTGGTCCAGAATAGGTCTGTGGACCATGGCTTGCCAAACTGAATTATTAAGGAAGGAAGAAGTATCTTACCTGCAAAATATTTTCTAATGATCCTCCCAACTTCTGCAAAACTACACACACACACACACACACACACACACACACACGCACACACACTCACACATGCACAAAAGGGCACTGAGAATTTTCTCTGAGCTAATCACCAAGTTAAACACTTAACATGTATCAGCTCATTTAAGCCTTAGAGCAAATGAAGGTATAGAAATATAAAATGAAATATATATTCTATTTTATTTCCCATTTCACACATGTGAAAACAAAGATGTGTGCACACACACACAACTTAATTAATTAGCATTTTGGAAGTCACAGGTGTAGTTAGTGGGAAAGCCAGAAGTTGAACTCTGATAATCTAATTCCACAGTCTGTGACATTAATGACTTAAAGACTTTTCCACGAACACTTACAGTGTAATTTTAGTTCTATAAGGTAAAATGTGATCATAAGCCTACCATTTATCTTTTCAGAGCTTTGCTTGATCGCAACTATAAAATGGGATACTTGGACAAGAGATATATGAAATTTCCTTCAATTTTAAATATTTAAGATTCTTATTATCACATTATGCATCTTTTATTTCCATTTTGTTTTTAACTCGTTTTAGTCCAAGCTTCAGTAAAATAAGAAGGGTGAGCATAATGGCCTCTTAGCTTTTTTAGATCCAAAATTGTATGATTCTATAAAATGTTATCGCATCCTGACCCAATTACTGAACCAAATGTGAATTAGGTCATCTCTGTTTAATGGACTGCATTCTCTGTAGAAGCTCTTGTATTGCCCTTGTATTGAGCTCAGAGGAAAGCATCCATTCTTTCTGATGTGCCTGGTGCCTTATCAAGATTACTGCACGGCTTGTTATGTGCTCCCTCGCAAAATGCATGCCGATAGTTATGCTTAATCACTTTACTGAAGAGCACTAAAACTAATAGCCCTTGCTTTAAGCACATGAAACTCCATAGAGTCTATTCAGAAATAGTGCATTACCTGGCATTCTGTTTCTAAGAGGATATGAAACAACATTAGAAATGTCTATTCTTGGTGCCTAAGGAGGGAAGAAATAGCTTTATCAACATCTAGGGCTATATTGGAGGCAAGGCTCCTATCTAAAGGAGTCTTAAAATTATGAGAAATCTTCAACTATAGTACAATTTCTCTTGGAGAGATGGTGAGCTGATTTAATTTAATATATCAATAGCATGAAATAATATGTCATCTAACCCTACAAACTAAGAATGATAAGGTATGATTAGTCAAATCATTTTATGTACATATATACATAAATACGCACAGATATGCATAAATAGGTATGTATAAATAATAGTCTTAAGTCTAGAGCTCCAGCCGCATAAAAACTAGAACTGTTAGAACAATTTTTAGTCTTTCATTCCCATTAGTTTTATCTTACTTTAATATTATTTTTCAGACAAGATTCGTAATGTAAATAAAAACATTTGTTTGTCTCTATAAGTTGGTTCACCTTGGTCTTTCTCTTCACGTACACACATACACATATACATATATGTGTGTTTATATAGATACATATATATTTCTATACATATTATGGTGGTTTTGAGTTTTAAACATATCATTTTATAGATGCTATGACTAAACAAAGCAAATCTTAAGATTTTGTTTTCTCATGTCTAAGAAATAAAATTCAGCTTTAAATTCAACTTTGTATTTCATATATTTATAGCATTTTTAAAAGGCTAATGAATACAAATATTTCATTGTATTTTTAATGTAATTAAAATGGCTGTAATTTACATGGCTGTAAAACATGACAAATTTTATGAGAGTCAACTCTCACTTTGATGGCATACCACCTCGAACTTTAAAACTCCCATAGTTTCGCTCTTCCTGGCTTCAGAGATTTTTTCCTCCGTGGGTGGGAACTCAAGTTCAAACTACAAACCTGCACTCAAAAAACATTCCTGGGGCCAACAGTGCCAAATACTAGCTCAAGGGATAATTAGCTTGTCTGGAACTAAGCCCCCAACCCCAGAGCGAAGAGGGATCTTTGTAGAGCAAGAGCCCTCAGTAGAAAACATTCCCAGTTATTACCTTTCATACCTTATAACTATGACAAAGCCATTTAGCATTTGGAGATGATTAAGTTTTCACACACTTCTATGCTACCTTCTGTTTTCCTTCATTTTAAACAAAACAGCTGCTCCTCCATTTGCTTCTTAAGGCATTTGGATCATCAAACAGGCATTTCCATTTGATCTCGCAGGCTGGTACTCATGGGTTTTGCACTAATTAAAGATGATAAGGTGAAAGTGAGACAGAGAAGGTCCAAACCGTTCATCTAATAGTAAAAGTGTGTATTCCTCAAAATAAGCAAATGCTACAGTAACTTTAAAGTACTCCCCTGACACTTTGAAGTTTGTGTGTTGTACTGGCAAGTCTAAAATGAGACTCAGCCAAGACAGGCATTAGCATGTCAAAGAATAAGCTTCATTTTCACCGTGAGGACTCTATTTGAAGTCTTGTGCTCAATGGCATGGCGCTCTGGAGGCAGCTGAATTGCGTGCTGTTATTCCAGATGTGCATTGTCTCTGTAGAAATACAATTTCACAGTCATTAAACATGTTAAGTTCATCAAGAGATAATTATAGCAGAAAGCCTGACAGAAGTGCTTTAAAATCTTGATAGAAGATTTGCTTATTGATCTGTTTATTGATTTTTATTACCTTGGTATCAGACTATATTGTTTATATGTATTGTTATAATCAAGTTAATTGATTAGCCTTGACCAATCGTACTATTGAAAACTGCACAGAAATGTTTTTATTCCCAAATATCTGTGGCGTTGTGTCACAGTGAAGTAATTGCAAATATTAGCTGAATTCCTTTTCTTCTGAAATGCATACCTAGATTTTAATTAAGAAAAACTGTTAGAGTGCTCAGAAAGGCAAACATGTACTAGCATAAATGACTCCAGTTTGAGAAATCTTTTCATTTAAGAAAACACTAGCTTCTTATTCTTAAATATGATTTCTATCTGAATTGAGTAAAAGCCTTCAGAATTTAGCAAGATTAAGTTTTCAAAATTTAAAAAGACAAAGATGATCTTAGGATTTCAGGTAGTTCTCAATTCTTAAAAACCAGTAAATAAAAATAAATTTTTTAAAATAAATGAGAATTAATTTTAAATAGTTTTAGGATAAAAATAATTTCCTTAATTATTCTATGTTATTTAGAGATTTTCTTATGACCTTTGCTCTGAGTGAAAGATAAATACATCTCTGCTCAAATTAATGTTATCTGTATATAGCATGTTTCTCTCATAAATATGAGATAGGAAAATTTTTAGCACAATTAACATTTATTTTGCTAATTTTATCATATCAAAAATAGCTATTTCTCATGACATGATTTATAAGAATTTGGGGGAAGGGGCGCCTGGGTGGCGCAGTCGGTTAAGCGTCCGACTTCAGCCAGGTCACGATCTCGCGGTCTGGGAGTTCGAGCCCCGTGTCAGGCTCTGGGCTGATGGCTCAGAGCCTGGAGTCTGTTTCCGATTCTGTGTCTCCCTCTCTCTCTGCCCCTCCCCCGTTCATGCTCTGTCTCTCTCTGTCCCAAAAAATAAATAAACGTTGAAAAAAAAAATTAAAAAAAAAAGAATTTGGGGGAAAATTTTTATCATGTTTCTTGTCTGATCACAAAAAAATACGCTATCCCATTGTAGATAATTTGGAAAGTACAACAAAATGTAAATTATCCTTACCACCATCATCATCTGACTATTTAGAGAACAATGTTATCATGATGGCCTCTTTTTTTTTTTTTTTGATGTTTGTTTATTTTTGAGAGAGAGACAGAGCGCAAGCAGGGGTGGGGCAGAGAGAGGGAGACACAGAATCTGAAGCAGGCTCCAGACTCTGAGCTGTCAGCACAGAGCCTGACGTGGGGCTCAAACTCACAAGCCATGAGATCATGACCTGAGCCGAAGCTGGACACTCAACCAACTGAGCCACCCAGGCGCCCCATTCATACTGTTTAATTTCCATATATAAACAAAACATCTTACAAAAAACTTGTTATATTGTATGTATAGATTTTATCTTGATATTTATCAATTTTCTATAATTATCATTACCACTTTTTCATATCTAAGGATTCATCAAATAAGTGATATAATGACTAACAATATACCAACCTATGGTGTTTATAATTGTTCTATCATCAAACTTGGTTAGTTCTAAATTCCTGACATAACACATAAAGCAACACAGATATTTATGTACATGGATATTGATCATATACTGTTCATATTTCCCAATATAGATTACTAAATGAAGAATTGTGAAAACAATTGCTTTAAATGTATTTATTTACTTGGAGAGAGAGACAGAGAGGGAGGGGTAGAAAGAGAGGAAGAGAGAATCCCACACAGACACTGTGTTGGCAGGGTGGAGCCAGATGCAGGGCTTGAACCCATGAACTGTGAGATCATGACCTGAGCTGAAATCAAGAATCTGTCACTTAACCAACTGAGTCATCCCTGCACCCTGTGAAAACAATTTTGATAAAAATAAATATACTCTTTTACTCAATTTCTTACTATCACTTCCCTCAGTCATCAAAAAGCCATCAGTTTATTTAATATAATTTGAAAACTATTTTCATCATCATTATTCATCTTTCTCTACAGTCTTAAAAGAATTTTCTCAAGATTTTACCCTTTCATGCTAATTCAACCTTTATTTGGCAATAAAATCATCTGACATACAAGGTGAACAATATAAATACAGTGTCCAAACATCTCTGTTTTTTTGTTTTGTTTTGTTTTTTGTTTTATTTAAACTACAGCTATACACAGCACTGGGAATTACATTATCAACAATTGAAAAGACTTCTTGCTGCTTATCTTCTTCCTTAAAGGCATGATTCCAAAAAGTATAGTGTTAATCATTGTTGGAGAGAGACAGTTGCTAATTCCATCTAGGGTTTTGTGATATATGGTGACCTGAATACACAGTGCTAAAAAGTGTATTTTCATGCAAGTCCAAGGAAATAAAATATACTGGAGAACCAGTTCATCTACTATTAATATAATATACAAAAAAAGACACTGAACCTAATAAGAGGTATTAATGATGAATACAGTTTTTTTTTTCTTAGTTCTTAGGGATTTTTGTTTTTATTTATTTTATTTTTTTTTTTTAACATCTCCTCTGTCTTAGTTTGATTTTAACAGAGGAGAATGAACTTCATTTTAAAAATTTTGTCTTAGTGCACCTGGGTGGTTTGGTCGGTTGAGTGTCTGACTTGGGCTCAGGTCATGATGTCACGGTTTGTGAATTTGAGCCCCGCATTGGACTCTGTGCTTACAGCCTGGAGCTTGCTTCAGATTCTGTGTATCCCTCTTTCTCTGCCCCTCCCCCACTTGAGCACTCGCACGCGCTTTCTCTCTCTCAAAAATAAATAAAAACATTAAAACACTAAAACAAATTTGTCTGCATATTTGACTATAGTTATGATGTAACTTAGAATATAGGAAATGCATCATGTAATAAGGCAAATTACTTTCTTTTTCTCTGCCTACCTAACAAGTAACACTACCAAAGCATTTTGTTATAGTGAAAAGCTACTAGAGTGACTTGTACATATTAATCTGCCTCTCAGAATTTGTTGCAAATAAACTAGTTCAATGCCCACTGACCCCACTATCAAGATGTAAGAATAACTATTTTAAGCTAAAACCTTTTTTTGTTTTTTGTTTTTTAAAGTTTATTGTTGACAGAGAGAGAGAGAGAGAGAGAGAGAGAGAGAGAGAGAGAGGAGGCAGAGGGAAAGAGAGAGAGGGAGACACAGAATCCAAAGCAGTCTCCAAGCTCTGAGCCATTAGCACAGAGCCCGATGCGGGGCTCAAACCCATAACCCGTGAGATCATGGCCTGAGCCAAAGTCAAATGCTTAACCAAATGAGCCACCAAGGCGCCTTCAAACCTTTATTTTTAAAAGTTTTCTTTTAAATGAGCACCATATGGAATTTTCCTCATATGCTTTTTTATTTACCCAGTTGCCTTAAAAATCCAGCTTCTGTGTTGTGTCTTAAGTAGACATGAACAAGTTCAAACTGTAATATCTATATAATAAAATTTTTCTATATAACAATAATTGTCCATTCTAACCCATTCTTTAATTTAAACTAAATATCCCCTGATATATTCTTAGCATTTTTTAGCATTATTTTCCAATTCCTTAGCAAGTTAAGACATACCTAACTGTGAAGCTGTAATTGGACTTGATAACCACCTGGAATGGTTGTTTTTATGGGAACTGCTGCTGGGTTTTCTTCTTCAAGCTACAGAAGACAAATCTAAATTGAATGATAAAAAAATATTTTAAGAAATCTCTGATGCTGTGTGGTAGCATTCAAGCAGGAAACTGTCTTGCTGGGTTCACCTCTTTCTCATTTTAAAAGAAAATTAGTGAACTCCATCAACCAGAACCCCATGAAACAAGTGTAAGCTGCTTCTGGCCTATGGAGTTTTAATGTCTTTTAAGATAACTCTACCAGGTAAAATTAAAGACTAGAAGGAGAAATAGACAATTAAGTTGGAACTTATTTTAAAATATTTAAATACAAGGGGCACTGATTAGAGACTATAAAATTCAATAGTTTCTTAAGTAAAATATAGTTTCATATATATAAACCCTTGAATAACCTAATAAAAATTAAAGATGTTAAGTTTTTATTAATTTAAATATTTTAAAATTTATTGTGACATTCACATTGGTAGATTTAAAATAAAGAAGTCCTAGATAATGATTGTCTCTATTAGATTTCTTAAAATAATAATGTCTACTAGCCAGAAATATAAATTCTAGTAAAACCTTTGTCTTTAGAAATTTTTTACCAATGTATGAAGGAGTGGAGAAATGTATTATGTGTATGATTTTTCTGAAATCCAGATACTTTCTCTTTTTTCTAAGAGGGATTAATTAAAGCTCATAAAACTTGGGAGACTTATCTACTTGTCTGAGATAGTCCATTATTTCAGGGTTTCCCAGGCTATCTCAGCTAGGGGTCCTTTATGTATAAATTCGATATTCCATCTTCTTCAATTAGGTAATCACATTAGAAAAGAGTCTACATTTTTTCAATTCTTTTATGTTTATTTAAACATTAAATGTGAGCAGGGGAGGGGCAGCGAGGGAGGGAGACACACTCTGAAGCAGGCTCCAGGCTCAGAGCTGTCAGCACAGAGCCCAAAATGGGGCTTGAACCAACGAACTGTAACATCATGACCTGAACAGAAGTCAGAGGCTTAACCCACTGAGTCACCCGGGTGCCCTGAAGAGAGTTTATTTTGAATTTCATTGTTTCTCTTCTCTCTGATCTTCCACTCTGCAACCCACCCATTCCCATCCATGATTTACCCCCCGACCCTTACCACACACACTGGAAGCCCTGGGCATCTAGCTTCCAATTTTATGAACAGGACACTTGATATGCAATTGGTCTTCCTAATGAAGACATGGCACAGAGCATTCTTGCCAAAATGCAGCCACTGATAATGAGGATAGTTGATGAGACTGCATTCAGCTACAGCCTCCAATCTTACTTTGTTTATTAACCCATCACCTAGACATCTGCTTAACACTCCGAATCCATGGGATATGCAGACCTTGTCAAAACCCACTCCCCCCCCCCATCCCAAAGTGCTGTAACTGAGTCTAGCAGCTCAAATATACTCAATACTATAGGTATTGGGAAATTGTAATTCTTTTTGAACAGGGAAGTAAAGCAATAATTGTAAATTTAATGTAATCTGTTGATTCTGCTGCAATCAGAAACATGTATACTATCACAATTATATAATTAAATTCAATTGTTTAGATTATGGGGCACCAAGAAAAAAGCCCAACACCTTATAAAACCATAATCTTCTTTCCTATGAAGACAATACAACAATATGTGATGTGACATTAAAGTTGAGAACAAAAAGGAGGGTGGCTTTGGATTATCAAGTCAAAATGAAAGGAAGTTTTGGAATACAGCTGACTTAGAATATAATGGAGTGATGGTGAAGTGTGGTGGCTAAAAAGGCTCACAATCAAAGGAAAGTAAGTTTCAGATAGTAGAGTATCTGTTACTTGACTCAGGAGCACAATATATCTTGGAGGAAAGAACAAAGATTTGAGTTAACAAAAGGAGCTGTCTCACTAAGTTGTGTAGGACCCTTATAACGATATAACCCAAGAGTAAATCAATATTTTCTCTCTAATGTCATGGCAGAATGCAAGCTGTCTTAGCAGTATTGTGAAGATTGAGGCTTATGTAATCAGAGCAGGCTGCATGAATCTGCAGCTCGTCAACTCAGCAGAGATATATTGAAAGCAGCTTCCATGTGTCTATGAGTGTCTGAGAGAGCAGCAGAGCCCTGGTGCTATAATTAACATTGGTATTAAATGAACATTTGCTAAGTGCAGCACAGGGTACAGGATGGTGAGCTGTAGTTCAACAATAGACCATGAAAGAAACTGAAATTCGAGAGTTTATTACTTTCGGTTCTGAAGGAAGTATACTGCACTACTTGAGGGGCCACACAGAGAGGGTAAGGCAGAGAGCACAGAAAGAGAGAGAGAGAGAGAGAAGAGAGAGAGGACCTGGGCACATGCCTTTATTTAGGTCTACAAGTAGAGTGTTTTGGAGCTCTTGGGCTAAGGCCAGGTTTGTCAATTCCAACTAAAAGAGCCGGGTTTTCTTAAGCCCTATAGACGTCTTATCTAAGAGGCACACAAGGAAGAGGCACTGAGAAGCAGGAGAGACATTGATCGCAAGGGCTGTTGGGAAATCACATCAGGAATTTACATTTGCATGTGACTCTGTGAGCTGTTATCTAGTACATGCACTTGCATGAATGGGCTAGTGTCAGTTTAAGGTCCCTCCAGTCCACTTGGCCAAATAAATGGATGCTAAGGCAGTAGTACCATGGAGTAGTCTAGCTAAACTCTTGACACTTGGCTAGAAAGAGGGCCGCATGATGGCCACACCAATAGAAAGACAAGTAAGGTATCTCTTGGAGGATCCTGAGAGTAAATGGTCGGAACACACTCTCCTGATAAAAACATTCAACAAACCAGGAATAGAAATGAATATCCTCAAGCTGATAAAGACCATCTACGACAAATCCACAGCTAGAATCTTACTCAAAGGTGAAAGACTGAATAATTTCTCCTAAGATCAGGAACCAGACAAGGACATCTACTTTTACTACTGTTATTGAACATGGTACTAGAGGTTTTAGCCATGGCATTTAAAGAGAAAAAGACAAAGAGACAATGACAGAAAGAGAGAGAGGGGAAGGAGGGAAGGAGGGAAGGAGGAATGGTGAAATGAAAAGACAGAAGGAAAGAAGGAAGAGGAAAAGAAAAGATCCAGATTGGAAAAGATGAAGTAATATTAGCAGATAATATGATATTACATAAAAAAATCCTAAGGAATGAACTAAAAAACTATAAGGGCAAAAACAAACAAACAAATAAAAAAACAAGTTCAGCAAGTTTGTAACATTTAATATCTTTATACAAAAATCAGTTGTTTTTTATACATTTGAGATGAATCCAAAAATGAAATAAAATTATATGCACAATAGGATCAAAATGGATAAAATACTTAAGAATAAACTTAACAAAAGAATTACAAACCTTGTAATGTGAAAACTACAAACGTTGTCAAAAAATAAATAATATCTAAATAAATGAAAAACCATCCCATGTTTGCAAATGAAAAGATTTAACATTAAGAGGGCAATTATCCCCAAACTGAACAACAAGTTCAATGTTATACCTATCAGAATCCCTGTTGACTTCTCCACAGAAATTGACAAGATGATTTTAACATTCCTATGGAATGACAAAGGACACTGAAAGGCCAAAACAATCTTGAAAAAAGAAACATACAGTAGGAGGGCACACACTTCCCAGTTTGAGCACTTACTACAAAACAATAGTAATCAGGACTTCATGACACTGGCACAAAATACACATTTAGATCAATAGAATAAAGTTGAGTCCACAAATAAACTCATAAACATAGTCAACAGATTTTTGACAATGGTTTCAAAACTATTAAATGAGGGAAGAATAGTCTTTTCAACAAATAACTGTAGATAAGTAAATAGCCACATGAAAAAGAATGAAGTTGGATTTTTACCTCACATCATACACAAAAGTTAGCTCAAAATGAAGCAAAGACCTACGTGTAAGAAATAAAATTATAAAAATCTTGGATGAAGACACAGAGGTAAATCCTCATGAACTCAAATTTAGCAAGTGGTTCTTTGATACGACACCAAAGCACAAATAAAAGAAGAAAAAAATAGATAAATTAAACTTTATGAAAAGAAAAAAAATGCTTCAGTGGACACCATCAAGAGAGTATAAAGACAACTTCAGAATGGGAGAAAATATTTGCAAATCACATACCTGATAAGGGACTTGTGTCTAGAATATATATAAACTCATACAACTCAATCATCAAAGGAAAAATAGCCTAATTAAAGAATGGGAAAAACATCTTGAATACTTTTCCTTTTCAAAGGAAGCTGTATAACTGGCTGAGACGCACATCAATAAATGCTCAATCTCATCAACCATCAGGAAAACGCAAATCAAAACCATGATGAGATAATACTTCACACCTACTAGGATGACTAGAATCAAAAAGTGTGTTACTAAGTATTGGAGAGAATATGGAGAAACTGGAACCCTCATACACTGCTGTTGGGAAGGTAAAATGACACAGCCACTTGAGAACACAGTCTAGCAGCCCCACAAACAACTACAGAGTTATCGTCAGGCATAGAAATTCCACACCTAGATACATATCCAAGAGAATCATCAACACCTATCCACCAGAACTCTCTGAATCCCTTAAATTGATGTCATTTAAAAAAAATTTAAAACCACTTATCACCCTCAGACACAGAGAAAGATTTGTTTATCATCTGTCCCTATGGACTTAGAACTTAGCACTGGATGAGTAGAAAGACTTGCTTGGTTTGTGATACAGTCTTGGTGCCTGGAAGAGTGTCTAGCACAGGGCAGATGCTCAATACTTATGAAATAAACAAGTTACAAATGTTTTCAGTCTGTGTCATAGTCTAGATTACATTTGGGGCTTGTATTTTGTTGTTGTTGTTAAGAAAACGCATTCTATTTTTTGTCTATACATAAAACATTAAAATTTTAGTTTATATCATTTGTCTCATATTATATGGAACATGAAATAATATTAAATTTTAAATTTTAATATTAAATTCTACCCCTGTATATAAAATATTAATTTCTAATTTAATCCCCATGTATAAAACATTACCTTTTTACCTTAAATATTAAATTCAAATAAACATTGGCATCTGATTCCTGAGGAAATCTTTCAAAGTAAACTATTTACATTAATTTTTTTTCGAATTTTAATCAAAAGGGAGACATCTGATTTAAGTTACTAATTTATTTACTCAATCAACATTTATTTGGTACCTAGGATGTGCCAGACACTATGTTAAATTCTGGGCACTAAAAAGGTGTATACATTGGGAGGGATGTCTAAAAGCATATGAGATCTTATGAATCTCGCATGGAGCTGACTAGGCTAAAGAACCCGTTTGTAAAGTCCATAGTTTTTGTTTGTGGTGTTTTAAAGTAATCTATCCTCTTTTTATATTTCTTTATAGCTAGTTTCGAGGGAAGACAAAGGTTTGATTTTCACTCATAATTAGTTTAATGACTTTTTTTTTTTAACGCTTATTTATTTTTGAGAGACAGAGCACAAGTGGGAGAGGGGCAGGGAGAGAGGGGGAAACACAGAATCCAAAGCAGGCTCCAGGCTCTGAGCTGGCAGCACAGAGCCCAAGGCGGGGCTCAAACTTATGAACCATGAGATCACTACACGAGCCAAAGTCAGAGGCTTAACCCACTGAGCCACCCAGGTGCCCCTCACTCACAATTAGTTTAATGGGTAGCCCATTTCTGTCGGAAAGAATTGAATTTAAAAGGATTAGCCTGCTAGTTTGCCCCAAATTCCCACCGTTTCTACCTGTCCTAAGTAGTAAAAATGGTATTTGTTATATAAAAGATTAAAGCAGATATCTCATTTTTATTTAATTTGTATTTCCTTCATTGGAATGATAAATGTACTATCCTAAGTTTATTAAACATTTATCTTTATTTTTAGGAACATCTTTTTAGCTTAAATGCTCATTTTTGTGGATTTTTAATTTATTGATAAATGCTCTTTATATTAAACTGTTCATTCTACTAGAATCTTTACAATAATTGACTTGGGGCCCTTGACAATCCAATTACACAATACACTGAAGACAATACAACACAATACAATAAACATATAAGAAAATACAGTTAGACAATAAAAAGAAGGCCAGAGCCCATATTAGGAGTTATATACTGACACCCTCCACTGTGTTCATGCCTTGCACCTGATTGCTAAATTTGTTGGTAGAACTATTTCTTCTGCAGCCTGACAAATGAATGTGTTTCCATTCTTCTTTCAACCAATCCCTTGTAGTTTATATGGATCTCTGTATCTAGCCCACTTATGACTTTATACTTTCAGCTAATGTGGCCAGTCCACGTTCCTTTGGGTGAGTGTTGCTTTGGAGCCCCAGAGAATTTTGGCTTATGCTGATTCTCTAAGTCTTCTGAGAACACTCCCTGGTGACCTGCGTGCCTCCTTTACTTCTTAGCCAGCTTCAAATAATTACTCCTTCCTTTGTTATTGCTTACCCATAGCAGAAAGTCTTTGCCTAAATCTTTATGTATGTAGTTTTCTCTTATCTCCCATAATCTGTATATTAATACTCCATATTCTAAAACCACATAGTTCAACTTCATTAATTTTATATAATTTGAATTTTTCCTCTAAATAAAAAAAACTTACAACATAGCTTATGTATTTTAACTTCCAATTCATATACTCATATTTTATTTCTGTATCTCCCTTTCCTGTAACTCTTGCATATTCCTCTATGATTAGCATATCAAACCTGCATCAGCCATTTATGTTACTCTGATTTCTTTGTGAAGACTATACCTTTCAAGTTTCACAGTACACATATAAAAAATTAAATTTAGGTATAATTATGGCATATCAGAATTCTCTTCTAACATTTTTTTCATGTTTTAATTAACTGAATGCTTGCAATTCTCCACATATATTACACAGCCATACATAGTTATGATTATCATCCTATTTTGAAGATTGGTTTAAAAAATACCCAGCATCATATGCTTCATAAATAAGAGAGCCAAGATTATCCCCAGGATATCTTATTTGGAGGCTGTGCTCCAACCCATAACTTCAATATTCTACTACTAATCGTCTGCTCTTTAAAACTAACATTTTCTATGGCTTTCTATCTACAAAGAGGAGATGAGTGATATTCTCTCTTACTTAACACCACCAAAAATCAACATCACAAGATGAGGTAGTGTTCCAGGTGATCAGTTGACAAGTTGATAATGAACTTAGATTTCTGGGCAAGGTTTACTGAGAGTCTTGAATGAGTCATTTTTCTCTATATATATTTTAGGTGGGTAGTTAAAATACTAATTATTTTCATAAGCAAGATCTTTCAACTTAATAGTTACTTTAATAAAGCCATCACTATGTCAGGCTTAGAATTAGCATGGTCATGGCAGAAAAATATAAAGTGTTATTTGTCCAGCAATAACATTGGTGCCCAAGACCAATGGTATCCCACAGTAGTGATGATGGCTGAGTCAACAATACCCCCTGATAAGACTTGCAAGGACTTGGCTATATTTCTTGCAGCTTGGTGTTTTTGTTTCTTTTCCATTTCCTCCTGTTTCTCAACCTTTTCCTGATTTCTGTCAATCTCTCAAACAAATTCAGAATTATAATGAATTCCTTTTCTGTTTAGTGAAAGTTGGACTCGATTTATTAAAGCCAGTATCTTTGACTAATAAGGAATTCTTCCAAAAATAGAGATGTGGGCAACACACCCTCAGGGAAATGTAGCAAATCTAGGATTGGTTATATAACCTAATTGGGACACAAGATAGTTGAAATCCTATAATTAATACCTCTTGATACTAATGTTGCCAGCTCTGGCACACACTGGAAAATGAACTGATGTATTTATTGTCTATGGTCATCTGCAATATAGTATCCATTGGGGGCAAGCCTTCTGCAGATGTTTTTGGCACTAAAAATATAAAATTAAAATTTCATGAAAAATTTAATGAGTTGGGAATGGTTGGATGATTTTTAAAGCTAAAGGGAAGTTGAAGGAGGATTATAAACTCTAATTCCTTAATACTTGCTTTAAGGTATGGATTTAAACTGACAATCTTTATTTGACCATGCCAAATGAATATATTTATTACCACATTTGCATTGCTGGAAACCAAATTTCAATTTTGATCTTGTATGTGTGAGACAGGAAAACTGAAGGCACCCCATAAAAAGGCCACTTTTTTTTTCCTTTGCTCCAGCTTCTATTCTTGCTAGGACAAGCACCCCCACCCAACTCCACAGACGCCTTCTTGTAATGCAAATAGCATATGTACCCCTTGTCAGGGACAAAGGAGACAATATCTTTGGAGTCCTCCAGCACAGTAGATAACAAGTAAAAAGTGACAGGGTGGGAACATCATAAATGTTTTGTGAGACCACTGATTGCAAACACCTCGAGGCCAAGGCGCCTGACTCCAGGAAATGAATGACTTAAGAAGGATACCTGGACCCTGTCCTTATTCTGACCAGGTTCCTGAATGCCCAGAGGACATGTGTACCAGACCACAGTCGCCGGTAAAAACCCCAGACTCCAAGCGAAGGCGAGTCTCCCTTCTTTCATTTCTGAGTCTCCTGGACACTCAGTCCATCTGTATCTGCTCTGTCTATATCTTGAATAAACTCAGCTTTCACCTCCTGCCGGCTCACATTTGATTTGCACCCCTTGGGAAGCCAAGGATCTGTTGGGCTGGACCTCAGGACCCCTCTCTGGGTCCTCAGACCTGCTTTCTTGCATCATCTGAAAGAACTTAAAAGGCAGCTTAATTTATAGACTCATAGATATATAAATATCAGAGTAACATTTAGAAAGAATGAAGCACAGATTTACCTTTAAAATGAAAACAAAATTCTTCTATGGATGCACTGTTTATGGATCTCGAATAAGGAAAATTTTGATGAGAATTTATTTATAACATTGTAATTACAGTGTCTCGTGTTGCTAAAATGATTATATGAAAGAAAAATCAGGAATACTATACTGTATCTTCTAGATGTTCTGTTTTCTTGTTAATTAAATGTCAAAGATAGGGGTACCTGGGTGGCTCTGTTGATTAAGGCCCTGACTCTTGATTTCAGCTCAGGTCATGATCTCAAGGTTCAGAGGTTCAAGCCCCACAACAGGCTCTGTGCTAACAGCGTGGAGCCTGCTTGGGATTTTCTCTCTCTGTCCCTTACCTTCTTATGCACGCCCTCTCTCTTTCTCTTTCTCAAATAAATAAACATTAAAAAAAATGTAAATGTCAAAGACCAGACTTTAGTATTTTTGTTGTTGTTTTCATAGTTTTACCTTTTCCACTTAATTGAAAGTAAAATGGCTTTGATATGAGAGCATAATTAAAAAAAAAGAATATGAAGGGCACCTGGGTGTCTCAGTTGGTTACACTTCTGACTTCAGCTCAGGTCATGATCTCACAGTTTGTGGATTCAAGCCCGGAGTCAGACTCTGTCCTGACAGCTCAGAGCCTGGGACCTGCTTCAGATTCTATGTCTCCCTCTCTCTCTGCCACTCTTACGCTCACACTCTGTCTCTCAGAAATAAACTAAACACTAATGTGTGTGTGTGTGTGTGTGTGTGTGTGTGTGTATGTGTTATATAAATGGAAATATTTGCTCATATGTGCTTTTCAAGGCTGGAGCACCTGGGTGACTCAGTTGGTTAAGTATCTGACACTTGATTTCTGCTCAGGTCATGTGGGTTCGAGCCCTCGAGCCCCACAGAGCCTGCTTGAAATTCTTTCTCTCCCTGTCTCTCTGCCCCTCCTGTGCTCTCTTTCTCTCAAAATAAATAAACTTTAAACAAATAAGGGAACATTGGGTAATTTGGTTAATGGTTATTTTTCAATATAAAGCAGATGTTTAGAATCAGTAAACTATTTTTAGTTTGTTTATTATTCAATAAGAGTCAAATATCTTGACATTTACAGGCTCATGACTCTCTCTAAAATTTAATGGTCAAATATAACCCTGGATATAGTTTAGGTCATTTGCCTCAAAGGGACATTACAGTGAAAAGCAGCCAAGAGAATAAGAGAAAAGGGAAAACAAAATTAGTTTACTTATACATACTAAATATATTGGTAATTTTTCATTTCTCATGAAGAGCATATTTTTATATGAGAGATAGCTGAGATACTTTGTCTCAAATTGAGTTTAAACACTCATCAAAGGGAAAAAGGCAATAAAAATACTGAAAAGAGCAAAACAAAAGAATTAAGTTACATTTTTAGTCAATGAATTGGAAGCAGGTGTTAAACAGAGAAGTTTCTCATTCCATATGTGTCTTCGAGTCAAAAACTATGAGAATAAAAAGAGTAACAGTAAATTCATAAAGATAACTATAATTTACTTCTATCGACATCTATTAAGGGAAAACAACCACAACATCAACACTAAGATTAACATTGACTTTGTAATGCCATTTTTTTGTTTCTATGAAGTAAATTTGAAATTGAAGCCAAGAATAATTTGAACATTTACAGAATACATCAATAATACATCATTACTCAGATCTTCTTCAATTCAGTGATTTTAATTTTCTGTTGAACAAGTGGGGTTTATCAGAGGACTTAGCATCTGAATGTAAAAGGGGAAATTGTAAAATGCGTTCTTTAAATTTGCATGTCTTTGGCTCCTGAATAGCCATCAAAGTAATTGTTTCTTAAATGCTATGCAAATCTCTTCTCCCGTGTTGACCCTAATCAAAGCAATTAATTCCATAATGAAGTCTTTCTTTATAGACACTATCTTATTATTATCTTGGTCTAAATTAATAACATCATGATAATAATTAGTAGATTTGAAATCATCTATTTCTTTCTTACAGCATGTGGACTTCTTATAAAAGAGCAACAGGGATGGAAATTAGAGTAAAACATGGCAGCTGCGTTGATTGGTGTGCCCTCCTAACCTTAGCATCTGCAACATCGGCCTTATTTAAATGTGAATGTGATGTGGTTGTAATGTTCTTTCCTTCTCCAGACTCACTGCTAACTACCAATATATGTATTATATAATACACATAGCTTATTATGCCATATGAGGTGTAATAGAATATATATAAATATGTAACTATTATGTAATAGAATATGTATTGTGGTATATAGGTATAAAGCTTATATATACCATATTATGTATAATACTATAGATACATAAAACTATATGTATCTATTATGTAACACAATATATATTATGTTATATATGTAACTATGTGAAACTATAAGTATATAGTATATATATAGTATATATATATATATATATATATATATATATATATATACTATATATATATATCTCCCATACGTATTTATATATATCCAGTCTGTGATTATTGGAAACATCCCTTTATCCTTTTTCTATAGCCTTATTTATCTCAAAGATTCATATCTAATTATCCAGTTCACATATTCATTACAAATTTATAATTAATATGGTCCTAGCTGATGAAATCTAGAGAAAGTGGGCATATCATAAAACTTTTCAAACAACTGCAATGTACATGGATCTTTTGTGTTAACACAAGAATATACATGAACTAGGTCTCTATGTACTTTATCTTATATGCTTGAATCAGTTTTTCCCATAGATTTGTTTTATTTTGGTGAGATGTCCTGATATCTTTACCTTTGGTATACTGGGGTCCAGGAATTTTACATAGTTTTACTGACTCATCTTATGTGGTGTCATATTTGCAGTTCTCTCCCTGAAGGGATTTCATTTTGTGGATATTCTTAATAAAAACCTTTTTCAGAAACAGTTTCATTTGTACCACTGATATCTAAAGGTACATCATTTAACTAATTTATACTAATCACATTCTTTTTGATCATTCATATGTATAATTATCTAACTCAATACAAAAAGCAATTATTTATATCAAGTACAGCAATTATTTATGCATATCCTCATAATATTCTACTTATGTTTAATGTACCACTGTAAGTAAAATGTAGAAACATTAAACCACATGGGAACATTTCCCACGCTTGATGCTATAATCACAGTATTACAATTTTACATGATAGTGATATAATGTTGCTTGAAACCATATATGTACTTTAGAGACAATAAGAAAATATAGTCTTTTACATTTATCAAGTTTTTAGCATTTTTGATCCCCTTCATTCCTTTCTAAAAATTTTCTTGTACCATTTCTTTTCAGTCTAAAATACTTCCTTTATCATTTCTTATATTACGTTCTGGTGGCAATACATTTTATACGAACATGTCTATTTCATCTATCAATAAATGTCTTTATTCCATTAATGTCTTTATTTCATCATATATTTACAGATATTTTTGCAGATTATTCTTGAAGGTATTTTTGCAACGTATAATGTTTATGAATTCATAGATTTTTTTTTTTTATCTCTTAGCATCTTAAAGATTTTATTCCACTGTCTTCTGGAAGCCATGGATTTGGTTCTACTCTTCCCTGTACAACTTGTGTTACTCTAGCTTCTTTCAGGCTTTTTCTTATTTTGGGTTTGCAGTACTTTGTCTATGGTATTTTGGGCATGGTTTTCTTATTTCTATCCTGCTTTGAATTCACTGAACCTTTTGAAACTCTATATTTCTATTTTTTAACCAAATTGGGGACATCTTTATCATGTATTTTCCCAAAAAAACTTTTTCCTGCTCTTCTCCTTTGGGGACTGTGATAAAAAGTATTTTAAACATTTTGATACTGTCTCAGAAGTCCCTCAACCTGCATTAATATTATTCAGTCTTTTTCCTCTCTGTTCTTTATATTGGATAATTTTTATTGATCTTTTTCAATATCCCTGATTCTTTCCTATGTAATCTCCATTTTGTTGTTGAGACCAATCCGTGATTTTTTTTCAGACATTATGTTTTACTTTCTAGTTGAAGTATTTCCATTTTGTTATTTTTTTATGGTTTGAAACTTTCTGTTGTTATTCTATACTTTTTCACCTATTGCAAACATATTTTTCTTCATGTTAATGAGCATAGTTATCATACGGGCTTTAAAGCTCTTCTCTGGTGTTATCAATATCCGGATCGTCTCAGGGTCTTCTATTTTTAACAATGGGTCACATTTTCCTGGTTATTCAGATGTTGAGTATTTTGGGTTTTTCATTTGGACCTTGTGAAAATAGTATCATTGATACTAAGGATTCTGTTATATTCCTTTTAAGAACATTGGTAAGCTTAACAGGAAATTTAACTTGAAGAGACTCAAAATTCAGACTCCACATCTTGGAGAGCAGCTGAAATCCAATTTCACTGTCTTCATCCATAGTTTGCTTGCTTGCAGTCTACCCTATGCATATGAACCTTTGTGTATCAGCCAGATTCTGGACAGTTTGTGCATAGAATGCAGCTGTGTCCTGTCTTGCTCACCTCCCTTTGAAATTCACTCTGCATTTTTCTGGGGCAATTTGTACTGACCTTTGTCCTCTGTGTCTTCACACCATGAAGATGAATTTTCTTTCTATTAAAACTCCAAACGCCTTACACAGAGCTATATGTGGGCTTCCCTCTAGTGAAAGCCAGAAAATTCGCCCATGTTGTTCCTTTTTGCTTCTATGTGGCAATTGATCTTTAAAATCTGCTTGTCTTTTTCCTTCTCCAAAGCATCTGAGTAGGTTCTGTTATTTATTTGTTTATTTTTTGTCACTTTGGTACTATCTACATAGTTTAAATTTATTCCTGCAGAAGAGTCGGGCCCACCAGGAGCTTACATACATGTAGATATTGTGTGCAAAACACCTAATGTGTTTTTAAAAATCATGTTACAGATATATCTCTATTGTGTGTAGACTTAGCTTTCTTTGTTTTTATTCTGATTCATATACATTGAGCTTTATGAATCTCTAAACTTATTATCAGGTATGTTTGGTGTCCACAAAAATTCATATTTTATTGATCAGGCAGCTTACATGTGCATAATGTTTTTCTTTCTCAAAATTATCAGTGACTCAACTTAGACCAATGTTGTCTAAAAGATTGTGGTTTTGGGGCACCTGGGTGGCTCAGTCATTTGAGAGTCCGACTTTGGTTCAGGTCATGATATCATCATTTGTGGGTTTGAGCCCCACGTCGGGCTCTGTGCTGACAGCTCAGAGCCTGGAGCATGCTTCGGATTCTGTGTCTCCCTCTCTATGCCCCTGTCCCGCTCACTTTCTGTCTCTCTCTCTCTGTCTCAAAAATAAATAAACATGAAAAAAATTTAAAAAAATATGGTTTTAATAGTGAATATTATAATGATTAATATCAATGAATAATGATTTATATGAAATTTAAAACTTAGGGATAAAATAACCCACTGAGGTAATTATGGCAAATATCATTGTTCCTTTAACTGAGGCTAAATAATTTTTTCACACTCAGGGAGTCAAGAAAAGTGGAGACAGTATTTCAGCTCAAAGTTTACTTATTCTACTCCTTTCTCCCACAATACTTCCAAATTCAAAACTATTTCAAAATCTATTATCATGACTTCTAATGGGTAGGTTAAAAATAAAGCTAGTTAAAATCTATATATCAAGTATACTTAATGCCTCCAAATCATAGTTTTAATGCAAATATCACTGCATCATTAGGGAGAATTCCATATTTGCTTCTTATTATACCTCAAGCTTTGAATCCCTCTACAGTCAATATTCAACAGATCTGAGTTTTAAATATTATTCAATAGCTACTCTAACATTTATTGTGGATTACAAAACTAGCTCTGAAGAGGACAGAAGTCAATGTGATCAAGTATTTATGTAGACTCATTTTATCTATCGAAAGAAAGAAAACGTGTACTTCTGCTTCTGGGAAGAAGCTTCCTTATTGCTTCCATTTAGCACAATTAAAAACACTGGACATTATATATAAAACAAACAGAGGAAGACTATGAAAAGTGGGCAGAAGAATGTAGACTGGTTAATGGTCTGTCTTGGGTCTTAGAAATGACATGGAAGTGAATTCCCTGGGTTTTATTTGTGCCACATATGCCTTAGATTAACAGATAACGAAGTTGACTATGTAGAAATACTTAGCAAGATACAAAAATAAAGTCCAAACAGAAGCTTATACTCTCTAGTAAATGGACCAGGGCCAATCTAACAGATATACTATATTTTTGGTATTTATTCTTTATTTAAATGTATATTTGTTTTGGAAAGAGAGAGAGAGAGTGAGAGAGAGAGAGAGGGAGAGGGAGAGGATAAAGGAGAGGGAGAGAGAGCATGAGAAAGGGAGGGGCAGAGAGAGGGGAGAAATGATCTGAATTGGGCTCTGCACTGACAGCAGTGAGCACAATGCAGGGTTTGAACTCACAAACTGTGAGATCATGACCTGAACTGAAGTCAGAGGCTCAACCAACTGAGCCACCCAGGTGCCCTGAGATGTACAAATTTTATATTGTAACCACTGTATCCCAGAAAAATACACACAGAAAAAACTGCTCCCACCCTCACTCTCTCCAGCTAAGATTGAGTGGGGAACATTGACTTCCAGCCTCCCAAGGCTGTAATGAAGCACCTGTTATGATGGTGTCAGAGAAGACAAAGTAAAAAGATGATGCTTTCATTCCCACTGGCCAATAATAAGACATCCCACTGCCCCAGTGTCAGTGAAGAATATCTAAAGCTTTTCATCCCCCCCATCAGGGCGGGTGCTCCTTCCCACACTGAGGAGGTGTCTGAAGAGGCTACTGGAAAGGCAGGATTTTCATTACTGCCCAGCAGTGACCAGGTCTCCTCACTGCAGTGTCAGTGGAAACCAAGTGAGGAGCCGGTGTTCCTATCCCTGCTTAAGAGTTAAGAAAAGCCTCTCAACCCCTTCAGTGTCAATGGAGACCTAGTAAGTAACTGACTTGCCTCTACCTGGTAATAGTGAGGTGACCTCACCATTCCCCAGCAGAGCAGCATCAAAACAAAACAAAACAGTTAAAACATAAAAATTAACTAAGATTCAGAATAATGCAATAATTCAAATTTCGATAAAAAATCATTCAATATACCAAATAACCAGGAAAACAGAACTCAAACTGAATGAAAAAAAAAGACACAAATACCAGCACCAAGATAATAGAGATGACAGAATTACTTGATACAATTTTAAAGCAGCCAGGATAAAAATGCTTCAGTGAATAATTACAAACACTCTTGAATCAAATGAAAAGGTAGAAAGCCTCAGCAAGTAAATAAAAGATATAAAGATGAATCAAATACAAGGTTTTGAATTAATAATACACTCACATTGTGGGACACAGATGGCTACTTAGAAATAGTTGGATCTTTTAAGGTATTATTTAATCTTTGTTAGGCGGGTCCAAAGATACATTTAATCTAGGGTTAGATTTTTCCCATAACTAAGGTAAGATCCTTCCTAATATCCCAACTTGTATCCCCTGAATTATGAGTTTCTCAGCTCTGGGCTGTTGACCGTATACAAGTTTCAAGCAGTATTTGCTGCACCTGTCACATACTTCCTTTGTCAGCGTTGGACAATTCCAGCATGTACATGTGGTAATCAGTACTCAACTAAAAGTCCACAGAAGATCCTCCACAGATTTCTGGGGTTCTGTCCCTCTTGCAGCTTCTCCACTCTAATACTCTGTTCTGCAAACTCTTGCCATCTTGTCTTCCCTAGAATTTCAGCCCAGTGTCCTCAAATCGGAGACTGACAGTCTTTGCAGGGTGACTCCACCCTTGGATCATAACTTGGCTCCGGAAGTAAGCCAGCTAGCTATGGCTCACCTCATTTGTTTCTCACCATTCAAGGGTCATTCTCCTGCTGTCACTTCTTGAGTGCTGCTGTTTCATTGGTGTTCTGTGTTCTACCTTTTTATGACAAAAGGTACATCAATTTTCTGTGACTCCATCTTCATAGGAAGTTGAAACTCTACTTTTAATCTGTTTATATATTTCTAAGCTGCTTTTTTGCGATAGCCTATAGTTTTGCGTTAGTTTATAGCTTACCTCACAATCTGTGCTTTTGATTGTAATGTATATAAAATTAATATTTAAAATAACAATCCATACAGTTGGGTTTCAATCTACTGTCTTGCTCATTGTTTTCTATTTGTGCCACCTGTTCTTTGTTCTTTCCCTCTCTTTTCTGGTCTACTATTGGATTTTTAAAATGATTTTATTTGCCTTTACTATCAGCTTATTACCACTTTATTATTGTCAATTTTAGAGGTATTTCTGGGTTTTTAATATATTTAACTTATCATAGAACCTTCCAGTAGCACACTTTTGTATTTCCCTTCCACCTTTTATACTATTGTTGTCATATATATCACACTACCTGTGTGATAAATCTCATGTTACACTGCTTTTATATTTGCTCATTTATTTTTTAAAAAACACAAAACATTAGAAAAAATATATCCTCATAATTTCCATTATCAGCACTCATCATTTACTTAGATTGAAATTAACATATGGTGTCATTTTCTTTTTGCCTGAAGTACTTCTTTTTCAGACTTCTTGTAGAGTCACCTTGCTGGCAATTAATTCTTTCAGCTGCTGTTGGTCTTTAAAAAAGTCCTCATTTCACTTTCAATATTGAAAAATATTTTGCTGGTTAAAGAATCCTAGATTAAGTGTTTTCTTGCAATAGTTAAAGGTACGTCTCTTTCTTTGTCTTCTGGCTTATATACTTTACAAAGTGTATTGGGCAGTCATTCTTATATTTAATCTTGTCATGAGTACTTAATGCTTGGTAATTTTTTGGTCTTTTAAGATTATCTCCTATTTCTGGCATTTAGAAATTTGATTTTTATGTACTTTAATGTGGTTTTATTTATATTTGTTCTGCTTGGTTTTGTGGAGCTTGTTTGATCTGTGGATTTAAAATTTTTATAAAATTTGCAAATTTTTTCATTATAATTCATATAATTCATATATATATATATATATATATATATATATATATATATATATATATATAATCTCTCTTTCTTTTTTTCTTCTGGAACTTTGATTGCATGTATGTTTGTTTGAGTAATGTCTCAGAGTTCACAATTGCTCAGTTTTTATTTTCTGTCTTTTGTCTTTCTATATTTGACTTTAGTTTCTATTTTTTTTAATTTCTATATTCTTTCCTTTTGTAGTCTCTACTCTGTCTTTATTAATTCCAGTGTACTTGTAACTTCAGATGTTTTATTTTTAATCTCTTGGTATTTATTCTATTTTTGTCTTTTATTTTTGTCTTCCATTTGTCTCTTCATCATTCATGTTTCTTCTAACTTTAAGAAGGTTTTGAATGTATAGTATCCCTTACTTCTATTTCTATCATCTCTTGTCATTTCTGTGTTGATGCTAACTGAATGGTACTTCTTTTGGTTATGGATTACACTTACCTGCTATTTTATTGACTGTCTTTTTGTTGTTGTTGTTTTTCATTTTAGGGTGAACTTTGCAGATTTTAAACTCTTGCTTGCTAGATTTTGATAGGTCCCCTACATAGTAATTGATTTTATTCTTATATTCATATAAGTTTCTTGGAATTAGTTTAATCATTTCTAAGATTGTGTTTCTGCTTTGTTAAAACAGAGCCAAAGTAATTTTTAGTCAGGAGGTAAGACAGTCTTACTACTAAGTTGATATAATTCTGCAGATTCTATATTATTTGGTCTTTCCATTCTGATTTGTATAAACATAAACTATTCCCAGCCCTGTGTGGGCTTCAATAATTGTTCTTCTTACTACTTTTCTGGGCTTTGATTGAGTTCTAAAAATGCTTAAGCTTATGATTTTCTGTTCTTCCCTAGAAGTTACTCTGTATTTGTCTGGGAAATTGTACACTATGCTTGCATAGATTGATATGTGTTAAGAGGATTAAAAAAAAAAAAAAAAACTTCTATGAAAATGTCTTGAACTCTCGTCCTGATAATCTTGTTCTCTCTGGTACCCTGCCCCCCAAATTCTACCTGCTTTGCTCTCTATGAACATCAATCTCTATCTTCCTGCTTCATAGTGACAGAAGACCAACCTTACTTTGGAAACTCTTTCTCTGTGTTGCAGCCTGAAGAGATAGATGTCTTTGCACCATAAATGAAGTTGTAAAACTATGAGATTAAAAGACTCACCTTGTTTGATTCTACTCTCTCAGAGATCACAGTCCTGTTCTACTTTTTTTTTTCAACTTGTAAAAATAATTACCTCATGTAATTCTGTTCAGTTTTATAAGTATGCATGAAATTTATGCTGACTTTTGTCTGGGCCACGTGTCTCCAACAGGCCAGCTTCTTTGCACTGTGACTAGTTTCCAAATGCAACAGGCAAGAAAGGGCAAAGCATTATCCTCAAGCATTTTTCAAGGCTCAAGGGTCATTTTTGTTGTATCTCATTGGCCTAAGCAAGTCACATGGTGAAGGCCAGAGTTAAGGAAGGGATTAAGCCAGGAAGTGGATAGGGAGACAGGTGATTTATTGGGCGCCATTACTAGGATGATGAATCACACAAAATTCATCAGTAGTCAAATAATAAGTAACAGGGACTGTATTAATTTACTCCAGTAAAGAGATCACATCTGGAGTAATAGCTGCAGTGGAAGATACTACCTGATATAAAGTACATTCATCGCCATCTTCCTCCAAGGTGAAGTGCTCTTTTACAGACACTGAAAAGGTAAGTTAAACTAGGCTATGATGGGAATTCCCATCCCTGCCTGCATTTTCAACATTTTGAGGGTGGCAGTAATCTCTGCAATCCCAGAAAGGATGTAATTTTGCATTTGACTTATGATTTTTAGAAAAGAGGAAGCTGCAAAGCTTTTCTCTGTTTATTCCTACCATAATAACCCTCACTCCAAATATCAGGGAGCAATGTAGAGTCCTCCCATTTGCTGTGTGTAACAATTTTAACTATATATGAAGAAACTGGGCAAATAAAAACAAGGTCTGTGGACCCACTAGTTTCACTGTACTACAGGTTTACTTAAAAATCCACTTATCACCTAAACTCAGTGAGTATTCATTTTGACCAGTAAATGGATTACATTCCATTCATCAAAGCATCAACATTAGTTTTTAGATTACAGATGGTGTGCAGTAACCCATGGGCTACCTGACAGATGATCCTTTAGAGACCACTAGAAGAAAGATTTGTGGCACACATTTATGATTTTGTCATATGGTTCTTCTTTCAGTTACATGAACTTTTTTTATTGTAGGAATCCTGAGCCTACCACTAGTCCCAGACCTTGGAACACTATGACTGCACTGGCTTTATTACAATGTCTCAAATGAGACCTATTTTGTTTTTTTAAAAAAAAATTTACATGGTTATTTATTTATTTTTGAGAGGAGAGAGAGGGAGAGTGGGGGAGAGGCAGAGAGAGAGAGAGAGACAGAGGTAATCCCAAGCAGTCTCTGCTCCATCAGCACAGAGCCCAACACAGCGCTCAAAACCATGAATTGTGAGATCATGACCTGAGCCGAAACCAAGAATCAGATGCTTAACCAACCAAGGCCACCTAGGAGCCCCTCAAGTGAGAACCTATTTTCAACAGAGCCAGATTTTTGGTTGTGTGGTAAAAGATACATAACATAAAATTGATTCTATCAGCTTTTAAGGGGAGAGTTCAATGGCACTAAGTGTAGTTTCATTTTTGTGCCACCATCGCCACCATCCATTCCAGAACTTTTTCAACTTCCCAAACTAAAACTCCACACTCATTAAATAATAGCTCCATTTTCCCCTCCCCTCAGCCCTTATCAGCCATCATTCTATTTTCTCACTTTGTGAATTTGATTATTCTAGGTACCTCTATACAAGGGAAGTCTTAAGGTCTTCTCTGGTGAATTTTGGGTATGATTCCTTCCTGGGCCTGTGCATGTGCTTTCTTCCCCTGATTTCACCATATGGACAATTTCTTTTAAATGTCTTAATTTCTTGGGGCATCTGGGTAGCTCAGCCAGTTAAATGTTGGAGTATTGGTTTTGGCTCAGGTCATGATCTCACAGTTTCTGAGTTTGACCCCTTCATTGGGCTCCACACTGACAGCACAAAGCCTGCTTTGGATTGTCTCCCTCTCTCTGCCTATACCCCACTCATTCTCTGACTCTCTCTCTGTCCTCTCTCAAATTAAATAAATAAACTAAATAATAATAAAAAAAGTAAATGCCTTAATCTCCCAAAAGTCTTACCCCTTTTTTTTCTCAAGGCCTTAGCCATTAGATTTCTTCTTCTCCTTCTTCTTCTCCTTCTTCTCCTCCTTCTCCTCTTCCCCCACCTCCTCTTCTTCCTCCTTCTTCTTCTTCTTTTTAAATGTTTATTTATTTTTGAGAGAGAGAGAGAGAGAAAGCATGAGCAGGGGAGGGGCAGAGAGAGACACACCCACACAGAATCCAAAGCAGGCTCCAGGCTCTGAGCTGTAAGCACAGATCCTGATGTGGGGCTTGAATGCATGGCCGTGAGATCATGCATGACCTGAGCTGAAGCTGGCCACTTAGCCAGCTGGGCCACCCAGGCACCCATGGATTTCTTAATTAGTAATTTCTTGCCTCATACATCTGAAGCTCTATATTTCCCCCTGCGATGCCAACTGCTGCCTACTGCTTCCTCTAACCTGGGATCTAAGATGTGTCACTTTTGACCATCTGCAGTCTGAGTTAGGTGACAAAGACCAGTCACACAAGCAACAGCCAAACAAGGTGATAAAACTGCAAATTCTTTCTATGCTGCTCTCTTTGGCTGCTGGAAGGGAACTGGGGACTGGGCCACTGCTTGCCCCTAACTGGGGTCTGCTGGGGAGTAGATGGCATAAGAGCAAATGAAAACACTATAAAACTTCCAACTATTTTGAAGAAGGCTTATTCTTGATTGGGCATCCACTTGGTTGCTATAGATCTTTGACCAATTTCCAGAACTGCTGCAAAGTTATTGTAGATAATTTCTAGTTGTTTATTTAAAGATTCCTTGGGGGAAGGAGTGTTTGGGGTTTTCTAGTCTGCCATCTGGCTGATGTCACTCTTCTCCAACTTAGAGATCAAATTATTGTTGTAGGTGTTTATTTAGATCATATTGAAGTAATTGGACTACTTTTTCATATTGGTCTTAGAATCCCTATAGTCAATTAACTCATTAAAAAATTCATTTAGTTTTATAAGTTTCAATTACTTCTCTAAACTTGTGCTTATTCGAGTAAACCATGGCATCTTTCCCTGAATAGTTAATGTTGCTACATTCACGTCATTCAGTACCTTCCACCTTCATCACTGGGTTACTGAAAAGAGCAGTTACAGTTATTTTGAAGAATGCTTGCTCTCCCTTTGCCAATGTATTTCATAATACCTTGATGAAGATAATGCCTTCAGTCCCCATTGGGAAAATATTTAAAGGATGATTAAGATGACAATATAATAAACCCACTCAACATAGTCTTGTTTTTATTGTTTTGGATTCCTTCATATTGTATCAGGAGTTTTCTGGCATCACAACTTAATTTTGTCTCATCCATGGTAGGATTTAACTTTTAGTCAGCTGCTTCAATTAGCACATTATATATGGAATATCCAGACTGTTATACAAATCTATAAATTTAGGCTGAATTGTTTTAAAATGATGTTCAACATTCTTGGTATAACAGTGTTAAAATCTATACTACAAATTTATCCAAGTGTTTACTTAGATGAAATTGTAAAAGCATTTCCTTCAGTTTGATGTTGTAATTGGCCGTTCATAAAGCCTCTTAGACTTTTATATGAGAGAAATATTAACCATTTTTTTAAATTCATAGTCATGTTGATTATCTGATACAATTTATAAGAAAACGTTTATATAAAACACATCTGAAATTATTTGTACAAATTTTTCAACTTATTAAATTTTGAAAACCAATTTTGTACAAATTAAACATTCTTAAAAATAAACTAAATTACCTTAAAATAGAACTAGTCACATATTTAATGTGACTGATTATTTTGAATTCATAACATATCATAATATAGGCAAAAACTGAAATGACAAATCTTACAAAATTTATCACTATTTTACTTAAACCTATTCTGAAACTCAATACCATGGAATTAATTCATTATACTTATTATTTTAAATCCTGTAATGAATATATTCTTTAATTCATTGCTAGAAATATTTTGGTATCCTTTTAGAGGTTCATAGTATTATTTCAATACTTTGGTAGGGTTGCAGAAAAATAGAAGATAACTCTTAGGCTCACCTGAGTTATTAATGTTCAGCTGTCATCTAACGGATTTTTTAAGGGGCAAGGAATCCAAAATGAAGCAAAATTATAGGTACTGTAAGTTCCAAACTCTACACATCTTTTTAATTTTTTAAAAATGTTTGTTTATTTTTGAGACAGAGAGAGGCAGACAGCAAGCAGGGGGAGGAGCAGAGACAAAAGGAGACATAGAATCCAAAGCAGGCTCCATGCTCTGAGCTGTCAGCACAGAGCCCAACACGAGGCTGGAACCCACAAACTGTGAGATCATGACCTGAGTCACAGTCAGACGGTTAACCAAGTGATCCACCCAGGCACCTTACAAACTCTACACATCTTTACATTAAGATTCCAACTGTACATCATGATCCTTTCTCCACGCACATACACACACACAAGCACACACATATCCTCATAAACACATACATACCTCTAGTTAGAATCCCTGTTTATGGTGGGAGGGTGCATTTATATTGGAAAATGCAGGTGGGAAACACTTTTTGTCATTTATTCTGCATTTAAATAAGTACAATTATTTCTTTGCATTGAAAGTTTTTATTCAACTTGCCCCTTCCCAATTTCCTGATAAACTGTTGGAGGGAAGAATACATATTTTATTTATCTTTCATTGTTTAAATTCCAAACATAAATCTAGTGTTAAATGGGTCCTCAATGACATTTAATAGAAAAATTATAAGAAAGTTCTTTTATTGGGGTTTTTGATGATGACTTATCAAATTCTTAGATCTGTAAGCATATTTTCTCATGTTAGAAATGTCTCATAACAGTAGAATCTCTTCTACAATATGGTTTCTTCTTATTTGTCTGAGCCAAACATTGAATTATGAACAATGAGGACAAAATTAGCTAACTAGTGCCTGTTTCATAGACTGCCCTCTTCCTATTCGACCTCAGTTGTAGGTAACTCTTGCTTTCTACCCACTTGGGTATGTATGAAACTTATGGTCAGTATACAATGAAATACCATCAATGGTATATATACTTGTCTAATAAAAAGTGTTTCACAGAGGTACTTGGGTGGCTCAGTCGGTTAAGGGTCTGACTTCAACTCAGGTCATGGTCTCCCAGTTTGTGGGTTTGAGCCCCACACCAGTCTCTGTGCTCTGGAATCCTCTGTCTCCCTCTCTGTCTGCCCTTCCCAGCTTGTGCTCTCTCTCTCTGTCTCAAAAATAAACATTAATTTTTTAAAAAAATATCTATTTATAAATGTGAATGATTAGACAAATTATCATTTGCTTAAAAATTTTGGACTCACTGTGGCTTCCAAGTAAGGTTTAAATAGAAACTTTCATGACACAGAATTTTTTTTTAATTTATTTTTTGAGAGGGAAACAGAGGGAGTGAGCAGGGGAGGGGCAGAGCAAGAGGTAGATAAAGAATCCCAAGCAGGTTCTACACTGTCAGCATGGAGCTCGATGTGGGGCTTAAACTCATGAACCATGACCTGAGCCGAAACCAAGCATTGGACGCTTAACCAACTGAGCCGCCCAGTGCCCCCACAGAGAAAACTCCTTACTCCAATACTGTAAGGGCAAGGATCTCAAACTCCTTAAATCTATGTCCACTTTCATAACAACAAAAAAATCTTCTGAATCATTTTATTAACAACTTAAATTTCACAATAAATAATACAACTAAAACATTTAGTTTGAAAATACTTTTCACCCATTTCCAGATTTTAAAAAACACTGTAAACAGAATGTTTCTATCCTCCCCTCTTAGAATCACTGCCTTAAAATGTTCTGTCATCTCTGGCAACCTTTCTTCTCTGGGATAGCATCCACTGTTCTTTCAACCATCCTCAAATGTCAGTAAGTATAACTTTTGTGTTAAGATTTAAATGTCCACTACAAATACATTCTTTTCCATTGTTCATGACACAGAAAGGTAAGATGCTGTTTGTATTCAGATTTACTCTGGAACCAGCCACAAAGACCTAAGTCAAGTATAAACAGTTAAAGCCTGAGTACTTACAAGATTAGGGCTGCTCAACAAAGTAGTAAAGCTATGAGAATGAATGCATAACCTTTCAGAGAATGTGTAGAATGAGAAAAGAGCTGAGAACTGAGCCCTAAAGAATTGGTGAGGAAGGCTGAAAGAGTTCTGAAGGACGGCGTGAAGTGGGAACATATTCTGCAGGCAAAGCAGGAAGTTGTATGTCAGACCCGGGGTGTGTTCAGCCAAGCTACATGCTGAGATACAGACCCCAAAAGACTTGCAATTATGTAAGTTAGAGCACTGTTCAAAAACATAGCTATGCATCTTTATTGTACCTGTAAAGTTGCATTTGTTGCCCAATTGCCAATATGTTAAATGTAAAAAAGGAAAGAAATGAAAGAAAGGAAACAAAATCCATCTCTTTCTATTCTTTTTTTTTAATTTTTTTAAACGTTTATTTATTTTTGAGACAGAGAGAGACAGAGCATGAATGGGGGAGGGTCAGAGAGAGAGGGAGACACAGAATCCGAAACAGGCTCCAGGCTCTGAGCAGTCAGCACAGAGCCTGACATGGGGCTTGAACTCACGGACCGCGAGATCATGACCTGAGCCGAAGTCGGACGCTTAACCGACTGAGCCACCCAGGTGCCCCTCTTTCTATTCTTTATACACCTTATTCCCCTCATTCATCTCAACCTCAGATTTACATTTTACTGTCAGCTTTTTGCTCCCTGAGTAAAACTTATGCCCCTCCCTTTATTTTTCACTATTCTAACAGATGGAGATGTTCCTATTTTCCTTCTTTTTAATTGTTTTTAAGTTTATTTTTTGGGGAGAGTCAGAGATAGCATAGCAGGTCAAGGCAGAGAGAGAGGGAAAGAGAGAGAGAGAAAGAGAGAGAGAATCCCAATCAGGCTCCATGCTGTCAGCACAGAGCCAAATGCAGGACTCGAACTCACTAAACCATGATATCATGACCTTAGCTGAAACAGTCAGTTGCTTAACTGAGCCACCCAGGCACCAGGTTCAGGTCGGTTCAGGTCGAGATCTCTCAGTCCTAGGATAGAGCCTCCCTCTCCACCCCCACCCCATCCCATCCCACTCTCTGTTGGGCTCCATGCTTAGCATGGATCCTGTTTGGGATACTCTCTATTCCTCTGTCTCTACTCCTTTCCCACTTGTGCATACGTGCTCTATCTATCACTCTCACTATCAAAATAAATAAATAAATAAACATTTTAAAAAACACCAAAACAAGTTACCTACATTGACATATAGAACCTTAGCTTCAGTCATTAAGTTCAGCCACTTCATTTCCCTGATAAGAAAAATTAGAACCTGGATAACAAATTGTCTCGTGCCGCCTGGTAACTCAGCCCTAAAGTGGGCTTGGACACTGCTCCTTGGATTCCAAATTCCGTTATTTTCACTGCAACAGTAACACCTATATTGTAAACAAATTTGTGACTCTTTTTCATACTACAGAAATGTTCTTTAATGACTCAGCAGAACCCTAATTCTCCCATCTTCCCTCCCCATTTTAGAGATAGACAAATCGAGATTTACAGATAAGAAGGTAACCCACGGAATATATTAAAAAAACACATAAGGATCATTCTATTTTCTAGAGCACTTTTCATGGCCAAAGTATTTTTAATTATAAGTAAGCAAATTGAAAAGAATAGAAGAATTTAAATGATGTATGCTTTTTTTAAATATATATATATCTGCGAACAGGTGCTAAAATCTGTTTAAATTCTCTGAATGGAAGTTTCTGCAGCCAAAGTCTCATTATCATAAAACCAAAGATCAAAAAGACTATGAAATATTGAGTCTGATTTAGTTTTCAAATGCAAAGCAGCAGCTGAATTAAAGCACAAGACTCCTGGAAAAACCCAGAGAGAAACAACGGACATCTTTAGTCATCGGGGGTGCTCTCAGACAATGAACACACTGATTGGATGTACAAAAATGGGGAAATTCATCATGCTCTCATTCTAATGGGTTTCAGCTCAGGAAAGTGATGTGTGGCAAGCTGCAGCAGGTCATTCTTGCACTCAGCAAAGAAAAAAGAGGTGATTGAAACTGGGAGGATATAGGTAGAAAGATATTGCTTTGCTAAAATTATACTTATTCTTTACATAACACTATTTATACAAGTTTTTCATCCAAGAAAAGTTTTCTAAACTCATATATATGTATAAATATATATGTTTATATATGAGTGTACATGCATATATGTATATGAGTGTGTGTATATTTATTTATAGGAAGGAAGGAAGGAAGGAAGGAAGGAAGGAAAGAAGGAAGGAAATTCAAACAAAGCCAGTCATGAATATATGACCCAAATAATCTCACTTATGTTATTTTTATTTAATGTGTATTTTACATTACAGATGAATGAAAATTCAAAAGAAGGACTAGTTTACATACCATAAACATATGTAAACATATGGGGGGGGCAGCAAAGAAAACTGTAAGAACTAACTTTGAAACCTTAAGACACTGAGGTAAGACAAAGAATGCTTTAAAAAATTAATAATGATATACTCTCAACTTTGATAAAGTTCAATATAAGAATAAACTCTTTAAGGATCTTTTATTGTTTGGCAAAATAATTGTTAAATGCATCATTTGTTATGTCACCTGATAGCCCTTATCCAATAATAATCATTGAATTCATTGCTAAGTTGATTCTGTTTCTTCTCAAAGCAAGAATAATTCTATCAATCTATGGAATGGAATGTATTAAGGAACAAATTGCACGTTTATCTTAAAAAGAAAAGAAAAAGAAGAGAAGAAATTAAAATTGTTCCGTGTAATTGCGGACTCCGATAATGTTTCGTTTCTTCACATTTAAAAAACAAACAAAAAAGTATGGTCAGTATTAACTCTAAGGAAGTAGTATAAGTATGTGAGAAATATTATGATGGAATTTCAGAAGAAGGAAGAAAAGACTGGCCAAGGAGAACAGATAAACTTTTAGCAGGTATATTTGAGAATAGGATAAATATTAATTATTATTATTAGCCTTGATTAAAAATATGGAGAGTAGAACAAAGGAGATTAGTTTTAAGGTTATTCTTAAATTGTACAGGCATGAGATTGTTTTTACTTTTATTTTTTAATGTTTATTGTATTTTCGAGAGAGACAGAGAGAGAGTGCACGCAAGTAGGGGAGGGGCAGAGAGAGGGGGCAAAGGATCTAAGGCAGGCTCTGCACTGACAGCAGTGAGCTGATGTGGGGCTTGAACTAACAAACTATGAGATCATGACCTGAGCCAAAGTTCCATGCTTCACTGACTGAGCCACCTAGGGGGCCCTGTTTTTTTTTTTTTTTTTCTTTTTTAACTGTTGTCTTCATGTTCCAAATGTTGCTTAGTAACTGTTTTGTTTTGCTTCTTAAAAAATAGTTTTTAAGTTCATTTATTTATTTTAAGAGTGAGGGAGCTGGCACAAGTCGGGGAGGGGCAAAGAGACTCTACACTCAGTACAGAGCCTTATGCTGGGCTCCAACTCAGGAACCATGAGATCATGACTTGAGCCAAAATCAAGAGTCGGGTGTTTAACCGGCTGAGCCACCCAGGCATCATATATATATATATATATATATATATATATATATATATATATGTGTGTGTGTGTGTGTATACACATATATATATGTAATTTTTTAGTGTTTATTTTTGAGACAGAGAGAGATACAGCGTGAGTGGGGGAGGGGCAGAGAGAAAGAGAGGAAAGCATAGAATCTGAAGTAAGCTCCAGGCTCTGGGCTGTTAGCACAGCTCTGTTTTTTTTCAGAAAATATAGGAAAATGTCAGAAAGTATAGGTTTAAAAAAATTACTAACTACCCTACCTAGCTAGAGATTATCATTGCTCAAATGTGTTGCATATCTCTCCATTTATAATTTATATTTTTTCCTCATTTACACAATGATTCAAGTCCATGTACTGAATGATCTGCTTTCCTCTGCTTCCCTATTTATAAAGTAGAGTTACAAACATTCATCACAAATTTATGAGAGTAAAATGTAAAAACCTTTAGAGCAGTGACTGGCCTTAACTAGCATGCTCAGGTCAAATAAAGAATACTTCTTTCATAACAATTATGTTATAGCTACTGCTATAAGCCAGGGCTATCCAATAGAAATAAATATGAAAATATCTACATTAAAAAGAAGAAAGATCTATAGAATAAGATAACCACCTAACTTTAAATCTCAAGGAACTAAAAAAAGAACAGCCTATGCCCAAAGTTACCAGATGGAAGGGAATAATAAAGATTAGAATGACAATAAATAAAATACGGAATAGAAAAACAATTTAAAAAATCAATGAAACCAAGAGTTGTTTTTTTGAAAAAAAAATGAAAGTGACAAGCCTGAGGTAGAGTAATGAAGGAAAAAAGAAGACAAAAAAAAAAAAAAAAGACGAGAAACATTGCAATTGATGCCACAGAAATTAAAAATATAAGGAACTATTATAAACAAATATATGCCAATTAATATGACAACCTAAAAGAAATGGATACATTCCTAGAAACATAACCTACCAGAATTGAATCAAAGAAAAGTAGAAGCCTTGAATAAATGAATAACAAATAGGAGACTGAATAATTAATCAAAACTTCTCAACAAAGTCCAGGACCATATGGCTTCCCAAGTGAATTCTACCAAATAGTTAAAGAAGAATACATGCCAAAACTTTTTTAAACTCTTCCAAAAATAGAAGAAGAGAGAACACATACAAAATTACTTTATGAGGCCAACATTACCTTGATATAGAAACCAGACAAAGGCACCTCCAGAAAACAAAGTTACAGACCAATATCCTCGATGAATATAGATGCAAAAGTTGTTAATGAAATATTAGCAAACCAAATTCAATAGCACATTAAAAAGATCATACACAATGACCAACTAGGATTTATCTCTGAGACGCAAGGATGGTTCAATATATGCAAATCAATTAATGTGATAAACCCTATTCACACAAGGGAAGAAAAAACATTACATGATCATCTCAAAAGATGCTAAAAAAAGTTCGACAATATTCAACACTCTTTCATGATACAAACTCTCAACAAATTAAATATGGAAGAAAGTTACCTCAACATAGTAAAGATCATATATGAAAAGCCTACGCTTAACATGATACTCAAGAGGGGAAAACTGAAAGCTTTTTACCTAAGATCTGGAATAAGTCAAAGATGCTCACTCTTGCCACTGCTGTTCAACATGTACCGAAAGTCCTTGCCAGAACAATTAGGCAAGTAAAATAAATAGAAGTTGTCCAAATTGGAAAAGAAGTAAAGTTCTCTGTTTACCGCTGGTGTGATCTCATATGCAACAAAAATATTGTTAGAACTAAAAAATAAATTCAATAAAGTTAACAGATAAAAAATGAATATACAAAAATATTTGCCTTTCTACATACTAACAATGAACTACAAAAAAATAAAATTAAGAAAATAATACCATTTACAAATGCCTCAAAACGAATAAAATATTTAGGAATAAACTTAACCAAGGAGGTGAAAAATGTGTTTAAAGGAGATGTAAGTAAATGGAAAGATATTCCATGTTCATGGATTGGAAGAATTAATATTGTTAAATGGCCATACTTCCCAAAGTGATATACAGAATAAGTGCAGTCCCTATCAATATTTTATTGGCACTTTATATAGAAATAGAAAAATTAGTTCTAAAATTCAAATGCAACCTCAGAGACTCCAAAGGCATCACACTTCCTGATTTCATTATATTATAAAGCTACAGCAAAGAAATATTGTCCTGGAATAAAACCTGGCATGTAGATCAACAGAATAAAAAGCCCAAAAATGAACCCACACATATAAAGTCAACCACTCTTTGACAAGGGTGCCAAAAATACAAAAAAAAGAAAGGATATTTTCTTCAGTACCTGTTGTTGAGAAAACTGTATTACACATGCAGAAAAATGAAATTGGACTCTTTATCTTACACCATATCCAAAAATCAACTCAAAATACACCAAACACTTAAACATAAGACCTGAAACTGTAAAAATCCTAGAAGAAAATATGGAGGAATAATTTCTGGACATTGATCTTTCTTATGATTTCTCAAATATGACATCAAAAGCACAGGAAACACAGCAAAAATAGACAAATGGGACAATATCAAACTAAAAAGCTCTACACAGCAAAGGAAACAAGGCAATGGTAAGACAACCTCTACATGCGGGAATTTTTTTTCAAACCATATCTGATGAAGAGTTTATATCTATAATATATAAGGAAATTCTACCACTCAATAGCAACAAAACAAATAACCCGATTACAAAAATGAACAGAGTATCTCAATAGACATATCTCCAAATGCATACAAACGGCCAACAGATACATGAAAACATCCTCAACATTTTGAGTCATCAGGGAAATACAAATCAAAACCACAATGAGTTATCACTTCACAGCAGTTGGGATGGCTGTTTTCAAAACACAAAAGATAACAAGTATTGGCAAACATATGGGGAAAAGAAAAACATTATATACTGTTAGTGGGCACAGTGCAGCCACTATAGAAACCAGTATGAATCTTCTCCTGAAAATTAAAAATAGAATTATCATATGATCCAGGAATGTCACATCTATGTATATTTTCATAACAAATGAGATCAAGATCTTGAAGAGATATCCGTACCCCATGTTCATTATTCACAAGAGCTAAGAGATGGAAGCAACTTAAATGTCTATCTTCAACTGAATGGATAAATAAAATGTGGTGTATATATCCCATGGAATATTATTGATCTTTAAAAAGAAGGAAATCCTACAATTTGTGACAACATGGGTAAACCTGGGTACACCAAGTGAAATAATCCAGACACAAAAGGACAAATATCACATGAGAGCACTTATATGAAGAATCTAAGAGGCATAGAAACAGAGAGTAGGATGGTTTCTAGGGACTGGAGGGATGGGGGAAATGGGGTGGTATTAATCAAAGGGTACAAAGTTTCAGTTATACTGGATGAAAAAAATCCTAGAGGTCTAATGTACAGCATAGTTCCTGCAGTTAATAATACTATATTGTCTAGGTCAAAAACTTGTGAGAAGGGTAGATCTTTGTCTAAGTGTTCTTATCACACACGCAATAATAATCATGAATAAAGAGGGTAGAGGGAAACTTTTGGAGGTGATGGATATAAAGCATAGATTTTTGGTGAAAGTTTCATGGATGTATACTTTTCTCCATGCTGTATACATTAAATTTGTATACCTTTTTATGTGTCAATCATACCTCAATAAAGTAATTTAAAAAAGAAATATGTGTCACAATTATGAGCCACTTATATCATTTTAACTTTTTTTTTTACCAACCACACTTAAAAAGTAAAATGAATCAGATAAAAATGTATAATAATATATTTTACTTAAACAAATATATCCATAATATTATAATTTTCACATTGGATAAATATGAACGTTATTAACGTATTTGACATACTTTTATACCAAACATTCAAATTTTGATGTGTATTTTGTACAAACAGCAATCCTCATAGGGAGTAACCACATTTTTAAGTGTTAAGTAGCTTCATACGGATAATGGTTGCAGTTTTGGGTCGCAGAATTTTTCCCACTGATGATAAAGCACAAAATGAAACAGATACAGTCCGCATCTTCAAAGCAGATAATACAGAAAATAAACAAATAAACATGAAAAGGCCAAAAAAAAAAGGGATAAAAGACCCAATCAAATACAAATTTATCACCATGTCCCTGAAGGAAAAAAAAAAAAAAAAACAAAAGACAAAAAACAAAACAAACAAACAAACAAAACAAGACAGGAAAACCTGGTTGATGTGACTAAAATATACTGAAGGAGGAAATGGAAAGGGGAAATTTAGAGAGGGGAAATAGTGAAGTTCAGTAGGGTCTTAGCCCTCAAGATAGGATGTTTGGGCTTTATTCAGTTTGCCATGAGAGTCACTAAAGGGACATGAGCAAGGGGATGACAGGATCTGCCTTGTGATTTAGGAAGGAAATACTGACTATTGAAGAATGAGTGAGCTACAGTGTGGGAGTGGAGAAAAAGCAAGTGGTTTAAACAGTAATTTGTTTTCTCATAATTCTGGAGGCTAGAAGTCTAACATCAAGGTGTTGGCACATTGGTTTCTTCTGATGACCTCTTTCCTCAGAATTTGTGATCTTTTTTTGGTTGTCTCCACATGGTCTTCCCTCTGTGCCTATACCCTAATGTCCTCTTCTAAGGAACCCAGTCATACTGGATTAGAAACTACCCATAGGACTTCATTTTATTCAATACCTCTTTGAAGGCAAGCCCTGTCTCAAAATATGGTTATATCCTTAGGTACTGAAGGTTATGACTTGAACATCTGAATTTAGGGGGAGGCACAAATCAGCCCATAATAAGCATCAATAAATATTTCAAAAGTGTTCTGTGGAACACTTTTGGGTATTCTGATAAGAGATACGATCCTGACTTCCCAATCAAGTTGTCCCATGAACCATCTCTTAGATATTCTTTCCATTCACCCACATATACACTTTCCCTTTCCTACCAACTTATTAAATGCTACCTGCCTTTTAAGGCACAGCTCATGTGCTATGTCTCTTCCCAAGATTTGGGTTGAGAACTAAGTTTATCAAAATCCATGGCACATGGCTTCTTCCTGCACTTTTCTTTCCTTCTCTCTCTCCTTTTTCTGTTTCTATTTTTTATCTCTTCCCTTTCATTCCCTTTAACCCTTCCTTCCCTTTAATTTCCACTTTCACGTTTCTACCTCACAAATATTTTCTTGAGTTCATAGACATTACTTATCAATTATAAGATAGTTTAACTAAAGAAATTTATCTTTTTAAATATTTAAATGTTTATTTATTTTGAGAGAGAGAGAGAGACTGCAAGTAAGTGGGGGAGGTGCAGAGACACAGGAACACAGAAAATCCCAAGCAGGTTCCTCATAGCCAGCACAGAGTTGAATGTGGGGCTCGAACCAATGAACTGTGAGATCATGACCTGAGCTGAAATCAAGAGCTGGAGACTTAACCAACTGAATCACTCAGGCATCCCTAAACAAAATTTATAAAATAATAGAATTACCACACATAACCCAACTTCCTGACAAGTTTATGTTGCTTACTGAATGACTATAATATCTCTAAGAGAAATGCTATGATGATTCTTTGATCTCACATAGTAATTTGCTCAATATAGGGGAAACCATTAGGTTTTAATGGAAATACTACTTAGAATAATTGTTTTAGTGATAGTATCAATAGTAATAGAAATCTTTGAACTATAGGGGCACCTAGGTGACTCAGTTAGTTAAGCATCCAACTCTTGGTTTCAGCTCAGATCATGATCTCATGGTTTGTGGGTTTAAGCCCCATGTCAGGCTCTGCAGAGCCTGCTTGGGATTCTCTGTCTTCCTCTCTCTCTGCCCCTCCTCTTTCTCTGTCTCTCTTTCAAAAATAAATAAATATTAAAGAAAGAGAAATATTCCAATTATAATCTTTTCTTCATAAGAGGAAATCTCACGCCATCAGGAACAGGACATTCACTTAAATTCTGGCTCACAAACCTATGATCAATTATGTAGCAAATTATCGTACCCTTAGTTATTGTGTTCCTTTCTCTTGTTCGGAATCCTACTGAAATCAAAGCTCACATCCTCTTCCAGAAATGCAGTTTTCTTTCAACTCTAATTTCCCACAAAGCACCATAGCAGTTTGAGCCATGATTGTATTTATCATGTACTGCCCTTCATAATACCTACCTTAGCTATTATCTCCTTTCTAAACTTGTAAGGTCTTGAGGATGTGATCTAAATTCTATGTATCTTTATATCCATTACTGTAAAAAATATTTATTGTTAAATGAATAAATACAAAGTATTGACAACTGAAAATTTTCTCTTTTCATACTCACCTATGCATTGTTACAAGCCCATAAAAAGATATAGTTTTGACATAAAAGTTAGGAGAGTTTTTACTTTGTTTGTTTAATATAATGAGAAAGAGGAGGAATAGTATTGTGACAGAAATAATCAATAATAATATATATTGACAATAGCTGATTATATATGACCATCTATAACTATATATATAACTATATATAACTATATAACTTTATAATTGTGTAACTATATATATATATCTATATCTATATAGATATATATATCTGCCTGATCATAGCATGCGGCTGTGAGTTATTGAGAATAATCTGTTATCAACTCAACTACTGAATCCTTGACAGTTGACACATAGGTGAAATGAAAGAACAGTTATAGAGTTTATTAAAATTAATGAGGACTTTTTTTAAAGTGATGTTTGACATGGGTATTTACCAGATCATGAAATAGAACTGATTGATGTATTAATGGACTGAATAAATAATTCATTTGTTCATTCAAAAATATTTAAAAGAGAATTCTGTGAGCTAGACACTGGAGATATAGCAGGGGACAAAAAATAGGATTTTACCTTCATGGAATTTATATTTTATTGGTGTTTGCAGACAAATTAATGAATAAGAACATTGAAATTAAGAGTAGTATTAACTTTCATTAAGAAATAAGCAATTTGATTATGTCACCAAAAAGGATTATTTGTTGAGAGATACTCCAGCAGAATAATCAGAAACTGCTCTCTGAGATGACATTTATTTGTCCTCAAGGTTCAAAATGGTGAGTTTCATTAAGATTTGGAAGGGAAGAATTGACCAAACAATTATGCAGACACTGCTTCTCTATGATGGTCAAGAAGTTAGATATTTTCTATGTGGAGAAAGAAATTTGCCTTATTAAACATGACCACAGTATGCAGTGCAATAAAAAGGCCATAAAATCTTAGTGGCATACAATAAGAAGCTTTTACTTAGCTTAGAAATCTGTGGAAGTACCCCCATGTCTCTCATCCTCCTGGGCCCAGCAAGCTTGGCTAAGTACATTCTTATGAATCATAACAGGGGAGCAAGTGAATAAACTAACACTCACAAACCCATTTCAAGCTGATGCCCAATTTGATGCGATGCCATCCAGTTGCCCAAAGTCACCTACATTGTTGAGCATAATGTCCAAGATGGGGTAAGTTCACTCCTTCTAGAAAGGTCAGAGAGCAGTATGGATATTTCTGAATAATATGATCTACCAAGTAAGGGGTGCATGGCTGGCTTAGTCCGTAGACCATGAGATTCTTGATCTTGGAGTCATGAGTTCTGGTCCCACATTGGAAGTAGAGATTACTTAAAACATAATCATAACAACTACCATGTAAGTGAGAATAACGGTAAAATTTTAAGCATCCATTAACATCCAAAGGCAGCCCTTATGTATCTTTCATGTTGCCTTTACTATTTTATGTTATTTTACTACACAATATAAATGCATGCTATTATCCTTACAAGAAACAGGGAACACTACATAAAGCCATAGGCACCATTGTGGTTAGATTTCAGGTACGTAGGTGTATCTTTAAAGAACAACCTCTTATTCACAGTCCTGAACAGATTGCAAGACCTCAGTGTTTTCCCTCCTTCAGTGTGAGAAAACTTCAAATTTCTAACAAGGTTTGAGTTGATAGTAAGAAGTTCTCTAATCACTTATAGTGGCTTAGTTATTATTCACTATCCATTTAGTGATAAGAAACTAATACTTGTTTGAAAACATATTCTTCTTTATCACTGGATTTGAACAGAGAAATGGCTTACTGTATGTGACACTTCATATTACATAAAAACTGTAATAAAATTTATGACATTTCGAACAGTTAAAGTTAGAATAAGTCATTGCTAATATTCAGTAATTTTTTTTAAGGCTGCCAGAGTGAAGCATAAATTTTAAATTGTTATGCAAAATAAGTTTATGGCTTTAAAATTAAGAGTTAATAAATGATATAATATGTGAGTAAAGATGAAGTAAAACTTCAAAAATTAAAAGATTAGTTAATGTTTCATTATTTAAGGCTACAAGTCTCAAAGAGGCGTTTGTAATCTAATGTTACCAAACACCCAGGATTTGGACGCCTGGGTGACTCAGTTGGTTAAGCGTTCCACTTCAGTTCAGGTCATGGTCTAGTGGTTCGTGAGTTCAAGCCCCACATAGGGCTCTGTGCTGGCAGCTCAGAGCCTGGAGCTTGCTTCAGATTCTGTGTCTCCCTCTCTCTCTGCACCTCCCCCACTCACACTCTGTCTCTCTCTGTCTCTCTCAAAAATAAATAAACATTAAAAAAAATTTAACCCCCAGGATTTAGGTTCAATATCTTCAAAAATAAGGCTACATTACAAAATTAGTAGAATTTATAAGAATATTGTTAAGGGGGGGGCTCCTGGGTGGCTCTGTTGGTCGGGTCATAATCTCATAGATTGTGAGTTCGAGCCCCACATCGGGCTTTGCACTGACAGTGCAGAGCTTGCTTGGGATCCCCCTCTGTCTCACTCTGCCCCTCCTCTGCTTGCTTGCCCTCCCTTTTGTTCTCTCTTTCTCTCTCAAAATAAATAAAATAAACATCCAAAAAGTAAAAACAAAAAAAAAAATATTGTTAAGGTAACTTTTAGCTCGTAAGTCAAACTATTACAAGTCCCTTGGTAGGGATCCAGACCTAAAAACGGTAGACAGTTGTAGTACAAATTGAAGTCACAAGAGGGTAGTCTTTCCACAGGAAAATTTTAATAGGTTGTTTGTTTTCCTGTTCTATTAGCATTTACACTATTAAATTTCAAATTCTAGGGACTATGTTGTTTGAAGTTAGAAATTAAGAGCTATGATTTTTATAGCAAAAGTATTTAAAACCATTTTGCTATGGGATAACATAACAAAATGAAATAAGTGGGGACAGACCATGATACATTTGTAATCATAACATACTATTTCAGTAGTTAAGATTTCTTGTCTAAATAAGCAACATTTATCTAAGTAAATACATTTTCAAAGAATGGCATATTTGTGGAATTTGGGGGGAAAACAGAGAATCTCAAATCATAACAGATTCCATTAGTTTGGGTTAATTATCTTCTCTCTTTAGAATAAATGTACAATTTTTTCCCCACTCATTTGCTACATGATTGGTTTTGTTTTGTTTTGTTTTTGTACTCAAGTGCTTGGTTGAAAATAGTATCTACACCAAGAGAAAATTTGTATTCCTTTGTTGTCTTTAAATTTGGGCAGTCCAGTGTGTGAAAGGTCTACTGCAGCATAAAATAGGAGATGTGAATTCTCATCCGAGATCTAGTACTAATTACTTGAACAGTATAATTTATGGAAACCAACGTATTTCACTGATTCCTTCAGTTGTTTTACCTATAAAATGAAGATCTTGAATATCTATACTTAGAGAGGTTTCCTTGACTTTTTTTCCTCATTCTTTTGTCTAACATTGGTATCTTCACGTTTTTACATGGTGAAGAAAATCATAGAGAGCCAGAGTTAATTCATTGCTGTACCTGATTCAGCTGTATTCTAGATTTGTTTTCGTAAGGATATTGTTTCTTCATGGAGCAGATTTAAGTGCCAGTTGATTTCAAACCAATAGTGTTTAAAAGTCCCTTGGTTTATCTTATTTTTCCCCACTGTTCCTTAAAATTCTCACTCAAAGCATGAAAGAGCATAGGAATCAGGACTTCAGATCAAAGTAAAATGAGAGATTAAAAACGGCTTTGGTCTTGGCTCAAAAGCCCATCCCAGGAATTATAGGTACTAAGACGAGTGGAGTAAATTATGTTATAATCTATAATGTCAGCCCTGGACTTACTCAAATTCTGCCCTTAGCATACTAAGCAATGAATTTCTGTTTATGAAAAAGTTGAGTAAGGGGACCACGTGTGGGGGTTATCTGGTGGTAGCATCCACCAATCCATACTTGCTGAAGATCAAGGCGACAGTTTCAGGAGCTGCCCTCTTCTTCAGCAAGTGTAGTGTGGGAACAAAAGACGATGAAAGAATGACCTTTCCAGCTCTAGGGACATGATTCTTCAGTCAGGGCTGTGCGAATAGCTGGGCTTCTCGACTGGAGCTTCAAAACAATATCTCAAACTCAATTCTAATTAGCGATAAAAGAGCTATTTACCTGGAAATTATGTTGTTACGCAGGTGTGTTGCGCCTGGAAAAGCCATTCTACCACTCAGCTCAACAATGTGCATATGTTCATCTTGTTTGACTTGGTTTATGATTATATGCAGTAGTGTTGCCAAATAAATTGTTTTCAAAATGTTAACTACCTTCTGCAGAAAAATGGTTTGCTGTCTTTTTAGTATATGGTTTTGCTTCATTCATTAGACAATCTCTGTCCTCAACATTTCCCCAAAGACAGAACTGTACAGAATCTCAGTCTCTCACTCTCAGTGAGGATAGAGAATGGGGAATCAGAGCATAAAAATGGGTAGTAGGGACCCCTCTTTACCAGATAGAAATTTTGCTTCTCTGTTCTCCCCGTTCCTCTTCTTGCTTAAGGCTAAGGAGGCAGATAAAAGAAAGGGAGCAGAGGGACTATAGGGATGCGGTACATCAGGCAGGTGGCGAAAAGAACCCTAAGGTACTCTGTGGACTCACAGAACCAGAAGGAGATGCTAATGGTCAGAGATTTACATAGTGTTGCCTCACTGACAGGAACAATGTGGGGTAAGGGACCTATTAGAAGATCTTTCGGTTATTTTCCTCACTAACAGGCAAGAGACTAAATAAAGCAGGCAAGGAAGGGAACTAATATTTACCTAGTCCTACCTGTATGCCAGGCACTCTGTCAAAGCCTCAAAACAACCCTGAAAAGTTGATGCCATTATCTCCATTGTTCAAATGGGAAACAAAGATGTAGAGAACTTGAAAAATTTGTCAAAGGTCACACATCTCATTAGCGCCAGAACACAAATTGAAACCCAAGTATGTGTTATTCAAAGACCAAATATCTAAAATAGTTTTAAGAACTCTATGTTGCTTTTCAAAAATAAGGAACTAACCAGCCCTCACCGACCTATTCTCACCTTTTCCATACCATGTTTTTTTGTCTAGATGTCTTTAATGGTATTTTTCTTTTTGTTACAAAAAAGAATAACAAGTTCTTTGTCAACGAAGGCCATTCCGGAAGCAGGCCACCTCAGTTTCAATGAGGTTTCTTTCTCAATAATATATTTCCCTTTTTTCTTCTTGGTAGGGAAAGTAAAAAATGCTTCATGAATATGCAGAAAGGGAGATGTTCTGATAACTACTATCACTCACCTATAAAGCAATATTCGGTGAAATTAAGGAGTTGGAGCATTCTGAAAATAACAAAACTGTGGAACAAAGGACACCTAATGCATTGAACTGGTATTTAAAATGCCCGTAGGCCCTTAGCTCAGATCTCATAAATATATGTCATACATCAAGTCATCTCTGATTAAAATTCTCTGCTTTATAAAACATACCTTTATCAAGAATTTAAAAGTATTTTAATGATATAAGCTTTAAAGAAATTCCTAGTCTGAACAGCAGAAATCTGACATTTGCCAAATCCATTTGATATTGTCTTCTTCCCAAAGCAATAAAAAATAATTGTAACAGACAAATAAAAATAAAGCCTTCATAAGATATAATGTAAGGACTAAATGAGCATGTGTCAGAGGCAATGAGAATGAACAGCAGTCAGCCCTGACCTCTTTCCTTTGCCTAGAGTCTCAGAGGGGTATTCTTCTTCAATGGCAGTTTATATTCCACTGGGGCATTTTGGGGAAATTCCATTTTCATTCTAAGAAAGTGGAATAAATATATTTTATTAAAAACATTTAGTACTTTTAATAAAACTACGTATATTATAGGTAGAATGAACTTAGAAAACACTGTGTTCAATTAGGAACATAATTCAGAAGAGGTTAAAGAATCTTCAGTGCTTCTCCAAAGGAGGTTAGTTTTGCTCAAAATTTAGAGTTGATAAGGCTCCCTTATGTTTACCGGTAAACGACTACCACCAAACTTCTTTCATTTCTTGAAAGAGTTGGCTTTAAAAAAGAGCCTTGGACTGGCTATTCTAAACATATTCATTAAGTTACAAGGTTATCACTAAAGTGTTGTGTTTGTGTTATCACACACACAAATACACTTGAGTCTGGCACTTATTGTTATAAAGGCCTGAAATCCAATAGGATCTTTCTATCTGGGTAGTTGGAGACTTTTGTAGTGGGTGGGGGGGGGGTCGCATCAATTTTCAGTGTAAATGTATTAGGCAGATTCCTTAGCAAAAAAATAGAAAGAGAAAATGATTTCCTCATTCAATGGTTCTCAGCCTTGACTCCATTCAATATCTGAGAAGCTTTTTAAAATCCTGGGTCCTGAGTTCCACTTGAAGAAAACCTTGTCTAATTTGCCCGTACTATGTTCTGGGGTTTAAAAAATCTCGGGTGATTCTAATGTGCAGCCAACGTTGAAGCTCACAGCTTGCCTTAAGTTCTGTGACAATCAAGACTCCCTGTTACTTCCATGGCACTTGAGCTCACCAATCCAAGAGGCTGCAGAAAAGGACCATCTCAGACTTTCTCTAAAGTCCAGTCAAAAGCTGGGGAGACACTCCCTCCTCATCTATGACTGTACTGTAAAACAATTCTGTCTCATGTTTGGACTGACCCATGAGTGAGTGACCACGTTTCTTTGAGTTAGGGGCTTTCAGTCATGAAAAAACAGTGAAAAATCCAAAATATCTCATTGCCCCCACCCACTGGCCCAGCATCTCTCTTTCCTTTAATGTTCTGTCTCAGACTTTAATCGGATGCTATCATAGAATTCTCCACAAATTCCGATTGTTTTATTAATCTGCCTGTTCATTTGACTGAGTGTTTTCTCTCATGATACAGTGTAATCTTTGAGAGCAAGAAATTTTCTTTTGATTCCTATCACCTCAATACCTTGCCAAGTACACAGCTGACCTCCAATAAAGACATTTTGTTTATATAAATAAAAGAATGATTACATGACAGAATTGCACACTAAGAAACAATAAGTTTCTTAGATCTCCCTCCCAAAACAGCACCAGCTCCGTGTTCCTTACAAAGTTGCACTTTTGAAATAAGAGTATGCAACAGTGAGGGAGGGAAAGGAGCAGAAGGTAGGGCAGACCCTGATGAAATCTACTGTTTCTGCAGCTGGTGTCTTACTTTACCTTCAGGACTATGCAGAACATGTTTTAGATTTAATGTGTGTCCTTTTAATGTACTCTGATATAAGTAGCGGGTGTTGAGGCTATTATTTCTGCTTTAGGAAAATTCATGAGGAAGGAAGAGTCAATCTTGTAGGTCAAATATGGAAACCAAGGAATTATCCTATAACATGTCCCCCAGGCAGGAGGAAAACAGGCTCAGAAGTTTTAATAGACCCTTCCAATGGATCAAACATTGGTAGTTATAGTCTAATGGTATTGTGCTATTACAGATCTTTTTCCAGAGATTTTTAAATGACAAGAATTTCCACCATGGTTGTTTTTCTTAATATCCCAAAGCATAATATATGGACAGAATTTAAAAAGAAAATGTATGCATTATTAAGCAGGGGATATGGATCTATTGTGTATGTTTGTCAGTTCATGTATACTTATATATGTATATATAAAATTTTGTTTTATTTGCTCTATGTAATGTATATAATGAATGCATGTATGTGTATATATGTGTATATAAAATTATATACGTATATGCATGTGTATAATTATATAATACATGTATGTATGTATAATTGTATAATATATACATATATGTGTACACACAGACACTCATACATATATACACACATACTTACACACAGATATATCTATATCTGAATCTATATCATCTATCTACTATCTATGTATGTATGTATGCATGTATCTATCCATTTATGTATATAAAATTGACTCTGATATACCAAGAATTTTCATATACATTATGTGTTTTCTCATCTTATACAAATAAGGAAACTGAGCTTAAACATTCTGAAATATATTGTTTACTATCACTGATGCTAAGAAGGAGGAGAGACAGATATTTATTCAGAATTCCAATTATATTCTCATTACAGTATCTCATAGTTTCTTTGAAGATTTGTAAAGGGAAATGACTTAAAATATAGTTTATTAAGAATATGTCAAATCTTTTTTGGCAGTACAAGTCAACACAGTCCAACTTCCCAGAAATAAATCCAGATGAACAGAATATTTTTAGGTTTAATCTTATTGGTATAAAGGTATATCCGCAAATAATAAAATAGTTTAAATTTCATGAGGTATTTTTATGTAGCATATTTTTCATGAATATAAGTTTTGCTCATTATAGTAGAATACATAAAGTTAAATAAGCCAAGAACTCTTTTCTTTCCAAAAAAAAAAAAAAACCCAAAAAACTGACACTACTACATTAATGATGCCTCATATTGGCAAATGATATATGGAGCCTAATGACCTCCTAGTAAAAAATCACTTGTTTTTTTTCTTAAGCATTATTTTTGTTGCTCTTAATGAAAAAAATAAGATAATTTGTGATAAACAGGGATATAGAAATGAGAACAGAGGTCAAGGAGTGATGACAGAGTTACTACCCAAAACTTAAATATTCTCTAGTAATGGTGGAGCATCTTTTTGGATAAGATATTATTCTATAAGTGAGGAAAAGACATAAATATGTTGATAATTTGGAAATTACGTTTTTTTTCTCTTACAAAAATTAGAGGAATAGAAATATATATAATAACAATGGACTGAAATGACTGGTGTAAGTTTGTGCTTCAAGTTACTTCGAAATGAATGCCCTTGCAGATAACATACACTCCGTACTTCTTCAAATAACTAAATTTGGGAGAAAACATCCTAATGGTGGCACCCTTAGGAAAACCTACTTATTCTGCCATACCCATAGTGTTCATCATACCCATAATCTCATTATCAGGATGTTCAATATAGAAAGGGTAGAATATTTATATCCAAAATATAGGACCAAGTAAAAGTTTTTATATATAGAAAAATGGTTTTTAAAAATGTTCATTGTGAATAAGTTTCAAAAGCCTATTGCCGACCGTATTGACCAAAATACGGTAAGATTTTGATACAATTCTATACAATTTTCTGTAACCATCCTGTTTTTTTTTCCTGAGTAACTGCTAGTTCTGGTATCATATGCTAACCTAAACACTACGGTGCATTCAGTCGAATCAAATCTGATACACATACTCACATACATATGTTTGATATGCAAAACCTTACGATTAAATCTCTTCAAGTGTTAGAGTGCTGGTGGTAGATTCAGAACGCTGTATATTCTCTAGTAATGATGAATAACAGAGAATATAATTTCGATGTCTGATTGCTTGTATTTCTTTCTAACATACCCTGTTATTTCTCAAAAGAGATAAGGCAAAGAAAGCAAGGAAAATAGGATAGCAATAACATTTTTGCATGAAGAAAATTAATCAGTCAATCACGAGAATAAGAGTTTTCATAACACCGATTAGGTCATCCTGTCAACCCCTGAGGGCTGGTGTAGGATTGTCACTTGAAATCTCTTTTCTGATTCTTTATCAAAAACTGTTCCCCAAAGTGTCAAATAGAAGAGTATTGCCTCTGATATATTAATGTTCAGTGCTCAGAATAAATGCTATTAATATTCATTGCAGCAGAACTTTCATTGTTATCATGGTCAGAGAGCATTTGAAATGTTTTAGGATGACTGCTAATAAGAAAATCAGTAGTTCTGAGGGCATTTATTAGTTGAATAAAAATTCCCCATTTGAAACCACAAAGGTTTGTTAGAATACTTCTCTTGTTTGTTTATTCATTTGTTGAAAGACACATTTCAGACACTGCAGGCCTCATTCTACAAGAGCTTTCAAAAAAGTATTACCAATAAATATCAACTTTAAAAACACAGAAGTGAAAAATACAAAATTGAAAATCTGTGGACAAAGCAGTAAAAGGCCAAACTTGTTCATAACAAAGAAAGGGTGGGAAACCTTACAGATTCAAGGCCTGGTAAAAAAAAAAAAAAGGTTTTCTGAATTGGCTTCAAATGAGAGTATCATGTAGTGATGCTAAACAGAAGTCTTTTATGGGCTCAGCCAGGAAACTCTTATGTTGTATGACTCTAGGCTTCCCAGTATGTACGACTATCTCGTTTTCTCATTTTCACACCATTAAATATGATATCGTTTCTGAGTACTACTATGATTCACTTGCGAACCTCTCAGCATTTCTTCTTTTAAAAATTCCCCTTCTACTATCTATATGTCATATTTCCCTTGCAGTTTAAGATGAGATAATTTCATGATAATTTCAAGTATCTGTTTCATCTTAATATAACTACTGTAATTTTGATGATTTTTTAAAACCACACAATTTCCATATTCATCTGAATTTTTTAACTGATGTATACTTTAATTAGTCTAAGTGTTCTTTCAAAGTAGTATCTGCATAAAATATGATTGTGTGTGGTTTACCATGTTGTAAAGTTATATAGATAGCCACATCATAAAATAATCATGGATGATAGCAATTGGTTACTTCTAAAATAATATTGAAATGTTAGTTTAAAACAGTCTGTATTTAGTTTCAGATTTTTATAAAACATCAACCAAGATGTAGGCTCAGTGTTGCAGATGAAGTTACAGCTATATAACAGTGGTACAGTTAGTCCTTATACATATGGTAAGATATAGACCATGATATGCATATGTGGCTCCTCCCCAAACTAATGACATTCTAGGCAGGTTACCTGAGGCCATGGACCTCTCTGGCCTGGTGCATCTTCTTTCCATCTGGGTTATATCAACAATGAAATCATAGATTTCCTTGCTAGAGGAACTAAGGCAGCATTGGGAAGCTGCAACTGTTTACTTACATACATGTTTATCTCTTATACCAATAGCCTAAAAATACTTTTACTTCTTTATGCTCTAAAATATTGTTCCAAAAACTACTGTGCAAAGAGTAATATACATAATATACATATAATACATATATAGTGTATATAGACAATATGCATATCATACACACATAGGTATATGTATATATAGTATATATAATACACAACATATAAAATGTATATATATATATATTTCATATTTCTAAATATATTTCTACATTTTTATATTTTTCTTTAAGTTTAAATCTTTGCAAATGAAAGTGGACTTCGTTTTGTGAGACCAAATTTATGTACACAGAACTGGTTTTAAAAAAACCCAAAATTATTGGGGCGCCTGGGTGACTCAGTTGGTTAAGTGTCTGACTTCAGCTCAGATCATGATCTCACAGTTCATGAGTTCGAGTCCCGTATCCGGCCCTGTGCTGATGGCTCAGAGCCTGGAGCTTGCTTCAGATTCTGTGTCTCCTTCTGTGTCTGCCCGTCCCCTGCTCACTCTGTCAAAAATAAATAAATGTTTAAAAAATTTTTTAAAAAAATATAAAATTGATAAAATACAACATTTCTATAAAATAAGAAATCACAACAAAATAAGATTAAAACAAAAAACTGGTCAGCAATACAAACAAAAAAATATCCAGGAGAATAGCATATTTGTATTAGTTTACTGCCTGATACTCATCTGTAATACTGTTTCTTATTTCAATATTGTTGGCAGCATACTTTTTGATCATGTCATCATATTACTATGATTTTGTAATTCTTTCCACAGAGAAAAGAAAGACAATCAATCGTTCTTTCAACATAGTTGGTCAAAATTTATTTTCTATTATTTTGGTTGGGATACACAGTACATGTGACTTTACAAAGATATATACTTACTATTTGTGGTACTGCAAAGTTTTTATTCTCTACACCCCCAATTCTAAAATGTCTATTTTATATAATTCCCATGGAATTTAAATGTTATGGTATATTTCTTCTCATCAAAATGGCATTCATTGTCAAGAGTAGGAGAAGATAATTTCTGTTTGAAACAGACATCAGTAAGTATCTTCTACTAACAACTCTATAAATCTAATGACTGGAGGAATTTTTCTCAGACTTGCTTCTGGCTCTTGACTTCTCAAACCTTGTTTCTTCTCCATTGTCCACATATTTCAAGTGCTGGATGCACTTGAATTGCTCATATTGTAATATGACTCTAGCCTTGTAATGGTAATGATGAGTTGTCACAGTGGGTGGTAAGAAGACCCATGAAAGTCATTTTTACAGTAGAACAGCTAACAATAATATCTCTACACAAAGTGAGTTTGGATTATATACATGTATTGCACTAAGTCCAAACTAAATGTATCACTAACTCAGTTTCCTCTTTGATTGCAAAATTTCCAAAGCGACTTTAAAAGTATACACAGGGGCGCCTGGGTGGCACAGTCGGTTAAGCGTCCGACTTTAGCCAGGTCACTATCTAGCGGTCCGTGAGTTCGAGCCCCGCGTCGGGCTCTGGGCTGATGGCTCGGAGCCTGTTTCCGATTCTGTGTCTCCCTCTCTCTCTGCCCCTCCCCCATTCATGCTCTGTCTCTCTCTGTCCCAAAAATAAAAACGTTGAAAAAAAATTAAAAAAAATATATATATATAAAAGCATACACAGAAAAGATGCAATGCAAGGTAAGTAGAATTGGAATGTGACAGAGGTCTTAAACAATTGCGCTTAAATTAACTTGTTTTTGAAAATTTAATAAGAACATATGGCTTTACAAACATGTTGTTAGAGCCTCCCAGGCTGGGGAAAAAGGAAAAAAGCCTGTGCAAATAAAACAAGGGCCCTGAACTTAAGCTTTATCAGGCCCACAGTAAATTCAGCCTCTAATTGCAAATATTATGGTTTTTAGCCTATTGTATATATTGACACTTTTAAATAAATAGTTAACATCTCTTTTAAATATACCAAAGGAATCTAAACATCATGCTGGCTCAATACTACCATAGTTATTTAAAAATATACAAACTCTTCTTTTAGATACTATATAATGTTTACTTTTCTCCTTGAGCTAATATTTTTTTCTTGTTTTCCCCAAGAGAATTTTACCTTAAAAAAATATAATTAATGTTGGATGTAATTTTATCAAGGTTCTCTAGACTTCTCAAACTTAAAAATATTGCATACAAAAATATGTATGTATTTAGCTTTTGTTTACTTTTTTCTGATTCTATAAGTTTGTACATAAAAATATTATGAAAGGTTTTTTATAAGGGTGCCTGCGTGGCTCAGTTTGTTATGGATCCGACTCTGGATTTTGGCTCAGGTCATGACCTCACAGTTTGTGAGTTCAAGCCCCGCTTGGGATTCTCTCTCTCTCCTTCTCTTCCCCTGCCCTTCCCTGGCTCTCTCTCTTTCTTGAAATAAATGAATAAACATTAAAAAAAGAATTTTTAATCAAATGAAGTTATTATTATTTGTACATGCTTGTTCAAAACAAATGTAATACATATTTTGATAAATATTAAATTTTATAAATGCATCTTTTAATGAGATAGCTTTTTCAGAAATCAGTGAGTGAAAGTTACTTTTAAAAGGAGGCACTGTTTAGCTTCCAATCGTTTCTTACTTTTCTTTTTTATAAATGTAAACACTATCAAATCCTTATAATAAAAGCAATATGAGAATAGAAGGAGGTCGGTTATAGTAATTCCAATTATTGAACTCTTTCTGATTTGTATGGGCTTCAAATCCCAATTTGAAAAAGAATTTGTTTTTCAGCCATTCAAGTCATGTCTTTCTCAGTTTCTTATTTCTGCTTAAGTAAACCAATAAACAAGTTTTTTCAAGGCACCTGGCTGGCTAAGTCAGAGGACTCTTGATCTCAGGATCATGAGTTTGAGGCCCATGTTGTTTGCAGAGATTATGCAAACAATCAAACAAACAAATAAACAAATAAATAAATTCTGTCAAGAGTTTTCCATGATTATTATTATTCTATTGTTATTTACTCTATTAGTTGAAGGCAACTTTTTATGAAGCTAAAATGATCAATACAACTTCCATATAATTGGAAGTGGTAAATGTTAGGAATTTTAGTATATAATTTTTACAATAATTTAGGAATAAAAAAAAGTTGGCCCATTAAAGCAACCCAATCTCTCTATAATATATCTGAATTCTAACATCCAAAATGATCCCATTTCAAATGCCAGGTTTTTCCTTTTACAGAAGTGCATGTAAGAAAAAGAAAAGACATTATGCTTTGCTGCCAGTTTAGTGTAACTTCACTAAAGGGATCTTCTCAGACATCAAATTTTATACTATACATTATTTGATTCCCTCAACCTTCTTACACCCTGAGGTACACGGTTTGGGATGGTTGGGAACTACATCAGTCTTTTATTTTTTAAATCAATTGTAAAATGTTAGGTGGGAGAGGAGAACTGGTATGAATTCAAATCTCGAGTATATCCTCAAGCAGAACAATTTTACAGAAGAGTCTGCATCAACATTGCAAATACAGGTTAGAAACTTTCCACACTCATCTTGGAAGTTTCTTCTCACCCATTTTGAACACTTATATCTTACTTCCTTTCCACTGACTCTTTAGATGATAGACTGAAACCAATCAAACTCTGAACTCTTAGCCATCTCTCTCTCAAATCTTTAAATCCAAACAACTCATTTGGCTTTGACCTTGCTAAACATATGTATGAGTGTAACTTCTTACTAATAGATTTATCATTATTAGAGGGAAAATCCCCAATTATAAAAGGATTTTTATAGCATTCATTTTCAATAATTATAAAAATGTATGGAAACATATGGTCATTTGTTCAACCAAAATACTAGACCAGTGCTTCTCAAACTTTAATGTGCATAGAAATCACTTGAATGTCTTATTAAAATTCAAATTCTGATTCCATAGATCTGTGGAGGGACCTGAGATTCTGTAATTCTAAGAAATACTCGGGTGATGCTAATGAGCTACTTGCTTATAGACTAACTACACTGCTAGTAACAAGATGCAAGGCCACACTTAAACATGGGATTATGCACACACACACACACACACACACATATGTATGTATTTCACATAGTTGGTTAAAACATACATCTTTTGGTGAGTGGAAGAAAAAGTAAAACTAAATGAAATGTCAAACATAACCATGTTTATATCTTTGTTCTATCTCACTCAAAAATATTCTAATCCAAGGGTTCAATGGAGTGGTACCACTCCACACTGGGTTTTAGAAAATTGTGAGAAATTTGGGAATCTTGGGTCCACATAGTTGATAAGCTTTTTGTTGTGAAAAAGAGAACCATTATAAGATTTTTTGACACTGCTACCTACCTAGCATTTGCAGAGTGAATAAGACAGACTTTAATGTTATAGTTTAAGATCTAATTATGCGAGAGAGTTGAAATGACAAAGAGATCTCTTTATTCCACCTCTCCACCCAGGCAGACATCTAATAGTGTGTTCTCTTCCATCTTCATATCAAATCAATTTTCTTATATAATTTCCTTAATATTTTCTGCAAACTAGACTATACTTTGAAGCTAATTTTCATAGATAGAACAATGATTCTCAACCCTCAGATCTAACATTCCTACTTTTATAACAAGTATGTTACAATGTTCCCTTTCCTATCCTGAAATTTTAAAAAATCATATATGATAAAGTCAACTTTCAGAGATAATTGAATATTCAATAAAATATCCTAATGTAAATAAATGAATAGTGTGTATATATATCAATATCTACATCTATATTAAATGAATAGTGTGTATATATATCAATATCTACATCTATATATATATATATATAGATGTAAATATAGATATACATTTTTATTTTAGACCCAGTCATTCTCTTTCATTGGATCTTTATTTTCTACCTGGGTACTTTTCCTAATATGTTTAACCATTCTGTCTCTTGTTCTCTCAGCACATTTATTTCAATGCATTTGACACCCAGATTTCAAAATTCTTAACCCATTATTGCCACTAGATTTTATTCCTGGGATGCTAGTATTTTATAGCCACTACATAAGCGTTGGATCAGTCAACAGATTCTACCTGAAATCTCTTTTTTAACCTGAATTTGTTTGCTATCTACTCATTTTCTCAGGTTCTTCTTGAATAGAATGCACTCTAAAGAGATGAAATTCCCTCCTCAATGTGTCCATAACACTTTGCATATTTCTATTTTTATAACAAATATATATCATATATGTATATGTATATGTTATATGTATATCACATTTATAATTATTTTGCATGAAAATCTCTCTTTCTAGAAATAATGTGAAATCACACATGGAGATAATATGGTTTCTTACGTATGAAGTCTCAGCATGGTGTTAGAATATAGTAGACTACAAGCGTAGTGAATAATTTTGTGGTTTTTAGAATAATAACAATTTCAGAAGATGAAAGAAAATTTATTGACCTATGGTCTTCTAGTATCTAGAGAATGAGGTGGTATTTTGAAAGAGTTAATAAAGACAGGATTTCCCCACAATTTTTTTCTGCCCATATTGTCTACAGATTAGGAAGTCTGAGTTGAATTACCAAATATTTTTTAATATACATAAGCAGAGAAGAGAGGTTTTTAACTGATTTTTAGTTATTGAAATCAGTTGGGTTTTTAACCTGTTTTGCTTTGCTCACTTGAGCAAGTGAAAGGAAGTGAGAATTGAATAGAAGAAGAAAAAAGAAAAAAGAAAATAAAAGAAGACATTTTCTAATTATGAATTGTAGACAATTGTTTTGGCACAACTGGTAAGACCTAGAATAAAATTCTATTGAGGGCAATTGTGAGGACAGATTTGTTTGTATCTCACATACTTTGAATGCACTCACAAGAGATTTTTCATTAAGTTCATGTTTAAGAGACGATTGAGACAGGTTTAAAATGTACACATCTATAATGACTTATTGAAAGTTTATTCGTTGTAAAAGTTGAACCTTCAAATCTGGCACATTTGCTATCTTCTAAAACAAGTTGGTTTTGTAAGAAAGAATTACAAAGCATTATTATAACTAGTATCTTTTCTGTTAAGAAAGTGCTGAAGTATGGTTTTCTCAGTTTCTCATGTTAGAAAGACCTCCACAGTGGAAAATGGTTGTTCCAACTATCTGTTCCTAAATCATGTCACCAAATAATGCTGTAAAAAGCTTTTTAGAACTCATAAAAATATTATCCTCAATTTAAATCACATTTCACAAGATAACTTCATGAGCAGCATACTTTAATTCCGCATTACATATCCTAGAAAAAATCCAAATCGTTTTGTTATATGAACTGAACATCTTTAAAAGGAATCAACTTTCAAGTCTAAAACACTTGTGACACCAAAAGACTAAGGAGCACCTTTCTTTTCTGTTGACCACTAGTAATAATTTTCCAATATTAGATTTTAACTTGTATCTTTACATTGTTCTTAGCAATTTTAATCCAAATAAAAGAAAATATCTTACCCAGATAACATAAATATTTAACTTAATGGCAGTATCATTTACTGAAATAATTGAAAACACATTTGTCTAGTCACTCTAACCATAAAAGATTGTCAGTTGTTTGTTTCATAATTGGAATGACCTTAGTTTAAGAAAAAATGGGATATATAATATTATAAGCATATTCATAATTTAGTTTGTTCACGTTCACTCATGATGCATGGTTGCCATATCTACAACAGTAAATTTTAGGTGATGTGTCAGAGGGGAAAAATTTTATCATGGGACTAAAAAAAATTCTAAATCTGCATTCCTGTTTTTGCAAATTATTTGCATGGATTATGAAAATAATGTACACACATAATGACTGTAGATTGTACAATATTAATTCACGATTAGTTTAGCAAAAAAAAAAATTCCTGCTTTTCCCTACTCTCTTTTCAATCCAGAAAATTTTACCTCAAGGCTCATTCCCATTTGTTGTCTGTGCCCTTGAAATCTACCTTTCAATCTGCTTCCTATAGTTGCTACAGCTTGGATTTCCCAGAAAGAACTTACATGAGCCTGCCAGGACCTAATTCATAAAATATTTCTACCACCACAGATTAGTCCTGAGCCATTTTACAGCTTTGGAAAGTCTATACCATAAAGAATTCTCCCTTTCATTCCAAAGCCATTTGCATTTTATTTGTGCCTCAAAGGAGGAACAATCCAAACTGATTAGAATCCGCAGACACTGTGCATAATGAAAAATTAATTGCATCAATCTTTTCACTGTAGTGGTCTTAACAACTCATTTTCAACTGGTCATTTTTCCACCTGCTCACCAGGGCCCAGGCAGCTGAGGCAAGCATATCTCTGACATTTGCAGAATACCAATGAAGCGAAGGTCACCAGTACATCATGCAAGTGGGAGCTGAGAATCCTGAAAGAGATGTAAGCTGTTTGGATGAGCTAGAACTATTATGTGACAGTGGAGGGCAAATACATGCTATGACAACCCATCTAGGCATGGTTTGAATTAACAAAATAGAAAGGAAAGGAGAAAGTCTAAATCACCAGCAGGAAAGGTTAGAGTGGTGCTACCTCACTGGAGATTGAGTGCTATGTGCTGCTGACGGCGGTGGTGATAAATCAATAATTGCATGCTGGCATCATTGTAGGCAATTTGAGATGGCAGGTGGCAACAGTAGTCCAATGCACATACATCAAAATGGGGCTTTTGCTTTTGAAATAGGGTTGGAACTCACTGTACTTTGTAAAATACCCATTTTAGTTATTGTTTGACAATGCTTTTCATGTTTGTATTGATAAAGTGATATATCAAATCCCTATTCAATCAATATATGATGTCTTATATTTTAAGCAAACTCTTACACCTACAGATATTTTAATCATTTTCCAACAAGTTTCTTATAGTTTTCTGGCTCTTTACTTCAAAATAAACACTGTGTTTTCTGAATTTTCTTGGTTTTAACATCCAAATAAATGCACAACAAACAAATAAGCAAATTCAAAGCAGTGTCCAAGATCAGATTGATTTCAGATGTTCACCACGGTTCTGTGGAAACTGCTATTGAAAATGTGGCCCCCAGACCGATCATTCAGGAGCAGGAGTTTAGAAATGAAGAATCTGGGGCCCAGGCCTCAGATAAATTTGCATTTAACATGATCTCTGAGTGCTTTAAAAAGCAGTGGTTCTCAAACTTTAATGTGATAATACGTAACTGAAAGGCCTGTACCTAGGCCCACCACCAGACCTTCTGACTCAGTAGGGCTTGAGTTGGCCCAAGAATTTGCACATCCAACAAACTTCCAGGTAATGCTGATATGCTGGTGTACAGAAGAAACTGTGATTGCACTTAAGAAAAGTTATGAGCAAAAATAAATAGAATTTCATTTTGGTTATTTCCTTCACTATTCAGAATATGTTACAGTAATGACATTTTGTTGGTTAAAATGAGTCATAAAGATACCCTTTTTGGTAATCTTTAAGGTTAGAGTGGGTATCTACCTACTATGGAAAATCATCAGAGAAGGAATTTTAAGTTACACAAAAAAGTTTCTAGATCTTAACTTTTAGGGTTCATACTATTAAGGGGAGGAAAATATCTTCCCTATACCTTGTATCACCCTGATGGAGTGGGATGATGAAATGAAATCTCAGTGAAAGGGATCCCATTTCACCGTGGCCCTGAATGGGGTATAGGCATACAAAGGGGAAGATCTGATGAAGTTAGATTTTTGTTTTAAGGATGAAAAACTCAATGTGTAAAATCTAAAGACCTATATTGTTTTGAGAAATATTGTCTTTCTATGTGGTAGTTTTATTCTCAGCAGATGGAGATATAACTATATGGTTATTTCAAAATTACCTAGATCACAGTCTAGACAAAACCATATCTCCCTGAGTATATATCCATTGGTACAGAAGAGAGTTTGTAACATTAAAAGAATTACTACTCAGAAAAAGAACAGTTATAATTATTCAATTTACAGCTTCACTTTGAGTCCCTATGACTCTCACTTTCTTTCATATTTTCTTTTAAGACTTTTTCAGATTTTTAGCTATCAATTTTATGCCAAATAAAATCCCAATTATTATGTAAATAATTCATCATATGTGTAAAAAGAATTAAGTCACACCAGTAAATGCAAATCTTCCAAAGTATTCTTTGTTTATATAACAATCTTTGTAACTTTATTTTTGAAGTGTAATTGACAGTGATTATAATAACTCCAGTATTCCCCACAATATTTATAACGATGGGCGATACAATATACATCATGTTATAGAAAATGCATCCTTACTGTCACAGTCAGAAACTGAAATTTACTCACACATCATTCATCAATAATTTTATCAGAAAACGTATAATCCTATTAGGATGCAATAGAGATTTTACATTCTTTGACAAATTTATTTGCATGTTAAAAAAAAAGTAAAATTTTTCCAAAAAGTAAAATCCTGATGCTCCTACCAATAAGGATTTTTTTAAGCTCATTAATTAATGAGGAAAATGCAAGAGGTCAAAACAGATTCAAAGGAGCATCTGTAGAATACACATGTACATAAAGGCAATTAGTAATGTTGACTGGAATTTGTTTATAGATAAAAAAATCATCTCATAACCCAAAGTGTAATAAGATGTAATATTTAGGATAATAATTTTACAAGGTTAAATGAATTTGCATCTCTCCCAAAGTGTATTTTTGTATTATTATCTTTTGTATTATTATCAACAATGTACAGTTACAAGATAGAGTAGAGGAAGACAAGCATATACCTACGACAACTCTAGACCCTCAATTTATATGGAGTAAAATTAAAAAAAAAGAAAAAAATTAAATAAACTCTTTAGATGAGACTATCTAAGGATGAAATATGATATCTAAATGTACTTCATTCCTTAAGAATTTGCGTATTCAGAGTGAGTGTTCCCCTGGAGAATGTACATACTTTCTTTTTCTAGCCTGGAATTAGACTCTTCAATGATGATAAATGTGTGTAAATATGGCATCTTTACAATAACTTAATGAGAATTTATCTAGTTGTGATATGCCTTATAAAAATATTTGAGAAAAAAAATATTTTAAGTATCCATTTATAAAAGATAAAATATTCTGAATTATCTATTTATTTTATGAGGTTCCAAATATGGCTTTTTACTAAGTAATTATAGTCCTTTTCTATTCATTTTAGAAACAACACTGAAATAGTAATACATATTTAAAAAACGGAAAACCCATCACTTAGATAACAGTTCAAGTCTTCCATTTTTTTTAAATTGTTTTGTGGATTAGGAGGTGAGGTAGAACCAAGAAAGCTTCCTTCCCTTTTTTTTTCTTTCTTTTATTTCCTCACCAACAGAAGCCTGCTGTAAGATTATGTACATGTAGAGCCCTTCTAACTGACCTGGTCTCTGAGTGAGTGAAGCAGGATCTGGTAAGAATAAGCAGTTTTTACTTGTTTTTTTCCTCTGCATCAGATCACATAATACAGGTGAAAACATTACTCAATAACCACTGTTATTTCTCCTCCCATACCCTTAAGTAAAAGCACCCCCTCTCCCCCCCCCCCACCAGAGCCAGTGTCTCTTTAGTTATTATCCTTTCAGTCAGGCAAGAAAACAAGAGCCACTTGGAAAGTTGAAGGGTTAGGGTATTCCTATTCTCTTTCAAAGGAGACAAGAGAGATTGATTATATATAAATATTAGAATATTCAAGACGGTGTGACTATGAAGTATTTTAATCTAACTGCACAAGAGAGTAATCTGGATAGGTAGAAAATGCAGATTTGTTTCCCATTCTAAGCCTCAAATACTTAACTTCAATAAACAACGAAGATAAGGACTCTGGGAAATAGAAGTCCTTTTTATGCACATGCACTTGAGCAATGAGTGTTTTCTACATGGTTTTATTCATTAACTTATTCACTCATTTAGTTATTTATTCTTCATTTAAATAATTTGTAGTATAGTACATATGGTTGTTAACGAAATATTGTCTCCAAAAAGCACAGAAGGGATGAGATTCAGAGCACAAGTGGAGAAATTAACCTTAGACAGAAAACAGCACTTCTTCTGTAATAGGCAACCAGGTGGGGGTCAATGGTGCATGTACATTTGTAGTTTGCTAACAAAAAGCCTAGAGAATTTCCACTTGACAGCTTATATATTTTTTTCTGGGAAGTGAGATATATTGTCCTTGTTTAAAACAAACGTGTAAGAATAGTTTAGTAGTAAAAGGAGTGCGGCTACAGCAATTCTTGCCTTCTCCAACCTTGCTAATAGGCTGTGACTCTCCAAGTTCTACTTTACATCATTACAAGTCTCCTCACATCACCCTTCAAATGAGCATTTTCCTAAGACACCCCTTTGGGCTGTTCAGTAGACAAGAAAGTCTCAGTACACATGAAAAATATTTGGACAGCCATTCTTGACAGGCATGTGAAGATTTCTGATTTTATATTTCATCAGGAGCCTTCCACATTGCCTCCTGTATTTCATGATCACTCCAGCCAATTCTCTGCCTAGTACACATGTAAATTAAACAAAGCAAAATACAATAAAAGAACAAAAACTACTTTAGCAAATAATTTGGTGGGAGAGACACAAATTTGATGAGTTCGATTCAGGTTTGTTCCTTTCTTATTCTTTTCATTTAAAAAATCACTAATTTGACCCAAAAAAGCCTTATTAATAGTATATATGCTATTCCCTATCAAATTTTGAAATGCCAATTATGGTCAAAAATCTCAGGATTAAGATATATGAGGGGTTTGAAAGAAGTCTTACAAATTATTGAATTTTATCCTTCCTTTCTTCTCACAGTTGATTCTGTTACATGTTTTCTTCCCACACTCTTTTTATAAGCATTGTTCTAAATCTAAGATACATGTTGAAGGTCAATTAGATTAAAGCCCTGTGGTCTTACTATTAAGTTACTTAAAGGACCCATGCATGTCCAGATCTTCTTTCGTTGTGTTGTGCTTGCTGTTGCTAGATACACATAATTAGGTTCTTAAGAAATTTCATGAAGACCTTAATAATGTGTATGCCCTATTCACTGTAGTCATGTAGTTTGCCAAAACTCACATTCACACAATAGACGCTAATGGTTGCAAAGGAACCATAAAATCTATTGAAGTAATAAATCTACCTTCTAAGTATGTTTAACACACTGCCTAACTATGGAAACCTTTGGTGAAGCACAAATGTGTCTGATTGCACAAATTATGGATTATGTGAAAACTACCACTTTAAAGCTACTAGAATGGTTGTTTTTAGTACTCTAAAAACAAAATAGTTCTGCCTTTAATTCCTCTTGGTGTATTAAATACAGCTTGAATGGTGTGCTTAACTCTATATCTCATATGTTAAGAACATTGTAGAAAGTGATTGTGCCCAGCTGATGGTGATTAGGATGGTCAATGTTCTAAAACTGTATTATTGAAAAATAGTTTAAGAAACTGGGGCCATAAGCCTTTGAAAGAGAAAACTTGAAGTCCTGTCAAGTGAGAGGAAGTGGACACACTTAGTACAGCTGCAAAAGGCAGAAATTCACTCATGGATGAAAATTAAACGGAAACAGATTTTTGTTTAGCCTCAATATAATGAAGGCCTTTCCCCTGAAATTTACAGAAATAAACTGAGTAGGTTAGTGCTGCTACTGTAAGTGGCCAGCAGAGCTGATAATGAATCTTTTTTATTTAGTTTTTTTGATTCCCTAACTACTACCTGTTCCCTAGACTTAAGATAGTCATCCTCTTCTCCAAAAACTCGTGTCTGATCTCCCACTCTGTTGCATCCTTCTCCAAAGTGCTTGATCATAATAGCATTTATGCTATTTATTTTATTTGTTATATTGTCTGTGTACTTACATGCTTTCCTTACTAGTACACAGCTCTTTAATACTATCTGTAATAGTAGTAAACACGAAGGGTCATCCATGAGAAAAGAATTCTCACATTATGATCTCTAAAGGCACATCAAATAATTTTTGAGAATGTACAATGAGCCAATGATGTGTCAGCTGGGAACAGCTTCTCTTCTTTTTGGGATCTCATAAAATATACCCTGGGCAATGTTACGGTTGCATATGTTGATCTTGTCAGTTGAGCACACATGGCATTTTCTCTTATTGATGATGATGATGAAGAGATTACCAGGTAACAAGAGAAGAAAGCTATAGTCTCTGTGCACCAATTTGCTACTTTTCGGCAAAGCGATTGCTTTAAAATATGCTGGGTAAATACTGACCCTTTTCAAATGTCTGTACACTTTTGAATGGCTTTTTGTAATATGCTAAACGTTTTGAATAACGCTGGCCCCCTCCCACGGATAGCACAAGCTTTTTCTTCCCCGACCATCACAATCCCAAATTTTCATGTAGCTGCCCACTTGCATGTTCAATTGATTCTAAAATAAATTTTCCAAACTATTCCTCCTTTGGCCTTTCCACTTTAGTAAAGGCCACCACTACTAAAAGACTTTCTTGATTCCTGACCTGTTTCTATTTCTTGCATTTGATCTTCTAGCAGGCTCTGTCGCCACTGTCTCCACATGTGATGGGACCACCCTCATTTACTCTTCCCCATTGCAGGCCAAGCCACCATCATCTCTCATTTGTTTACCTCCCATGGCCTCAGACTTCACTGGAATTCTTGTTTACTTTTTATCCTATTTTTTAGTCAGCTACAAAATTGACGGCTTTGGCGATTTCTCACCGAATTTTTGATAGAACTCTACATTTGTTTACCTAACCAAAAACTGCATGATATGACCCATGCCTGCTATGTTTCAAATTGTTTGAAATAAATGAAGCGAAGGTTTCAAGACCTTGCAAGTGTGCCAGCCACCTGATCCTGATTTTATCATTACAGTTTTGGTATCTATTTTAAAAATAGGGCTTCCAGAACTGTGTAAGCTTTGAGGCCCATCAAACCTTCTCCACTCAGACTTCTTCTCATTAATTAAGCATTTAGTCTTTAACCATTTAATTAACTTAATTACCTTTGTTTAATTACCTTAATTACCATGTTTACCTTTTTAAGGAGAGTTATTCTCCATTTCAAAAATTGCACATCTTTTCGTCTCACATCAAGTTACAAGTTCTGAAATGGCAGGGACAATGTGTGCCTTCTCTATTAGTCTTGCTGTATCCCTAAAATATATCAATCTGTAAATTTTGCTAATGGATTAAGAAAAGATGAGTGACCATATGTGGGATTTTGTATTTAAGACTCCAAGTTTGTAACACATGCCCCTCACTTTCTTATCATTCTGGATCTATTACACATTTGCCTATCTTTTGCTAACCAAACTATTCAATAGTCAAAAAATATGGTTGCTTAGAGTTCCCCTAAGTGATCCAAATATTATGTTAGGTTGTATGAGAACACATTAACACGTGGGTCGAGAGAGTACTGAATCAAACACAAAAGCTGTACTGGAAGAGGCATATATTTCATCCACAAAGTAGCCCTGTAAGAATTGTGATTTTATCTTCTCTGTGACTGAACACAGACTCAACTTTGAGGTCTTGATACTGTCCTGTGAGAATCTCAGTAAATGCTAGTTTCCTCCCATCCTCTTCCTCCTCCACCTCCTCCTCCTCCTCCTTTTTTTCTTCTTTTCTCTGAAGTTAAAATTAATGCCAAGGTGTTTATGTGGTGTTTTTGTGTTTGGGGGCTCTCTGGTCGTCTGTCCACACTGGTATCCTCTGACCAGAATACTATCCTATCTGGTCCTATCCACTTACTTGGTTTCTGGGAGTCAGTAGGTGAGGTCACAGCTGCATTTCTCTTTCTCTTCTTTACCAGACCTCTCCAGGTTTGGCTTTATTTGAGTACCAAATCTCACTTAAGATGTGTGCAAAATCTCTTGTTCTCTCTCATTCTCTCTCTCTCTCTCTCTCTCTCTCTCTCCCTCTCTCTCCCTCTCTCCCTCTGTCTGTCTCACTCTGTCAAACTGTACAGGTTACCCACCAAGATCCTCCTAATACAAATGAATCAGTACATTGTATAACAAGTTTTAAAGGAAGCCTTTGGCATTTTTGAGCACCAGGACTCTGAAAAGATACAGGTTTAGTTCTAAACATCACAAATCTAAATTTAATTAATTTTCTTCTGGAATAATTAATTTTATTCCAGAGCATTTTAAATCTCAGATTTGTTGCCTATTCTAATTGGCATGCTAAAACTAATGCTGTGCTAGAGAAAGCCAGTAAGTAGAAATGACTTAATGTTGCACATACATTAACACTGTGGAAACAGGCCAGATTGGCATGAGGAAAGATTATATTGGTTTCTCAAGCTATTCATTCATCCACAACCTGGATTTGTTTCCAAGCCTCTCTGACTTTTCAAGTTCTTGGTCTTTTCATCCTCATGCCTAAATAATTCCTTGAGTTTCCCTGTGTTGAGGAAATTCAGTATTTCTGATCTGAAGACTTCATTTTGGGGAAATTTTATTGTATACCTATTTATTACCTACACATTAAGTATATGAGAAAATGCTTTTTTTCCCATTTGTCATTTTAAAAGAAGAAACTGGGCATTTGCATCAAGAGTTCTAGAAGTGAGTCAAGGAACAAAATAGATGAAGAGGTATGCCAGCTTTCAAAAATGGAATCATGCAGCTGTGCACCATATGTCTATTTGAAATATGCCAATTATATGTCATAAGAAAAGAATGGAGACAAAAATCTGGCTAAACCCAAGAAAAGTTGTCTTAACCAGTGAAAATCACCTTGTCTGAATAGAATAACCCATTCAAGAAGCTGGACCAACATTGATTGGAATCAAATAATTAATTTGTCGTGATCTTATGTTTTCTTAATTCAACTAATTTTTTTTTTTCAGCCTACATCCAAAAGTTTGGAAACATACAAACATCAGTTCTTTTTTTTTTTTAATTTTTTTTTCAATGTTTTATTTATTTTTGGGACAGAGAGAGACAGAACATGAACGGGGGAGGGGCAGAGAGAGAGGGAGACACAGAATCGGAAACAGGCTCCAGGCTCCGAGCCATCAGCCCAGAGCCTGATGCGGGGCTCGAACTCACGGACCGCGAGATCGTGACCTGGCTGAAGTCGGACGCTTAACCGACTGCGCCACCCAGGCGCCCCACAAACATCAGTTCTTAAATCACAGTTCTCTAGGGGACTAGGGGTACAAATTTTGCAGCTTATAAGTTAAAATTTTAGAATTCATTATCAATATATCCCAAATGGATTTACATATGAATTTTGTACCAAAGAATATTGAGTCAAAGTAATAAATAATTTGTTTTTCTTATAAATTATATACATTCTTAATTTGGAAAAATATATAACAAATATTTTATTAATATTGGTTTATTGGCCAATATATGAGCTTTCCAAAGATTAAGCACTAAAAACGCGCTTCCTAAAAATATGTGGCTAAAATAAAATTTTAAATAAATGTAGTTATTTATTTACATATTTATTTACTTATTTTTAATATTTTTAATATTTATTTATTTTTGAGATACAGAGAGGCAGAGCACGAGCTGGGGAGGGGCAGAGAGAGAGAGAGGGAGACACAGAATCTGAAGCAGGCTCCAGTCTCTGAACTGTCAGCACAGAGCCTGATGTGGGGCTTGAACCCATGAGCCATGAGATCATGACCTGAGCCAAAGTTGGACGCTTAACCCACTGAGCCACCCAGGCGCCTCTAAAATAAATTTAAAATAAAATCTTAAAAAAGAAATAAAAAGAGCCACCTGGCTGGCTCAGTTGGTAAGCACACAACTCTTGATCTCAGGGTCATGAGTTCAGCCCCATGTTGGGTGCAGTGATAACTTAAGGAAATTAAAAAAAAAATAATTCTAAGAAAAAGAAATCTAAAAGGTGATGGAGAAACTAATGGTTTATTATTATTTCTCTGTTTATGTCTTTTATCTTTGACAATTATTTGTGACCAATTTGTTTGCATAGACCATTTATAGTTCTATCACCATTTGCGTGCTACAACTAAATTTAGAAGTCTTTATCAATGGCCACTTAATATAAGAAATTTGATTTATATTTTAGATGTAGGGATCAAAAGGAAATAAGACAAATGGCCTCAAATTACTGTTAGAAATAATGATTTCTACACTATGGATGTATATGACATACAATATTGAAAGAAGAATTTTCTTTTGCAACAACAAATAAATGTATTAAAATTTTTGTAAAATTATCCTATTCACAATTGCAACAAACTTTTAAGGTACATAAGAATAATCATAACAGGAAATATGTGAGATTATGGTAAGAAAATAAATCAACTTTACTCAAGAATATTAGAGTAAATGAAATAGGTACAAATATCCAATTATAAAATAAATAAGTCCCGACGATGTAATAATGTACAGTATGATGACTATAGTTACTAATAATGAATATTTGAAAGTTGCTAAGAAAGTAGATCTTAAAAGTTCTTGTCACAAGAAAAACATTTGTCACTGTATTTGGTGATGGACGCTGACTAGATTTATTGTGGTGATCATTTAATAATTTATACATATATTGAATTCTTAAGTTATACATGTGAAACTAATATAATGTTATATTTCAATTATATATCAATAAAATATTTTTAAAAAGAGAAAAGAAAAAAACATAAGATAAACATACATAATCATGGATGGGAAGGTTTAATATTGGGGATATATTTATTTTCCATTAATTAATATGTCAATTCAATTATATCCTGATCAAAATCCCAACATGAATTTTTAATGGAAAATTATGCTTGGCTTTAAAGCTCATAAGGTAAAATGATTGCACATTAAAAAAATAAATAAGGGAGTATTTGTCTTACAAGATAAGGATGTATATTTGTTATTTATGTTAATTAAAATAGTATTGCATTGGTGGAAATAGACTAGTGGACCAATGAATGGAGTAAGGAATCTAGAAATGGACTCAGGCATACAAGGTCCTCAGTGTACCTCATGTCCTGTTAGTGATACCGTGTATAGTTCCCTATCCAACTGAATAGTGGTGACCTTAGTAACCTACAGAAAATTGGACTATTCATTCTGGAGGAAGCCAGAGCCATGTCTTATGGACACACAGGCAGCCCTAGAGGTTCACATGGTGAGAAACATTTTTTTTGTGCTAACAGCCAGCACTAACTTGACAGCAAAGTGAATGAGCCATCTTGGAAGCAAATCTTCCAGTTCCAATGAAGGCTCAGATGACTACAGTCCTAGCTGACATCTTGCTTGCAAAGGGGAAACTCCAAGCCAGAACAACCCAGCTATGCCAATCCCAAATTCATGGCTCGCAAAACTAAGCTAATAAACATTTATGCTCGTTTTAAGCTACAGAGTTTTGAGATAATTTGTTACACAGGGAGCAATAGCCAAGAGAGTGTTCTGTATCTGGAAATTATAACAAAATTAATGTGTAAAAAATCATACTTGGTCTCATGTCATATAATTTCTGTATGAAATATTGTATCTTATTGATATTCATAATATCCTATCAGGTCTATTTAATATAAAGGGAAAATATACACTGCATGAATATTAGGGGTAAGACTCACTGGGGAATTTGGTTACTACAAGCACTATTTTTTGAAATTAGATACGTTACGTAGGGTTGATTGTAATCTTGAATTGTTGGCACACCAGCTTATATAAATCATTCGTGGCTACTGGTGTGTGTGTACATACACACATGTGTGTACATGCTTGTGTAATTTAATTACATTTTTAAATTAATGCTAAATTTATACACCATTCATTTTTTCCTCCCCAAAGCAAGCATTTATATGTAGTTTCATTACACAAACACACACGCCCACACACACACACACACACACACACACACACACACAATACTCTGTTTATTTTCCTTACTCAAATGTTTAAAGGAATGGATTAAACATATGTTCATCTATATTATATATATTTCTTTTATGTATAAATATATTATATATATTTATTTTCTATATGAAATTATCTCATTCCTTCTGAATTCCAAATATGCTGTAGGCTACTTATTGTCCCTTTATGGGAATTTGTTGTGTTTGTATGTATTTGCCACAATAAACAACACAATAATAAACATTCATGTAAAATTCTCTCTATGTACCTACAAGAGATCTTCCCTGGTGTATAACTTACAAACACATTTGTGGAATTTCTGGGTCCTGGTTGTGTACACCCAAGAATTTCTCTACATATTTTCTATATTCTCTCTGGAATGTTTGTGCTAATATGTATTTCTGCCAGTAGTGCTTAAAGCTTCCTATTACCCCACATTCTTGCCAGTAACTATTACTGGCAATCAGTGTATGGAACGGTATCTCATTTTTTTTTAATTTTAGTATATTTATTACCAATAAAGGTACGTGTCTTCTATGATAATTTGATATTTGGTTTGTGCCATTTATTAATTTTTCACTTGCTCATTTTTCTATTGTGTGTTTTTTACATGTATTAAATGCTTCTTATACATTCTCAATAGCAATTTACGTTTTTATATGTAGTATGCAATATTTGGTATGTTGCCAATATTGTCAACCATTATATCAACTTTTAACTTTGACCTTGAATGCGTTTGATACACCTCTTTGTGAATCAAACCATACATGACAAAACTAGAAACATGCAGTAAGTTGATGTCATTGATTCCCCCATTTATCCATGCTTTATCCGTGCTTTCTTTCCTTGAAAATATGTGATGCTTTCCCCCTCCCCCCTTTGGTTTTGGCTATGACTGTTTAGGACTATCTGCAATGAGTAGTATGTTACTAGATTTGATGCACACAAAAGGCTCAAAAGAGTGCTTGAGGTTTTCTATTTCCTCTGTTGATCATGTCTTCACTAAGAGAATAAGCCTAGGTTAGTTATCTCTTGAGACCTTACCATTACTATGAGAAAAAGCACAGTCTAGCATGCTATTGGATGCCAGAAATGAGAGCAGAACCGAATTGTCCTGGCTGTGGCCTTCTAGACCAGCCAACCTCCACCCAACCATTTTCTCTTAACACAGGTCCATTGATCATAACTGAGATCAGAAAACTACTCAGCTGTCTTCTTTCTGATACCTAAGAAGTAATAATAGCTGTAGGTGGGTGGAGGAGGGTGAAGACAAACTGGGACTTGCTGGAAACTAAGACACTCAGTTTTGGGATGTTTGTTGCACAGCAATAACTGACAGACACATCATAGAAAGTGAATGAGTCAGTGTTCAGTGAAAGAGGGAAAAACCACCCTAATTTATGGGATTAGGGATTTATTATAGAAATTTGACCTTACATAACTTCCAGAGGAGTTAGAGACTGACGTTCCAGGAAGGACGTTGAATGATAAGAGTAGTCACCAACCAGATAATCTTAAAAACTTACCACATCTTACCACTGAAATAAGGCTATTAAGGAAAGTTTGGAGTGCTTTTGGTAAGGAACCATCTCTGTGGGTCCACTGCCAAACATCTGGTGAAGGACATTGGACCAGTGTTAGTCAATAGGTTCAGCAGTTAGGAAGAAAAGCTGTATGTGAGTGGAGGAGGGTGAAGACAAGCTGGAGTTTGTTGGCAGCCTCTACATCTGTTTGTTGCCACACTTAGCCACAACAACTTCAGACAGTTACAAGCGCCTTCATATCTGCTTTCCAAACTTCACGTGAAATTTTCTTTTGGTCAACTGTAACATATTAATTTGACAAAATTCCAAAAAGTACTGTCCATTCTAATCAACTTCATTTTTTATAAACATGTCTTTTAGCTACATTTAATGCTCAAATAAAAATGATAGCAAAATCATGCTTCTACCTAACATGAAGTAACCAGCTCTCATTTAATTGAAGACACAAAAACCTTCTCCTCAAAAGATGATTCAAAAGTGTCACATGACGCCTCTCTCCATATTTGAGTGATGGTTCATTTTTCTTGGGGTCAAGTGGCATTCCATTTTTGGTATCCTGTGACTTAAGTAGTGAGCTATTTTATCTTTGATAAGAGCACAACAAGAGATGGGGGTGGGGGGGGGTGGGAGGAGAGAAGAAGAAAACATAATTGGTTAACATCAAAGTAAGGAAGAAATACTGACATACCCCAAAGTTGTCATTTCTCTAGCTGTTCCCTTGGTCATAGGTGAAGTGAAATTTATAATCCCTCCCAACACCTATTGCATATTCTTCTGTCTCTCAGCAACGGCCTCTGCTGGTCATGGTTCTTTGCCTCGTGTGATAAGTCATACTATCATTCCTGAAGGATCTGTACCATTTGTGGTCTTGACTGTTTTGAGATTTTGAATGATCAGTCAGTCAACTTTTAACACACAAATTGGAAATACTGAGGAGCACTCCAGACCACTGTAAGATAGATCTGAGTTATAACTTCATTAATTCTTTTGACCTCCATAGACACCTAGTCTGACTTGTAGACCACAATGGCATTGGAGTCACATCAGATCCAGGGTCCAATAACTTCTCTAAGTCTGGTTATTTTCACTTTTTCAAAGCAGTTATCTTAATAAGTGACCACAAGTCATTTTAGGGAAGGCTAGAAGGAAGATTTAAAATTTGCAGTAAATCAAGATCCTTCTGAGGAAGGATCTTCTTAATTAAAAAACAATGGGTCTGTGAACTGACTCAATTTTGAGAATGAAGTAGTGATTCTATTGTGATCCAAATCAGGCTTCTGTTCAACTATACTGAGCTTTCTTACTGCTACAAATCAATGAAATTTTAGTAGGTTGCTCACTTATTGCAGTCCAGGGACATCATGATCAATTAGCCAATGCAAATGATCTCTGTGAATTCATTATGGTAATCACATGCACCATGCCTCTAGTGAGTAAATGCTACCATGCGGTCCTTGCCCATTTCAGTGGCAGCATTTCTCACTGTTATTCCTGATCTGCAGAGAATAGTCATTATAGGGCTGTTAAAGGATGTCATTCCTCCACTTCCAATATATTTCTCAAAGCCTTTGTTAAGAGAATACTCTATTCAACTCCCGATAGGATACAATTAAGAAGAGGATAAGCAACTCTGACATAATAAATGCATTTCAGCTTTGAATCTCTGCTTTTGTGTATCTTCCTCTATTGTATACCAAGAATTTCTGGCATGAAAACAAGAATATAATGTGTGTCACCTTCGTATTTTGGTTTCAATCTGCAATTAACCTAATAGAGCTTTTCTAGACTTAAAGTTAACACAGTGAATCCAGAATCTCTGCCGAGTGTACACATATAAGGGAATGGAAGGTTCATGGTGAGGCATATAGCAACTAACAAAATAGATCCAACACCAAGAAGCAAGTGGTAGGTCTGAGACTGCAATTGGTTTACATGGTCAGCAAAGAGAGCTGGATGTGAAGCAGAAGTGAGAGCCACATGAAAATTGCCAGCACTTATGTGTTTCTCTGTCTCCACATCTAACCACACCGAACTGCAGAGAGTAATAGCTACTGCTTCACTTATGACTTCCAACTTCTAAGCATATGCCTCCTTCAGCCAACTCTAACTGGGAGCTATATATGGAAATGCATTCTGCAGAACACAGCTCCAGCCTAATCAAGTTGACATAGCATAAACTACCACAGAAAGCAACTTCCTTAGCTTCAAAAAATCCACATAAAATGAATCCAGCATATGTAACACAGATACATTACATTACCAGTGTTTCCTTTGATGTTGAAAATGCAAGGTAGATCATAATCACTACTATTACCCAACATAAAAATCCTGATCAACTGAAAATAAATGAAAAAGCAAAAAGATACATAAGAAATGAATGAGTTAAGACAAGTTTTTAAGATGGTCATTTACATAGAAAAAGCCTTAATGATCAACAAGATCATTAACTTGTGATAGATACTAGACCAAGATAAATAACTCAAGAAATATTTTATCACTTTAGTAGCCAATTAGTAATATAAAAGAAATTTTATATTATCTGCAACTGTAAATATATATGTATATACCTAGACACAAACCTAACCAAAATCCATGTAACATTGGCTACAGTAACAAATTACTACAAACTTCCTGGCTTAACAGAACACATATTTACTTTCTTATATTCCAGGAGGTCAGAAATCCAAAATCAGTTTCACTGGAAACAAATCAAGGAAACAAATCAGCAGAACTGCATTCCCTCCCCAGGCTCTTGGGGAGACAAGGTTCCTTAGCTCTTACAGCTTCTGGTGACTGCCGGCATCCTTAATTTGTGGCACATCATTGCTATATTTGCCTCCATGGTCACATTGTCTTTTCTTCTGTGTCAGATCTTCTGTGTTACTTCTCCAAAGAGCATTTGTGATTATATTTAGGTCCCACCCAGATAACCCAGGATAATTTCTTCATTTACATAAAATAACAGTACAGATTCCAAGGATTAGAACATGGACGCCTTGGAGGTCTTTACTCAGCCTACTACACATAGTTGTTTTAAATGTTAATGTAATTATTAGGAGTTCCAAATAAATGGGGTTACCATGTTAACGAATTAAATGACTACATATTATAAATATGTCAATTTTTCTTAAACATGTATGCCACTTTTGCAGTTCAAATAAAAACCTAAGGTAGGTTTTATTTTTGTAATTGTGCAAACTGATTCTAAAATGTATATGGAAAAATAAAGATTCACAAATACTTAGGAAAATTTATAAAATGATAATCACAATTCTGGGAGTGCTCCTGCACAGGTTTTAAGATAATATTTCAAATTTAAGATAATTAAAACGGTGTGCTCCTAGTGAAAGTGGAATAGATTCAATCAATGGAATAGAATAAACCATATAGGAAGAGATTTATACATATGCAATAATTGTCATTTGATAAAAATGTTAATAAAGCGATTAAAAGTTATGGGCTTTTAAATAGTTTTGTAAAAACTGGCATCACATATGAATAAAATAAAATTAAAAGCCTAACTTACTAAAACATAGACTCCAGAAGTGTTAGAGACCTAACAATGAAGAACTATGAGCTGGGAAAAAAAAGTAAAGAGGGGTAATTTTCACATTGGCGTAGGAAAAGATTTCTTAAAGACACAGAGAACAAAATCACAAAGAAGAAATTGGATGAATTTAATTATATCACGATCCAAGTTATCTGTCCAATGGGTCATACATCTATTTATAAGGTACATGTATTTGTATAAAGAACATGTAAAATATTTGGAAGGATAAATAACAAACCTTTAACAGATAGAACTAGTTTTCAGAGTGTGGGGTTTGTGGGGGGGGAGTGTTTCTCAATGCCTCTGTAATAATATTTGAATTTATTTTATGGAACATTTATTTGTATATTACTTGTTTGATTAAAAATACATAAGTCTATAACAACTACAAAAAATATCTGAAAAGCCCAACTATTTTTTGTGGATCTCAGAATTATGGACTAATTTTATTTCCTTTTTCATATTTCCTCTTATTTTTCATATTTTTATAATGAATATTCATTATCTTATAATGAAAAATAAAAATTCACTTAATTGTAATAGAAAAGAATGCCTGTTCACTGTCTCATTTATTTACCTTACTAAAAAAATAAATACAAAGGTAGTTTTTGTAGTTCTAGAAATTAATACAATTCTCTGGCGAATCATGGCTGGTTGGTTTAACATAATCTCTGATTCACTGTAAATCATCAAGCAAAACTTTCATATTACTAGAATTTAAAAAATAGTATTATATGTGTATCTTTCAAATTCTTTTCAGGGGTCAGGCTATGAAGAACAAAATATAATAGCATTCTGTGAGGGAATGTTTTCAGGAAGCCACTGACACCTGATTTTACATTGTCTTCAGCCTAGGAAACAAATATTATATAATCACAAGTAAGATTTTAGGTAGGAAATATCCACCATATTGTGTGTCCATGTTTGTTACAATAGTAGAATTATAGAGTCAAATATGAAACTGTTCAGTAGGGAATAATATAAAACTTATTTGGCATTAATAACAATAATAATTACCTATTGGTTTGAATGAAGTCTCTTAGTTTCTCTGCTCTTTGCCACACACAACTGTATCAAACTGATGAACTTCTATTAAGCTAAATGAGATAATCATGTCTTAGGCCTATTCCAGATGGCATTTTTCACACTAATTCAAAGTCACAAATAAAATTTTAATTTGCTTCTTAAGAGGCAGATCTGTCAGAATGAATGCACAGAAAAAGTAAATGTTTGCACCTTAGAGAAGTATCAGGAGCAAACTCCAATGGTATTTTTTCTAAGTTTATTCAGTGACAATTTGCCAGAATATACTATATAATGAGAGGAAGCAAAGCTTTTGTTTGTTTTTATTTTTGTTCTTAACATCTGACTACATTGTTATTCCTTCATTTGTAAGAAAAAACAGGTAGTTTAGACATATCAAATACGTGTCTAATATAAACATAGCCAATGGTTATTAGAAGTATGCTTCTAGGGGAGCCTGGGTGGCTCAGTCGGTTAAGCGTCCAGCTTTGGCTCAGGTCATGATCTCGCGGTTCGTGGGTTCAGGCCCGGCGTCGGGCTCTGTGCTTACAGCTCAGAGCCTGGAGCCTGTTTCGGATTCTGTGTCTCCCTCTCTCTCTCTGACCCTCCCCCGTTCATGCTCTGTCTCTCTCTGTCTCAAAAATAAATAAACGTTAAAAAAAAAAAAAAAAAGAAGTATGCTTCTAAAAAGAGTGTGCTAAAATTGTTAGCAATGTTTACTGTCTCTAATTTGACTTAGGTAAAGTAGATAATGGAGTTTGTCTTATGCAACAGCTGGGATATATCAGTTTTTAATGAGTAATCATATGTTTCAGGGACCATGATCTATGGCATATTCTATGTAATATAAATACTGTGTAATAAAACAAGTTTAACACTGACCTGCTTGGGAATAATTTTTTTTTAATAGTACTTGCAATGACAGGTTTACCCACTCCCTTCAACATGTTAACACAACTATCAAGGTGGGAGGCATAACCCCGCATCTGCTATACTTTTTGTTTCCTGAAGTATCCTTTATCTTTCTTTGTCCTTCCTATGATTCATTAGTCATGTTTTCAGATTGTAACCAATTGGTCTTTTTGTTAATATGACCATGTCCATCAAGAAACTATGGCAGAGGGGCGCCTGGGTGGCGCAGTCGGTTAAGCGTCCGACTTCAGCCAGGTCACGATCTCTCGGTCCAGGAGTTCGAGCCCCGTGTCAGGCTCTGGGCTGATGGCTCAGAGCCTGGAGCCTGTTTCCGATTCTGTGTCTCCCTCTCTCTCTGCCCCTCCCCCATTCATGCTCTGTCTCTCTCTGTCCCAAAAATAAATAAACGTTGAAAAAAAAATTAAAAAAAAAAAAAAAAGAAACTATGGCAGAAACCCTGTGTGTGTATACACCTGTTGGAGAGGAGGGATTAAAAGAACATTGAAAATTTCACTGGCTCAGCTATTCCTATGCCATTAGGGCACAGGGTGTTTCAAATACAATCATTGGATTCATTCCTTCAGAGTAAATAAGTAAGAGGCATTCAATATTCATATTTAGTTTAAATACCTATATATAATTTATGAGATATTTCACGTTTTATTTTTTTTAATTTTTAATGTTTATTTATTTTTAAGAGAGAGAGAGACAGAGAGAGAGACAGAGAGGGAGCAAGGGAGGGGCAGACAGAAAGGGAGACACAGAATCCCAAGCAGGCTCCAGGCTCCCAGCTGTCAGTACAGAGCCCGATGTGGGGCTCGAACTCATGAACCATGAGATCATGACCCGAGCTGAAGTCAGATGCCTAACCGACTGAGCTACCCAGGTGCCCCAATGTTTTTATTCTTTAAGAGGTAACATAAATCATCCATGTAGAATTAAGTAAGGTCAAAGTTGGAGTGTGAGTTAATGCTTATCTGGTATAATCTGATTATTTCAGAGATAGAGTCTGCCTCAAGGTTGTAAAACTGGAGTGTAGCTTGTTTCTTGTAACTCTTAGCAAAGAGCTGTTTTTCCTCCAATCACGATACCTCCCTTTTCCATATTGATTATAACTTCCAGAAATGAAGGATCTGAACTTTTGCAACTGTTTTCCCTTTCTCAAGTTATTTTAAACTCACTAGAGAACAAACATGATGACTATTTGACATGTCTACCATTGAAGAAGGTGATGTTTCTCATGACAATATACATTTGCTTCTTTTCAAACCATGGAGACCAAGAGCTATGATTGTGTGGAGCCCAATAAATGAAAGCCTGCTGACAAAATGATTTAATACAGACCGTGTAAAGTGTCAATTATTAAATGTTCCATACCCAGTGATAAGGGACAAGGAGAGATAAATTACCACTTCAGTGACACATTAGAAAATATGCTCAGCAGAGATGAGGCACCTGAATTGTCAAGTTAGAAATGACCCCATTAGAAGAGTAAGAATCATGGGAAAAGAAAGAAACAGAAAAAGCCATGTTTTACCTTGAATGACAGTGTGAGAGGTTATCCTGGATTTTCCTGACAGATTTAGTAAATACAGTGCTCATGCTTTAGCAGAATTTGGGCCCTATAAGGTTATTTCTCTGAGACTATTTTTTTTAATTTTATTGTCAGTATAGTTTTTATTGATTCTTAATAGCATTCAAACTGAGACTATAATGTTTCAAATTAGAAATGAAGATAGACAGCATATAAACAAATGATTGTCTCAATAGTTCGAGAATCCAATAATCAATACAATTCAGCTGTATAATTTCATCTGTATTCAGCACTTTTAATAATTCCCATAGTCCTTTTATTTATATGATTGCATTTTATGGAGTCTCACATAAAGTAAACTATTCCAACTTGCTTTTCCCTCCTGTTTCATGTTAATATACACACAATATTAGAGTATATAAGGGTAAGGTAGATTCTCTAGAGTTAATTTGGTATCCTCATAAAGAAAATTTATGTGTTCTTATGCTCTAGGATAATGCTTTTCAAAATATAAGGTACATACACATTATCTGGGAATCTTGTTAAAATTGGATTCAATAGGTTTGGGCTGAGGGTGAGCTCCTGCAATTTGAAGTCTCTCCAAAGATGCTGAAGTTGCTGTTTTACAGACTGTACTGTGAATAGCAAGTCGGGGCAGAGTTTCCAGACCAGCAAAACCAGCAGCACATAGGAAGTTGTTAGAAAGTCAAATTCATGGGCTATACCTACGCTTGCTGCATTTTAATCTCTGGGGGTGGGGCCAGAAACCCCAGGAGTCACTCGCTTTCATGCTACTCAGTTCTTCCAAAATCTTGTTTTCTTTCTTTTCCTTTCTTTTGAATTTTCTTTATTTTTTTAACACAAATAGGCCTTAAACGAGAACTGTATATTATGCATATAATTTATATAAATGCTTATATATATATAATTGACTTAGTACTTTGCTTAAAATTCTTGAGAAATTTTAGTAGTGACAGTTTTTCCCTTTTTTTTTTTTTCTTTTAATGTTTATTTATTTTTGAGACAGAGCATGAATGGGGGAGGGGCAGAGAGAGAGGGAGACACAGAATCGGAAGCAGGCTCCAGGCTCTGAGCCATCAGCCCAGAGCCTGATGCGGGCCTCGAACTCACAAACCGTGAGATCGTGACCTGAGCTGAAGTCGGACGCTCAACCGACTGAGCCACACAGGCGCCCCAGTGTTTCCCTTTTTTAACCAATAGCTGTGGACTCAGTTTGAAATGAAATTCAAAGGCAGAAAAATGTAGAGTAAGAAGTTGGTTAAAAAAAAAATTTAGAGTTTAGCATATATTCAGCTTTCCTTTTTCTCCAGTATAAATGCCTCTTATAAAATTGTATAAAATTGTACTCTATATCAATATTATATCTATGGTTTACTAGGTGTTACTTATGGCTTAATAACCTTCCCAGTTCCTACCAGCTGTACTAAATTCACTACCTTTTTTTTTCTTTTGGCTTGCATTATTTTAGAGTAGGTAAAATTCTTCTATGCAATTAAGTGAAAGCTTTACTTCATTTAAGAAGTGGTTATCTTCTGAAGTGTATTACTGAAATGTCATGCACAATGCATGATAAAAAAAATAGAAAAAAATTCTGATGTATCTACAAATAGATGTCGTGCTAGATATTAAGCATTATATAATCATCCAACCCTCTTTTTTCTGGAATTTGATTATTTTCTTCTAATGTTGGAGGAGGACCAAAATGTGAAACACTTAATCACTCTAAAATTATCTTCAGACTTTGATTGGCATGAATGTTGGACATTGAAGAACCAAAAGATTCTTCCATTCCTTTTCTTTTTAATGTTTAATGTTTATTTGTTTTTGAGAGAGAAAGAGAGAAAAGAGAGAGACAGCACAAGCAGGGGAGGGGCAAAGAGAGCGGGAGACACAGAATCCGAAACAGGCTGCAGACTTTGAGCTGTCAGCACAGAGCCCGATGCGGGGCTCAAACTCATGAATGGTGGTGAGATCATGACCTGACTCAAGTCGGATGTTCAACCAATTGAGTCCCTCAGGCACCCCTCTTCCATTTCTCCAAGAGAAGTCTCATAACAGTTATATGAAGATGTACTACTCTGGCTACGGATGTTTTATAAATAATAGAAAGGGCAAACACCATCGTTTTGATGTCCTCAATCTACTTAACATCAACTATATGAAATGTATTCATATTTTATTTTACAATATTATTTTACTAATATTTTGAAAGAATTTTTCTTATTTTGCTTTTAATATTGTTTAGACAAAAGTAATTTATTTAATGGCATTGCTTGTATCCATAACAATTCAAATGTATTCTAGGAATTCTTATGAATCAAGAAAACTCTCATATTTAATTAAATATATGTATATATATATATATATATTTGTAATCTTTCTTATAAAACAAAACATCCTCTTATCACACCATCAACAATAGTACTCCTTGGTATTTAACCAAAGGAGTTGAAAACTATGTCCACACAAAAATATACACATGAATGTTTATGATAGTTTTATTGCCAAAACCAGGAAACAACCAAGCTGTCCTTTGGGAGGAGAGTGCATAAAAAAACAGTGATACTCAACTTTGCTGTGAATTTAAAACTGCCTTCACAACTAAAATTTTTACTTGAAAAATACATAATTATAACTTTATAAATATAAAAGTTTACAGTTAATTAACTTTTACAACATCCCCACTGTTGGGCTCCTCTGGGTAAGAAGTTTTATCTTGCTCATCTATGAATTGGGGTCTGTATTTACAGATGTACAGTGAATAATTATTGAAAATATAAGACTGGACAAACATAAAATAAACAATATGTCAGTTATGAAAATCTCTTCTTAGACAATTGTCCTAAATAAGGTAGCATTAACTCTTACGTATTGTTCAAGAATCTTTATTAGTAGAATATCAGTGGACTATCAAGGAAAAACCATCAAGAAATATTTAGTTACTGGCATTATTTAGAATTGCCATATAGTAAAGAAAAACAGAGCAACATTATTTGCTATTATTATTTTATATAAATTGAATACAGAGAATGTACTCTTTTACTGCCTGAAACAGGGGAGAACCCCATCCACTGCCCAAAACTCTGTTATGCCCCACTGGAGCATATATATATATATATATATATATATATATATATATATATATATCAAATTTGCATATAAAATTTTATATATATATATATAATTGCATATTTAATATATTATCATCCAATGTGATATATACTCTCATATTCTAGTTTCACTGTTGCAACATGATCACTATAAATTAAAGCTTCCTTTATGACAAATAAACCTTAAGGTAAATTGAGAAAAGTTGGAAAAATATAATTAGCAAACAGAAAGATCATAATGTTATAGATGTAATGAATGTGATATTACAATATTTTTGTTAGTCTTTTATATGAGGGTAAACATTTCTCTCTCTTGCTTTCTGTCTTCTCCCCCACCCCCCTGTATTCTTTAGTATAAGCCTGGACATGACCAAAGTATGCCACTTAAAAAAATATCCTTTGCAATATTGGGTTATGAAAGCAATAAAGATCAATGATAACTGTCCTCCCTAAGCTCATCCTGTTATGTTCTATGTGCAGCATTTTGTTTATTTATTTATTTGGTAAAAACATGCATTCCTTACTACATTTTATTGTAGAATATTTAAGGAATAAAATTTGAAGTGTAGATTTGACCGAGGGACATATTTGTAGGCCATCCAGTTGAAATTATCTTTCATGTGATAATGCTTCTTGTTTTCTATTAAGAATAACTTTTCTCTTAAGAATTATTTATGGTCCTAATGGCTGAAGTACTGTATATAAAAAACTTCCTTTTTTTTTTTAATGTTTATTTATTTTTGAGACAGAGAGAGACAGAGCATGAGCAGGGAAGGGGCAGAGAGAGAGGGAGACACAGAATGTGAAGCAGGCTCCAGGCTCTGAGCTGTCAGCACAGAGCCCAACGCGGGACTCGAACTCACGAACTGTGAGATCATGACCTGAGCGGAAGTCGGACGCTTAACCGACTGAGCCACCCAGGCGCCCCTATAAAAAACTTCCTTGAATGTCATCCCAACACTTTGAAACAATCAATTAATTTCATTACTTATAGAATTGTAAAGCTCATAGTCATGGCTCTTTGCTCTTTCTATGGAGTACTTAAAAGATTCAAGGTCCTGTCAGTAAAGGATCTTAGACTAGGGGCTAAAATGTACTGAAAGTAATCAGATATAATTGGGTTTAAACCTTGCCTCTTCCACTTACTAATTTGTGTTTTTGCAAAATTTATTTAATTTCTGTGTATATTAATTTGTAAAAAATCTGCAAACTAAAGACCGTACTAAAATACACTTTAGGATCCTTCTGAAAATTAAATAAATTTATCTTTGTAAGATGCTTATTTGAATGTCTGGTACACAATAAACTCTCTATCAGTCTTCATTATTATCCGTCATGTAATTTTTACTGATATTATTAGTCACTTTGACAGTGTGCAAAGAAGAAAGTTCAACAGCTGATTCAAGGGAGTGCAAAGAAGAAAGGCCTGAAAATTATGCCTGAATGCCTCTGGACTTTTAGCTAGCCCTCCATAGTGGCTTGGCCAAAAGCTGCCATACCCTGATCAATGTCTAAGTCCATCATCAAATGACTTATTCAGATCAAACAAATGGAGACCAAAGACTTAAAATCCTCCCTACAAATTATAGTCAAGGACAGCTGTAACTATAAGCCTTACTTTTCCTACAAAGTTCTAGCAAGTTATGTTAATCTTTGCTTCACATCTAGTGAGACTTGAAAACAAAGGATTGAAAAGTTTTCTTCTCTTTCTGTTGGCTTAGCACAGTCTCCTAATTTAGTAATCATTTAAATAAATTGAGTAATAGCAAACTAAGTAATAAGATGATAGCCCTTTCAACTTCCACTTGTATTTTTATTTTCTTACTGTGTTTTTACTCCATGTTTGAAGCATTTTTTTTTAAGTGCTTCCAACCTGGGAGCAGAAATGACAACATGGTGTGTTGGAAGCGATTAATGCCTGTCTGGAGAGCACAGTGAAACATGAGTACCTTCAGTATCACCCAGGCAAGCATTAATCAGTACCTCAGCACAGCCTGAAGTGACTTTTTGTGATAATAAAAAAGGAATTTTTCCCCAAAATGTATGTCGAGAATGTGTGTTGCAAGTATTTCTCTGGAAAGAAACAGTTTTTGATGAAAGCATTTTCTTTTTATAGGAAATGAAACATTTTCTGATTTGACACACAGCATGTCAGGTCTGAGGTGGTTAGGAAAATATACCACTTATAACTAAAAAAATGAGTGGCAGTTGTAAATTATATCAAAGCCCATTACACAAAGAGAATGTTCTTCAAAGCTAGGTAATACCACATATATACATAAGGGTTATCAAAAACCCATTAAATTCGACCCTTTTAGGTTTTCCAGCTGAGATTAATTTCCCAACATAACATCCCTCTTTCACAGAAAACCTTCCTTTCTCAGAAGCTCTTGTTCTCATGGGACTTTTCCACCATTTCCCTGATAGCCAGGGGCTAACCAGCAATCCTTCACGATCTCGTAAGGCATTTCATTTAAATTTATATTGAGAAATTTATAGTCTTATTAAGTTGTCTTCCCCTGAGATTCATTTTGCCGTGTTTCATTGGCATGTCATTTTAAATAGGTGCCATTTAAAAGCTTGCCCCATATTTTTACGGGCCATACTACAATCAAATGAGGTTAAATCAAAACTTGAATGTTTCCATGTGGATAACCAAAGAAGATATTTTCCAATACTTTGGTTTTGTGTTACTTATTCACATATGCTACTTAAAAGTTCTGTAATCGCTCAATATATGTAAGTCTAAATCTTGTAATAAAGATAACAATTATAAATGATTAATGTTTGCACCCATAGTAAAAAAAAAAGTAGTCAATGACTTAATAATTTAATATTTTAACAATCTCAATATGGTCTATTTGATCACTGAAATGGTATTTCTTGATCCTGGTAATCAGTTAAGGCATTTCTTTCCTCTCTTCAAAGCCAGATGTTCCGTGGAAATCTGCAGACCCTGCAAAGATCCATAGCTCACCTCAACTGTAATAATGAGTTTTGAAACTTCCAAATCTACATGTCCCTGAACAAATTATCGTTTCTTTATATTCTGGTGAAAAAGACCAAGCCCTTTTTGCTACAACGGAGATTTCTCAAATCTGATATGTTAGGAGTTTCCTCCTTATGGGAGCTTTTGAAAGCCATTCAAAAGTCATAAATTTACAACAGGGACCCTTAGCAGTCATTCCCAGCAACAAAACCATTCAGAAGAAGATGGTGATAATGACTGTATTGGTTTGCCAGTGCTGTTGTAACAAAGCACCACAAACTGGGTGGCTTAACACAACAGAAATTTATTGTCTCACAGTTCTGGAAGCTATAAGTTCAAAATCAAAGTGTCAGAAGGGCCATAATCTCTCCGATGACTCTAAGAATCCTTCCTTGCCTCTTCCTAGCTTCTGGAGGTGGCCAGCACCCCTTGGCATTCCCTAGCTTGTGGCCAAGTAAGCCCAATCCTCTCATTTATCCCTCCCTTTCTCTTCCCCTCTCCCTTCCTTCCTTACTCTTTCTCTCTCTCTTTTTTTTTTTTTTTTCACTGAATCTTCCTGGGTTATCAGGTTTATAACATTAGTAGGAGAAGATATATGTGACTAAAGAAACAACTTATAAAAAATAGTTGGTGTAGCCAAAAGATGTGTTAACAAGAAATCGAAGTCTAAATCAACTTTGACATAAAATAACTGTAATGTTGAACACAACAATTAATTACCTTAGGACTCAGTTTGCTCATTTATATATAAAAAAAAAAGACTATTAAATTATTGGATATATGAAGCATGTATGCTTCTAGAAGACATATGGAGATGACAGCAGAAAAATAATGTTTATTTAAAAATCTCTAGTAAATTGCTAGCAAGTAATGTTATTTAGCCCACTTAATAAATTTCATATGTATGTCCTTAAGTAATTATCTGTTCTGTTTTTGACCCAGAAAGATATATCAAAATGAAAAGCGGAAGATAAAACTCAGTAAACTGTGGAAAGAGTAGTGATCCCCAAACTAAAAAGTGTCATTTAAAACATGCATAAATTAAATTTGGATGATATCTTATTTATTTTAAATATCTTATTATTCCAAACACTAGCTTTGAATGTCTGCAATCATTTACGGATGTTTAAAATCATTTTTAACATAATTAAAAAAATTTGCTTACTTGTATTTTTGAAAAAGAAATCAGAGTTCCCCCAAAGTTATCTGGTACCAATATTTACAATTGTTTGAGTAAATATGGGGGTAAAACAAGAACTCAAAGAACTAGATAGTCCATTAAGGGAGTGTGTTTATTGAGAGCCTGCTAAGATATCAGTCTCTGTTAAGAGATTTGCATGTACAGTCTTATATACCCTTCATCAAAGTTCTATGAGTGGTATATTACTCTAAATATATACACAGAGAAACTGAGGCTTAAAGAGCTCAGTACCTACTAAAATTACAAAGCTTAAAAAGGATGAAAGTGAGCTACAAATTTTGGTCTATCTGAATCCAAACCTAATGTTCCTTGGACGTAAAGTTGCCATCCAGACAACAGCTAAAAGGTATCTGCCATTATTCTTGTCCTAAGCTGTTTGTAATAATGATTGTGAAAATCACATATGAACAAAAGTTACTTTCACTTTTCTCCATGAGTTACTCCTAACCCAAATCACCATCCCCTCCCCATGAAGTGTTATCATAGGCCACCAGGCAGTTTATTATTTTTTTCTTTTTTCTTAATTAACCCTTTCCCAATCCATTCCTTATAGAACGGCCACCATGATATTTTCAAAAATGAGGGTATAATTACTGCAGTTCTTTGTTTTAAAATTCTATATGACTTCTCCGTGTTCTTAGAATAAAATCCTACGTGATATGACCCAGGCTTCCCTGTCTAATCTCTTCATGTACATCTTACTCACATCACTTAAGCTGAATGAAATTTTGAAAGAACTTAGTGTTTTCACATGTACTATTTTTTTCACCTAGACAGCTCATTGCTGAATAACATCTATATATCCTCTGGGACTCAGCCTACATGTCATTTGTGCAGGTAAGTTATTATTTTCCTTTTTAACGCTTCTAATTCTAGGTTAATTTTGTGTTTACTATCAATTTCTGTCCCTAAATCATAAGCCCCTGAATAGGAGAACCATGAATTTTGTCTACTTTATTTACAGTAGTGTCCCCTGTACTTGGAACAGAGTCAGCGCTCATTCATTCAACAAATTCTTACTGAATATCTACTCAGTGTCAGGCATAATGTTAGACTTTGGAATATATTAGTGAAAAAAATAGACAAAAATTTCTGCATTCATAAAACTTTCAACATAGTGTACAAGAGAAAGTATACAATATGCAATAAAAATATGAATGTGTGGTATTTTAGAAGTTGATGAATGCTTTGAAAATAAAGAATAAGGTCATGAGTGTAGGGAAAAGGTTGTAATGTTGAGTGGGTAGAATAGGCCTCATTGAGAAGGAAATGAAGTGCTTAATAAATATTTTTCAAAAGAATGTATGAACCTTAAGAAAGGATGGTTTAATAAATGCCCAATAGAAACACAATAATGTCATGAAATTTTGTGAAAAAATAAACATATCAGTAAGGGATATCCTAGGAATGGGTTTATAAAGGAAGTGACATTAAAGCTAGGTTTTGAAGAATGCATAAGTTTGAGAGATTGAGATAAAACGTGAATTACTGGGGAAGACTTTCAGTAAGAATAACCATAACAAGGAAATATGAGAAAGTACACACATACTCAAGGACTGGTAAATTGGTCTGGTATGGGAGTGATTACAAGAAGGAACTCATAATAGTCCATTAATACATGATTGTTGAGACACTACAGGTTATAAAAAGACAATGTTTAATACTACAAGCAGTGAGAATGATTTGGCAATTATTTGGAGGTGTTCATTTATGTAGTGTGTCAGTAAAGAGTAGAAGCCTCAGTCATTTAAGAAACTAAACAACTTTCCCCCCCTCAAAATGAAACAAAATAACCCAACAAAAAAAGTAATAATAATTTAGATCTGGGTAATTGCAATGTACCAGAAAGCAGAATTTACAGGTTTGGGCGACTATTAGAATATGTGATATGACAAATTTTATTTTATTTTATTTTTAAATTTTTAATGTTTATTAATTTTTGAGAGACAAAGAGAGACAAGTCATGAGCTGGGGAGAGCCAGAGAGAGAGGGAGACACAGGATCTAAAACAGGCTCCAGGCTGTGAGCTGTCAACGCAGAGAATGATGAGGGGCTCAAACCCACAAACCATGAAATCATTACCTGAGCTGAAGTTGGACATTTAACTGACTGAGACACCCAGGCATCTTGACAAATTTTTAAAAGTTAAGACATGAGTTGGAGGTATTAATTCTGGGTTATTGTAAAGGAGATGTCAGTTACTAAGGGTGATAGGATCTTAAGATAAAGAGTTCACTTGTGGGAAAATGACAAATTTTGATATGATTATTATAAATGGGCCATGTCAATGTATATTTAGTTATCTTTATTTAGTATCCTATGGATTCCAGTGTGATATATACATTTGTTCATTACCTTGAACTACAATCTCTATGTAACTAAGGGACTGATGGAATATCTCAGAGAAAAATAAATGTAAAGAGAAGAATAAAGACTCGAAATGAAACTCGGAAGAATACATATTGGATTAGGAAAAGAATGCTATAATATGGAGGAAGAGATGTCAGAGGTGAATAAGAAAAAGTGGTATATGAAATAAGAAAATGAGAAATATGTAAGCTATTAAAGCTGAGGAAGAAAATAATGTTAAAAATAAGAGATTTTTAATAATTTTTAATAATACAGAAAAAAATAAGGACTAAAGAAGAGGCATTGATAATCTGGAGACTGATGAAGGAAACAAAGGCAAAAGAAGTATAACATAAATTCAATCTCTTTACAGCTTGCAGCCCACTGATAGCTGAAACAGGCAGAGCGTGACTGTGCTCAAGGAACTCATGGCCAAGTTACTCCCTTAATGTTTTCGTTTTATTAAAGACAAAAATCACCTTAACAGTAGCTAGCCCCTCAAAGTCCTGAAAGCCTTGTTTCCAAACTCCTTAGAGACTTAGGCTATCCCTCACCCCCACTAACTTAAAAGTATATAATCAGTCACTTCTCACAACCCCAGTACAGCTCTTTCTGCCCATGGGTCCTGTCCCCGGGCTTTAATAAATTCACCTTTTTGCACCAAAGATGTCTCAAGAATTCTTTCTTAACTATTTGCTCAAGAACCCCATTAGAGATAATAAGGACACTTATACCTTGAGAAGTATATTGTTGAAATATGCGATGGGATGGTGAGAATAGTCTTTCGGGATGTATTAAGGACTGACTGTGTTAATATTTGAGGAGAAAGTAGAAATAAAGACTACAGACTGTCCTGTCAAGAAGGACAAAAGATAATTAAGTAGTTCATAGCAGGTAGCTGAATTCAGAGAAATTGTTTTGAATTTACTTTAGGGAAGAAGTGAGTGTGGTGGTTTTTATGGGGACTGAGAAAGTGAAGGACAGGTGTGGAGTTATTTCTAGAGACTGTAGTGTAAGTCCTGAAGGGTGAATGGGGTAATTGCTGATAAATTATGGTAAGTAAGTAGGTTAAATCTTTCTCTGGGACTTCCCATCCCAGAGTCATGGCATACGGAGCGGCTCCTTCTGTGTATTCTGCTGTTTAGATAGTGAAACTCCCATGACAAGCAAACAGGAAAGTGAAGGTAAAAGAAACAAGACAGGATTCTGAACACCTGATAGGAACAGAAAAAATAAGGGATACTTTTCTCGTCTCGTTGCAGGCATCAAGGGTCGTAGTTCCTACCTGGAGAAGTGGACGTCCTTTCCCTTCCTCGGGCTTGAGAGACAAAGTATGTGGCCAGGAACCAGTCAGACTCTTCAGGTTCCTGTTCCGGAGCCATAGGTGGCCGTGCACTGAAAGAAAAAGTTCTCAGACAGACTGAGCAGCTGTGCAGGGCTGCCTCTGTGAGAGAAACAGCAGCTGCAGGACGCTGCACATAGCTATTATTTCCTATTTTATCAGATACAGATATTCCTATTTTATCAGATACAAATATCAAGGTATGGAAAGAGAACACAAAGGATCTTCCGCTGGCTATGTGAAGACACGCATGGAGTACGTGCACCTCCAAGGAGTGTCAGAAAGTTACAGTGGATTTTGTAGCTGTCCTCTGGGGGATCATAGGGCTCTGTATCTCATAATGCTATCCATCAGACACCCTTGAGACCTGAACATTGCTGACGTTTCAGCAATTACCCCATTCACCTTTCAGGACTTACAATACACTCTCTAGAAATAACTTCACAGACAGGGAAAAAAGGAAACAAGAAAAAAAAAAACCCACAATTTTCGAAAGAAGAAAAGAAAGAATGGAAACATGGTGTTAGGTGAAAGGAATACCTTTCAGAGGTGGGAGGTTACATCTGAGAGCGAAAGAAGACTAAAAGAAAAGAGAAGTTTAATGATGAAACTTAGATAAAGTATTATGACAGAAAGTCAAGAAGATAGGAGACAGATTGGCTACAAACTGATGTGCCCAGGAATAGAAGAACCCCAAAGATCAGACAACACCAAGGAACCAGGGAGGCAATCAAGAGTCAGAAAGGTATTGAATCAAGCAATGATCAGAGGACAATGTAAGCATATATTTGGCATTGCCTAGGTTTGGCAAGAGTTAACAAAGACCTATAATAGGAAGCAGAGTTCATGACATTTTCTAGTTTATGGAATAATGGAGGGTAGACAGGACCTTGGTCCCAGAGAAACTGGTAGTCCCAGATAGACCACGCAAACATTAGTGAACATGATGGGGTCATTTGCTAAAACAAGTGACAATGACCAGAACAAGGCTGGAATTTATTAACCGGAAACCACGAGTTTGAATACAAGAATCATCAAGTCTCACTTGCTTTTAAGAACTTCTCTTAGGGACACTAATTATTTCTATAGTGTGATAATAGGATTTTCCAGCATTTCAGTGGCAGGATCAATAGCTACAACTTTTGATATACCAATTCCATATGAAAAAAATAAGTGAGACTCAGAAGAAGACAACCAATGGGGCTTTTATGCCAAACAACAGTGAATATTTGATTGGTTCCAAATCCAAAGAGTATATAGTTTTTGGTTTTTTTATTTTTTTTTATCCCCCCTCAGGTTCTTCCTAGAAATGTCTAAAAATACCTGCTGATTAATTTTAAGTGATCTGTATTATTTGTCTTCTTGTTTCTTTTTTTAAACCTGCCTCAAGACCATAAAACTTAGATATCATCTTTGATTTAGGTAATACTTAGGTACCAACATTGAGTACTTCTCCATAAATTAAATGTCTTTAGTAACATAAGAATGTCTTTAAGAATTAATATATTACCTGAATACAGTGTATTAACACGCAGTACCATATTGCCATTCCCTTAAAAAGGATTTTACAGGTACCAAGGGCAGGTACCAAGAGCTGTTAAACAGAGCTCATCTTTTAAATAAGCAGGCCAGGGGCGCCTGGAAGGCTCCGTTAATTGTGTCCGGTTTCGGCTCAGATCATGATCTCATCGTTTGTGAGTTTTAGCCCCGTATAGGGCTTTGTGCTGACAGCTCAGAGCCTGGAGCCTGCTTCAGATCTGTGTCTCCTTCCCTCTCTGTTCCTCCTTTTCTCGGGCTCTGTCTCTCCCCAAAATAAAGAAACTGAAAACAAAAAGCTTTAAAATAAGCAGGTCAAAGAGAAACACAGTTTATTTGCTTATTGTTGTAATGAATTTTTCAGTTTTATTTTTTGAATGTTTATTTATTTTTGAGAGAGAGACAGAGGGAGAAAGAGAGGGAGACATAGAATCCCAGGCAGGCCCCGCGCTGTCAGCACAGAGCCCGACGCAGGGCTCGAACTCACAGACCACAAGATTGTGACCTGAGTCGAATTCAGACACTCAACAGACTGAGCCACCCAGGCTCCCCTTGTTCAGTATTTTAAATAGTAACATATGCTTTCTTGGGGGCATCCGGGTGGACTAGTTGGTCAAACCTTTGACTTTTGGTTTCTTTTTTTTTTTTTTTTTTTTTTAGTGTTTATTTATTTTTGAGACAGAGAGAGACAGAGCATGAACGGGGGAGGGTCAGAGAGAGAGGGAGATACAGAATCTGAAACAGGCTCCAGGCTCTGAGCTGTCAACACAGAGCCCGACATGGGGCTTGAACTCATGAACCCTGAGATCATGACTTGAGCCGAAGTCAGATGCTTAACTGACTGAGCCACTCAGGCGCCCCTGACTTTTGGTTTCTACTTTGGTCATGATATCACAGTTCATGTGGTTGAGCCCCCTGTCCAGCTCTATGCTGACAGTCCAGAGCCTGCTTGGGATTCTCTCTCTTCCTCTCCTTCTGCCCCTCGCCCTCTCATAGTATCTCCATCTCTCTCAAAATAAATAAACTTAAAAAAAATTATAAAGGGGCGCCTGGGTGGCTCAGTCAGTTAAGCGTCCGACTTCAGTTCAGGTTACGATCTCAGGGTTCACGAGTTCAAGCCCCATGTCAGGCTCTGTCCTGACAGCTCAGAGCCTGGAGCCTGCTTCTGACTCTGCATCTCCCTCTCTCTCTGTTCCTCTCTCACACTCTCTCTGTCTCAAAATAAATAAGTAAGTAAGTAAATAAATAAATAAATAAACTTTTTTTTTAAATTTAAAAACTAACATATGCTTTCTTTACCCAATATCCTTGTGGCCTGAAAGAGCTAATATAATTTTGAATATGGACATACAGAAAAAAATACGCATGGTGCATCCAAAGACTATAGTTTTGTGGAATGTTGTAGCAATAATTAGTAGTTGGACAGTAGAATCAGAGAAAATAGGCATCATCAAGGAAACATGACAGAAGTTAACATGGAAATATAATACTAATTTATTCATGATAACGTCTTTGGGAAAGTTAACCATGGGGTCTTTTCTTGGTATCTATGTCAAAGAGAAGACAGAAAAATGATAGAATAGTGGAGTTCGTTTACTGATAGACTGAGATGCTGAAGTTTAAGAGCAGGTGGAAATTTTAAGCCTGAAGGGAGTAATTTAGAAAATAGAGAATATCAAAATAGGAAACAGGTCAAAGTGAAGATTTCCAGAATGAAAGATCTCGGTGGTAGAGAACCTCTCAAATATGATATATTACAACATAATCATCCATTTTATCACTCAACAAACTTCTATTCACTCCTACACTTAAATACCAGGCATTCTTCTATATGCTGGATATAGACCAATATAATTTAACTACTACTCATGGCAGTTAAATTCTCATGCAGAAAGACAGATAATTAAAAAGAAACAATTGGGTATAGATTTCAGATAATGATAAGCGCTGTGGAAAAACTTACTGTAGACTAAGGGTTAAGGAGTCAGAGGGGAATTAGGGGTTGCTGTTTCACGCTAGGTGAGCAGAAGAAGGCCTTGCTGATATGGGGATAATAGGAGAAACCTGAAGAAAGAAAAAAAGTGAACTGTTCTGAGAGAGAAATGTTTCAGGGAGAGAGAAGCATCCAGAAGCCTAAGGCAGGACCTTAGGTATGTTCCAAGAACTGGAGTAGAGGAAGCTAGTGGAGCTGAGGAGGGAGAGAAATTCAGAGACAGGCCAGGTCAGAAGAAGCCTTGCCAACCACTTAAGACTAGTGCTTCTGTGCCCAGGAGAATTTCTACACATTGTAGAGTTTTGAGAAGATGGTTGAAATACTGCAACTTTCATTTCAAATTCATTGTTGCTTTTATAGGAAGAAGCAAGAGTATGAGAAGGGAAACCAGCTAGAAAGCAACTGGTATAACTAGATGAAAAATGATAGTGTTTTGCACCGTGGTGGGCATGTGAGCAGTCACATATAAATGAAAGCTTGAGCTGACAAGATTTGCTGATGGATTTTACATGGGGTTTGAGAGAAAGAATAGTTGGGGATAACTGTCAGGGTTTGGAGTGAGCATTTGAAGGAAAGCAATATCCATATACTGAGTCATTCAAAATTAAAACTCTAATCCCAGATTTAATTTTGAAAGTTCCTTGTGGATTCGTAACTTTCATCGTTAATTACCATCATTTTAGTTAAATTTCAGGAGGGAGTTTGTATAAATAAGCATTTTTGGTCCTCCCCGTTTAATGAAATCCCCAGTAGCACATTTTCTACTTACTGTCTACCTGGGATGTGTGTGAAACTTATTTGATTTATTAAATTAATGCAAACGACAAAATTAATGATGCAAAAATTTCCTAGAAACAAATTTATATTGGGTTTTATGCAAGTTATTTAAATTATCCCTATCTAAAGCTGTCTTATGATAGTGTTTAACGTCATTGTTTCAAGTCATATTTTTAAAACTTATTGTCCAGTTTTATTTTGCTTTAATTTTTACCTGTAAATTGTACTGGAGGGAGAGTAGAGGAGGAGGAAAGAACAAATCAATAAATACAAATTTAAAGAAGGGTTAAGGACACATCTTTTGCTTAGACTTTTAAGTGTATATTTAACAGCAATTTTCATTTAGTATCTGACCTCCTGGTGATAGGGCTACTTTTATATAAAATAAAAGAATATAAGAAAACTGCAGTTCAAACTATGTGTCTTACAATGATGGATGACTATGTGTGCTCCAGTACTTCAGGGATGGATTAAGCTATTGAAAAAGCACTCAACATTGGCTAAAGAACAGTAATGTATGTGAAATTCTACAGTTAATGCATCATTAAATAATTTGCTGCAACTGATTTATAGGTGCAATATAGTACACTGAGTCAAAGCAGTGCAATATAATAAATGGTATCAAAAAATATACTCCCCAAACTTTTGTTAGAATCAGTCTTTTGAGTTTAGTTTAGCACTTATCTGAGTACTGAAGGCATCTGATTTTCCCCTTGATAATACCCACAGTCTAATGACTTTTGGCTATTGGCCTACATTTGCTGAATCCTGTAGTCTCAAGAAAATGATCTGTTTTATAACAGAGGACTAAGAGAAATGTCCAGTCCCAGTGATGGCAATAGCAACCAGTAGACTTTTCCTAGTTAAGAGTACTAAAAACGGAATCTAACTCTGGTCCCAGGAAACTAAAATCTAAGGAAATTGACCTTTAACTTGTAAATTTTTATTGATTATCTGACAATTAGCTTTTAGTACCATAACAAACCACCCAAATCATTGTGGCTTATGAAAGTCAAGATTCTGTGGGTTAGTAATACGAATTGTGCTCAGCTGAATAATCTCTGCTCATCAAGGTGCCTCCATTTCTAGATGTTGGATGACCGTTGGTTGGAAGAGATGGGGTTGGTGGTTGGTATTAAGGGTTGCTGAGCCATAGGTTTCTCATCATCAGCAAGCTAGTCCAGGGTTGTTCACATGAAGATGGTTACAAAACTTTCAAGAGCAGCAAGCATAGACCAGCCTCATGAACCAGACCATTCAATGGCATTAGCCAAAGCAAGTCATGAGAGGGCACACAAAGTTATGTGGCAAGGGGATCTGGTTACAGGGACAGTTTTTGAGTTTGCTAAAGCAATAATACTAAGTATCACAGATAAGGTGACTGAAATAACAGAAATGTTTTTTCCTTATACTTCTGGAGTCTAGAGATCTAAGATCAAGGTGTCAGCAGGGCTGATTTCTTCTGACACCTCCTCTCCTTGGCTAAATTGGTGGAAATAGATGGACTTCTTCTAGAGTCTTAACACTGTATTCCCTGTGTTTGTGTCTGTGTCCTAATCTCCTCTTATCAGGACTCCACTTAAAAGTTTAGGGCCTGCCCATATGCCATATTTTACCTTAATTACCTTTTTAAAGACCTTTTGTCAAATACAGTTGCATACTGAGGTACTGGGAGTTAAGACTCTAACATATGAATTTTGCAGGTACACAGTTCAGCCATTTCTCACAGAGAGAGAGAAACAGTGAGATTTTTTTTTTTTAACTTTCATCCTTCACTAACTGATTTAGAACATCACATATGTATACAAGACAAGATTCTGCTTCCGAGGATCTCAAGCTGCTAACCTGAAAATATCTGTTCAATAACAGAATATTTCTTTTTTTTTTTAAGTTTATTTATTTTGAGAGAGAGAGAGAGGCACAGAGTAGGGGGCTGGGGCAGGTAGAGAGAACCCCAGTCCTCTCAGCATAGAGCTTCACACTGGCCCAATCCCGTGAACCATGAGGTCATGACAGGAGCCAACATCGAGAGTCGGATGCTTAACTGACTGAGCCACTCAGGTACCTCAGTAACAGAATATTTCTAAAGTTAGACATCAAATGTAAGGTTAAGGCAGGGATTCTCAATCTAGGCATGACTGACATTTAACCAAGTAATTCTTTTTTGTTCTGCGCAGTGTAGAATGTTGACCAGTATCCCTGACCTCGACTCACTAGAGGCCCATAGCATGCTTTCATCAGTAATGACAAACAAAAACGTCTCCAGATATTGACAAACATTCTCAGAGAAGCAAAAATTTCCCCCCGTTGAGATTACTGGGTTAAGAGATAAATTCTAAGTGGGAGAAAAGTCATTTCTTAAACTGACATTTAAGTTAATAGGAAGAAATAAGACATGAACTTTTAGCATCTGCTGCTACATTTTTCTGAAAATAAATTGACTTATCAGATTTTATATTTTCTGCCTTAAAAAACAGATTTATATGAAGATGAGACTGAGAACATACCCGTTTTGAAGCAGACAGAACACACTTACTAAGATATAGGTTAGAGCGCACAGTGAAATTTCCTTGGAGCACTGACCACAAGACAAGGACTGGCTTCAATCTTTAAAGATTTTTAGTTTTTGCCTACTCAGGAAAAGAAAAACAAAAGTGTCAATGAAAGTGGTATAACTGGGGTTTTAGATTTATCATTCATAGAATTCTTGGAGTTTTTGATGGAAAATATCAACTATAAACATATTTAATATGGATGTCATGATTCCACCATTGTTGGTTGACAAGATCTTTAAGTATGAATTTCAATGTTCTTTTACAGTAGGCTCAGTAATCTTCATCATTTATTGTTTCTTTTATTTCCCTGATTCTTTGTGATTTTGCTATACACTGATCAGTTTATAAATCATGCCCAAGAATCAGTAATTGAAAAAAGTGATGAACCTATAGTTCTTTTTTTCATATCATCACGTTTTGAAGTCATGTTTTCCACACTCTTTTTTTAGTTCTCATGTGTCATCTGGCTTTGGGATCTCAAGCATATTAGGCTTTAGTCTTAAAAGTAATTGAAGGAATTTATTTTTGCCAACAAAAAAGCTTTTGGTCCAATTTCCCCATTTTGCATAATTTTATTGAAAAGCTGTTCTCCAATTCTGCCAATCTCAATTACTTTTGTTTAAAGCATCTGGTGTAACAGCTGTCAAAGTCTGTCTTTTTCTTGCCTTCTTCTTTCTCCTCCTCATCCCCTCTGCTTTTACCATATCCCCTGCTCATCATGTCTCAATTTCTTTATCTTTTATCCTAAAATGACTTTTCTAAAACATTCTCAAGTACTATTCCTACTTGAATCAGAATGGTGTTTTTTTTTTTTTATTACCATGATTCAATCACCAATATTAAAAACAGTTATGGTCTACCACGTAAAATGATTGTTTATGCATATGTATACGTGTGTATAATGAATGATACGTATATTTGTATAAAGCATGTGCAATATACTTTTATTTAGTATATATACTTTATGTAAATATATAATAAAAATATAAAATCAAGGGCAGGTTAATCAATTAATAAGTCACCTCATAATTTAGAAAGGTGTCATGGAATTTTGCCTGTGTTCCATATTCTTTCTTTGTCATTCTCAACTCCCCATCTTGCAATTTTCTCCCATTTTGCAATTTAACGTTAAAAATCTTGTGAGGGTTGTTGTGAGTTGAACCTAATATGTGCTATTTTTATTTCAAGGGCTTTTGAGTACTATTTGAGAGCAATTAGAAATACCTATATATAAGAAATATTAAAATTATATATTTTTGTGTTTGCATATAATCATAAGTTGATTTTCTATATATATCTCTGACTTGCAATATCACTTTCCTCATCTCACCGTGTTCCAGTATTCAGCAAAATTCACTGACAAATATAGTGTCATTTAAAGAAATATGCTTTGTTTTGAATCTTCTATATTTTGTTTTTTATCATTTAAGCCATTCTTATTGGTCTTTGCCATCTCTTGCTTCAGCCACCGAATAAACATTTCTGTAGTTGCTAATCCAAAAATATGATGGCTAACTTTGTACCTCTAATACCAAAGACATTTGATTCCTTTCAATGGTTCCTCTTTATTCTGCCGAGTATTTGTACAAAAACTGGATCCTGTTGCTTTGGTCAGTGGTTAATCATTTGGATTTCAGACAATTCATTAGCTCTATGGGATAGAAGACAGTAAACATACAGCAAAGTTTTTACAAAAACAGTGATATCAAATGATGTGTTTGATGCAGCAATAACTGTGTGCGTGTCTGTGTTTATGTGGGCAGAGAAACAATTTCTTTCTTGCATGACAGGAGCGATATTTATTAGTTCTTCTAATTATCTGTAGAAAACGTTACTGATACGGTATACCAAGTCTAACACTTATCATGTGCATGTGAAAATGAAGGCATGCTGAGGTTACAACATACAACAGATACAGCTTGACAGGAAATGCTGAAATGCTGAAAGTCAGCTGAAAACATGGTAAAGCTTCAACAAATACACTGCCCTTAACAAAAGCACTGCCTGCAAATGTGGGAAATAATTAGCAGCTGGCTTTTCAAAAGGCAGGAACCAGGCAGCAGGGCTCTTGAGCACACAAGCAGGCAGCCCATAGGTAGCTCTATTTTATCAGGTTAATTGACAAAATTGTTTTTAATTAAATTAATTAAAGATGGGTTGGTTTCCCCCCAAGGTGTGTTCTTAAAAGGATTGAATATGCTGTTGAAGACAGTTGCTTGAGCTCATGTTCATGTTTAGTGGAGTTAAATTCCTGTTCTCAATAGCTGGATTTGGAAAGAAAACATAAATCTTGGCGTGTTTGCTGCTGTTCATTTCTTTTATCTGTTATCCTGACAACTTACTTCAGTCCATTTTAGGACAAGGGCATGTTTCTAGATCAAGCTGAAAATTAAAAGTGACATATTACCACATATGAATCTATTACATATGTCAATTCAAGTAGATTTATGCCTTTTGCAGATTTGATGTGTGTGAATTGGACTATCCATGAGCAGTCCTGAAGGACTATGGTATGATTTTATATTTGTAATACTGAAGAGGTGACCACTTGACCCAGTCACTCAGCTAACATACAGAGCCAAATAAATCATCTAGGATGCCTTAACTCTATGTACTATATGCAAGCAGCGTGTGATATGCGAGAAGTAAAATGATGAGAAGTAAAATTGATTGGGCTCAGTCATGATCTCAAGTCATGAGATTGAGCCCCTTGTGGGCTCTGCCCCCAGCCCAGCTTGGAGCCTGTTTAAGATTCTCTACCTCTCACTCCTTCTGCCCTGCCCCTGCTTGGGCACGTGCGCACACACGTGCATACTCCTCTCTTTCTCTCTCTCTCTCTCTCAAAAAAATAAAATAAGTAATTAATTAATAAATAAGTAAATTAGTAAATAAATCAATACATTAGATGAGCAAAATTTGGTGCCTTCTCTGCTTTTAAGACTTCACTGACTAGTGGAAACCATCCTCATTGTATCTCTGCCATCATCTTGCATATATTACCATTATGTAAAATATGCCTTAAAAAGAAAGTTTCTTGTTAGTGGTAGTTATGGAAATGAAGGATTTTCAACAAAACTATATATTTGATGGTCTTAAAATGCATTCTTAGTAGAACAATCAGGGTTGATGGAGGGAGGTGGGTGGGGGATGGGATAAATGGATGATGGGTATTAAGGAGGGGGCTTGTGATAAGCACTGGAACGCTTGTAAGTGGTGAATCACTAAATTCTATACCTGAAACCAATTTTACCATATATGTTAATTCACTAGAATTTAAATAAAAACTTGAAAAAATTGTATTCTTAGTTAACTATGCTGTGATGCATTACTATTGTTATTTTCAATTATCAATTTATTGGGTTGGTTTACAAATATCGTACTATGAAGCCCAGAGGTTGGAATCAAAGGGAGGTCAATGGTTGTAGGTCAGAAATAGGAAAAAGTTGAGAAAATACAAAAAAAAAAATAGTTATGGTCTGGAAGAATTCCAGAAGGCATGCAGATTTCTTTAGTGGCTTTTTACTCAATGTTGGCTTACCTATGTTGACTTGTATTGGAGATATGGATCTTCAATTTTCTCCCTTACAGTCACCATTCTGTGTATTAAACCCCCAGAACTTATTAATCTTGTTAATAAGAATTTACTAATTTTACCTAATATTCAAAATGTGACTATCATGACATGCCAGTTTATAAACCAATACAGTAGAGCTACTCTGACCAGTTAAAGCAAATATAGACAGCCAGATATCAAACCATTGTGCTTCTAATTTGCTTTCTCAAGGTATCCCCTGGACTTTGCTGAACACAGATGGGAAATCATTGGCTTAAATGTGTAATAAAATTGCAGAACCTACCTTTTCCAAAGTATCCAGACCTTGTGTATCATGAGTCATCATGTTTAGTGTAATCCCCCTTCTTTCATTCTGACTCATGGTCCCTGCATCTTCCTCACATGTAACCATCGGCTGTATCACCATTAACAGACTTCTGCCTTGTATGCTATTTGCTTCGTTTTGATGCTGTCTTCTGAATCACACTCTTTTCTGATACCAAGTGAACTCCATATTCTTCTTTTTTTAATGAATAAATTCTATTCCTGCATATGCTACTCATAAAAAAATTACGAGGACTAACAGAATGCAGAAGATGTCACATCGTTTTTTATGAGGACTAACAGAATGTAGAAGATGTCACATTGTTTTCTTAGTATCTAAAGAGAGTAATGGGCCTTTCCTGAAATCAAGTTATAACTTGATATTTATTTTTTTATCTAGAAATATTTGCCACGAGAAAATTAAGAATGATTGCAGCTTTGTGTGATTTTAAAGCCTACTTTCACCATGTCTTTTTCCTATGATGTGACAGAGTGGTGTATACTATAAAAGCTAGAACACATGAAAAGCAGAGATAGTATCTAAAATCCTTTTGTCTTCCCTAAATCTTTTCTGCTGGACACAACATGGTTTAGAACAAATCAAACTGTTAGAAAACCTTAAGAATTTCTTCAAACTTATTCTTTAACTTCTTTAATTTATTTATATATTTACATTTAAATAAATTTGTTTCATACTTACCATATGGTAGGAAAATGCCAGCCAAAAATTAACCTGTTTTGGGGTGCTTTGAGTTTAGAGGTAGTCAATAAATAATAATAAAAATAGAAAAATGTATATTATATTAGATCTCTAACAGAGTTTTGGAGAAAAACAAGTAGTATATTGAATAAGGCTTGTAGATGGACTTGCAGAAGGGAGCCAATTGCTGTGCTAAATATAGGGTGATTATGGAAGGATACATTGAGACTGAAAATATGTTATTAGATTGTAGTTTTCATTCTATATGTGTGTATAAAATAACAAAACAAGGTAGAACATGTAAAGATATTCTTTAGTTCAACATTGACAGAGTTATTATGCATTGCCTTAAGTTTTAGAATATGATATTTAAGGTGCCACTTGGTTTGAGAGGAGCTTTCCAAATGACGTTTCTTGTTTATCTATCTATCTATATATCTATCTATCTATCTATCCATCTATCATCTGTCTATTTGCTTATCTATCTATCATCATCATCATCATCATCATCATCTATCTCTTAAAGTTAGAGGTAATTCAAATACAGCTTCTCTTTATAAGTGGAATATATTCAGCTCTCTGCTCAAAACAAGGTTTTTTAACTAAGACATAAATAGTGAGCCAATGCAACCATCTGTCTACATAGAAAAGCCCATGTTGGTCAAAAGAGCAGTCCCTAAATAAAGATTCTTAAAGCCTAAAACAAAATAGTTCAAACCAGGAAAGAAAAGAAATAATATCTCAGATCTTACTTTAAATTATCTTTTATTATTATTATTTTTTTTACCTCTGGAAGATAGATAGCCCTAATTTATTGTTTTTATTTTTGGAATCATCTTTCTATATATACAGTCAAATTCAGGCACTAGATTGCCTTATAAATATTAATTTATAGTTAATTAGTCTTTTTATTTGAAAGAGTGCTGCAAATGTCTGGTCCGTCAAAGCATGCATGCTAATTATAAGTAAATGCACCTTTACAATCTTCATCGGGAAATGATAGTTTAATCTTAGGACTGTCACTTCTTATTGGGATGGATGATGCTTGGCAGCTCTGTGTCAAAGTGAGTTATCAGAAGGGAATACTTCAAAGGCTCTTAGGTTCTTAATTGACGAAACAATACAACAGAGAGACAATCCACAGTCAATGAGTGGCCCCATTTGTATGGTGTTTCCAACACCTCATTCTATGTCCTTAGTAACATACTTGAAAGAAGAAATCCTAAATTATAGGCCAGGATTTGGGTTAAACCTCAGAAGTTGCTAAAGGTATATGCTAATGTAAACCTGCTTACATTTGAATGGTTTTAATTACCTTATTTCTTGGATGAAACCATTTTATTCACAATATTTTTTGTTTCATTCTGGCTATTCTTGCACTTCAAGAGCAATGTCAAGTATTTAGGAAAATATCTGATAGACAAAACTGGCTACCAGCTCTCTTTTGAATTTTACCATATACCACTAGACCCAGCATGGGTGGAGATCTCCTTTCCTTGAATTATTACTAAATTTCTGAAAGGTACAAGGTAGACCTCTGAAGGAAGATTAAGAAAATTGGTTTAGCCTACAAACTGATAATGTCTTTACACATGAAGCTAACACCAGCATGTACTAGGCATTACAGTGAGTTTTATGTGTACATTGATTCATTCAGTCCTCACAGAAATGTTGTAAGGAATGACCTATTATTGGTTTTAATTTTTAGATGCTAAAAATGTTGCTTAGAAAGTTGACATTGATGGTTGCAAATCATGCAGTGTAAGAGTAGAAACTGCAGATTTCAATGTAAGTCAGTTTGTGACAGGGATCCAGAGTCTAAAACCCAGTGTGATGTGGATTTTTAATGTTATGTATCTTTTTAGAGAATTTCCAGATTTCTTTTTACTCTTTTACAAAGAGCTTCCAAATTTGGGATATTCTTCAAATGAGAAGGAAGCATTTTATGCAAAGCAAAAATCAGTAAGGATGCTTGGAAATTTCATATTGTAAGTCAGTAACATGTACACATGTAATTTCAAACTGAAATTTTAAATTCACTCTTTATTTGATATGACTTGTGTGCCTTCTGCTACATTTTTCACTCTCTTCCCATTCTTCCCCTCACTTAATTTGCTCCAGTCACACTGGGCTACAGCTTTCTGAAAAAGACCAGGTGTGATTTTTACCTTAGGGTCCAAACTGGAGATCTGGTTTGCCTGAGTAGATTCTCTCTTTACGTCTCTATACTTTTCTCTGCGTCCTCTCAGTGGTTTCCCCACCCTCTGGCCTCTGCTGGGTTCATCCAATAGAGATCATCAGGACAACATCAGGAGAGATGGGGAAGGTCCACATGGTTTTCCCCTGGCTCCTTCCCTGTGTATTCACCGCAGGTGAGCTGAGTCCCTCAACCAACGTCATCCAGAGCTCCACAGTCTTTCTCCTTGGTTTGCTTTGTCTGCCCTTAACTGCTCTCTCAGTCCTTCATTCTATTACTAGCCCTGGGATCCTACACTCTTTCTTGTGTGCTGTCCATACATTTGTAAATAGTCCCTTTATTATTATTATTATTTTTTTTTACCAACTACCCATCTTGAGTGGACTATGTATTCCCTGCTGAAACTTTGATTGATACAAGGCATAAAGACTTATTGTTATCTTTGACAGGAATGCCTTTCTTCCAAATATCCTTATGGCTAATCATTCATTCTCTACAAGTTGTTGTTCAAATGTCACTTTGTCAATGAGGTCTATCCTGACATTTTTATTTATAATTACAACCCCTACCCATTACCCAGCATCCAGATTTTCCCTTACCTAAATCTGTTGCTTTATAACAATCATCACCTTATAATAATCTACATATTTTATGTATTTATTATGCTTGCTGGCTTTGTTTATCATTAGCATATAAGAACCATGAGAGGAAGAATATTTGTCTCTTTAGTTAATTTATGTATCCCACGCTCTAGCAGAGTGCCTGGCACACAGAAAGCAATCGATAAATATTTGTTGAATGGATTTAAAAAGTTAATGCAGAGGAAGTAAGTTTGACAAAGGAGGCAGCATGGTATACTGCTAAGAACATAGTGTTTGAAATCAGATATATCTTCTTTCAAACCACAGCCCAGCCATTTGCTAGGTCTATGAAGTTAATTTAATCCTCCTGAAATTCAATCTTCTTATCTCTAATATAGGCTAATAATACCTTGCAGAGCTGTTGTGAGCTTACAGGATGCCTGGTGTTCTGTATCTATAAAAATCATTCTTTCACCACACCTTAGTTAGTGGTGTTATATTTTACTCATATCATATTAAATCTGAAGAGTTGGGTCACATGATTAAAATGCGAGTAGGATAACTAAAAACTGCTTACAAACCTACTTTTTTTTGTTTGTTTTTACCCTGCTAGTCTAACTTCTCCTTTTCATGTTTTAGGCCTTCCAAACATTAGAGAAAGCATTTATTACTATATGAGCTTCATTGCCAATTAGTAACATTCTGAGCCACATTTATTAGACTTCCCTTTCAAAAATGGGTAGAATATCGTCTATAAAATGTCATAATCTGGGAAAAGACTGTGAGGGAAAATGGATCTACTAATTCATTCAGTTTTCATGATAATGAAGATAAAGGAATTAGGAATAAGGTAAATATTAAAAAAAAAACTGGAAACTAACTTGTTTTGATAAAATCAAGTAAAAACTTACTGAGACTCTTAGCTCACTAATGCTTTTCCTATTTTGACTATTATTTTCTGGGAAGCAAATTCAAATTCCATTCTTTCTAAATAGAAACTTTATTTTTTTTATAATGATAATGGACTTCCCCCAATTAATGCAATCAGGCTTGATTTTTTCATGGATTACTATTATTTTGTTGTTCTTATTCAAATGTATCCCTAGCTAGCCTAAATCATTTGTATGGACCAAGCAAATCTATGATGTCAGATAAATATCTCCACTCTGGTGCCTCTCAGCACGTCAAACTGAAAACATCCCAAATTGAATGCATCTGTCACTCCCACAAATCTAGTCATACTTCTTTATTGTTTATATTAATTGCTTAAATATTCAAATAGTTGCAAAACCAAAAGTCTAAGAGCCATTCTGGTCTCTTCTTTTGCTGGATAAATCTTCTACATTGATTCATACATCCATCAACAAATATTTATTGAGCACCTTCTAGACCTTATGATACATAAGATGTTCTTATCCTCATGAAACTTATATTCTAGGGAAGTAAAGAGCTCACAAACATGTAAGTCAATCAATAAGAAAGATAATTTCAGGTGGTGATAACTCCAAAGAAGACAATAAGAGTGCTATGATAGAGTGTGAATGGAAGAGGGTGAAGAATCACTGAGGAAAGGTCTCTCTGAGACGATAACATCTAAGATGAAATGATCATTGTTAGATGAAGTCAGCCATGTAAAGATCAGGGAAAAGGAATTATTCCAGGAAGACAGAAGAATGTATATATATATCTGCATGTCTGGGCACATTCACAGAACAAAAAGAAAATTAGTATTGATGGTTCACCATGAGTGATGGAGAACGTATTAGATGAATATGATATATTAGTAAGGACAAGGTGAACTACAGATTTTGTAAATTATGTCAAGGCTTTGATTTTTATTCCCAGCATGGGGATAAAACATTGACAGAGCCATTGGCTTACTGAATCTACAAATCTCTTCTTGTGTCTTGAAACTATTTCCTCTTACTTCAATTCATAGTTAGCTGTTCCTTCAGTTCAGGCCATGATTAATTCAGTCATTAGTTGAAAGAATTAATCCATTAATTGTCCTTTATCCATCCCTCCTCCAGTCTTTATATCTTATAAATCTATTCCCCAAAATAAAGCCAGATTTATTCATTTATTAAGACCTTTTTTTATTTTAGAGTAGTTTTAGGTTCACAGAAAAATTGAGAGGAAGCTACAAAGATTTCCTGCATCACTAGAGATATGTACATAGGGGTCAGTCTTGGTGTTGTCTGTTTGTTTGTTTGTCTTGTAGATTTTAGTGCCCATATACTCCCTGCTCCTACACAGACATAGTTTCCCCCACTGTTGACATTCCCTACCACAATGGTATATTTCTTACAGTAAACCTGTGTCAACACATCACCATCATCCAGAGTCCATAGTTCATATTAATATTCACTCTTGGTGTTGTATATGCCATGGATTTGGACAAATGTATAATGACACGTATCCACCATTACAGTATCATATATTTACAGTACCTTAAAAATCCTCTGTGCTCCACCCATATATCCCTGTCTCCTGTCCCCAACCCCAACCCTTGGCAACCACTTATCATTTTACAGTCTCTGTAGCTTGTCTTTTCCAGAATGGCATCTAGTTGGAATCATACAATATGTAGCCTTTTAAGATTGGCTTTTTTTCACTTAGTGATATGCATTAAGTTTCCTCTATGTTTCCTGGTATGTTTCCTCTATGGCTCTTCATTACTCGATAGTTCATTTCTTTTTAGCACTGAATAATATTACACTGTCTTCCTGTATTACTGTTTCTATGTGCATTTGCCTACTGAAACACATCTTGGTTGCCTTCAGGTTTTAGAAATTATGAATAAATCTCCTATAAACATCTGCATGCAGGTTTTTGAATGGACATAAGTTTTTAACTTCTCTGGGATCTCCTCAAGGAGCACAATCACTGGATCATATGGTAAGAGGATGTTTAGTTTTGTAAGACACTACCAAACTGTCTTTCAAATTGGCTGTGTCATTCTGCATCCCTCTAGCAATGAATGCAAGTTCCTGTTGTTCCGCATTCTCACCAGCATCTGGTGTTGTCAGTGTTCTGGATTTTGGCCATTTTAGTAGGTGTGATTTATTCATTTTTTTTTATAGATTCTTTTTTATATTTATTTTTTTTTTTTTTGAGACAGAGAGAGACAGAGCATGAACGAGGGAGGGTCAGAGAGAGGGAGACACAGAATCCGAAACAGGCTCCAGGCTCTGAGCTGTCAGCACAGAGCCCGATGCGGGGCTTGAACTCACGGACCGCGAGATCATGACCTGAGCTGAAGTCAGCCGCCCAACCGACTGAGCCACCCAGGCACCCCGATTTATTCATTTTTAAGGCAACTCTCTCATGTCATTTTCTAAATGAAAATTACTTGATGATTAGACAAAGGAAAGGAAGAAAGTAAAGAAAGAAAGGGAGGAAGGAAGGCAGATAAAAAGAAGGTACAGTTCTTCTGTTGTTCTTCACTGTCATGAAGGTAAAATTCATGTCCTTCCGCAAATGTGAAAAGATCTTTTCTATATGTCTTTCCCCAGCCTAACCATCTCTCCTCTGTACTCTATGTTCTAGGCTTACTGAATGATTTGTAGTTCCCAAATAAGCCCTCTACCTATTCCTTGAATCTTTCACATGTTATTTTATTTAATTTTTGCCTTGATTTTTTTCAACCGGTTTTCCTGGCTAATTCCTGCACAATTTTGGATTTTGGTGTATTTTACTTCCTCTCTTTTTTCTGCAACATCCCCTCTGTATGCCTAGAATGGCTTAGTTGGCCTAGTGTGTCTTTTTCCTAAAATAACCCTTTACTTATCCCATTCATAATAGAATCACTGTGTCTGGTGTAATTGCTTCTTGCCATTTTTACTCTAAGTGGCTTGAAGAAGGATTACATTATTTTCATTAAGGTATTCATAAAGCTTAGCACAGTACCTGGTTTGTTGTAGATGTCAATTAATACCCACTGTATTACATTCAGTTGAGGTAAATGTGTCCACCCCTCCTCCCACCCACCAAAATGGAGATAGGCAGGGCAAATAGACAGGCAAAATAAACTTATATTTTGGTAATCTCCCATATATGGTCTCACTTAACTTTTTTTGGTTTTTATAGATTGAATTCAAACTTACGGTGGAATATTCAAGAAAAATGTGGTATAAATATAGGTTTCAAATTTGGCAAATATTTAAATGATCTCAACAAAGAATAGTCATCAAAAAATGTTTTCATGAACATAATTCCAAGCAATATGTCTTTATTGGTTTTACGGAATAAGATTAATGAGTATGTGTATGTAATTTATCAATTGGCTATACAATTACTTTTTCAATTGCAATTTCAATTAATTTAGAATAGTTTTAGATATATACAAATATTGCCCACATCCATTTTCCCTATTATAAACATCTTACATTAGTATGATACACTTGTTACAATTCAAGGACCAGTACTAATTCATTATTGTTAAATAAAGTTGATTATTTATTCAGATTTTTTAAAACCTTTGCCTAATACTAGTTTTCTCTACCATGATCCTATCCAAGATACCACACAGCATTTACACATCATGTCTTAAAGCTAAGACTCTTGACTATGACAGTTTCTCAAACTTTTCCAGTTTTGATGATTTTCCTGTTTTGATGACCTTGAAAGTTTTGAGACATACTTTTCAATTATTTTGTAGAATATCCCTTCTTTGGGACTTACCTGATGGTTTTCTCATAGTTAAACTATTTATAGATTTTGAGGAGGTAGACCCCATAGGAAAAATGCCTTTCTTATCACATCACATCAAGGATACATATCAACATGGCTTATCACCATTGAATTTGGCTGTGGTCACCTGGCTGAATTAATGTTTGTCAGATTGCTCCACTGTAGTGTTAATCCCCACACTTGTTTCCATGGTGTAGTGTTTGGAAGGAAGTCTCAATACACAGTAGTCTCTCACAGTGTGGGAAATTATGTTCCACCTCCTTCAGAGTGGGGTATCTACATAAATAATTTGGTATTCTTATACATCAGAGATTTCCCTATCAAGTTACTTTTTTTAAATATTGTTTATATGTTTATTTTCAGATCCGTTTCAATAAAACTATTGTATGGGTGCCTGGGTGTCTCAGTCCATTAAATGTCTGACTCTTGATGTTGGCCCAGGTCATGATCTCACTGTCATGAGATCAAGCCCCATGTCTGTCTCTGCAGTGAGCATGGAGTCTGCTTAGGATTCTCTCTCCCTCTCTCTCTGCCCCTACCCTGCTCATACCTCTCTCTCTTTTTCTCAAAAATAAACTTTAAACATAAAATAAAATTATGAGTATAGGTGTTTATCGTTGCTATTCGTGGCCTCATAAATTAAATCTTAACACATAGTAAAGAGAAGGTATGTGTTTTTGATTGTCAATTTTAATTATGAGACATAAGACTAAAATGCAATTCACCTGTCATAGTCTCCGTTTTTGGCTAATGGTTAAGTTTTTTCTGATAGGCAAAAAGATATATATCCTTATTCATTGTTCTCCCTATTCTCCCCTCCCCTGCCTTCCCCCCACACACACCACACACACCTACACACAGTATAATTGTATATCCATGGCCAGCCATAGACCAGCTGGGAAGTATTGAAGTTTGTCACATCAGTAAAAATCTACTTCCTTTATCGTTATTTCATTGCCTTTACTGTGATACCCCTACTCTTCTCTACTCCCTTTCTAAGAATCTTCCACATATAATATTCCCCTAAAGAAAATCCTGTAAGATTGTTTTTAATATCATTCTGTTTACATTGGTTTTGTTTTGTTTTTGTTTTTCAAGTATTAATTTAATTCATGAATAGTAAAATATTGTTTGTCACTTTTAAGAAATGTGATATGTAATAAATAGAGACATGGAATGAATTTCAGACAGAAGAGGGAGACATAGAATCAGATGATAGAGTGTAAGGTATTAATTTTGAGATCTGATACGTAGTTGACTTGAAATCCAACAAAATGACTTTGAATTATAACCTGGGAAGAGTTAAGGTTGGTCCCTGATTGACAGTGAAGAGAAGCAGAGCAGTGAGCAAAGATGAAAGAACTAAGGCTGTGTTTTACAAACCAATTAATTCTTAACCATGTCAAATTGTAAAGCAGCTCAGCAAAGTGATGGCCAGTGGATGGAGACCTGTAAAAAAGAATCTTTAGTACTCAGAGAAGAAACAAAAGTAAATGAAGTGTATCCAAGCAAATATTTCCATAAACAAAACTTACAAAACAAAAGAAGAGATACAAGTTTCTTAATTTAGGTCACAGATTGTTTTACTTTTTGTAGGTTGAAAGTTTGTTTCTTGCCTTTTATAATCATTGATTTAACTAGTGGTTTTATTTCCTTTTACATAGATGTTTGAATTTGATGATGAATCTTCTGCCAACTCAATGTTATTTTTAAAATGATAATAATTAGCAAATAAGCTCATGTGTGTAGCGGGGTTAAGCATAGGTACTCATTTTACACATAAAAGAAGAAGTTAAATGTGAATTAATTCATTCATAATTGTGTGTTAGGAACACCTCTTGTTGGCAAGTAGACATCTTCTATTCCCTTGATATAGCAGTCAACCACATAGATGTGCTCCTGCCTGCACAGAACTTACTGTAGTCAGGAACTACAGAGGGCTCATTATAACATGCCCCCTTAAATAGATGGCAACATAGAAGCAGAACACAAGTTAAATAACAGTGCTTGATTTTTAAGTGCACTTGGTGCTAAAATATCATGTTGCAATAAAAGGTGTTTATTTATCCTGTGGTTCAGAATGGACACACACTCAAAAACACTTTAATGAATTCCTTAGTAAAATTCGTTTTATTATAAAAAATTTTCAAGTCCAAAATAGAATTTGAAAATCATTTGTAGCAAATAGCTTATGTTCCTTTTTCATTTTTCTTCCTTTGAATAGGAGCAAATATCAAAATTAAACAAAATACAAAAAAAAAAAAATAGATAAAAGAGAATTAGGATATTTCACAGATGTAACTAAGTAAGTGAATAAATCAGCATACTTCTATTTGTTTGATGTAGCAGACAATTACATTATTACACTTCATAGGATAAACCTAGTTAACAAATCATGCACATTGTTCCCTTATTTCTATTCAGAGGATCACACAGCTAGACCATATTCTTTGATAAGTATTTCCATTTGCAGACTCAGAAATCAGAATTGTACTTCTCTTCTGTTCATTTCTCTCCCCTCCCTAATGCTATTTAGATTAATAAGATAAACACCATTCTAAGTCATTTGCACTTGGCCAAGGTAAAGTACGTGGAATGAAAGTTTATTCTTTCCATCCAATAGCAGTTGTTTCTGCAGAGGAGAAAAAAATAGTAAATGTGGAAAATAGGAGGAAAAGAAATCTCAAGATGCTCTTCTGATTTATATTGTTTTTACATTCAGTTTATTCTAATGTACCAGAAAAACAAATATTTGTAATGTCTCATATCGTAAACTCTATCTTATTTTGCAAATATTCGGAATTCATTCTCTGTTTATGTGATTGCCATTTGCAGACTAATTTTATTTTTAAACCTGAAGCCCTACATTATTTGTTTTGTCTGAATAGGTCATATAAGTCTTATGACTGATGAAGATTACCTTAAGTGCAGTAGAATTATTCTGAATACTTCATCTTCAACTTTCAGTCATTCTTTGGCTGACAAATAGAAAAAAATAAATAAAAGGTATGAAAATATTAATTACCTATATATTCCATTATTGTGGTGTGAATGAGATGGACTGATCAAAACACAGAGTCTAGTGTAAAGAAATTTGGATTTGGACAGAACTGGATTTGGTTACTGGCTTTACCACTTATTATCTATGTTCTGCCTTTGACAAGGTAACTTAACCTCAGTTCACATATATAAAATAAGGATAGATAGTTTTTACAACAATAAATTTGAGAATATATGTATATATATATGTATATATATATATACATACATATATATACATATATATATATATATATATATATAATCTTAATTTCTATGCTTTTCTCTTCACCTTGGCCTCACTTTTTCCCCCAAATTGTACTTCATATATTTCTTTTTAAACCCTATACTGTTAGATTTCAGCCATGTGTTACAAAGGTAGACAAAACAACTATAGGTACTACACTAGGCAAAAAGATTTCACATGCATGCTTTTTAAAAACAGTTTCTCAGAAGCAGAAATTAGATAAATATGTATTTGAGGAAGTAATAGAAAAGAAGGAGAAAGGATATTGGTGTCCTGGAAATTCAGCTTCTATGAAACTGGAAAGGAAAAAAATAAATGGAGCTCTTTAACTGGTGAGCAAGACGGTGGGAGACCGGATGTGGATGGATAGTCAAAATACCAGGAATCTGTGTGGAAACAAGCTTAGGGCTGGTGTGCACTCTGCGTTACTGTCTCTGGCCAGCACCCAGCCTACTGCCCACTGATTGTTGAGCTTGTAGTAATGAATGCCTCATTGTGTCTGGGAGATATTGGTCAGTGTATTAATAATTTGATGAATCCTCAAAGCCAACAGAATAGAAGTTTTGAGAGGAGTGGGACATCTTTTTGTATACTAGTATGCAAAAAGAAAGCTTAGCCCCAAAAGTTGAGAACAAGACAGAATCCATTCAAAGTAGCTTTTAGTCTAGGCTGCTGTAGAATAGAAATGTGCTTCTCAAGTGATCTGTAATGAAGGACCACTTTTATTTTCCCAATATGTTATAAACTGATAACTTTGTAAACTACAGTAAAAACAAATTGCCAGTGTACTAGAAGTTGCTGTAGGTTTTAAAGTATCAAGATGTGTATTGTTCCATCTGGCATTTTGAAAAGAAAATATCATGAATTTATCTAAAAGATAATATAAATATTTGTTTATTGATCTGTTAGCAATTAGAATCAAACTGGTAAAATCTAGTATTATTTTCTTGAGAGAACCTGATACCATTAATTATGATGTAACTTATTATCAAGGAACAATATTATGTAGCTTCTGGAGATAGCAGACTATCATATAGGCTTGAGACATATTGTATAGATTTTTGGGGTGCCTGGGTGGCTCAGGCAGTTAAGTGTCTGACTTCGGTTCAAGTAGCAATCTCATGGTTGGTGAGTCTGAGCCCCATGTCAGGCTCTGTGTTGACAGCTCAGAGCCTGGAGCCTGCTTTGGATTCTGTGTCTCCCTCTCTCTCTGCCCCTCCTCCACTCATGCTCTGTCTCTGTTTCTGTCTCTGTCTCTGTCTCTCTCTCTCTCAAAAATAAATAGACATTAAAAAAAATTAAGACACATTGTATAGATTTTTGGAAGAGATTTTTTTCAGATTGAAGAGGATGAGTTGGAAGATATATGAAGTTAATTTTTAGCCTCATAAAAAGTAGCATAGAATTAGGGAATTAAAATTCCCCAATTGTAATAAGAGTTTTGAATGGTTTCTTCTTACTGAAAATTATAAATGCATCTTAGAAATGAAAAATTTTATAATATATAGACTTCTGAGGAAATAACTTTCAAATAGATAGACGAACTTAGTCTTCCTTCTCATTTTAGTAAACAGATTTGTAGGTACACACAATCTTTGTCATATCATGTCATGGAAAGGTGATTCATAACCACAGTGATTCAATGACATTTCCTCAGTTTAGATCCATTTGGCAGGATACATTTTGAGTGTATTTTGAGGTTATCACTTGAGTGAATGAAAACATCTTGCCAGTTTATTCATCCTCCAACTTTATGTACTTTCCTTGGAAAAAAAAAAAAAACAACATAATTCTGTGCGGTTCGTTCCTTATTAAATCACAGTTGCCTTGCTGGATTGTAAAGGCCCTTGTAACAATTCAGGATTTGTGAAGTATACTTGAATTAACAGATGTCTGCTTTTATTGAGGAATATTGCTTGGGTGTTTTGATTCACACAGGTTTAGAAACATTAGGGAAAAGGCTGTTTGAGAAACAGAGCTGACTGTCAGGTAGCAACAGAGGCTCACCGCATGGATTTAGAACCCATGCGTGCCCAGATGTATTTGCTACACAGAATAAGATAAATTGTGGAAACATCAAAATTGTGTTGATTGCTGAGTCTGACATGCTGAAATACTTTGATACTTGATTTGGGTTTTCAGCAGTTCATATTTGAAGGTGAGCAAACAGAACTCTCAGGTAAATTATACCATTATCCGTTTATGGAGAACCCTGTGGAAAATGTGTTCTCTCTGTGATGGATGAAGTGGCACCACCCCATTAAGAATGGATAGGAATATGCTATTAGACTTTATATTTTAGTCTCCCAGCATGTCATATAAATGGCACTAAATTTGTTTGTTGATACTCCTTAATAAGAAGGTGGAGCTATTTTTTTAGAACTAACTCTGAAACAGAGATATTCTGCTATGGGTTTTGTTCCCTTCAAGCCAGAATAAGGTGTACACGTGCTCTTTCCCCCTTAGGTATGTGCTTCCTCCTAGTAGTTTTTAAACCTTTGGGATCCTGACAACCTGGAAGTATACACATTCCTAGAAACACACAATTTACCAAACCTGAGCCATGACATAATAGAAAATCCAAACAGCATGATTACTGGCAAGGAGATTGAATCAGTAATCAAACTTCCCAACAAAAGTCCAGGACCAAATGCTTTCACTGGTGAAATCTACGAAACATTCAAAGAAGAATTAATACCACTCTTAAAGTCTTATATAAAAAAAAAAAAAAAAAAAAAAAAAAACAGAAGAGGGGACAACACTTCCAAACTAATTTTATTTCATTTTTTAAAGTTCATTTATTTAGTTTGAGAGAGCAAGCATGGTCGGGAGGGGGGGGGGGGGGGGGGGGGGGGGGAGGGGGGAGGAAGGGCAGAGAGAGAGAGGGAAAGGTTATCCTAATCAGGCTCCCGCTGTCAGCATGGAGGCAGAGGCGGGGTTCATCTCAGGAACTGTGAGATCATGACCTCACTTGAAATCTAGAAGTCAGACACTTAGCCAACTGAGCCACCCAGAATCCCCTAAAACTGATTTTAAAATTCAGCATTACCCTCATACCAAAACCAGACAAGGGCACTTCAAGAAAAGATATCCCTGATGAACAACGATTCAAAAATCCTCAACAATAGGTGAAGGCTATCCAACAGTACAAATTTCCAATCATAAAAAATGAACAAGCCATTGAGGATGTCATGTACAGCATAGTGACTATAATTAATAATACTGTTTTGTATATTTGAAAGTTGTTAAGAGAGTAGACATTAAAAACTCTCATTCTCACAAGAAAAAAAATATAACTATGGGTGGTGAATGATGTGAACTAGATATTGTGGGGTCCATCTGGCAATATATACAAATATTGTATCATTACATCATACATCTGAAACACATGTTATGTATCAATTATATCTCAATTAAAAATGAACAAATCTTTTAAAAAAGTTATAAATAATTTTGTTTTTAAAAAACTTTGAAAACAAATGTAGTCAATACTTACTTTTTAAATATTTAATTATTGCCCATAAGTGTATCTGCTTATGTTTTTTCATTTAAAATTTTTAATGTTTATTTATTTTTGAGAGAGAGAGACAGAAACAGAGTGTGAGCAGGGGACGGGCAGAGAGAGAGGGAGACACAGAATCTGAAGCAGCTCCAGGCTCTGAGCTGTCAGCCCAGAGCCCCACACTGGGCTCAGACCTACCAACTGGGGGATCATGACCTCAGCTGAAGTCCAACGCTTAACAGACTGAGCCACCAGGTGTCCCTGAATTTTATTTATTTATTTATTTATTTATTTATTTTTTTTTTAATTATTATTATTATTATTTTTTTTTACAAAGAAGTGCAAAATCAAAGAAGTCTGGAGAAAAATGCTGGAAGGTGCTGATGACAGTCCAGTGTGGCCCATGCAGCCTGAGCTTCGTGCCTGTGACACAAGGAAGGTGACAAGACAGAGAGCCAGGACCTGCCTGCATGGTGTGCCTGGAGAACATGAAGTGCAAGCCTTCTGGAACGGGTGACGTAGCAAGAACTAACGTGGCATCTGAGGGGGGAAAAATCGGGAGTTGTCTGAGTCGCCTGGCACCCCTACACCAAGCGCAGGCAACTCCAGACACCTGAAGACAGAGGAGGGGTGACTCCAAGTCCAGTCCAATCCCAGGGCAGAATCCTGTCCCGTCCCGGCTTCAGCTCCCACCACCACTCATCTTCCTGCCCTCTGCCACTGAGCTGCCGCCATTCTTTTAACTTTCATTGTGTGGTGGGGGGTGGGGGTGGGGGTGGGGGGAGATGTTGCGGGGATGCGGTTTGCATTTAACACCACCACTTCCCAAGTTGCTAATTCGAAGTCACAGCAAAGCAGTTAGACGCGTCCGCATCAGCCCAGGGCTGCAGGCACCTTTGAGGTTCCCAAACAACCGTCCCCCTGAAGCCAGAAAGTGGGAACAGCGGGCCGCCTGTTTCGGGAGCCTGTGTCCACACGCAGGGCACCGCACAAGCCCTGGCAGGAAGGTGGAAGGGAACCAGGACGGACGCGAGCACTCAGCGATCGGGGACCAGGATCAGGAGCCGAAGCCGAAGGACTGCTGCTCATTTATCTACCAAGTCGCCTTCGCGTGGTCTCCTCACCTTCGAGCAGTGGGACCGGTTCTGAAGTCCTCGGGCCAGCGCCTAGTGGGCCTCCCTTCTCCCTCCCGTCCAGCAATGCCGCTGATCAGGTGACGTCGTCCTCCCGGAGTTGTTGCCTGACCTCCTGTCCCTGGGCGCTGCTGGTGAAGGAGCTTTTCCTGTGGGGCAGGAGCCGTAGCTCCACAAAGAACCTGGAAGGGTCCTGCGGGGTCCTAATGGGCAAGCCTACGGTGTTGTCCAGTCTCTCCCGGCTTTGCAGCTTTGCCAGCAGCCGCTCCGTCTCCAGTTCCAGGTCAACCGGGTTTTCCTGCCTCTTCTCCAGACGCTCCAGCCTCCGCGGTGGCGCCACCAGCTCTTCCGGTGGCCTCAGGCTTCCCCGGCGGGTAGGCCTTCTGCTCGCTCAGACGCTGCAGCTCCTGTGCATCTCGGGCCGACTTCCTGTTCTTCACGACCCTCCTGCTCCTGCAGGGGCACCTTCCGCTCCAAATCCTTCATCCTCTGCTCCTGGCCTGCGCTCACTTCTTGACCGGCCTGGAGTTCCTGAATCAGGTTCCTGAAGCCTGATGTCCGTGTTGCAAGTACAGCTGTTTCTTCAGCTCCTGTTTCACAGACTCCAGGCAGTTCACCCGCGTCTCCGGGTTCATCACACAACACTGTGGGTCGGAGATCGTCTGCTTTAACGCACTGACGGTCTGGCCATCTTGGGCCAGGCGGTCCTCCTTCTCCCGCAGCCCCCTTGCCAGCTGCGCCTTGGCTCCGGTCACATCCACTCCCGTGACTCTGTTCCATCTGCATCTTTCCCCTCCACCCGGATGAGGTGAGACTTCGAACGGGTCTGCTCTGCTGGATCCAACAACTGCGTGCTGTGCTGGTACTGCACCTGCAGAGAACCTTGGACACAGGTGGAAACATCTAGTCCAGACCCTCCCTCCACTCGCAGAGAAATGAAGTTGCTCAAAGACCTCCGGTTGCATGGGACAGTGGTGTTTTCCCCCAACTGTACCATGGCCACCTCCTTTCTCGCCACGCAGCCCCTTCCACTCTCCCTCCCTCTTTCCCCGACTTTCCATTTCTGGTTCTTGCTTTCATCAGTCCCATGAAAAGAGCCTCTAGGTACGGATTAATTCTTCTTCTTTTAAATCTGGGTGCTGGTTACATTTGTCAAACTCATGAAAGTATAAAATTATCATTTGTAACTTTTCTTTCGGTAAAAAGTTAATAGAATCTTTTAAAATATTTTAAATGGGTTATATTTTATCTATATTGATATCCAAGCTTGACCTACTTTTTGGTATTAATTTTACAATTCTCTAACCTCTTCTTTATAACAAACCTATTATTTCTGAAGGCCAAGCTCATGTTTCCTCATTCAGTTCAATGACTATATTCTCAAACATTATCCTTCTTATACTCCCACTATTGATTTTGTTATCGGTATTTTTGTTGTTTTTATTTTGTTGTTTTTACTCGAATAAATCTATATGTGCTTATAGGTTAACACTTGAAAATAGTCTTCAAAGTTACATTGCAAATTAAAAATGAAGTTCTCAAAAAAAAATCACTATGATTGTATATAAGACCATGTGAAAATCTTTAAAGGTGCTTTTATTTTATTTTATTTTTTTAATTATTTTTTTTCAACGTTTATTTATTTTTGGGACAGAGAGAGACAGAGCATGAACAGGGGAGGGGCAGAGAGAGAGGGAGACGCAGAATCGGAAACAGGCTCCGAGCCATCAGCCCAGAGCCCGACGCGGGGCTCGAACTCACGGACCACGAGATCGTGACCTGGCCGAAGTGGGACGCTTAACCGACTGCGCCACCCAGGCGCCCCTAAAGGTGCTTTTAAATGTTCCAGACATAAGAAAATATTATCAAAGAAGGATATTATGTAAATACAACAGAAGTCCTGCTACACAGATATTGCAGATAGTTCTGGTTATGAACTCAGTGAGCACATAGCAAGCATTTAAATTGCTTTCAGTTCCATGTTTTTGTTGTTGTTGTTTATCTTCTCCCTCTTCCCTCCCTCCCCTTCCTTCCTCCCTCCCTTCCTCCCTCCCTCCCTTCCTTCCTTCCTTCCTTCCTTGCTTCCTACCTATCATACATAGGGACTGGAATCCGATTCAGGTTAGATGTTTTTGGCAAAAATGCTTCATAGTCATAGGTGGTTTGTGTTCTTCCATCGAAATGTATAAATTTGCTAGTTTGTCTTGGTTTTTATGATGCTGATTATCTGTTGACTATCATTGCCTAAATTAAAGATTTTGTTAGGAGTTTGAAAAATGATATTTTTTCTACAATGTTTTCTTTGCTTATTAGCTACAATATTGCCATAGAGAGAAACATTTTCTCATTTAATTATTTGGTTGTCTGTGATAAAGTTGTCGAGATACATGTCTGATTATTTTCTTTCATTCACCAGTTTTAAATAGCAAGTTAGTTCTATATATATTCCAAAAATGATGATTGGGAATTTAAAAAATATTTTTGTATCTTGATAAACTCATGGAATTAGACATGTAATATTTTAATACATTGCAATGATTATTCTTGTCAATGCTCAAAATATGCCACTTGTGGGACAAATTTTGACTTATGGTAGGCTTTTTCAGGGAGTTTAAGATAAGACTCCAGCAGTCTTTGTTTGTTTGTTTGTTTTTCTTTCCAGCAGTCTTTGATAGCATCCTTGCTTTTACGTAAGGCAACATATTCTGTACGTTTCCTAGATTCACCAATTGTTAACATGTTGTGACTGTTGTTTTATCTGGCTATTGATCAATTCATCTGGATTGATATTTATGGATATTTACACCCATATAGTATTATGTGTATGAATATTATTTTTCTAAAACATTAGAGAGTAAAGTGAAGGAATCGTGACCCTATATAATCTAAGTACTTCACTGTACCTCTCTTAAGAACAAAGCTTTTATGCACACAGCTCTTAGGAACAAAGATATTATCTTAAACAACCGCACTAGAAATATCAAATTTAAAATAATGATAAAATACTATTCTTTAAAATATATCCCATATTTGACCTTTGCCAACTGAATTATTCAAATTTGTCCTGCATAACAATTTTTTTCCACTCTAGAATCCAATCTAGAATCACACATTGCATTTGGTTGCCATATTTAAGAACGATTACATTTTAAAGATGTGCATTATAAGTATAAAACAATATTTCTGATGAAAATGTAGGATTTCAGGGATATTTTTAACCTAGTATCTTAAAATTCTTACATCCGTAGAGTCTGTCTCTTATGTGGAAAACTTGGTTCCCAATGATAACAAAAAGATTACTTACTTGCACTCTGTTTTTGATTACAAGTGATTTTAATTTTCTTATTTTTGACATATCTGTTATTACTTTATTCTTTTATTAATTATTTTAGGATTTATCAAACCAACTTAAAAGCTTCAGAGATGGTAACCTTCACAAATTTATACATTTTAAAACATTTTCTAACATCTGAGCTCTTTCCATCTCCTTTAGTTCAAATCTTATTGCTGTAATTTCATGTCAATTACTTCTAGTTGAATAACAAAACTGGATGAGGTTAAAGTTGCTAAGGCAGCATTTAATCAGTAATCCATTGCACAGCCTCAGAGCAGATGTATTTTGCTCATCTGGTGAATTTGATGCTAATGTCTCTTTACCCTCTTGTGAATTAAGGCAGTGCTTCTTCAGCCTGACATCTACACATATCATTTAGGAATCTTGTTAAAATGCAGATTCTGATTTAGTAGGTCTGAGGTGAGGCCTGAGTGTTCTGCATCTCTAACAAGGTCCTGGGAGATGTTGGTGATGCTGGTCCCTGGACTGCACTTTGAATAGCAAGATTTTAGGGTTTGGGGGGCTACGTTTAGGGTTTTCTGGGATAGGAGTTTTTTTCAGATGATTGATGTGCTACATTTCTTGTCTTTGTCATCTTGTAGTATAGTTTTATGGGTGTCCAGGTAGGTAATAGAAGATGTGGCAGTACCCAAATTGAGGTGACTCTTTTCCCTGGGTTTCATTGTCTCGATTTTCCTATCTTCTTTATTGATGCCCTTTTTAGGTTGTCATTGGGAAAGAAGCCCTCTGCTGAGTAGTCATTCACACCCCCGTGCACTTGCTGTCCAACTGGTCTATCTCCTTTACTGTAGTTATACTTGCCAGCACTCTCCATTGTTGCCCAGGGAAGCTTAGTATATCTGATTGCAGGTCATAATGACTTTACATCTAGTAATATGACAATCACCATCATTTGTAGTAAGAATGGCATTGTTAGGTTGCTTTCCAGGAGCAGTCTTTGAATTCATCTTTTCCTCCTTTTCATTATATGGGTGGTACTCTTGGTAATTTGGGGTGCTTAACACCTAGGATTTAACAGCAGTTGTGATCTGTTGCATATTGCTTTGAACTGGGACACAGTCTGTAACATTAGCTACTGCTAATGTACCCAATCCCCTTCAACAACATTAAACAACATAGTTTCTCCTCCTCAAAGTACTACAAGGCTGTTTCCTGATTTATCACAAAGACTTTTATGGAAGTCTTCTGCACAAAAATAACTTTCACAATGTCTTTCATTTGATTTTATCTTGAATATTTTTTACAGTAGATGCTGCTGGAAGAGGTCATAAATTTGAGGTCAATGAACTGCTGCTTCCTCTGTACCTCACTTCAGCCTGTGGTGCCAGGCTTGGTTTTCTGAAACTGGGGGACACCAAAGGTGAGTGAAAAACGGTTCCTTCCTCACTACTGTCACTGAATGCTGACTAAGACATGCTTCCAAGCCTGCAGCTCTTATATATGGTAATGTTGACCAGGCCAGCAACCATGGTGCATCTGCTGAGGGCTTTCTTGGATCACTCTTCACTCCTGGGACAGGTCAGTTTCAACCTTAATTTTCTTACATGCAAAAACAGGATAATGATACCTAGTTCACCCAAGTAAAGAAAATACATGCAAAGCACAGAACATAAAACAAACACACAAAATAGTTGCCAAAAAAGAGATGAATTTTGAAAATGTTTACTTAAATTTCCATGAATTCAGATGGAAATGGTTGTGAGTTTAGATAAGTTACTTAATACCTAGTGATCACTCGCCACAACTACAAAATGCTCAAAAAACAATTCATGCTTTGCAGAGTAAAGCTGACATTAGCATCATCCTTTAGGAATCCAGGCTTCATAGACATGTGAAGATAAATTAATACAGACAAAGGTTGTATGATTTGCATCTGTTAGGAGATTTCATTTTCCTCTAAAAGAGCCTAGAGTTACAAGGAAGAAAGACCAAGATGCCTTTCTTCAAGTTAACAAGTCCATTTCAAATTATATATATAATTTATATTTATATTATTTTATTTATATTTATATATTTATATAATTTATGATTCATTTAATATATAATATATGTGTTTTACATATATATGTATAATATCTTTCTCTAGTATATTTCACAATCTTGTACTAAATTTACTTGTCTCTCATATCAAAAGCTTCACATGTCAAGAGCTAGATGGTGGGGGAACATGGTTGTGTGGGACACAGTGTGCCACCTTTGCCCCATGATTTGAAAGGGTTTGTCCCATAGGGCACCCTTCTTTCTTCTCATTTGTAGCTCTACGTACCTTGTGATATTTAACACCTTCCACATGCACATAGAAGGGCGTATCTTCTAATGGAAGTGGAACAAAAGAGAAAAAAGATGAATGTAAGGGAAAAGAAATTTATATGCAGATGTTGAGAAATTTTTAACAGTTCTTGTGATTATTCTCTTCTGTGTTCCCTGACAACCCTGGGATATAAGGTCATCTACAGTGACTGAGGTGCTAGTAGGTTCTAGAGAAAATTTTAAGATAATGTATATTCAGTTTTGGATATATAGAGAGAGGCTACATAAATTACTTGTGGCATTAAACGCCCTGGAGCTTATCTGATGATAATTGCAATTATTGATAAAAGCAATTGCTATAGAAATACCTGATAGAGAAATATATCTCCAATGATAAGGTTTAAGCTTCCCCTACAGTAAAGTTTATTCTGTAGCAATAGGCTTTGGAATAGTTTGTGATAAAAATGAGTTCAAAAGTTTAAAATAAATCATCAATATTTAGAGCAACTGGTTAAAACCAAACTAAACCTAACAAACAAACAAACAAAAAACAGTTTATCCCTACATAGGGAGTACTGAATGATAGAGGTGGTTTGAAAAATGATTAGAGTGTTCCACTAGAGGTGCTCATAGCTACATGATCTCTATGAGGTGAGTGTTCATGTTGCTAAGCTTATGTTCCTGCCATCAGAGAAAATATGGCTGTTAAGAAAAGTTTCTAAAAGTGATCAAAGAAAAATACATTTTTATTCCTTCAGAAGCATTTTTTTTTTGATTTGCCCTTTTTTGATAATGAACGATGTTGCTTTCAGTAAAAGCGCCCCCCTGTGGTCTTCCAAGCTTTGCCTCTTAGCTTTCTAACCTAATATTAGTAGAGCAAAAGCACTAGGTACCATTCTTGCTCTGTTAAGTTCACAGCGGCAGCTGAAATTCCTTAGGCCAATATTTGTACTTAGTACATGAGATTATGGGGTGGTTTCCACTTTCATTTAATAGCCTTTCAGAATTCAACTTGGCTGTTGTATGTACTCATTCTGCCACGGTTATTGTGCTGTTTGTCTTGCATAAGTGACATGGATAAACTTTCTTTTATCTATTTCAGCTTAATTACATTTGATCTCCTCTGAATTATAATAGACTCATACTTATTCAAGATCTGGCAATATTTTCTAGTTATTTGGGGGGGGGGGGCGGTGGTGAAGAGCCAGATTAATATTGAAAGTAATTTGGGAAGAGAAAAAATGTTAGCATTGTTGCATTAGCCTTTTAACTGATCTCTGTGGTTCAGCAACCTCTCCTTTGCAGTCTGTTCATTACAGAAATCTTTGTAGTATGCATACGTGACCACAGTAGTAGTCCCTGGCTATCCACACAAACAAATGAACAGGCGAACACAGAATGTTTTCATGGTTCTCTATTGCTGTTGAAGGGGGTCCATAATATTCAGAATCCTTGTTGTATCGTGTAACTTTTCTCTTAGTACTCCTGCCTACACTTCTCCCTTTGGCAACATACAACTGCTATTCCCCAAAGACATTTATATACTTTATTTGTCCATGTAGTTATTCAATCTGCCCCCCACTTGCAGATATGCTTTTTCATATCTTGTCCCCACACACACCCACACATACACAAACACACTGTCACAGATTAGCAAACGGTGGCTTGGTCCTTGAAGCAGTCAGGCAAATTCATCTCTTGTCACACATAGTTGTATTTATTAAATTATTTAATTATAATCAGTGCTATTTTCAGTGCATGTTTTACTGTTTTACCTCCTCCTGCCCATTAGACTGTGTGCTTTTTGAAGGCAAAGACTATGGCTTAAAAATGACTGCGGAGTTCAAAAACATATGAATTATTTTGTTTGAAGAATTATTTTAAAATATGGCCATTTTCTTCCTTTTGACTAAAAGTACCACCAGCTAAATTTTTTCTCTGCCTTTCTGCAAATATCTGATAGACTTCTGTGATTGTAGTTACTGATACGGAAATGGTTCTCTTTTTCCTGGGAAGCTCCTTTGCAATTCGATGTTCATTTCACCATTCTGAAATATTTACTTCTAGAAAATGTGAGAATCAAATATTACTCTCATTCTTATTTTGAAAGTTGTTTTACCCAGTCAGCATCCGTGATATAGAGTTGCTTCTTTTCAGTTCTCCCATTGTTTTGCATGAAAAAAGGAATAAATAATTAACATATAGCTGAAGACAAGTTAAATGATTTTTTAAAATTTTACATAGATAACTACTAAGGGTTGCTGGTTAGTTAGAGATCCTATTTTCAATCTCCTGGGCAGTTCAATTTTACAGACATCCCTGGAAATTCATTTGTGCATTTTGAATATTTTAGAAATTGCTTGATAAAATAACATACAAAAGGAGAGAATAAAGATATGGACAAATTTCAAGTGGCTAACTAAAGAGCCAAGGCTTACGTTCTCCAAATGCTCATTATCCCCGAACCTGAAAATAAATCGATGAATCAAGATGATGCATGAGTGAAAAAGAATAATACTGGGCCTGCCACCAAACTTTCCTTTGTAAAAGAAGAAGAAAAAGACTAAACAGCCATCGATAGCAGTGCTAGCATTAGAATTTCCTTGTTTTGTCACTTCTAAGTATATTTATTGTAGTTTGGTTTGGCTCTGGTCCTCCTCCCCTTGTTTTCACTTTGAATTAGGTCCAGGCTTTTTAGCTCCAGGGAAGCTAGTTGCGGTATTGAAATTGCCCTTTCATTTAAACACTGCTAATTGCAGCCACAATCACTCGTTCATAGACCATGGAAATTAATGATGGAAAAGACCTGTTAGATCATCTCTTCCATCTGATTCTGACAATACAGGATTATTTTTTACATTATGTCCTGGAGTATTCTGCCTGGTTAATTTTAAGTGACTGAGATAATGGGCCTTTCACCATTTCCCTTGGGAGAGAGTTGTATAGCCTAATAAACTTAGGACATCGATCTGAAAATCAGCCTAGATTTCCTTTTTACTTCATTTCATGCCATTACTCCTAGTTATACACCCTTGGGTCACTCCAAACAATTCCTTTACCTTCTCCATTCTATACAACAAATTTTCTGGCTAATGTCTTACAAAGGACTCCAAAGCTGGGTTTTTTTTTTTTTGCATTTTTGGAGAAGGATATGGTCTTGGTTAATGGTGAAGCAAAATACAGCTTTTCACCATTTCATAAATCATTCATGTCTAAAAGGAGACAAGAAAAGACTTTTAAAATAAATAAATAACCCTCAAGAAGATGATTACTTGGATTATATCTGTATATTCTATTCCTAAGCTTAACATGCATATTAAAAATAAAATGTTGTCAAAATATTTTCTATGACCTTTAAATATATCACTTCTTTTTTTAAAAAAAAGTTTACTTATTTATGAGAGACAGAGACAGAGCGTCAAGGGAGGGACAGAGAGAGAGAAATGGAGACAAAGAAGCTGTCAGCACAGAGCCTGAAGTGGGGTTTGAACTCACAGACCATGAGATCATGACCTTAGCTGAAGTCAAACACTTAATGGATTGAGCCACCGAGGCACTCCTAAACATATCACTGCTATTCTGGTTATGACTCCTTGAAATCTTAACAGTGAGACCTGCTTTTGGACTCAATTTTTCTTCTCCATTACAATGTTTACTTGTTCTCAAAGTGTGAACCTGCTATGTGTATTTATGCATTTAAAATATACTAGAACATGTTTTTTTATAAGTATTTAATTTCTCATTGTTATTTAAATGGAGTACTTCTGACTTTGTATTATAAAGTGATAACATAGTCAATGATGTACCCTGTATTTTAGATTTATGGTAGAAGGGGAAACATTTGGTCTGTATTTATAAATAATAGATAATGAAAAGAAAACGTTATTACCATAAGTGATATACAATAAAAGGAAAATCTTATTCTGTTATTGAATATTTATTAGCAGAGTTGATAGATTTCTAGGGTTTGGAAGATAGCATATTTTAAAAATCTTGTGACAAATTATTCTTACACATATTTTATATGTGGCATTGATTCTGAATGAGTTATGAGCTAGTTACACATTACCACATCATAATAGGCCATATGGATAATAATCACCATTATTTTTGTAATATGAACTTATTTAAAATAATATAAATAATATAGTCCATGAGAGTAAGTTCTGCACCCATGTTAAGTAAAATGAAGGATCCCACTCGCCAAAATGAGGCAATAGAAGCAATTTATTATGATCAGACTTTTCACAGGAATTCAGTTTAGAGAGTTTCCATATGTTTAAATAGCAGATAAAATTTTAAAGAAATTTTAAGAGTAGTATTTAATTTCTATCTCAAATTATGTGTGAAAAGGAAAATGAGTAATTAAGTTAGCTTCTAAATCTTCTGCAGACAAACACTTTTCTTGTGTCTTTTTATTTTCAAATTCAATGAGATACCATTCTGACTCTTTAAGACTAGATCCAGTCATTTAATTAACTCAGGCAATTTTTGTTTGATGTCCACCCATGCTGTGTTTTCTTGTTCTACATAGAGTCTTCTGCTTCTTACGTATTTTCATAAATTTTATTGACTTTAGGTGAGGGTAAAATTAAAATATCTTTACTGGACTGCTAATACAAATTTTAAAATAGGCTATTACATACAGAGTTAAGAATTCCCACACTCACTCCTAGTTCCAAACTTTGGTGGGGGAAAGTCTGCATTTCTCATGATTAGTGATTAGTTTCAATGGAACTTCAATTTTGCTTTCGTTACTTTGAAAATAAATATCATTTATCTTATTTAACATATAGTATCAAGACATACACTAAAACTTGTAGTATATATTTAGAGAAGACTGAATTTATTTCACATAGTTAAAAGGTAAAAAACGCTCACTCACTTTTGTTGATAAGGGAGAGAAATTAAGGCACTCCCCCTTGTAAGCCTCGTTTTTGCTGTTTGTTCAATGGTGTAGGGACTCAAATACTTTATTTGATTTATTCAGAAACCCAGTGGACATTGAAAAAGTTGTCTTTACAATATCATGGCTAAGTTTGGATGGCAATATCCATGGTCCCTGTAATAGAGAGTGAATCACATAGAAATTCGTTTAGTAGAAAAAGACAAGAAAAGCAGAGGAAGAGGTTGATGTAGAAGCCGCTTTTAGGTAAGCAGCTTGAGCAATGGAAACCTGAGTAAGGTAGAAGGGCCCGTAGTGACCCCCTGGTTGAATACAAACAGGCCCATTAGGGCAACCCTTCTCAAAATATCCATAAGCTCTAGCTGACCAATGGGTCACTCACATCCAGGCACTGGTACCTAAAAAGGAAAATTCCATAGTTCCATACTTCCCCATCTTCCTCCTTAGCTACGGCCCCCACCAGTTCCTCTCCCCAGACAGTCTCTCCTTTGCTCTCCTGCCTGCTGCTCCCTGGCAGTGTATTCAGTAAATTTCTACCCCCTTTGTTCTGTTTTGGGTGAATTCTGTGGCCTGTGACCTGTGGCCTCCACATGATTGGGTCCTCCTACAATTCACAATTGGATGTGTAAGGGGGCAGAGGAAGCAGGGAATATGACTAGTGTGGTGTCCCTTCAAAAATAAAAAGGGACATATTACAAACTGCCTGGTGGCTTGACAAAGTCTTTAGCCACTACAGTTTACATATATATATATATATATATATATATATATACACACACATATATATATACATATACATATATATAGTCATTCAGTATAAATATATAACCCTTGTAGTTATTTATTCTCTCAAAAATCTTCATTAAGTTGTCTTTCTGTTCCAAGTGAAGTTTATATAAGTTTTAATATTTGAACAGATTTTTCGGATCCCTCCTGGGATGGGATGTTTTACTGTAAGACCTGTGGTGATAAATGACTGGCCTAAGATTCCTGGTCACCTATCAGAGTATCATGTTGATAGAGCTCAGCCTAAAAATCCTCCCAGAGTTACTGCCTGCATTGTCTCAATCCTATTTGAATCCAAGGCTCTTCCATTTCTAATTTTAAGAAATCATAAGGAATAATTTCCAGCTAAAGGCAGAATTCCAAAAATAACTGTGCATGTAAAGTTCTTTGTACAATTGCAAAATTGTAAAATTGCCAGGGGTAATGACAACTTAATACTCTTGTAGTAAACAAAACTCATCTCTCAAGGAGCAGCTTGATATTCAGAGGTCATGGTAGTGAATGTACTAAACAAATAATCAGAGGATAGGATTAAAACATATTTGGATGATTCCAGACATGGCTAGAAAGTGCTATACCTTTAAGACACAAAGGGTATGAATCACTCTTTTAGCATATGTTACATCTATTTTATACCAACTGTTAAGTGTTGCCTGAGAAGATTAAGGATAACCATAGAATATAAGCTTAAACTCTCTGGCAGTTCATTCAGAGGGAAAAAAAAAAAAACACGAAAAAACAAAAACCAAAGAAAGGGGTTTGTTGCATACTCCTGGGGCTATTTTTCTAGCTCCATTGCTGCACAAATACTAACTTCTATTTTTAGGTACTGTAAGAAATAAGACAAGAAGCAAGGTCTTCAGAGACTCATTAGGACCATTAGAAAAATGCTTCTAGCAGCTCCTATCAAAACAGCAGAAATAAATAAACTTTGTTCCTGGGATGTGGATTCACCGTTTCTGCAGCCCCAGTTCCAGATGATGTATTGCAGTCATTATAGTCACCTCTGTAGGACACTGTGTACACAGAGTGTGAGAGCCTCACTTCACAGTTCAGGGTGTTTCCTCATATATGAACCATTTGTCCTTGTCAGATTGTCCAAGGTGAAAGAATGAACTTTAAATATGAACCACTTTGAGACAACAAAAATATGGGAAAATAAAATATTTTGTCTTACTTTCTCTTGCCACAGAGTAATAAGAAGAAGAAAAGTAAGAATACTGCAAGAGAAAATGGAGTAAATGATAAAATACCTTAAAAAGAAATGTTACTTGTTTCATTTTTTAAAAATCACTATTTAATAGAGATATCTCATAAAATCAAAATGTCAAAACCTGCTATTTACAGGAAGTTGTGCTTAATAAAGAAAAATGTTCTATAGATTTGTATCCCAAAGGATTTGGACATTCTGTGTCAATGGTAGAAAACCTGCAGGAATGTTAGTTACGTTTCTTTTTGATGTAATATTACTTGTATGACTTAAGTAAGTTTATGATTGTTAGCTAATGAATGGATATTATTGGACTTTTTTCTTTGAGAAATTCCAGAAAGTCTAGCAGAACTGAATATAGCATTTGGATTAAATTTTTCTGATTATAGGGGCGCCTGGATGGCTCAGTCGGTTAAGCATCCAACTTCAGCACAGGTCATGATTTCACAGTTTGTGAGTTCAAGCCCCATGTCGGGCTCTGTGCTGACAGTTCAGAGCCTGGGGCCTGCTTCAGATTCTGTGTCTCCCCCTGTCTCTGCCCTCCCCTGCTCACACTCTGTCTCTCTCTCTATCTCTTTCAAAATAAATAAACAAACAAACAAACAAATAAATAAATAAATACTACTTATATGTAAAATATAATACATGTTTACATTTAAAAAAAAAACCTAGTTACTAACTAAATTTTGTTGTACACTTTACTCAAACTTCTGCTTGTCTTTGAGGAAAATTGTACCTGTATCAGCCCAGGTTTTTCTGTTCTAGAACAATAACCCAAAAGTAATGCCTAGAGATCTAGCCAGATTTTTATTACTCTCACTAATCCCTTTTTCTTTGTTTAAGATAACGTTTTGGAGTAAATAATGTTAATGTAATGAATTTATTTCTCTAGATTTTCACTTAACTTGTCCATATCAAAGAATAGTAGTGCCTTAAGTCAGTGTCTAGCAAAGAAACCAAAAGGATACCAAGTAATTCAATAAAGGACAAGTAAGAAGGGGATTGAGGTATAAATATGCCTCACAGTGCTAGAAGTGTGAACAGTAGATAGTCAGGCAATCCAGAGATTAGCAGACACAGGAAGCAATAATCACTTGGTGAAATGGAAGGACAAATGGAGGAGACAAGGTGACTTGAGCCCAGGATGTGGTCACTCAGGAGAAGTGACCTGGAATGGCTATGAGAAACAGCTATTGTTCAAGATGCCACTAATGCAGAGAAAGGGAGTTGCAGATCTGGTCTGCTTTCTCCACCAAGTCAATATACTCCGATCCATTGCCAGTGCCTCTCAAGAATCTTGGTTCATTGGCAAGAGTACAGGAAAACTTAGTTTGCAGGAGTGAACCCTAATGGAGGTTCCCCTAAGGGAGAAGAAAGAGAAGTGGATCTGAGAGCAAACAGAGAAATGCCTAGCACAATAGCAAATAGCACTCTGTATAAACTACATGGCAGATTAATTTAACAACCAGCTGGAAGAATCTACATCCCCGGAAAACCATCTAAACCAAATCAGGAAATAAGAATGCCATTTGATTGAATTTTGACTGTGAAGCAAAACTTAATCTTACTACAGTGAAAATACACAGGTGATTCTATCAAAAGATAGACTTTAAGTTGGGCCTTGCCATCAAATTGATCAATATTAATAAAACACACACACACACACACACACACACACACACACACACATACACATGTACAATAGCACACACATATGCCCACACTCTGAACCACGCTTGTCAATTTTGTCAATCTGCTGATTCTTTATAGGACTTTTTAAGAACAACAATTACACTTACAAAATATCATTTGGATTGGCTACTTTGAAGAACTTTGCATTTCCCTAAAAAAGTAGAGCCACTTCTTTTTTGGAACCATTCTACTTGGCAGGGACTGTTAAAGGAATCCTTACATAATGGGAGGTAAATATTTATGAGCTGATTTACAACTCTAGGATTCTTTAAGTGAGAGTATCTACCATATCAGTAATAGTTCTGTACCTTCAACATCAAAGTGACTTACAGATTCCACAGAAATGCCTGCGATATGATTGCAGTGTGTGAATTTACAAGAGTAAATCGGGACGTTTGGGTAGCTCCTTCCGTTGAGTGTCCGCTTTGGCTCAGGTTGTGATCTCACAGTTCGGAGGTTTGAGTTCCACATAGGACTCTGTGCTGACAGCTCAGAGCCTGGAGCCTGCTTTGGATTCTGTGTGTGTGTTTCTCTGTCTCTGCCCCTCTCCTGCTCATGCTCTGTCTCTCTCTCTCTCTCTCCAAAATAAATAAACATCAAAAAAATTAGAATGGTAAATCATCCCTAGATGATAATGTGTAGGAATTTTGAGGCAAAACAAAAAGGTTGGATTTTTCTTTTGCTACTGAAGTAGTATTTGAAGTACACATTTTCATTTTTCTTTTATCATGAGTCTACCCAAGTTGGAGATCCTATATTTTCTTTTGGCCAAAATATTTGTCATTGTCTTTATAGGTCACTATGAGATATTGGTGATGAAGAAATGATCACTTCCTGCCATTAGCATTTTCAGAGCTAACCATGGAAATTCTGCTCTAAAGTTTATTTTCTATGACTACTTATTTAGACATTTAGGGCAAAATAATTTTGAAGTACCCATTGAATGAGAAGCAAAAAATTCAAGAATGAGAAAAAGTAACTAAGAAATACCCACTTATTTAGCAGCCCTTATAATAATTCTAAACAACTAATCTAATTGTTTTTCCTAGTTACAGACACTAACCTTTCATTAGTATACACTTGAAAAATAAGTTACATTGCCTGAATTTGAATCAATCAAGCATGATCATTTGAAATCTTCCCCATATTTTGTATACCTACACAATTATGAAATAATTGATTTATTTTCCTCAAAATGTTTTTGGACTATAATATAGTTTACTTTCATATAGTGTACTGACCAGTGCTAAAATAATAAACAGCAAATTAACTAAAAAATGTGAAACTGGAATTGAAAACTAAAACAAAACTGAATACAGATATGAAATAGATATAAATGAAATATATTAAGGCTATATATTGGTCTATATTGCATTAGATGTTCATAGATATTTCGTTACAAATGAACAATGTTTAAATAAAATATCAATGACTTTTCATGCTCTTTATTCTTTGAAAAATGTTGGTACTGGGCTAGGTTATTTAATACTTCACATAACAATTTTTTTCTCAGAATTATGTATCGCAAATATTTTGAGTCTGGTATCTATTAGTCAATGAGGGTTATGTGATTTATTTTATATTTTCCCAGATGTCCAGGAATCTTGGAGATATATTTGAGATTTGTCTATAAGTAAATGTGTTTAGCTGGTCTATACTTATAATCCCAGAAGTCTCCTCTGCATGGTGTATTTTTTAATCCTCGTTTTAATGTATTTAGGTGCATATTTTGATGCAAGTATTTAAGTCCTTTCTAGGTGACATAGTACAGAAACAACAGAAAAAAGTATTTATAAGAGGCATATAATCAATGTCCCTAAGATGGTCAGTACTGGACATTTCCCTAGAAACGCTCGTGTAAGATCCTTAGTCCTTTTTCTTCAGTAACAAGCCAAGCGCTTCATACTCTATGCTTCTTCCCTTATTGAAATTATGTGTGTGCCTCAGGACAATAACAGTGGTATTCTATTCTTGTCTTTTGATATCATAAAGGAAGAAACCATGTTTTTACTAATTTTGGAAAATATATAAATTAACATCATAAAGAACAAAAATACACGGATACTCAGGTTAATGACCAGAACAAGAATAATAGCACTTGCATAGTTTCTCTCAATAGAAATTGCACTGCTTCCCATCTCTTCACACTGAACTATAATGGCACAAATCAAATAAAAGGGGCCTTTTAGTATCAAACCTGTCAAAAACAGTGACACGTTTTAATTTGTTGCCATTGTTGTCAAATCAGATATGAATTCTTGTCTAAGAGTATCTTCTCCAAGGTGTATGACCTCACCCTCAACTGTAACCCACCTCCTCTTTTAAACACCCTTAAACCAAATTCTCTGAAATAGTTCTAGAAGTGGACAAAGGTTGCTACTTGCATTTTATTTTGAGAGTAAATATAACTATTGGGGTGAAGAAGAACCTGCCATAATCGGTACTAATCAAGCTTGCTATGATTCCAATAGCACAACAGGAGGCTATTGGAAATGCCCCCACCCCATCCCTCTGCAGAATAATTAAGGCTGAGATTGGTTTGAATTCTTTTATAATTATCCCTCTCACCATGCAGTTGGGCTTGAGAACTTAATTACAACCATTTTCATGCCTATAATGCAGAAATGATCTCCCCATTACGTACAGTTTGACAAGTCTTTAGAAAGATGTTAGATGATGGTCCCTGGCTATATATATTCCCTCCTCTTGACAGTAGCTGAATGTCTATGAAGCAATTTTTAATGTTTTAGAAAGTATTTCAAAAATTTCTACATAACCACAGAGGGGAAACAGGTGGAACTATTCAAAGATTAGACTTTTATAACAATGATGCTTAACATAGGGCTGGAAGTCTTTGCAAATCATCATAGGTGTTATGACTGAATGTATAGCAACTTGCAGTTTTGAAAAAGGTACATTTTGTTTGCTACTAAATGGAGGAAAATTTATTTTAACAACTTCTTCTCCCTATAAAGTTGCATTAAAATTTACCGTAAGAAAATCTGGTTTCTGAATGAACACCAATTCCCTAAAATCCTGAAATTTTTGTTACAAAAATATAGATAAAAATAATTGAACGGTACTTATCATTATAAAGTTGTATTGTTTAGAGAATAAGAAATAATAATTTGAATACATTTTTTCTTTAAAAGACCACCACGTTATAATGTTCTGGCCAGACATCATGTTTGAAAAATGTTTTTGGATTTTGACAATGACTTTTACTTGGCATACTTTATATATGTGAGAAGTTGTACAATTTATTTAGACTGGAAATCAAACAGAACAGATTAAGCTTAAAATATAGCTCACTGATATATATAGTTTTAAGTGACAATATTATGGCAGTAGAATTATCAGTTTTTGAAGTTCTCCTTCCAAGCCTCTGGAACTTTCATTTTTGTTATAATGTAATTAGTGATGTTTTTCAGAGTCCCTATTTTGTTTAATTTCTTTCTTTTGAACTGTGCAAAGTGTGCCTAATTTATAGCTTTATAACTACATCAGAATTCTTCTTAAGTATAAATGGTATATCAACATGCTGCTTCTGGGAAAAGTCTCAACTATCTAGAAGCATTCAGGAAAGAACATTTCACAAATGAAACATTTGACCAGAGATCTTAGGGTTACTTTGGGGTGCTTATAATGTCAATTTAATTTTGTCATAAATGAGTATAGATAAGTGACAATACAACATTCCCATGTCTTTAGGATTGTATTTAGCCTACACATGAACCCCATTTTATCCAAACAATATAACTACACGTTATTCAAAAATAATTCATAATCATTTTTTTAATAACTGAAAGATATCTTAGAGTCACAAAGACCAAGCAAATCACATTTCCAACAAAATTGTGATGATCAGCTGTCTAAAATACTTGAGCAATGAACTGGTTTATATGTGTGGATACTTTAAGAGAATTAGGGTGCTGAATCTAAGAAGACAAAGTTGTACAAGGGTGGTAGGGCCTTTTTTATTATTATTATTTTTTAATGTTTACCTTTGAAAGTGAGAGACAGAAAGAGAGAGCAGGGGAGGGACAGAGAGAGAGGGAGACACAATCTGAAACAGAGTCCAGGCTCCGAACTGTCAGCACAGAGCCTGACGCTGGGCTCGAACTCATGAACTGCAAGATCACGACCTGAGCCAAAGTCAGACACTTAAATGACTGAGCCACACAGGCACTCCGGATGGTGGTTTTATATAGGAACACAAAAGTCATGGTGGGGACACTGTGGTAATAGTATAGTAGCTCAGAAAACAGAAAATGAAAAACATGTAGCAGTCATTGCTTCCTCCACACAGCCAGACATCCCTCAGGAATTCTCTCTGTTTAAAAATCATGAATTGTATACTCTGGTTTCTCTTCAGATCGTATAAATCTTTCGCCTTTTAAAAATCATGAATTGTATGTAGTGTAGGACAGTTGTGCTCCCAAGGATTGGTACTCCTTCATTCTCTGCTATACTTTCTGAGCTGTTGGCCCCACCCTCTGAGTCATTGGTGCCCTGAAGCAATCTCTTAGTAGGAGAACATTTTGCCAGCTACAGAAGTTGAAAGGAGAAATAGCTTTAATTTTCAGCCAAGCAAGTCCTTAGGTAAAAATAATTCCTTCAGATGTTCCTTGAAACTGGACAGCTCCCTCTTTGCTAAATTTCTCTCCTCCCAAATTTTATGGTACACAATTACAAGAGACATTTGGCACTTTTTACATGCTGCCTGGAAATCTTCAAAGCCACTCTTCCAAGCTCATTAGCTTTGTTTACAAATTGCCCATATTACCATAGGCAACAGTGTTGCCAAATGCCTGCCGCTTTATAACGTGTGTCACCTTTTCTCAGTATTCAGTCCTTTCCTCACTGCCTTTTAAGCTTCCAAGGACAGTGCCCTTGCTACTCAGGCCATTTCCACCCTCCAATCTAGAACAAAGAGCAAATATTTGAGATTTGGTACAATTTAAAAAAATGTAGCAGTAAATAATGGAAACACTACCTCATCTTATGGCTTACACTCACATGCCAACTGTATGTGCACACAGCCTGTAGCAAAAACATAAGCATACATTTTTTGTTGTTGTCGAAAGATTGTTATTTGCCCTGAAATTCTCTAACCAGTAATTTAGTTTTAGCTGGAGAGTCTCCAGCCTCTGGCTAGTACTGCCTTGTAAATGCTTTCTATTACTTTCAGAAGCAATCTTAATTTTCTTCTTCAAAATCTTTTCCAAAACATGGATTATAGGTATAGGCAAACTAAAGTAAGAATAAACACAAGACGAATATTTTTAGACCATGAACATTTGAAAACAGTATTTTGGTTTCCACATAAATATTCCCATTCTATTTGAGTATAGCTTACCTTATTATTATTTGGAAATATCATTTTTCATTGTTTATTCAAAGCACAAGATGAGACATAAGATTGGCCTGGCCATTGCTCAAGAGTTTCCTTTGTTAGTTAACACATTAACCTCTAAGAATTCATGTCCAACTGCAGATTTCCACCCTTTCCTGGATCCCTTGAAACTACCTTGGGAATCCATTCGGTCATGAAACATTGTATCCTAGCCTAGCAATACCATTGTGACATTAATTTCTTCCTTATCATGATTAAATATCGTAACTGATTATTTGAAACTTTATAATTTCAGTCTTCTCAACTTCCTTTTCTCTTTCCATTTTTTTGTGATGGAATTTGAAGAAACCTGAAATTAAACATTGTTATACTTTCTAATGTCATTTTTCCTTTTGCATCACTATTTTTCTATTAAGTGAATACCAGTGCAAATCCCCTCAATTTCCTGATTTTTTTTCCATTTTCGAGCTTGATTCTGTAAAAATGAATACTTATTGATTTTTCCAATGTTTCATTAGTTAAAATAGTTCTTAGTTAATTGTTATAAATGCATCATATTATTTGGGTATATAGTTTAGTTTTTGATTTCTTGAGATTAATATCTACACCATTTACTTTCAGGGTTTTTCTTTTTAATAACAAAGAGTAAATGTTCAAATTTTTCCTAAGTGAAGCTTAGAAGAATTTTAGGGTGAAATCATTTTATTGCTGTCTACATACTAAGTTAATCATTTCATTTTATATCTTATTCATTCTAGAGCTTATAAAACACTTCTTAATTTCAAGTTGCTAGTTTAGACTTCTAAGAATCATCCATTTTGAGTTTTTTTAATGTTCATTTATTTTGGAGTGAAAGAGTGTAAGCAGGGGAGGGGCAGAAAGACAGGGAGACACAGATTCTGAAGCAGTCTCCAGGCTCTGAGCCATCAGCACAGATCCCGGCGTGGAGCCCAAACCCATGAACCGTGAGATCATGACTTGAGCCGAAGTCGGACGCTTAACCAACTGAACTAAGTGATTCTCATTCCATCTAAGAAGGGGAATGCAGCGCTAGCACCCAACTCCTCTTACTGGGAGTCTCTCTGCATAAACATTTATGCATCTCATAATCCCAATATAAAATACTAATTGACAATTGACTGGCATAGGATATCAAAGAAACATTACCTAATCCTTTCTCTCCTTTGATTTTTGTTAAAACAAATATTCAAACACATATTTCAGTTGCTCTAAGTTACACTCAGATTAAATTGTTTCTGAAATATTTTAATTTCACTATGCCAATTAATGTTACATAAATGTTGTTGAGTCTCTGTCATAACCTAGTTGACCTACCATTTGATCTTTAAGATTTGCTATCAGTCTACATATAGTGGTTGAATGCAATGTAATATTTTCATTGTATCAATTTACTGCAGATTAATTTACCTAATTTATCATTTTGGTTTAAAAGTAACTTTTATCAGAAATCTCTGGCTTGTCCCACAGAACCATCTACATAAAGGGAAATATAATACTGACATATATTATGAATACATATTAGATATGAAGATAAATGACTGCACATTACTTCATATTTACTTGTTCTTTCTGACAAATGTTTGTGTTTTCTAACTAATTTATGTCACAAAGTAACCTAAAAATAATCAGGAATATACTCTCAGTGTCCACTATTCAGGGTATCAGCAAATCCTTAAAATAATGAAACAAATATGTTGCAATGAGACCTCAAAATTGTAAGTTATATAGTAACTAATCTTTGAATTACTTGGTAATATCAAGTATAATTATCAAGTAATTTGTAGGAACATGTAATTCCCTTGTAATTATAGAGCTATTACAGATGCCCTACAAAATAGGACGCTAGTACAGCCTTACCAATCTAGAATCATTGCCTTTTTTAACATTCACTGACTGAGATATTCATGAATGAAACATCTGACTTCTAAGTGAAAAGCTCCAGATGCATTATGTACAATAGCCATTCTTTCAATCAAAAGTATGGTTTATTCGCATCAGATGTAAAGAGAGATCCCTCCCATCATTGACTATAAAAACATTCTGAATTGCTATTCTCCATGTATAATTATTATATGAAAAATGGCATAAATATACAAAAATGGTTTATAATCTTATATTTAGTGTTAACTTTCTCAAACAAATTCTGCTTTGTATATAGTGTTACCATTCTCTCTCATCAAAGATTTGAGTGATCCAGTGTATATTGGCAGAAATCTGCAAGTAAATGAATAAATTTTCAGTGAGTGCTTTCAATAGAAATGACAATATAACGTAACATGAGCTAAATCTTTACATTATAGCATTTTGAAACTAACAAAAACCAAGTAGACATACGGTCCTGTCTGTAAGATTTATTTTTGAGTGTGTGCTACCTTTTCACTGAAAGCATAGTCTATCATAGTCCCTGGAATTATGTGGAGAACATAGCTCTATGTCTTATTTATTTCCATGTCTAGGCTTAAAACTACAGGATTGTGTTTACTGAAGCTGGAAGTCGCCAGAACCACCCAGAACTACTATGTCAGCTAATGTTCTCATTGCTCTAATTCTCAATTTTCTCTTCTTTGGCCAATAGGGATTTTATTTTATTTTTTTTATGAGATCAGCCATATATTTCAAAAATGATTCAGGTCATTGAATCTAACCTGCCATATTGACAGAATTCGAAGCTTCCAAGTCGATCCTTTATGTGTAAATAGTATACAAAAATAAGTACATGGATTTTTCTATGGTTAAAAAACTCCTCAAACTCAATTGGTTCCCTAATCAATAATTACTACTTAACCAGACTCCTCTTTTTAAAACTGTGCTCACATATTTATTATTTTACCCTTAATACAGGATACCTGATAAAAAAATTTACTTACTTATTTTTACAAAATTAAATTTTATTTCAGAACCTATGCTAGAGTTTTTTTCATCATTAATACATGAGTTTTGATTTTATTTATTGGTTTTTTTATTGAAATATATTTGAGATATAGCATTGTATAAATTTAAGGTGTATGACATGCCAATTTGATACACTTATTTACTGTAATGTGATTGCCATTGTAGGAATAGTACCTCTATCATGTCACAGAAGTTTCATTTCTTTCTTGAGGTGGGAACAGTTAAGTCTTTTAGCAAGTTTGATGATTACAATACAATAGTATTGTCTATATTCACTTTAGTGTGTATTAGAACTCCAGGACTTCTATGTTTACTAGTTGCAAGTTTTTACCCTTAACACATCTGCTGGAGTTTGGGAGAACTTATTCTAAAAATAAAAAAAGGAAGAGCTGTTTACCTTGAACAATTGAAGAACAATTAGGGAATGGTACATTCAGTAGACCTTAATCGTAATGACCTAACGTGTCCATTTGTAGTCCACATTCATTCAAGTAGTAGCAAGTTTTTTGAGCTTTTTTATACCACTTTTTCAATAAACACTCTGTCTTCTTTCAATTATTGCTGCTTTTTCTGCATTCCAATTACCAGAATGTAAGATCAGGGAAGTAAACCACAAGACCGGACACTTTTTCATAGTATAAAATAATTGTCAGCATGGAATGTGTGAAGCAGATAGAACAGTAACAAAGGTATGTTATTTGTCCCTGTTGTTTCATAAGATTAGAGAAAATGAGGACCAATGCATGTTTGGTAACATGGGTCAATGGCAGTGCTGGAGATTGTGTTTGGTCTTCTAACTCCCATTCATTTTTCTTTCTACCATATCAAGCTGATTCTAATCTTCAGCTGTATTTAAAGTTAGCTTTTGCTTATTTTATTTAAAGGTAAGTTTTTGATTATGTATGCGTATTGATAAAAGAAACAGAAGATTTAGAAGTAGAGGGACAGAAACATGGTGGATGATATTCTACCCAGCCCATAATAACTTATTGTCCTGGCCATGTTCTATTCTTTTTGATTTTGGCAAATATTTAGGATTCTTTCAGATTAATTTTACAGAGGAAAGTGTTAGAATTTATTTACTTTCTCACCTTTAGTTAGAGTAAGATTATGCATTTCCAATATACAAAATGAGATCAGATATCCAAATCTGAGTGAAATGCAGAATGTTGCACATTTGACCCTCATTACTTTATATGATGGTTTATTTTCAGTTGCACTGAAATAGAATATACAAATTGTATTTAACATAATTTATAGCATTTGAAAATAATTGTTTAAAATATATATGCAGATTATTTACATTTTATTTAATTTTACCAGAGACTATACCTTTTCACATAAAGGTGATAGAACATTAATTCTGACATTTTTCAAATTATCAGCCTAATAAAGTGGAAAGTGTATTACATTGAAAATAAAAATGCCTGGATTCTAACTCTAGTTCTAAAACTAAGTATGCATGGGAATTTTGAGAAGCTATTTAACCTAGTCTTTCTCAGTTCTGCAAAACAACTCCCATTCTCACTCCGAACCATTTGAAAAATGATAAAATTGGACTAAATGACCTATAAGGTCCCAAGTCTAATGTGCTATGATTTTAATGTATGTGCATGTAATACATTTCTACGCAGCTAAGATACATTGGTATTCAGCGTGTTACAAGGTTCCCAATTCTTATTTATAAGACATAGATTCAGGGTAATGTAGTGTGGCAGGAAATACATAATAAATACATGAATGAATAATGCAGAGTCCTTGATCCTTAACCCTTGCCAACATCTCTCATTAATTGAATGGCTAATTTTGAAGTAAGCAACAAATACAGTATCTGGTTCATTCAATTTAACTTTTAAATGAAGAGGCTCCTACTGAGAACTTAAAATATAACAATTTATTATCTAAAACAAAGCATTATGTCCACAACCTTCAAATCTTACTCTCTCTTTTTTTTTTAATTTTGCCATGTTCATTTAGGGAAAATCTAGACCATATTTATATCCTATCCCAACCCAGAGCTTTATTACTTATTCTTAGCCAACACACAAACCATAAAGAGAACAAAAGAGAATGCTTATTAGTGAAACACATAAATGTCTTCTCAAAGGGGAGTAAGAAAGAAAATAAAACAGATCTGTGTAAACAGTATTGTCGCTGAGGTTGTGTAGTTAAGAAACACACTTTCCTTTGACTTAAGAAAACATTTCATCAGTAAAAAATACTGACAAATGCCTAATACTGGCTATTCACAGGTTATGCAGTTTACTTTCTCAGTTCAGGCAGGCTATGAAATTTAAATTTTTAGCTGAGCCTCATGAGTTATAGCTTCACCCTTTATTCCTCCCTCTAGTTCATCCACTTAAATGTAATCCATAAAGCAAGGCTACATCATTTCATAGAGAAAATATTCACTGTTTCCCAAGATGATACTACTCTTAGTGTCTCTGATTAAATGTGAATTTCTCTTAATATATTAGCATGTTCATTAGAAGACAAAAAGTGATTACTTTGATCTCCCCACAAAAATATTCATTCCGAAAAAAAAAAATTGAAAGAGTTGCCCTGAACTTAATAACTTAAGCAAATAATTTCCCCATTTTAAAAATTTTATATTTTGTCAAATTATAATAATTTTATATATGCTAGATAAACATATTTTATTAGATAAATATTGCATAAATATCTTTTCATAGTTTGTGTTTTGCCTACTCATTTTCTCACTGCCTGTTTAAAATATATATTTTTTTATTTTAGGACAGTTTTAGATTTACAGAAAAATTACAGATAGAATAAAGAGTTCACATGTACCCTGCATCCAGTTTCTCCTATATTCAACATCTTCTTTTGTCATGTGTATTTGTTACAGTTAATGAACCAATATTTACACTTTATTTACTAACTAAGGTCTTTATTCAGATTTCCCTAGTTTTTACCTACTATCTTTCTTCTTTTTAAGGATCCCATTAAAGATAACACATCACATTTAACTTCCATGTCTCAAAGCTAAGGCTCCTCTTGACTGTTACAGTTCCTCAGATTTTTCTTATTTTTGATAACCTTCACAGCATTAAGGGGTGCCCAAAAGGAATTTTGTAGAACATACCTCAACTGTGATTATTTTCTCATGATTTGTCTTGTTATAGATTTTTAGAAGCAAGACCACAGAGGAAAAGTGCCATTCTTATTACCTCATACCCAGAGTACATGCTATCACGCTGATTTATCATTATTGATATTGACCTTGATCACCTAGCTGAGTAGGTATTTGTCAGGTTTCTCCACTGCAAAGTTATTCTTTTTCCTTCTTTCACACACTGTACTCTGGAAGGAAGTCACTATGTGTAGCTCACACTTACAGAATAGACACTAGTGAGGACAGATTATCTCTACAGATATTTTTGGATATTTCTATCTCTATAATATTTATAATTTTTCTTATCTGGAGATTTGTCTCTGTTCCTTCTATTTATCTTATTGTGGTAAAACATATGTAACATAAATTTTACTATTTTAACCATGTGTAAGTGCCACTGAGCTCAGTGGCATCATGTACATTCATATTTCTGGGCAACTGTCACTAAAACCATCTCCAGAACATGTTTTATTTTCCTAATCTGAGCCTCCCTACCCATTAAACACTGACTCACAATTCTCCTCTTTTTTAGCCCTTGGCAACCAACATTATACTTTCTCTTTCTATGAATTTGACTCTTCTAGGTGCTGCATATAAATGGAATCATACAGTATTTGTCCTGCGACCACTTTATTTCACTTAGTGGAGTATCTTCAAGTCTCATCCATATTGTGGCATTTGTCAGAATTTTCTTCCTTTTTAAGGTGGAGTAATATCCCATTGTGAGTATAGACCACATTTTGCTTGCTATTCATCTATTGATGGACAGTTAGGTTGCTCCCGCCTTTGGCTCTTGTGAAGAATGCTGCCATAAACATACATGCACAAATACCTATTCAAGTCCCTTCTTATGATTCTTTTGAGTATATCCCCAGATGTGTAGTAACTGGTAATTTTATGTTAATATTTTTGAGAACTCACTGTACCATTTCCCATAGTGGTTGTACTATTTTACGTTTCCACCAGTTGTTTTAAGTTCCAATTTCTCCATATTCTCTATAACACTGGTTTTCTTCTTTTAGTAATAGCTATCCTAATGAGTGTGAACTGATACCCCATGGTGGTTTTGATTTGTATTTTCCTCATTATCCTAATGATTAGTCATGTTGAGTGTCCTTTCATGTCTATTAGCCCTCTGTATATTTTCTTCAGAGAAATGTCTTTTTAGGTCCTTTGCCCATTTTTAAATCAGGCTTGCAAGAGTTCTATATATATATTCTGGATATTAATCATTTCTCACATATAAAATTTGAAGATAAATTCTCCCTTTGATAAGTTGCCGTTTTACTTTGATCGTAGTGTTTTTTGATTCACAAAACTCTTTTTTTATGTATGTATTTTATGTATGTATTTTTTATATGTATTTTTATGCCAGTACCACACTGTTTTGATTATTGTAGCTTAGTAGTAAGTTTTGAGTCAGGAAGTGTGAGATGTCCAACTTTGTTCTTTTGAAAGATTGTATTGGCTTTTGGGGGTTCTTTGAGATGATACATGAATTTTAGTTTGGATTTTTCTGTTTCTGCAAAAAATGGTAGCAATTTGATACAAAATTGCATTGAATCTCTAGATCACTTTGGGCCATATCGACATTTTATTAATAATATTATGTCTTACAATCCATAAGCACTATGTGTCTTTCCATTTAGTTATGTTTTCTTTCATTTCTTTCAGCAGTGGTTTGTAGTTTTCTGTGTGCAAGTTTTTTGTCTCTTTGGTTGTTTATTTCTAAGTATTTTATTTTATTTTTTGATGTTATTGTGAATAAGATTGTTTTCTTAATTTCCTTTTCAGGAAGTTTGCTGTTAGTGCAGAGAAATGAAATAGATTTTTATATCTTGAATTTACATCCTACAACTTTGCTGAATTTGTGTATTAGTTCTAACCATGGAATCTTTAGTTTTTTCTACATATAAAATTATATCATCTGCAAACAGATATAATTTTACTCCTTCCTTTCCAATTGGGTGCCTAGATTCTATTTTTTTTTAATCTACAAAAGATAAAATGAGGTAAAAAAAAAAAGTGCTAAGTGATTTTCCTGACACCACCCACTACCGGGGGCAGAGTTCCAACTGGCCCGAGAGATGGAGCCTCTTGCACTACACTACACTGTCCCCTACCCTCTCCATCACTTGGTCACGTCATTAGAGCAGCTGAAACAAGAAGGCAGCCCTCTGTCTGCCTGCCTCTGGCTGTGGATGTGGTATGTCACCTCATCTGTTTAACCTCAGGTAGCTGTGCATCTGACTCAAAAATTTTCAAGGTCTCTCAGGGTTATGACAAAAGCACCATGAACATTTATTTGAGGGCTATAAATAAATTTTAGAAAGTCGATGATTTCACAGATCTGTGAATAATGAGGCTCAACTGTTTACACATCTGATTTAAAAAAAAATCGGTGTTTAATTTTTAAAAATTCATTTGGCTAATAGCACCACACTGATACACTCATTTTTATAAACAGATATTCACTAAATTCCTATATGAATAAGGCTGCCCGCTAGGCTTTAAGGAGATAGAAATGAAGAAGTTATGGCTTCTGATTTCTGGCAGTTCATAATTTAATGTCAGAGAAAGGTATATGAAGAGTAAACATACAATGCTATGAATATACACTTCAGTTACAGTAATTTCCATTAAAAAAACCTTAAAACCCACCTCAAGCGAATTTGAACTATGAAAGAATGGATTGCTTTACATCATTGAAAACATCCTGAGACTGCTTAATTTTAAAACATAGCCCGATCATCTATCTGCCTCATTCTCCTGTTATTTGCTTACTCTCCCTTCTGCTGCGTCTCAGCTCAGTCCTCAGGATAGTTTCCTTTGCGGTAGCAAAGTTTAGAAGCCTCACATCTGCGCACCAAAAGCAAGAATGAGAAAGATTTCTTCTCTCATCCTTTGAACGGAAACAGTCTTAACCTACGGTATGATGACTTCATTGCAGCAATAACTGTGACCAGAGCATTGTGATGGCTGTGCATGATATGCAAATCAGGATCCCTTCCAGGAGATAAAGCTGGGATTGTTCACATCTAGCACAATTTTATAGCATATTGTGTCAGGTTGGAATTATGTTAAGTGCAACCCCCAAGTGCACACTAGTGTTACGTTATTGGAACAGGTATAAAGTAATTAGGAAGGGCAGAGGGGTACAAATAATTGTGCTTTGACAACTTTACATTTTTCATACAAAAATGTTGAGGTGACAGTAAGGATATCACTGACAGGGTTAATGCTGTCATTAAGAGAAGAAAGAAACCGCACAATGGAAGAAATTTAGCGATGTTCATTATTGAACATGTATTATAATATTATGTGAAAATAAACTAATAGGAGTCTTCATGCGTTATCCAGGCCTGTCTGTAAAGGTAGCAGAAACACTGAAGAGATTTAAAATGTTCCCATTAAGTATTTCATTCTATTCTGGCTTTGACATGTTTCTTATTAAGTTCAGATATGATATTAAAGACCATGCACTGTATGTCAGTGAAATGCAATGTGCATGTTAGGATGATCTATAAGAAAGGGTATGAGAATATGCCTAAAATGTTGTCAAATCTATCTCATTCAGCCATTCATCTTGTTGCTTGGATGAAATAGAGATAGATTAAAAGGTGATGAAAACTAATATATTTAAAGGACTTGGTGTAAAATTTTAAACAGAAAGAATAGGGACAATATAAGGACATGATCATGAAATATAATCAGATTCTAGTGGACTATTTCTGGACAGTAAGAATATAATAGACTGTAATAAGCCTAATAGAACCTTTTATTTCATTCTTTCTAGTTCATTTTCTTTATTGAGTCCACAATCATATAGGCAACTGGTTTTTTCTTTTACTAACTAATGAATCCGTTTGGCATTTTATACTACTATAATCTACCCCAAGCTTAAAAATTAGAATGTTGCTTTAAGACCAGCAAATTTTAACTAGTTGGCAATTTGTAGTGGCAGTTTTAAAGCCAAAATAATGAAAAGAGTAGAAGATGTTCATTTACTGTTGTATATAAAGTAACAGTATCTTGACATTTTTCAGGATATGTTTTAAGATTATTAACAGACCAAAATGGAATGTTTAAACATAAAATTTAAAAAAAATTGATGAAACTTTATTGAGATCAATAGAGCAGTTTCAAAATCACAGTAAAAATAGAATTTGTTTGTTGTAACATTCCAATTTGAATTTTTCAAATTTTTTATTAGAAAAGTTTTCAAACATAAAAGTTGAAAGACTATTACACTAAACATTCATATATCCATCACCTAGAGTCAAACATTAACATTTTACTTGGCTTGCTTTGTGTATATATCTATCCACTTATCTATCTCTATTCCCAGACATTATTTTATTATACTTTTTGAGGCATTTCAAAGTGAGTTACAGATGTCCTTTCAGATTACCCTGAAAATTTAAGCTTATATGCCATTAATCATTTTTTACTATTTGTTTAAGATTACTTCCAGGTAAAATTTACATACAATGAAATGCATAAATATTAAGTGTGCCATTTGGTAAGTTTTAACAAATGAATACACCTATGTAAAGCAAACCCCTATCGAGGTATAGAATATTATCATTAACCCAAAGCATTCTTTCATGCTTCTTCCTTAAAATCAACAAACGGTAGAGTTTCATGGGACAAAGTCCAGGAGAAACCAGACACAACCTTCCAGGTGTCCTCTCCCAGTGAAGTGACATAGATGTGCTTAATTGTCTCAGCAATGATAATGTGACAACACATGTGAAGTGTTGACAGTCAGGTAAGCTCACCCAAGCCTTGGTGCCTAGGAATTATATGATCAATCATGAAGGCATGAAATAGGCATGAAACACCTGTACAACTGACCTCAGCTATTCAGACTCCAGCCCCCCAGAGCAAAGACATTCGTTCAGCAAATAGCACATTGTAAGAATAAATTATAATCAAATTTGTGCCACATGGTTCAAGGTGTCAGACAAACAAAAATCTCTTCTCAGGCAGAATATTCTACAGTCTCACAGCTCATTTCAAAGGAGCCAGCCAAAGGCCAATCCTGAAAATAGGCATTTGTAATTGAATGTACAGGATTTGAGCACCCAGGCCTATAAATTTATCCTTCCCCACACATTTTCCCATGAATTGCTTTGGTGTCCTTCTTAAAAATGAAATGACCCATATAAAGTCTGGTCTTTTTCTGGATGTCATATTCTATTCTATTTCTCTTTTTGTCAGTCCTGATGCCAGTATCACACTATTTTGATTCCCAACGCTTTATAATAAGCCTTGAGATCAATTATTATAAGTCATTCAACTATGTTTTTCTTTTCCAAAATTTCTTTGAATATTATAGAACTTTGAATTTACATATAAATTTGAAATTCTCTTTGTAAATTTCTCCACATAGTCATTTTTAATGATTTCTATCTCTCTGCTTTGATTTCCTAACTTTTCATTCATTCCAAACATATTTTCTTTTATATTATTCAGCATACTTCCTCTAAAATTTTTATGCTAATTCCAACATCTGGGTTATTTTGTATGCTAATTCCAACATCTGGGTTATCTTTGTGTCCATCTCTTGATTATCTTTTCTCTGAAGAATGAACACATATTATTTTTTCTTCATATTTTGAAGTAATTTAGGATGCACATTGGAGATTGTAAATGTTATGTTTTAGAGATTGTGGATTTCATAATCTTATGAAGTTTTTTCCCCCATTTAGTCTGCAATTTACTTAGTTGAAATCACACAGCAAAATCTGCCTTTGAATGGTAGCTCAATTCTTAGTTGAGGTATTTCATCCTTAGAAGAAAGGCTTAGAATCTACTGCATAAAGTTCTTGTTCTAGAAACCTGGACATAGTTTATAACCTCAATTTGGGTGTCTTCTCCTTTCCTTGCATTTTCTTGTGCAATATGTGCTCTCACTAACTAGCTCTCACATATCATCTTTCAAATTTGGGAGACTATGCATTTTCTTTTTTTTAAATGTTTATTTTTTTTTATTTTTTTTCAACGTTTTTTATTTATTTTTGGGACAGAGAGAGACAGAGCATGAATGGGGGAGGGGCAGAGAGAGAGGGAGACACAGAATCAGAAACAGGCTCCAGGCTCTGAGCCATCAGCCCAGAGCTCGACGTGGGGCTCGAACTCACGGACCGCGAGATCGTGACCTGGCTGAAGTCGGACGCTTAACCGACTGCGCCACCCAGGCGCCCCAAATGTTTATTTATTTTGAGAGAGGGGTTGGGGGAAGGCAGAGAAAGAGAGAGAGAGGATCCCAAGCAAGCTCTGTGCTGTCAGTGCAGAGTCCCATGCAGGCCTCAATCTCTCAAACCATGAGATCATGACCTGAGTTAAAATCAAAAGTCAGGGATACTTAACAGACTGAGCCACCAGGTACCCCAACTTACGCATTTTCTATTGAAGTTGTGTAACAGTCTTGAGCTTCTAATAGCCAAAGCAAATGAGAGACTTTAAGCATGTAATTTCATTCTTCCACATGTATAAACTACTTTCCAGAAATTGTCCATTGGGGATCTTTGGGTAGTCTTTTTATTTTCTCTTTTACATTTGATCCAGAGTTTATATTTTCATCTGTAATGGATCATTTAGAGAGGAGCTAACTTGGCCATTACCAGAATAAACTATCTTTTGTAATTTAGGATCATAGATGATGAATGATTGGCTTAAAAGGCTAAATTTTTTTAGCGATAATTTCTGTAGATGTCTTGGAAGTGACATTGCATAACCTGTAATACTGAGATTTGAAATATATTCCAGGAAATCTTATTCTTAAAAATAAAATACTTCAATGGTTCTTACATGCATTTGATGTCTAATCCCACTGAAATTCCCACTAAAATGGCAGTAAATGATTAAATTATGTAATCATGCATGAATATAATTTCTTACTTACAATTTACTTAAAACATTTATGAATTTAAGTGTGGTGATTCTCCATCCTTTGATTTACTTATCCAGCTAATCCAAGACTTTGCCAATGCCAGGATATTAGACACGATGTAAGTAAAGAACAAATGTAATGAAAAGGTAAAAGTTGGATTAAGTAAATGCCTGCAGACTAACAGGGAAGAATTCCAGCTCTCTTACCATGGTTAGCTATCAGAATGCTAGAAGTCAGGTAAGCTAACAGACAAGATCGGATTTAAATCAGACCCACACAAATAATTTGAATGAAAGTAATAATTTGAATGAAACAAGCAATAAAACAGCTCAGACATTTAAAACATCTCAGCAATAAAAATATCAAACATAGCACCCCAAGTTCCTTTCCATTTTGTCCATTACACCCAGGTGCAGAATAAATGAGACCACTCTATGAGATTCACAGGCTCATCCACATAGAAGTAACATTATAGTTATCAGAGATCTCCATATTTTGCCTCAAATACGTAATCCATGTGACATCCTCCAGAGAGTAATGCGTCATAGACCGTTGATTATTATTTACGCTAGATGATATTTAGCTAGAAACATCCTGCTAAGGATATTTCATAGTTAGGATCTCTTACTCCTGGCAAATATCTTTAGTCTGTTTAGTCAGAGTTAAGATTGATAAGGATATAGACCAAGTCATTTATCCTCTTTTCTTTCTTCCTTTAGTAAAGGATGTCAAAAGACTACACAGATCTGCTGCTTTTATAGGGTTTTCTCAATAAATTGGCAAGAAGTCACATTTTCCATAGGGGAGCTACGAGTTCAGAAACCCAACCTATGTCCATGACCTTTTAGTCAGATAAAAAGAGATTTATCTTAAATATAAACAGAGGTTTCCATATCATCAGACATTTAAGAATAGTCTCCACTGTAAGAGAGCAAGACCAAAACAATCAAAAAGAAAAATTAAACTGAATGTAAACAGAGGCAATCAAGGGGGTCAGAAAAAAAAGGCTTAGAAAAATAACCAGAGAAATAAGAAACATTTATTAAAAGTAAAAACATTATTACTGTAACTAAAAGAAAGCAATAGAAAAATTAGAAGATAAGGATTAGAAAATTATTCAAAAGGAAGAACAAAAAAATGGAAACTATTACATCCAATTCAACAAGCAACCCTGAAATTAAGAACATAAGAAAAAGAAAGAAGATGATAAATAATGAAATTACTTTAATTAGAAATTAAATAAATTTCTACCTATATATTATAAATCACCCAGACAACAAAAAAATGAATTACTAATGCATAAAAACTTTATATTAATAAATTACATAATCTACATAAAGAAAGGGATTAACTGGGGCAACTGGCTGGCTCAGTTGGTGGAGGGTGCCACTCTTGATCTCTGGGTCATGAATTCAACTCCCATGTTGGGCCTAGAGCTTACTTTAAAAAAATAACCAAGCAATATCAAATCTGTCAGTTAAACCCACATTTATGTAAAAATTCATAGTTCTGTAAAAAGAAAGGCATTAACTAAAAGTTAAAAATATAGAACGCAGAAATTTTGTGTCCTATCAGGACAGAAGTGAAACAATTTCAAGAATGATGATGAGGGAGGTCCCATGATGAAAATGAGTGGTAAGCAGTAGTAGAAATAAGTAGTAGAAAATCCAGTACAAACTGGAGTAAGATGGTGAAAGATTTCAAAGTAGGGGTGAGGGCTCTGTGGAGAGATATGAAGAAATCACCCTAGGAACAGCAGTTAGGTAAGAAATAGTGATAAGTAGGTATAAAAGTAAGAATGCAAAGAGAAAAGCATAAAATAACCTCAGAAGAAATAAAACAGTGTAAAAGGATGAAATGAAAGCATAGTACACTATGTAGCTATTCTTTGAATTGATATTTACACAGACATAATTTTTTTGGCACTCCTATTCTGAATGAGCACAATGTCTATAGTCTTGACTCTCAGGGGCAAGATGTAACAATCCAGTCTTCAATGATTGCCACAAACGATTAATATATATATTTTTAATTTCAATATAATTAACATATAGTGTTATATTAGTTTCAGGTGTACAATAGAGTTATTCAACAATTCTACACATTATTCAGTGCTCATCATGGTAAGTGTACTTTTTAATCCTCTTCACCTGTTTCACCCATTCCTACCCCCCCAATTCCCCTGTGGTAACCACCAGTTTGTTCTCTATTTTAAGAGTCTGTTTTTTGGTCCCTTTTTTCTTTGTTGGTTTGTTTTGTTCTTAAATTCTGCATATGAGTGAAATTATATGCTATTTGCCTTTCTCTGACCGACATATTTCACTTAGCATTATACTCTATAGATACATCCACATCACTGCAAATGGGAAGATTTCATTCTTTTTTGTGGCTAAGTAATATTACATTCTGTGTGTGTGTGTGTGTGTGTGTGTGTGCGCGCGCGCACGGACCATTTTTTCTTTATCCATTCATCTATCAGTGGGCACTTGGGTTGCTTCCATAATTTGGTTATTGTAAATAATTCTGCAATAAACATAGGGGGGCATGTATCCTTTTTAATTAGTGTTTTCAGAGGGGTTTTTTTTTTGGTAAATACCCAGTAATGGAGTTACTGGGTCATATGGTAATTCCATTTTTAATTTTTTGAAGAACTTCCAACTTTTTTCCATAGTGACTACACCAGTTTGCTTTCCCACAAATAATGCACAAGGGATCATTTTTCTCCACATTCTCACCAACACCTGTTGCTTCTTGTGTTTTTCATTTTAGCCATCTGACAGGTGTGAGGTGATATCTCATTGTGGTTTTGATTTGCATTTTCCTGATGATTCGTGGGCTGAGCATCTTTTCGTATGTCTGTTGGACATCTGTGTTTTCTTTGGAGAAACGTCTGTTCAAATCTTCTGCCCATTTTTAATATTGGATTATTTGGTTATATTTGGTGTTGAGTTGTCTAAATTCTTTATGTATTTTCTTTATATATTTCTGATACTAAGTCCTTATCAGATATGTCATTTGAAAACATTTTCTCCCAATGAGTAGGTTGTCTTTTTGTTTTGTTGATTGTTTCCCTTGCTGTGCAGAAGCTTTTTACTTTGATGTAGTCTCAACGGTTGTATTTTCCCCCCCTACTTTTGTTTCTTTTGCCTCAGGAGACATATCTAGAAAAATGTGCTAGAGCTAACAGAAATTATAGTCTGTGTTCTCATCTAGGACTTCTGTGATTTTAGGCATCACATTTAGCTCTTTAATATATAGCCATATTAAAATGTCAATTTTTCTCACAATATAGACTAAACCAAATTGAGTTTGGTTTAAACTCAAAGTTTAGTTTAAACCAAACATATCATTATGACAATCACAGTACTATAAATTGGAAACAATGTGCATGTTTGTGTGTATGTGTGTGTGTGTGTATGTGTGTGTGTGTGTGTGTGCTTTCCATCCCCATATTGACTCATAGAGGTGTGATTTAATTGTTCCTTCAAGTACAGGATTTTCTTTATCACAGTTTCTTTATCCACAGGTAGCACACCAACCTATAAGTACATATTTGTACATCTACTTCCCTTCATAAGTTGTAAGCCCTTTGAAGGGTATATTGTTAATTATCTTTGTGTCTGCCATGTGTACAAGATTATCTTTAATACAATGGGCCTGGATAAATAAAGAATGTGTAAATAAATGAATATAATGTTTTCTAATTAGATTTGCCTCTAACATGTTTTTCAAACTTTCGTTTTCAAAACGAAAAAGGCATTATATTCTGAAGTTTAAAATATTATCTACAATAAAATATATGTAACTAACATTCCCTTCTGAACAGTGTAATAAATTCATACATGCTTAAAAGTAGCAATCACTTGGGCAATTAAAAAATCCAAAATCTTGTATAAAACTGACCTTAAAATTATAAAAAGAAAATTAAAATTTCTCTTTTTCTTTTAAAAAGATTGTAATGTTATCTTTCCGCTTCCTCCCTAACAGAAAGAGAAAGAGATGATAGATATAAAGTGTTGATGGTGATGGGTAATAAATAGAAAAAATAGAGCAAATTCAGGAACACTTGAAAGCACATCACTTCTAACTTTTGTTCCGTAGCTCCACCTATTGCAACATATCCGCATTCTGATCTCATTCTTTCATTTTTACTGAGAAAATGAATTGATATAGTGGAGACAGTCAATGAGCTGTTCAGGAAGACGTATTATTAATTTTCTTAAATGAAGCTGCTAAAGCTAATAAGATCAATCATTTTATATAAAGTAACTTTATACTTTCTCCAAGTCATTAAAATTGTATCAAGAAAGAAAAATGGAATGGGATAAATTAATAGAACAAATACTGTTTAGAAGAAAGTGCTATAAAATGAATTTTATCTGATTTATGTATGTAAGATTCATACAAATTGGGTTCTCTCTTAGCAGATGCTGATATGGAGCATGATGTGCAAAACATTTTTATAGAAGCCAAATCCTGTGAAAAGAACAGGGAAAATTACTGAAAAAAAAGCACATAATAAAATCATTCAAACGCAAAATGAAGAAAATAATTTAAATTTTGAATTATAATAAAAAATAAAATTTACTTATTTCATTTATTCCATGCTATGTTCTTTTTGAAAACTTATAGCTTTGAAATTAAATATCAATGCCTTTGTGAAAACCTAACTTAACTTAGTGTTAAGTATTAGTTAATTAATATAAATTAATTAATGTTCACTCCAAAGAAATACACTGTTTATAGCTTACACTAACCATTTATTAACATGATTTTAGTCATTATGATTAATAGCATGTAATTTAGTTGAGAGGATTAATAAATTATAAAACTATTTAAGTAGGCATTCCTTAACACATGTTTCAAAAATTAAATTGTTTTACTTTATAAATGAAAATAATAAGTGGAATTGAGTTTTATATATATGTATATTTATTTATATTTATATTTACATATATAATTAGAATAGCAACAATAAAAAAAATCTCTGAAAAACACTGTAGCATAATTAAACTTTTTACTGTTAAAATAGAAGCTCAAACTTTTCAATTATGTTCGCAGATAATTTACTTCCTACACTGTGTCAGTGTTTTTACTTTAGGACCCGAGGGCTGTGACTAATTCTTGTTAATACATAGGAAGTAGCACACAATAGACACCTTTAAACTCATTTTTGCATAAGTTATACTTTAGTTGACTTGATTCCTTACACTTTGTTTTTCTCTTCCTGAAATCATGTCTTCCTTTGCTCCTGGGTTATTTCCAACTGTGTTCTGTAGCTGTTGGTTCAATTCACAGCAAACAATTGATTACACAGATCATAGAGCAAGTTAATCAGTCTGGGACTTTGGTAATGAAAAATAAAGCTTCAGCAAGTTAATATATCAGTCTTAAGTAGAGAAGATATCTAAAACTAATTAAACACTGGTCCCAGTGACAGTGATTTAAGCTCTACTCCTGAAACCTTTATATTACTTAGAACCACAGCTTTCCTAATGGTAGTGTGAAATTACAATTTCATCTTTTGAATCGGTATAATTGATCAGTGTGAGACAACTACCTTATAAGAACAACTTTGAAATCTAAGTTTACAAAATGTGCAGAATATCATATAAGGGTCCACACTATCTGACTCAATACTTTCCTCTATCCTAAGGTGGCTAATTACTAATAAATAATTTCCCTTGAGAAGGTAAGTTCTAAGAAACATTCAACTCAGTTGTAGGAAATGTTTGGGACCAGTCCTCTCTGTCATTATTATGAGAAAAAACTTTCATAGAGGCCTCTAGTAGATTTAGACTTGTGTAATGTGTAACTCCCAGGAGAACTGGAGAGATAAATATTTAATTTTTCCTGTAGTAAAGACAAACAAGGAAAAGAGAACATGGAAATTTGTGTTGAGTTAACTGGATTTATGCCTGCTATAGTCAAAATTATTTCTATAACAAATTATTTGTTTTAAGACACCTACACTTAAGTAATCTATAGATAAAAGAAATCCAAAGTTATAAATTTAGTTCAAACTAAACTTTGAAATCAAGCTATGGAAAGTCTTTCAAGGTATTATTTCTGCTCTGATTTGATTATTTTCACTTTTCCTCCCAGGTTTGATGTTTGTCTAGTCTTCCTACAGAGAAGGCCAATTATTGGTCATTTTATACTGTCTGAAATACATGGAGATAGTGAATATCTGAGTACAAATTTTAAATAGTGGAAAAATGGAATATGATAAATCCATTTATGAGTCCAAATATTTAACTCTGGTTATTCAACTGTGGTTAGAGTCAAGAAAATATGTGAACATGGCTGCAAAGTTACAAACTTATTAGACTGGGGATTATTTTCCTAACTTAGGGTTTACTAGTAATAATTTCCCATACCTCTATGTCTCCTTTAAGTTCAGAATCAATTGAGAAATCAAACACTGGGATCAAAGAGAGGGATATAAAGTTTTGGTATTGGTACCAAGAAAGACTGGATTGGAAATTATGGATTAGATATGGGTCATAGTCAAATATTCTTGTAATCTCCATAAATAAATAATTGAACTTTGACAATCCAACCCAAAGAGATTTTACATCTAAAGAGATTATACACTCAATTTGGCATTATTATCATGCATTCTTAGCTCCCATTACTTGGAACAGAGAGAAAAATGGACTTCCAGATTTACCTTTAGAAGTGGCCAGAATGTGGGGTGCAAATCTTATAGAAGAAATAACAGAGTAGATCCACCGGTCTTTCAGATGGAAGGACACATGGAGAACAAAATGGAGAAAAAGCAAGAAAGAGGGAGAGATTTTCTAAATCTTAATCAGAAAATTTATTCTTTCTTTGGAGCAGAGTGAGTAAGACAATGTACAGAACCATTCTTTTTAATCCAAGCTTTGGGCCAGAAGACTAACCAAACTGTATCAAAGAAAATAAAATGAGATAAGGCCAAGTTTAGACTGGCTAATGCCAACAAACTTGACTGTCAAGAATTGTGCGAGTAACAGGAGGCAGGATTCTGTAAAGTAACTAACTTCAATAGTGTTTGTGAAGAGAGGACTGCTTTCTTTGTAAACTCATAGGATGCCAGTCAAGGTCTTCAGCAAATTCTTTTACTCTGAGCAACAAGGTCAAATATTATTGCCCCTTGAAATAAAGGTTCTATAGCACTTTTAGTAATATGTTGAAAACAAGAACATGTTTGAAGTTAGGAAATTGTAGTGACAGTGAAACCAGAAATGAAAGGGTAGCCTTTTAAGAGACAGAAAAAAAAATTAAACCAATGTAAAACTATACTAACCTTTAAAATTTGAAACAAAAATTTTCCATAATCACCTACAAAATCCTCCAGAAAATATCTTCAAAATAATATTCTCTAATAATCATTTTAATGTGCTTATTTCCCAGGGAGTTATTCAGATAATTAAATTACCAACTTTCTCAGGACTTTTAGGTTTCTAGGAATTACACTTAGCTACTGAAACTGGACATCTTAGAAATTTGAACTTTAGAACAGTGAAGATAACTTAAAAATAGAAGAAAGGTGGATAGAGGTTTTCTTCCCCCCTTTGGAAATCATTTGAACATTAATGAATGAATAGTTATTAGAACAAGAACCAGGATCAATCATGTCACATTCATCTAGTGACTGTCAATCTGCATTAAGGATGTCTCCAATATAGTTTGTTATCTTGAATGTTGACTCAGCATTTATATGTAGTCCTGATCCCAAATCAATTTTGTTAAAGCAGAATTGATTTTGGATTTGCCTTTATATAAAAGAAACATGAGATTAGTTTCAGTGAATAATCCTGCTTTTCCACATGTCATTCTGAGCTGAAGGCAGGTCTCTTATTAAAACTTTGCCAAATCTTAGAGCAGTCAATGTTTAATTTTTAAGGTTTTATTTTAAACAAAGTTGAAAATGAGCTTTTATTCTTTTCTCTTTTAAAGGCTATGTCTCTTTGATTATTTATTACCTAACAGCAAAAATTAGTTATGAAATTTTTCAGGCAAAGATTTAATTTATTTCAGCTATTCTTCCTTTGAACCTCTAAATTCTCCAATCAGGATTATGCCTGAAGACATACAGATTTACCTATTAGCTAAATATAGTGTGCATTCAGTCCTACCACCCTTTAAATATCCAAGTAACACAATGTACAAAGTTAAAATCATACACTGGAAAAATGCAATATATGTAATAGAGATTAACAACTTGAACATGTATATGGAATTAATAAAGTAGTAAAAAAGAATGAACACATTAACTGAAAATTGGAAAAAGGGACTAAACAGAAAATTCACTAATCTGAATTGTCTCGTGTAATCCTCAAATAATCTATTATTAGTATTAGCAATAATACATGATACATAACTGATATTATTACCATCACTGTAAATCATAATAGAATAAATCATATGAATGCAAATAGGTAATATATTTTGATCCTTATGAGGTAATTTAAAAAGGAACACAAATATTTTGAAATAGGGTTCTATTTGTTGCCCACAAGCAATTAACAAAACACAAGAGTAAACCTCATTAAGAGATACATTTCACATAAGAGGAAAATAACCCTTCATAGTCATTGTTTCTGGAAATATGAAAATTTTCTGGAGTCCAATTTGAATAAGTAGTAAAAGATGGGCAGAGAGTCTGTATATAACACTCATAAAATATTTGCCAAAGCAAAGGACTATATTTGAAGGGAAAATATAGTACTCATGAAATGTTAAAGCTGAGATATTTACATATTTTTAACATGAAAACTATGAGACTTGAGTCTTCTACTTAGTAGAATCTTCCCTGAGCCTACCAAGAATGTCATTATCTATACTGAGAATATTTTATTGATTAAAACATCATGATCTACAGAGAAGAGTCAATTACCCATAAAATGAAAGTTTGACGAATATTGCTGCCAATTTGATAAAGAAATAATTAGGCCATGTAATAGACTAATAAAATATAGAGAAGCCAATAATAATAATTAGACATCATTTGAAAAAAAGCATTTTTCAGAAGAATAACTGTGACATAGTTTTAAAGATATCTATGGCTAAAAAAGATTTTTCAAGAACATTACTATGTGCTAAGGGTGACTGGGTGGCTCAGTTGGTTAAGCGTCCGACTTTGGCTTAGGGCATGATCTCACGGTTCGTGAATTTGAGCCCCGCTTCTGGCTCTGTGCTGATGGCTCAGAGCCTGGAGCCTGCTTCGGATTCTGTGTCTCCCTCTTTCTCTCTCCCCCTCCTCAACTCATGCTCTGTCTCTATGTCTCTCAAAAGTAAATAAACAATAATAAAAAAAAGAACATTACTATGTGCTAAGAATGATTATTTTCCTTATATTTTTTGATGATCAGAAATTAAATATAAAGAATTATTATAAGTTTGCTTTCACTACACATATAGATGCATGATATTAGTATTTTTAAAAAGAATTCAAGTTTTAAAAAATAATTTGTAGAAATTATATAAGTACACTAGAACAACAAAACAGTCATTGACAACTAAAATAAATGTTAAAATATGATTTAATTATGTTTAATGCTTTCACTATCAGAAGTATCTTGGATTGGATGATTAGTTATGGTTATAGTTGTCATTGTGCCTAATAATGATGACATGCTCCCATTAGTCTGGGGTAAATTAGACAGCAGTGTTGACATATGCAATGTGGCATGAGGAGTACACAATGAACCTTTGTAAAATGATATAAGTAGCCATCATAGTTCTTTTACAAATATGTTTAAAAACATATTCACATGTAAACTAGTTACTGGATAACACATCGCAAAATTGTCTTGTTTTTTGTTTTGAGCCAACCTATTTTAGGAGAGCAACTCATATCCATTGGCCAATAGAATATATTAATTATTCATGCTTATAAATTACAATAGATTATCCTAGAAATAGATTGAGGTCAGGTATGTTATATAACAATTATAACTTGTATCTATAGGACATTTTTCAATTTACACATTTTACCTTCACATTCTTTGATTTGACTCTCACAATTCTGTAGGAGGCATAATACGTTTGACTCATCTTCCTTTACAAAAAGAGAAATTGACATGGAGTTTAAAAGACTTAGTCAAGCTGGATTTTAGCTTAGGCCTTTCTCCAAATTCATTGGTTATGTCTTTACAACACATAATTTCTCATTGTTCCCTAACAGTTAAATAGAGGAAGTTTTCAAAATCTCTAACACATAAGTTATAGTCTTTGAATTCATGATTGATGGTTTCATCATGCAGGCAGTAATTTCCCATTAGAACATGACTGGATAACAAGTGCAATTAAGAATCTTTTTCTGGTCTCTTGAGATTCCCTAGGTGTCTCATTTCGTTAGTATATTTACAGCTACCTAAGACACTTACAACCGTGGAATTTTGAGAGTTATATGCCACTGGGATTGACATAAAAATATGTTTTCAAAGTTTGACATTTATAACATAATTTCTTTGATGACACTGCCATTATATTTAAAAATAAATGAATTAATGGCACAACTCTTGTTATCAAGACAAATTATTATTTTAGAATGCCCTGTCCTTCATTTACCCTTTCTTCCTCATTAGGAAAACTTGAACTACACCTGCAGGGCCAGCCCATCCATGGTCTCCAGGACCAATCTGATCATCTGCAGAAGAGATTTAGCAATGTCCAACAATCTGGAACTGTATTTTAAAATATTATTTCTAGTATCATAATGCCTTGCTTATGGTTTGCCTTGAATTTCATAACTTAGATCTGGTTATGTGGCTTTCAGTTCATTTGCCTGTTCTGGATCTAGAGTTGTTTCTGGGGTGCCTGTGTGGCTCACTCAGTCAGTTGAGTATCTGACTCTTGATTTTGGCTTAGATCATGACATGGGTTAGAGTCCTGCATTGGGCTCCACTCTGAGTGTGGAAGCCTGCTTGATATTCTCTCTCTCTCCTTCCTCTGCTTGTGCATATGCACTCTCTCTCTTGCTCAAAATAAATAAATAAACATTAACAAAAATGTGTTGTTTCTGTTGACTTTTCTCCTTTGTAACTTAATTTTTCAGAATTCCTTTGATTATTCAAGTTACTCTGCTAGAGGGTTATACAAAGTTACATGAAGTTCTCCATTTATTCATATATATGAATAGAGCCGATATGTGCTGGTGTGAAGTATGTGCATTGTAAACCATTTAAATGATATAGATAATGGCATCAGCCTACATTTCAGTGATGAGAGCAGCAAAATTGTTCATCATCTGATTTGCTGTCTTACATGGCAGGCATTGTTCTATGTGCTTCACACAGAGCAGATAGTTTAGTATTCACAGTAACCTGACAGAGATAAGTGCTATTGTTCTGAATTTACAGAAAAGAAAATGGAGGTTAAGTATACCAGCAATGTTACATTTCTAATAAGTTGCAGGGCGGTGATTTGGAGCCAAGAAGTCTGATTCAGAGTCCATGAATCTCTTAATCCCTATTCTATGTAAATTCTAACCTGAATTTTCTCTGTAAAGTATTTTCTCTCACTAAGGATCACAATTAGCACTCATTACCATGGAGTCTAGTTGTGTCTACCATGTTCTACAGGTCACCCTTCCTTTCCTTCAGTCAGAAGATTATTCATTCATTCATTCATTTATTCATTCATTCAATTATTAATTTGTATCTTTCCCTAACTGAAACTTGCAATTAATCAGATCTACCTTCTTTTTTATAAAATACTGGTAAGATTGCATTTATTGTATGACATTTCTTTTAAAAGTGTCACACTCCCTCCATCAACACAGCCTAAATTAAACATAACAAGACCGTATGAGAAACAAATCAGAAACTAATATCTACATTCCTCCCAATTCAAGTTTAAGTATAAATTATGACTCTTTCCCCTTTATTGTTGTGGTAAGACAACATTGTTTTACAAATTTATGGGTATGTTATATCCTATTCCACATGGAATAACTTTTCTAACATCTTTTCTTTTTTTCTGGCTTCTATCATGACTACCTTGAATGATGATTTATGAACATTGAAGAAATCTACACCACGCATATAGAAGTCATGTTCTTTCCATAGCATATCACTGCAATCTATAATTATTCATTATGACACCTTCATTATCCAAAGTGATTTTTGTGGAGAGTGTTGTGTTATGGATACTCGACATCCCCAGTCAACTTTGAAGGTCAATATCCTTTTTTTTTTTTGATAGAACACTTTATAACAAATATTAGAAACTTTACTAAACATAATTTCATCTTTGGTTTTAACTAAGAATCAATAACAGTAGTTTCTGATATTATCCATGATGTTATGTTGTGATATCTTCAGAGATACTGAGTGGCTCTGTGGTCAGCTTTTCATCTCATTCAAAGCCTCGGGTAATTTGAGCTCCTTTTACAGAGATTTCTCCTTGGGACTCATTGAGATGTCTTCTGTCTTGCTCAGCATTGTGGTTTAGTCTCCTGTTCAAGAACCCCAACTGTTTTAATAGGATTCATCTTTCACTTTTTCTTCTCTATTTATTCTCTTTTCCTTGTACTACTTTCTATGTCCTGTACCAAACATAAATTTGGTAACCTTTGGGTTTGTGTGCCCAACTCAACATTTAATAAAACTGGAATGATGAATATGTTGTGAAGAAGTTTCAGGTCTATGTGCTATGTAAAATTACCAGGTAGTGATTTGACTGCTTTCCCTGATGCTGGTAGTTCCTCTCACTTTGCACCAAATAACAACTAAACCCAACTGGCCACTGCCTTGATTTAGACGCTTTCTTGTTCATGACTCCAAACCACTAGTTTTGCTCTATTAAGTATGGAGACAACATAGATCTATAAGCTCTGGAGCAAAGTTTCTTGAGTTTGGAGCTCTATTTTCCCACTTGTTATGTGGCTTCAGAAAAATGTTCTTTGTCTCAGTTTCCTAAGTCTGTAAACTGGGGATGATTTTAGCTAGTTTTTTTGTTGCTGGGTTTAAAACAGTTTAACCATGGTAAGGAGTTATAAGAACCATCAGCACAATTAGAGACTATACTATGTAAGTATTATGGATTATTTATAGTTCCATATTTATTCCTCAGCCTCTTTTGCTGCATATTCTTTGTACTTCATCTAAATGTTTATAGTGTTACAGAGTTACATTGGTGGACTCTTACTTTTTATTTGTACATTCTTCCCTAGGAGACTTCATTAAGGCTGATGAGTTTAAAGGACATCTATATATTTATGACTGTCAATGTTATTTTAATACTTGGTAACAGAGTTTATGACAATTATTATCTTTTGTCTGTTCAAGGATCCTCTTCCTTTTCTATCATATCCCTCTCCAACAATAGGCAATCATACAATTGTGTTCAACATGCATTTTTATATTTTACAAAATGTTTATATACATCTATTTCTAAATAAATTTTGTTATGTTATATATTTCATTATTTTCCCCCTTTTTTCTACTAAATACTATGCTTAAGTTCTATACTTATTTCTTTGTGGAACTCTAGCTTGTTACTTCTAATTGCTCCATTGTGTGTATATGCCACTTGTATCTACCACATTTTAACTTACTTTTTCTCCCCATGATGAACATTCACATTACCTCCAACTCACTGAACTCCTGAGTAAAAATGCAGCCAACATGCATGCATATATCTCTATGGATCTCTGAAATAATTTATTTGGAATATTTAGGAGAAGAATTTCTGTGACACTGCTTTGCAAATATGACTGTATCATTGACATTCCCAAGACAACATATGTTGTGAACAGCATCTGGCAAATTCCAACTTTTCAACTTTTTCCAGTCTAATAGTTATAAAGTGATATGTATTCTTAATTTACATGTTGTGTTTGTTAAAGGGTTTGAGAATCTCTACATATGTTTCTGTGTCTTCTTTCAAGATATAATAAAAGTGTTAAAGTAGAAAAATATCTATTAAGGAAAAGGGCAATGTTCCAGCACTAAACATTTAACAATACCGTAGGTGTACAAGTGTAATATTACTTGTAAAAATTGTGCAAGCCTATTATTCTCAAAAAGTGCTCATAAAAAGACCCCTTGCCATAGGTCTCAGTTACTAGTAATAAAATGTGACTATTTCAATGAAAATGGATGCATGTCTACTAGAGCATGCTCAATAATACAGATATGAAAGTATATATTCCATCCAATATAACAACTTAAATAAGATTTCTAACTTCTACTGTAAAACACAACTCATTTCCCAGTATTTTTTTCATTCTTGCTAATTACAAAATAAGAAGAAAATCCTAAACACTGTTCATCTTCACATCAAAATAGTTAATGAGTTTTTGGCAAAGGGAAAATAATAAAGGAAACTATGATATGACAGAAACTAAGAGTTTGAGGTATTCACTGAAATGGAAAAAAAGCAGTAAATAAAAGATAGTATTGGTCCTATAAATTCTCTTTTTTCTCCTTATCATTGGTTCTGCACTAATTCTTATTTTCTTTTTTCTTCCAGATTTATGTTCCAACTCTAAAATAGTTCTCATCCTATGTAATGAGGTTTAGCAATAAAAGAGATATATGAAATAAAATTAGCTTTCAATTCAGATTCAAGTGTATAAACAAATCGATTTTTCCTAAAATGTAGTATTTTTATAAATTTATAGCACATTCAGTACTATCTCAAAAGATAATGAAAATTTTTTTCTCTATCAATTTCAAGTCCCTAGGTTATTTCATGAAAGCCTCATGACTTTATACATCGCCCATGTGCTGAGCAATCCCAAATTTCTGCATCCAATCCCCATGGGTTCCCAGACCCTCACACTCATACCTCCAGCTGCCAATTCCACTTATTCACTTTCATAAATAACTGGCTTCTCAGACATAGGACATAAACGAGAAGTCTTGGTTTCCTCCTTGCAGCTCTGAACATCCTTCAGTCTTTAGCATTTTTGGAATTGACATTATCATCACCAATTTATTCAAGCAAAAATTTCTAGGAGTCATCCTGGATTTTCCTCAATCTCTCGCCCACTCCATCCTGTCTTTAGGAAGCCTGTCCTCTAGTGGTGTATGTAGTGAAGGAGTGAGTCGTGCAAAGACCCCAGAAGAGCCAGTGCATAAGCAAGACTTATTTTTTAGTGTTTCATCTACCAATATAGTCAGTGTCAAACAGTATGCAAACAATACATAATTGTTTAGAGAGTGGTTGTTTGTTGATTAGTCACAATGTGAAAATATTTTCTTCCCTGTTTTGAAACAAAGCCTTTGAAGACTGCTTTGCTCTTGTGTAGAAGCATCTTCCAAATATATTTAAGTTAATTTGGTGATTCGTTTAGTTCTGGTTTAGACCAAACGAATACTTCTAGTTATACTGTGTCAATATACTTAGGCTTCATCATGACAAGAACTGCATGTTACTCATCCTACACTGTACTAAAGGAAACAATACTAACATGTTGTACATTCAGTGATGTCTATTGAATAAATTAATAGACCAATGAATTACGTGAGGTTTATTTAAAGGCTTTGATCATAATTACACTTTTGTTTAATTTGGATAAGTAATTATAATAAACAGAATCATGAAATTATAGAACACGAAAGAATTTTAGAATGTATTTCTTTTTTCAGTTTATTGATTTATTTTTGAGAGAGAGAGAGAGAGATTGGGAGAGAAGGAATCCCAAGCCAGCCCTGTGCTGTCAGTGCAGAGCTCTACAAACCATGGGATCACAATCTGAACCAAAATCATGAGTCAGAGGCTTAACCAACTGAGACACCCAGGTGCCCCGGATGTGTTTCTTTCTCCAGTCTTCATATTTAGTTATTATCAGACCAGAAGAAAAGTGAGGCCTCCTAATTTCCAGACAAGAGTTCTTGCCAATATTTTGCCATTTTTCCTCCAAAGTTAAAAACAAAGATGTATGCATACTTGGGAATCTTTTCTGAATACTTGAAAACAGAGATCAGTAGTAACATGTAAACTGTAGTGGGGATGATTTGTTTGAAGCTGTTAAGAGATGTTAATTGTCTGAAATTATTATTGCCTGTATTCATTATATTGAAAATAAATGCAGAAGATAAAAATGGATATAAAATCGAGCATCTGGGAGGATAGTAATGGATGTTAGGCAGCTGAAAATGAATAAGTGCTTCCATGACCAAACTGATTCATTTTCATAGTGTGCACTAAAAAATATAATGCCGGCAATTAAAGAGCATGGTCATACCGATATATAACAAAAGAGTTTAAATGGTTAAAAGTGGGAAGCAGTTAGAATGCAGGAAATGTAGGATGTACCTTTTTGAATTTCTCATTGTTCTTCACTCTATAGCTCTAGGAATAGGTAACAGGAAATGGCCATAGTAAGGGGCCATGATAAACCCCAAAGGGTTGTCTTCCTTTTAGTCTTCTTCCTACAAGTGATTCCTTCCCTCTAATTTTTCCCTCACAAAACAATGGTCCCAATATATACAGCACCACCCCTAGTGTTGAAGAAAAATAAAATAATTTTCTGGAATGCTGTTGTTGAGACAGACATTAACCTATGACTGTCAAAATAAGGAAATCTAATCAGTGTTAAGTGGGACTGTTGGACAATCATGGTGGTCCTGAATTTAAACCTAGAAAACTAACATGTAATAAATGATTAGTCGCAAGTAGGGTAATAGAGATACAGTGACATCCTTTCTCATTTGCATTTCTCCTGAATGTGATAGTTTTCCCAGTCAAAGCAAGATTGGGGCTAAGTTTGAAATGATGGAGGATTTGGATCATCATCATAGAAGTAAACAATGAAAAAATATATTACTGCCATTCAGGCTTGGACATTCTATATAAGATTTTGCTGTAAAGCAGTATGGTTGAAAGACAGGCTATGTAGAGAGTAAGAGAAATCAAAGATTTTCTAAGTTGCTTTAAAGAATAAGAATCAGTGCAGGAGAAGTCAAATAACATCCATAATAGATACAGATGATAGATACATACATACATAGAGAGAAGATACACTTTTGGCATATAAAGTTGTTTGAAAGTTGAAACATAAAGCCTGACTCTTCTGTTTCTAGTGGATTGTGGGGAAAAGAGTTGGGAAAAGAAGCAGAAGGCTGATCTCCCTTTCTGATCTTCAACTGTATGAGAGGATGATATGTTAGGTAGGTTAAGGATAACCTGGAAATAAAGGGTTCTTGTTCATGTTTGCATGTAGCTTCTACAATGAGGTTACCTCACAAGCTGCTCCTACCCCAATGTGGGACAGTGGCCTTGCCAAAGTCAACAAAGGAATACAGCATGTTGGGGCAGAAAGAAAGCTGAGATTTCACTTTTCAGGCCCTACATAGGGTTTGGAGAAAACCGGGTACCTGAGTTGAATTAATGAACTTGCCTTGGGGTCCATGTAGCAAGGCATGCAGGAAATCTATAGAGGAGGCTTGGAAAACCAACTAAACCAAAAGTTCAGTACACAGCATACCATATTCTCAAATGGCCTAAAATGCAATCAAGACCCACGGTGAAACAAATTGGGCAATGATACCCACTATGCTTACTTGTGGGCAATTCTCCATGGAGTATCTACATGTCTTATAATAGGTTTTTTTCAAGGATGTTTGCATAGCAAACAGCTTTGGAGGCTAGAGATAGTGTCTCTCTTTTGTGGCAGACAGTAAATTTGTTCCTTAACCAGGATAATAAAGGTAGAGAATGCCTCTCTTCTTCCTTTGATTATATTCCAAGGTTACAAAAATATCTGTCTTTGGAGGGGAGGACAAGTTGCTGGCAATCTTCCTACAAGACTGGAGATTTTTCTGATCTCAGAGATCCTCAGTTATGAAACAGATTTCAATGTGTACAGATACACTTGGGACCACCCCTGTATCACCCCCACGAGACTTGGGGAAGGAAAAGAACAGATGAAAGCATGCAGCTCAGGTTTTCTACGGTGCTTTGAGTAATCCTTGTCTAAATCCATTTGAGTTCATTATTCTTTACTGACTGAAGCTATGGAAGTGGTGAGCCAACCTAGCAGCTAGCTGCCTGTGTCTTAGGGACTACTTAACAGTTTGACACTAACCAAGCCAAGAGACCAAACCCAGATATACGCAAGCTGCAAAACTTATCTACAAATGTTAATACAGCTAATGCCAATCATACAGACATGAGATATTGTGTCGACAAAGGAGTCAGAAGAACTTTACAGATCTGAGGACCCCCTTTTCTGCTTCCTTGAGCTCCTATCAAGTCATCCTCTAATCATGCTGTTACTGTGTGTTTTGGGGAAAAGTTGTGGAAAACGCATGTGCTGTTATATCTGAAAGACCTACATCCAAAGGTCAAATCTGGACACTAATTACTATGAGCAAGTTGCTTGATCTCTTGGAGACTCACTTGTTTCGTATGTAAAATGGGGTCAAATAATACATAGCTCACAGAATTATTGTGAAGAGCAAATCTTTAAAAACAGCTATGGTACTTGACTAGTAGCCTTAGAGCTGTTTTTTTTTTTTTAAATAAGCTTGAATTTAAAACGAAGTGATTTACATTTTTAAATAAATTTTTAACATATTGTTAAATCCGGAGTCATTCTATTGTTATGCGAAATTATGCAGAGACAGTTTTCATTATCATATCTTTGGGTTTCACTATAATTCTATGAGGTAGGTGCTCCTAACTCCTATTTTAAATATAAGAAAATTGAGTCTTTAAAAGGTTAAATAATAATTTGTCAAATATTATTCAGCTAATAACCCTCAGAGTTGAATTTCAACACAGCTCTCTCTGGTATTGCAAAATCTATGCTTTCTCCACCGTAGTTTTACTACACCACACTATAATAAATGTGGGAAAAAGAGAAAAGAAAAATCACCCACAATGCCACCAAACAATCACAGTAATCGCTATCCTTTTGGCAAATATTTGTGTCATTTAATTATTGTAAATACTTCTTTCATTCTTTTTAGTCATAAAAATATCTATACACTTAGAAATGCTTTGGGCTACGTAATTTTTATTGGTATGGATCTCTTATTTAACATTATACTTAACTTCAAAAACATTATTCATTTAAATTTTTTCCCATTGTGGAAGATGCTATTTTCTGGCAGTTGTTCAGGAAAATTTAACTTTGATTGCCCATTAAAATAAAAAAAATAATAAAATCAATTAGAAGTTTTATCCACAGTGAGTATTTAACCTTTTCTTTAGTGATTTAAAAAGATTAAAAAATAAGCGCTTGCCCTTTTAAGTTAGAGAAAAGTATATATTTGTAAAATACAAATAAAAAAATAGGGGAAAAAAGGAATTTAGCCCACTGCAAATGGCTTCAATTTCTTAAGGGCTCATTCTTTTACACTTTATTATTCAAACTGAATATACAAAGATGCTTTCATGCTATTCAGGTGTCCGGGGAAAAATGGCATGAAGCAGTTTACATTTATATTTCTCCCTCGGGAGCTCTGGTGTTTTATGTTTCTTTTAAAACAATTAACAATTGATTAAGTTTATGTCACATATGAAAAGAATATTGCATACGTTCAGTTTGGACAACCATGAACATAAAAGTTGCTGAACTGGATAGCAATGTGACCGAGTCAATAGACCTTTCTGCTGACTTCATATTCAAGCTGTTCTCTTTCATCTGGCTCATACTTCTTTCTACAGATAAAAGAATATCGCATATGTTACCCTGGACTCCTACACTGATAATTATGTTCCTTCAGTAACTAAGTTTGAAAGGATTTGCAAGATTAGCTTTTGGAAAGTCGATGGAAGCCTCCCTCTCTGAAGGAACAAGAAAAGTGTAGGACACCCTCAGAAACCAGCTTACTAATGTATCCCCAGCCATTCAAGCCATTCCTAGCACACAGGGAGTCCACTAATATATAAGGGAAAATAATTTAAAAGGAAGAAAGAATAGAGTAATGTATAAATAATTGAGTGAATAAAAGGTTTAATGGAAATTTCTCTTTATTTAAAATAGTGTACTTGCAAAATGCTGTAAATATTTCACAGTAGATGATAGAAATATACAAAGTCCAAACACTGACAACAAATCATCTTGTTTTGATTAATTTTTATCTGTCACTATTTGGGGTCACCTGTTTAAGCCTCAGTAGCAACCAAGTCAATTGATTACTAATTAAAAAATAATAATTTCTAATCAACCAATAAGTTGTTTTAATTAAAACGAGAACCAAAATAAATACAGCACATCTTATACACATAGAAGCATAGAGGAGGGACTCCAGCAAGATCAAAGAGGTCATAGAACATTTCTTGAAAGAGATGATACTTGCACTGACATTACAGTGTAATTGTGCTTTGAAAACAATTTTTAAAAATAAAAGAATAAAAATATCTGGTTAAAAATTATGGGTAAATATATGATAGACCCACACAGATTCTTACTTATTACTTCTTTGAGTTTGTTCAAATGCACTTTATCATTCATTCCCATTTTGACCACTTTATTTAAACGTGTGTCCCAGCCTCCCCGAATTTGGGTTTTCCTTTATCCTGCACTTTTTTTTTCCTATGCACCCATACGTCTTTTTACTACATCATTTGCTTGTGTATTATTTTTTTTTATTTTTTTAACGTTTATATATATTTGAGAAGGGAGAGACAGAGCATGAGCAGGGGGAGGAGAGAGAAAGAGGGAACACAGACTCTGAAACAGGCTCCGAGCTGTCAGCACAGAGTTCCACGCGGGGCTCGGACTCAAGGACTGCAAGATCTTGACCTGAGCTGAAGTCGGACGCTCAACCGACTGAGCCACCCAGGCGCCCCTCATGTATTATATTTATTGTTTATTGTCTGTAATCTCCACAAGACTGAGCGTTTTGTCTCTCTTTTTCTCTGTTCTCTCTCTCTCTTTCCCACTGTCTTCCAAGTTCCTAAAACATAATAGGGATTACTTTGTTGAATGGATAAATGAATTAAGAGCAATTGAGTAAATTTTTGTTGAGTGAATAAATGAATGAAAAGTAACTACAGAGCAGGACTTGAAAGAAGATAATACATTTAATAATATAACTAAGAATTATGAATTGTCCACATTACAACAAGTATTGTACTATGTACTTTACAGATGTTATATGATTTAATTTTATAATAATTTCATAAATCAGGGACTGCACACATCTTCAGTTTAAAGATGAAAAGTGGACTACTGACAGATTTACTTACCCAAGACCACATTACAAGTAAATGCTAGAAGTGGTATTGAAGTGACCCTATTCTACTCATCTTAGGAAAGCGAAAGAAAGGAAATGAGACAGAGAGAGTGGCACAGAGAAAAAGAATGAGAGACAGAGACAGAAAGACAAAGACAGAGACAGACAGAAAGCTAGTACAAAACAAGCTATCATTTTATGTACTAGGAGGTAACCCTATATAACTGAACTATTTACTTATGCTTTGAGGTAACGAAATTTCAGAATCGAAGAACTTTAAAATAATCTTTTCTAGTCTATTTTTTCAATCAGAAAGTCAAGACCAGGTGCAGTGAGGATTTGAATATTACTTTATTAAATAACTTGTATGTAAGCATTTATATACTTATTTATAAATACATATATATGAATAAATATATGTAAACATTTATGTATATCTAAGTTATTTAATGATGTCACTCAACTTCCAATTTACAAAATTATATTATAATTGGTTTTATATCATTTTTATGCATGAAAATATTACATAAATCTACATATAAACAAATTACAAATATCTTTCATAGCAAATAAAGCAACTGCAAAACTGAAGGACATGCAGAAAATGCATTTACGTAGACACAAATAATTTCTACTTATTCATAAGGTTTAATTAGCACTTACTATATGTAGCTATATAGCAGGCATCACTAGGCAGTGGGAATAAGGAAAGTGATAATATATTGTCTTACATTAAAATCCCTTTTAACTTAAGAAGAAAAAATGAGTTCATTATTATTAATAATTTTAAAAAGCAGCTCTTCTTAAAGAAGGAAAAAATAATAATAAAGCCCACCTTTCTGGAGAATTTTTAAAAAATCAATCCTTTAACTTATGAGGTTCTTCTTTCAAAATAGAAACCAAATTAAATGTTCTTGATCCATGTCAAATACTAGAACAAACATTTTGAAAAGAAAGACTTCACACATTCAATAGAACTTTAAAAGGGCAACGTCTATTGCTATAAATTAATTTACTGAATCTTTTGTTATGGTAGATGTTATGTACAATGTTTTGCAGCCTGTTCACATTTAAAGGGAACTAAACTTCATAGACTGAAGATTGGAGGCTAAGGACAGCCTCTCTCAGGAGAACAATAAAACTGGAGAGGCCAATTTGTGAAGGGCATTGGCTTCTAAAGGCCATTCTGAAATAGAGTATAATAGAAAAATTATTCAAAATTTGTACTTTATTTGATTTATCTTTCCAAGGATTTGGGTAAAATGGAATTTTGGAAACTTTCACATTGAAGATGCACCTTCTCCTTGTAATTATTTGTATTTTAATATAGATATCCATATTTGCTTTACATCAGATTAAACATTAATATTTCCATAATTTTTAACCACTTACAACTGTCTTTTGTGAGAATTTTCAATACAGTATGACTCAAATATCAATACAGATGGTCAGTCTCAGAAAATATACCGATGTGAGCTTTCATTTCAATCAGAGATTACAGATTGAAAGTTGTAATAAATGGAAACCCCCACATTAGTACAACTCATTCTAGAGTAGTGCTTGTAGGTTTGCAATATCGTGTCTGTCATACAGCAGATGAAAAATATCTTAATAATCTCACCATAAGAAAATTTTACTACAAGAAATTTCTCATAAGTTATTGATTCAACAGATATTTAATGAGTACATTCTAGATGCCAGCCATTTTTATAGGAATTTTAGTGTTTAGACACTGATAAAATGTCTGCCAACAATGAATAAATAAGGAGGTAATTATATTATCAGGGAATGAAAAGCCCTGCAGAGAAAAATGAAGGAGTGAATTGTTACTGTTATCTTATATAACCTCAGGAATGCCCATATGATAAAATATCAGGTGTGCAGGACCTGAAAGAAGTATGGGGAAAATCATGTGGAACTCTGGAAAAAGAATGTTTCAGGCAGAGAAACTCTAACACTGGAGGCCAAAGTAGTTAGAGAAGAGAAAATAACAAAGAAAACTAAGAGGAAGATGGGGAGGGAATAGGGGAAGATGATGGTGTTTACATCATGGAGGTATTGTAGGCTATATGAGAATTTGGATTTCACTTTTAGTGAAGTGAATTTTTAGCAGAGGAATGGTATGTTGAATTTTATTTTTTAAAATGATCACTTTAGCTGTTTTGTGGAGCAGCCTATAGAGAAAAGTACTAGATTCTGGAAAATCTATCAGGATGCTATTGCAGCAATTCCGTTGACATATGGAGCTTTCTTGAACCAAAATGATATCGACCTATACACTGAAGCCAATAAAATTACTGGTTGATTTCCTGTGAGGCATTGTGAGTAGAGACAACAACTTAAGGGATTTGTAATAAGACAGGGGTAAGAAATGGGAAATTGTTGAGGTTAAGGAAGTTTTTTTTTGTTTTTCTTTTTTTTCTTCAAACAAAAGGCATCAGAGACTATTTGTATGCTCTTGAGGAATGATCCAGTTAAAAAGGGGAAAAAATAGTGATTCAGAGAAAGACGTGGCAGTAGATGGTGTAACATCCTTGTGGAGGGAAGATGCAATAGAATCCAGGGCAAGAGGGAAGGGCTGATCTTATACAGGCACAAGTACAGTCCATCCATTGTGCTAATAATGAAGCATATGAATTTAGAGGCAAGTAGAATGGTAGTTTTAGTATACCATCCTACTGATAGTTTTATCAGAGAGTAAATGATAAATGTTGTGTCGGAAGTATGATGAGAGGAAAGGTATGAAATAGTCATGCAGAGAGAAGGAAATCTAATTAGGCAATGGGATAAAACTGGTAGGCAGCACTAACATTCTACTTACAATTACTCATCCTGAAAAGTGAGATGAGTTGGCATTCTTGTGAGTTTTTCTCCAGTCACATTTAGCTTTAGAGTTTAAGAGAAAAGCACATAGAGAGATGGTTTCAGTCAGTCAGAGCCTTGCCTGGTGGCTATAGAGAAGGAGAGAAGAAAAGGGGATAAAATTACCTGCAAGGAAGTGATTATACTAATGGGCCATGGAATCTAAGCCAAATAAACATGAAGGTGAACATGAGGGAATGAGGGGCATTAAAACATTGTTAAGACGATGGATGGAAAGTTCCAGTAGAGTCAAAGAAAAGTTGGAGGCCAAGGAGAGGGTAGAAAAATTGCAGAGATGTTTCAAGAATAAAATGCTTGCAAATAAGATTACAGAGGGCACAGTTATTTTAATGACAAGGTTATAGTCCAAGTGTAAATTGAAATTATTAATAATTATGACAGGAATAGCATTGGACAAAGTGAGAGTAAACTAGGTTTTAAAATAGTCAGAGGCAGAGATCAAGTGCCTTGAGGGCTTGTGGTTGTTGCTATAATGAGTAATAGTGGATAACATGATCTCATGGTCTGTGCTTCACCATTGGCAATTTTATGGATGAGAGAGGAAAAAATATCTAGAAGCAACACTGATTCATATTGAAGATTGCCACATCATCTCCAGGCCTAGTGATGTGGATAATGTGCAATGACTATCATATTTGAAAGGACCAAAGAGAAATTAATGTCTCCAAGGGAGAAGCAGATTTCGGATCAAAAAGAAGTGGAGAGAATGTTTGGGAAGGAAGTTGGAGATTGAGGGAATTTTATTTATGTCAGATATTGAGTCCCACAGAACAGGGAAGAAGGTTTTGTGGAGTTAGCTATGAGTGGGAGATGCAGTTATGTTGAGCGTATCAAAGTCTAGTAGAGCTGAGAGCCTAGCTGATGAGGATTGACCAGGTAGATGGTTTAGGTCTTCTTGTGAGGGCTGATGGAAAGAAGACTGTAGGGTGTAAGGAAATTCATCCTGAGAGTCACTGGGGAAAATTGTGATATTGAGGCTTGGAGGGTTAAGGAGAAGGAATCAGTGGAAAGTTTTCCAGCCAGAAGCACTCGGAAAAAGGTAGCCTTTTCACTCCTGTCCAATGGCAATATTTGTATTTCTTGTTAGACTCATTCTTGTTTTCAGGCATTAACCTGTCCTGGAAGACTAGACAACTCCTTAAAGTTAGGAAACGTCTTGTGTTTTTAAAAATGTCCTCAATGTACTAACACCAACAGATTCAGTACATAATAACTTGGTAGGTGAAAGTATATGATACGGTAGCTTATTGCAGCAGCAATATGTTTTCTTTACCCTAAACTAAAAATGCTCTGGAACTCATTCATTAGAAACCATGCTTCAAGTTGAATGCTGATCTTTTCACAGGCTAGTGATATGTGGTATGATCTTCCCTTGTGATGCTGGACCGGGGTAGGAAGCCACAGCTCCCAGTCAGCCATGCAGTCATCAGGGTAAATCACTAACACGCTTACAAGTCTGTACTCGTACAACAGTTCTGTGTTTCACTTTCGGTACAGTATTCAATAAATTGCGTAAGATATTCAACACTCTGGTAAAATAGGCTTTGCACTAGATGATTTTGCCCAGCTGTAGGCACATGTAAGTATTCAGAGCATGTTTAAGGTAGGCTAGGCCAGGCTATGATGTTCACTAGGTTAGGTGTGTTAAATGCATTTTCAACTAAGGAGTGTTTTCACTTCACAGTGGGTTTATTGGGATGTAATCCCATCATAAATTGAGGAATTTCTATATGTTGGTATAAAAACAATTTTTCCAAAGTGGAAAAATAAGTCTAAGCCATTTTATCTAAACAAAATACTACCAGTCTCTTCCAGAAATGACCTCACTTCTGGATTATAGAGAAAATATGCATAGAAAATGTATTTTCACCCCTGAGGACATAATCCTCTCATTCCAAAGGAAAGACTTCCTGTCCTTACATTCATGCCTTGGAGCCATACATCTTCCACAGTCTTTCCATGAATAGAGATGAGAAAGGTACAGAAGAAACACAATGTGATTCTTTGGAAGATGCAAAGTAGGACTTGAGTGTTGCCCTTAAAGGGACTGGGAAAAGGGACGAGAGAAAAGTGAAACACATATCTATATATAATCAAAGCAAGAGTGACAGAAGCCAATTGACTTTCAAGTATATTAACGCCCATGCCTATAAAGAGCAAATGTCTTTTAACCCAGCATTGCCCATAATCCATATGGCCGTGAAACTTCTTTTTCACTACATATGGTTTGAAGGATGATATAAAAAAATAAATAAATAATGGTAGTGAGTACCCTTCCATATAAATCAAATATTGATCACTTATTACATATATTAGCTGCACTGTTTCTTTCATTTACAATATGACCATATGGCAAGAAAACTAAAGAGTAAATAAAATGAAGTACAATATCTACATAGACCATATTTCAATTATCACTCATTTTTCTCTGTCTCCTTTAAACAATGTCCAACTGAGGCTCCAGTTAACAGCTTCCCGGGTTTGCCAACTTCCCTTCTGATTGACCTCTAATTGCTAACCTCTCTCTAATTTACTCTCCGTCCCTAGGACCTTATTGATAATGAAGTTACAGATTTGTACAATGTATAAATGTTTGTGTTTCCTGTTTTTTAACTCAGAGTAAACAAATACATCTCTATGAATTATTATAAATCAATTAAACTTCCTACTTGCCAGAAAAGGTAGAAAAGGTCGAGTTCTTTTAAATAAGGCCTAATTGACATTTTTCTTGCTGGATAAATGTGTTATCAAAGGTTAAAATTAATTTTTCTAAACAATGGGGCAAGTAACTATAAACAATATTATTTTACTTGGGAAATTACATTGACATTTAATAAACAGCTCTCTCTCCTATTATTGGAGGAGGCAGAGAAAGAGAATCAGTAGTAGCATTTTTGTAGAGGTAAAACAAAGACATTATAAACTACATGAAACTAAACAATAAAAAGTTTTCAAAACCTTTTGCAATACTTCATTCATATGTAGCACCACCATGGCTGTCTCAGGTATTAAACTTATGAAGATAAATTTCAGGTGACAACATTTGATACACAAGGTTATGTAAAAATATGTCTCATTAAAATTAGCTTCTCTGAATAGAAAAAAAAAAGCATTGATCTAATTGGTGAAATTAGTGATTTGAATTGGATATGAGCCTTAATCAAAGAAATTCAAAAATGTATCAGGCAATTAGTAATCTAACCTTCTAATTAATTATTTTCTAATAAAAGTTTTAATTAGTAGAGAGAAGAAGTTCTGATGATTACAACTGCCTTTGTTCATAGGTGACTCTAAAATACTGGAAACTTCTCCATTGTTTTTAATTCCAGCCGTACTCTTATTATAATGTTTAAAATATGCATTTTGGGGGGGCACCTGAGTGGCTACATTGGTAAAGCCACCAATTCTTGGTTTCAGCTCATGATGTCACGGTTTCATGAGTTTGACCCCGCATTGGGCTCTGCATTGACAGTGTGGAGCCTGCTTGGGATTCTCTCTCTCCTTCTTTCTCTGCCCCTTCCCTGCTCACACTGTTTCTGTCTCTCTCAAAATAAATAAACTTAAAACAATTAAAATATACATTTTTTTTGCCAACTCCAGATATTCTGTAAAAGCGTGTTCTCAAACACTGGGAGTGAGCTAGACTGGCTTACTAGCCTTCCTTGTTTCATGATGCTTGGGCTTCTGCTACTGTTGTTAGTGTAAAGAATCCAAAATGAACCCTTTTATGTTCCATCATCTTTTCCTCTGCTCCTATCTTCCATTTTTTCTGCATATTCTCTTCCCTTTGCTTCTTGTGTTTCCGTGTAGTTAAATATAGAGTATATTCAGCAGCTCTTCTTCAGAGCAGGACCTGGTCTTAGAAGAAAGCTTTATTTAATTTCTGCAGCTTTCTTGCATTCCTCTGATTGCAGCCTGAGGGTCTCTGCATTCCATTTTCAGCTTCTCCTGATTTTTTTTCCATTTGGGGAACCCTTCCATTTGTGACTTAGTACCTTTGGAAACTTGATATACTGGTCTTTTAGCTCTGAAGCTCATCAACAGGTCTCTATACACCCTTTGCTTCCTCTCACAGAGTTGGTGATACCACATGGGTGTTTTCAGTCTTGGCAAGCATACCTGTTTTTAGCTGGGGACTCATGAAGACATATCATCATTTGGTTTTGCTGCAGATGAGGGTTTTTTTTCATCCTTTTTTTTTTCTATCCTGTTTGCTAGGTGTGGCAGATTCTCTTTTTTTTCAAAAATGGTCACAAGAACATCTACCATCCTGCATATACTTTCAGAACCTTGTCATTTACCATCAAAAGATAGAGTTTATGATAATCCCTTCTGCCCCGTTGAATTTCAATGAGACATTGTGACTGTCTTACTAAATAGCATGTGGGTCTAAGGGATGTTGTGTGACTTCCAAGTCAAGATTGTCAAAGGTAATATGAGTTCTTCTTTGCTCATGTTTTTTCTCTCCCTCAGTATTCCCCCACCACACACATTGCCTTTGGAGAGTAGCCAGCATGTTGTGGAAAACCCCACACAAGAGCACATGAGAGGGTACTACTAGGTGTTACAATTGACATGCCAGCTGAAGTGTCAGCAGGCAGCCAACATCAACTGCTAAGTGAAGTGAAGTGAAGTGAAGTGAAGTGAAGATCCCAGCTCCCGGTGTTGAACTGCCCCAGGAAACACTGGGGGAAGCAGAAATGAGTTTTCCCTGCCAATCTCCCAATCTCTGACCAAATTGCAGATATTTGAGGGGGAAACACACACACACACACACACACACACACACACACACACACACAGAAACATACACTCTATCTCTATCTATCTATCTATCAAGGGGCTGGGGGATTTGTTACATAGCACTAAATAACTGATATACTTTTTTTGGTGGTGGTGGGGATGGATTTGGGGATATTAAATTACTCCAGTAACCTCAGAACTACTCAATGGTAAGTACTCAATGTTAAGTGCTCAAATTATTGATCTTTTTAAATAGTTATTTCCTTCTGTATTTTGTTTAACTTTCATGCATCTAGTTAATGATCCAATGCTAGAAAGTCCATTTTATTTGGATATAAAGTTAATGAAAAAATCTATTGGTGAGAACCCAATCACAGGGTACAAAATATAAAACACTTGGACATTTATTTTACAATGATAAAATAAAATAATTTTTAAGTGTTTATTTTTGAGAGAGGGAGGGACAGAGTGTGAGCAGAGGAGGGTCAGAGAGAGAGGGAGACACAGAATCTGTGAAAGAGGCTCCAGGCTCTAAGCTGTCAGCACAAAGCTTGATGCAGGGATTGAACCCACAAACTGTGAGATCATGGCCTGAGCCAAAGTCAGACACTTAACCAACTGAGCCACCCAGGCATCCCAAAATGGTAAAATAAAATAAGTAGGCACACAGTAACAAGTTTTGCAGGATTAAGTAATAGTGAGATATTCTCAGAGACATGTGGTTATACCACTAGAAAATCTGCAAGTTTCATTATATTCAACCCAAAGTTTCAACCAAATGGTTTAGAAATTCAGATTTGAAACAGGGTATAAATTGTTATTGAATGGATTTATTTGCAAGATTCCACATACAAATTGGACCAGATCAGAATGAGAACATAAAAGTACAGGGTAATTTTATACTTGTATTTCCATTTTGGCAAAAATATAACTAAAAGAAGTTTTTGTAAAATGGATGTGTTAAGAGTGCAATATATTGCATGTGAAACTATTAACATATTATTTCTATATCTAAAAGTGCAAGTTTAAAAAACCATATTCTAGGAAACTAGAAAAATATTTCTTTGATTAGAAATGAATACAATAAAGGATAATGGTTTGGAATGTAAATGAAAATGTTTAAATTATTTTGGTTTCTTTGAAGTTGACAAGTAGAAGATACTATTTATTAAATTTTTGAGGATTTCCAATTTCTGTTTTGTTACATAGAAAAATTAATTAAAAGAAAATAATGAAGAGATGTTAAGAATCAGGTGATATAGAAGGTTTATGTTAAGTCAAAATGTCTTTTGACTATTCTAATGTTCTTAGCAAAGAAAAGATGTAACTCAGTGTAAGGGAAGGAGAGAGGGAAGGAGAGAAAGAATAAAGAAAAACAAGTCATTCAGGTTGAAGAGGCAGAACATATGTAAAAAGTGTTACAGATCATAGCAAAACAAAGAAATTTCTTTCGGCTGGACAGAGTTTTATCATTCAAATGTAAAAAGAAAAAGAAAAAAGCTTTAGGGGAAAAAAATGTGTGGACTACGTAAGTATTAAGAAGCCAAGAAATCAAAGCTCAGCTCTAGTTAAGAGAGCCCTGAGAAAAATCTCGTGAGTGACAATGGAGCTTATAAAGCCATTGTTTGGTTTTAACTTTGCATAAATTGATCTTAATGACTTTAAAGATTTTCCTTCTTGCATATTGCTTGTAAATAATATATATATCATCTCCTGTTAAGAATTAGGAGGCGGGGGGCGCCTGGGTGGCGCAGTCGGTTAAGCATCCGACTTCAGCCAGGTCACGATCTCGCGGTCCGTGAGTTCGAGCCCCACGTCAGGCTCTGGGCTGATGGCTCAGAGCCTGGAGCTTGTTTCCGATTCTGTGTCTCCCTCTCTCTCTGCCCTTCCCCCGTTCATGCTCTGTCTCTCTCTGTCCCAAAAAATAAATAAACGTTGAAAAAAAAATTAAAAAAAAAAAAGAATTAGGAGGCGGGATTCTGAATACTGTTTTCAGGTCATTCAGGACTCACAAAAATTTAAAGAAATTTAAGCTCAAGTTTGAGCTTGTCGTATGCTAGGTTAAGGCAACTTTCAAAAAAAAAAGCAATTTGCAAATATCTAATACCACAAAAAATAAAACCCATTGGAAAGTAAGTTTAAATGTTAAATATGTATTTAACCTTTCTCTTTTGTCTTGGCTAAAGCACCCTTGAACAGAAAGCCTGATTCAAAGGCTTACATGTGGATACTTCCTTATAGTGCAATATCAAGAAAGCAGGAAGTAGGGTAAAAGGATGTGAGGCAAAGAAAGGCAGAAAAAATAGGAAGGAGTACATATATGACATGGCCACAGCTTCTTGTCAAATATAATTGCTTATTTTTCTGTCTTCTCAGAAACCATAGGATTTACCATTTGAGAAAGGGAAGAGAAATGATCTGTTGCCTCCTTCCCAGGTCCCTACTTACTGTGATCAAAATCCACCATGGGGCATAGTTGCCCACACTGCTGGTTATGATACTATGACAATGCATAGTCATAGCAGATAATCTCTCCTTTTCAGTTGATTCCACATGCAGTGTTTCTGACTTGTAGTGACTTGGCACTGCAAACACAGGAACAGCATTAGCTATTCTTAGGATGATATCTGACATCCTAGTCTTTACAAAGTGAAACAAGTTTGGGGTGCCTCGGTGGCTCATGTGACCAACTTGGGCTCAGGTCATGATCTCACGGTTGGTGAGGTTGAGCCCCATATCGTGCTTTCTTCTGCCAGCGCAGAGCCTGCTTCAGATCCTCTGTTCCCCTCTCTCTATCCCTCCTCCTTCCCCATGCACAGTCTTTCTCTCAAAAAAAAAAAAAAATAAGTAAACTTAAAAAAAAAGTGAAACAAATTTGATAAAACACACACACACACACACACACACACACACACACACACCACGTGAAATTTAAAAAGAAGCAGCAGCAGCATGTGTTAATTAAAGTAAGATGCTTTATCTATTTCCTTCACTTAAAGGAGTACAATCCAAATCTATTTTCAATTTTCTCATAATTTTCACTTTTTCTTCTCCCAATAAGTTCATCATGAATATTTTTGCAGATAGTCCTCTTTGGTGACAAAGTAATCCCTGCTCAAAACATAAAATTTGGAATTATGACGTTCTGTGGCAAAAAATAAAATAAAATTGAAATAGATTTGGCATGAAACAGCCATCACATTCTGCTTCCTAGTGATTCCAAGCATTCCTCCTCGAAAAAAAAGGCAGTCACTTTAAGGATTCATGATTAGTGAAATTGGCTTTCAATGTGTTATTTGTAGCTGTCATGTCATTTCTTTTTAAATTGATAATTCATGCCTTTCCCCATAAATATTAAAAATTTTCAAAGTTCTTTATTTATAAAGCCAAACTTCTGCTTTCCAAATGACAAACCTAAGGCTGGCTTATGATTGTAAAGGATATTCTCACAAAAACTCGTTATGCCATTTGTGTTTTTAACTAAAGAAATTAAAAGCTATAAACTCCTAGAAGCTAAGTCTATAAAAATATATGTAAAGTTTTTGTTTATTGATGTTTTCTGAGCTGCAACATATTATCTTATAGAAATAATATTATTAATGGTCACAAACCCACAAACTAACTGAAGTCTAAAGAAGACTTAAACTAATGGAGAAGAATACAATATTCATGGGTCACAGAGGATATCAATTCTTACCAAACTGATGTATAGATTCAGTAAACTCAATCAAAATTCCATCAAGCTCATGTTGTACAGATAAGTAAGCACATTCTAAAATGTATGTATAAAATTACCTCTAATAGCCAAAATTATTTTGAATGATAGAATAATTTGAATCATGGTTTTACGAGACTCATAATAAAATTGCAGGACTCAAACCAATCAGCATAGAAAAATAAATCATGTAGATGTACAGAACTGAATAAGAGGTCCAGAAATAGATTGGCTTACATTATAAGTTGTTTTTAACAAAGATACCAAAGTAATTCAATGGGAAAAGGACAGTTTTCTCAACATTTTATTTTTCTGGAATAACTGGAAATCCATATGAAATAAACATATATTTTTCATATAGTATATAAATATATATATGTGTATTATTGCAATTACCTATTTTTTTGGGGGGGGTCCAGGTTTTTGTGGAATATTTAGGAAACATTTGTTTTATTTTGATATTACTTCCAGGGTTGTTAACATACAGTGTAATATTTGTTTCAAGTGTACAATATAGTGATTCAACAATTCCATATAGCACCCACTGCTCATGGCAGCAAGGGAACTCTTTAATCCCTATCACCTGTTTAACCCATCTCCCCACCCACCTCCCCTGGTAGCCATCAGTTTGTTCTCTATAGTTAAAAGTCTTTTTCTTGGTCTCTCTCTCTCTCTCTCTCTGTTTCTTTCTCTCTTTTTTTTTTCTTTTTTTGCTCATTGATTTTGTTTCACACACACACACACACACACACACACACACACAGACACACACACGCACACATATATATGAAAAATTACCCGAAATTAATTATAGCTAAATATAATAGCTAAAACTATTTTTTAAAAGCTAGAATATAAAGGGGAGCCTGGGTGGTTCAGTTGGTTAAGCCACCGACTTCAGTTCAGGTCATGATCTCATGGTTTGTGTGTTTAAGTCCCACGTCGGACTCGGTGCTGACAGCTCAGAGTCTGGAGCCTGCTTCAGATTCTGTGTCTCCCTCTCTCTTTCTGACCCTCTCCCACTCACACTCTTGTCTCTTTCTGTTTCGCATACTCTGTAATGGCTAAAATTAAGAAGGCTAACAATAACAAATGTTAATGAGGATGTTAAGAATGTTAAACTCTTATTTTTTTGTTTTTTTGTTCTTTTGAAAGAGAGAGAGAGAGAGAGAGAGAGAGAGAGAATCTTAAGCAGGCTCCATGCTCAGTGCAGAGCCCTACACAGGGTTTATCCCACAACCCAGGGATCCTGACCTGAGCTAAAATCAAGAGATGCTCAACTGACTTAGCCACCCAGACACCCCTAAAATCTTGCATTTTATTGATTGGATTGCCAAATGACATTGTCACTGAACCATTATTTCAATTACTATTATCAAGTTAAATATGCACTTGTTAATTATTAACCACATATATGATAAATATTCACTTTATAATTATTACATACACTTGAAAAACATACACTTGATAATTATTATGACCCAGCTAAACATACACTGACAATATGACACAACTCATTACTAGGTGTTTACCTTTGAAAAATAAAAACATTGTTCCATCTAAAGATTTGTATGTGAATGTTCTTAGCAACTTTATTCATCAAACTTCAAACTGGAAACAACCCAAATGTCCACCAACTGGTGAATGGATATGTGTTTTGTGGTATCTATATAATTGAATACAGTATTACTCAGCAGTAGAAGGTAACTACTAATAATCACAGCACTGTAGATGAATCTCAAAAGCATCATGCTAAGTAAGAGAAATCAGATAAAAGAATGCATACCCTATGATCTACTTATGAGAAATTATAGAAATGGAAAAAAGATAGTGACAGAAAGCCAATATGTGGTTGCTAGGTGACAGGGAAGAAGGAAAGAGTTCTATTAAAAAAATACATGTGGAGGCTTTTTTGGGCAATGGAAATGTTTAATATTATGATTTTGGTAATAGTTAACACAACTATACATATTTGTTATAACATGAAAATTATGATTTTGTTACATATAAATTAAACCTTAAAAAGATTATTTTAAAAATCAAAAGTAGTCAACTCTGGAGAAAGAATAGAATTTAGGTCAAGAATCTGTGAATTAGACATATTGAAATTGAGTTTGTAAACCAGATTAATCATTTTAGTCATATTTTAAAATATTTCTTTCCATCTTCTATATCTACATTTATCAATTCTCTAAAAGGCTATTGTCCAAACATATCCTTTTTATATTTCAGTTAGTACATTAGTAATTTTACATGGACTATAAATTCTTTTTTTTTTAGATTTTTTTAATTTATGTTTGAGAGACAGAAAGTTTGAGTGGAGGAGGAGCAAAGACAGAGGGAAAGAGAGAAAATCCCAAGCAGACTCCACACTATCAGTGCAGAGCCCTCAAAGGGCTTGAACCACGAACCATGAGATTATAACCCAGGCTGAAGTTGAATGTTGAACCAACTGAGCCACCCAGGCACCCCTGGAATATAAATTCTTAAAGTTTAATAGTTCTGCATCTCTCTCAATTAATTATGGCAATTGACATAGTTTTCCATTTATTGTAGTTACTAAATTTCCTTTTGTTTAAATAAAATCAGAAGACTCAAGCTCCATGACAAAATCCTATGTGCTATCTTTCACGTAATCACCTGGCAGGTCTCATGGAGATAGAGAAGCTGTTCTCTCAATACCAGACATGGTGCACAGCAGTGCATTACAATCTCGGAAGGGTGTTGCAGTCAGGCTCAGCCCCTATCTGCTGGCCAGCCATGCTTTTATGTATATCTGCTTTCCTAGCCCAGTGCCTCCATTTGGAGGCCCACTTCTAGGGGGACCCTTAGTTCAGGCCTTTCTCCTTCTGAGACCTTCTTACTGGATGTTCATTAGGACAATTTTCTCCACTACTGAGTACTTTTCCACTTCCAATTTCCACCCCACTCCTTATTTCTAACCACTGGGTTTATAAAACACTGGGGGGGGGGGTCTTTTGTTAGTGTCTTTCCAGAATGAGATGACCTTTCCCACTCTATTGCCTCAGTTGATTTAGAACTCTTGCTTAGTGGCATTGCAGGAGGGAAAAACAAAACGTTAAGAGAGTTAACATCTTTTTTCTGGCCTCTTAATTACAGTATTGCAGTAAACAAACAAGGCTTGACTGTTACTCACTTTGACTTATCGCCCTAATAGACCAGCTCAGCATCTTGCAGCTCAGTGCCTATGGGCTCTTTCTTTCTCTCTCTCTCTCTCTCACTATCTCCCTCTCCAACTTTTCCCCTGTCTCTCTCTCTCTCCAGCCCTCCTTCCCTCTTTCTATGAAAACTTAATTTAATAGTAATTTAAAAAAATTACAGGATATAAGCAGATACCCAGGTATTTCAGATGCATTAACTAAATGGTTGAATATGGGAATGATGCTTTGACTTTATTTTTCCATCACTATTTCCATAGTTCTTCCTGTGGTATCATGCTAATAGAATAGATGTAATAGTCATTTAAACACTTCCTTAAAGTGTATTTTTCAATGTTTGGAATTACTTCCAATCTAAAGAAGTTACAGATTCAAAAAATGAGGTTTTTTTTCAATAAATAGAAGTACCATTATGAAAAGTCAATGTGCTTAACTGCCCTTCGCCCCAATCATGTTTGTAAGAAAGTGCAAATATATTTTGTTACTACTCATATTTATCCCACGCTTGAGTTTTGTAAACATTTGTGCCAAATGATTTCAAAATTTATTATAGGACTTACTGAAATATCTCCCAATAATATTGCAAAAAAAAAAAGCAGTTAGCAGATAGATATTTTAATTACCCCTCTTCTGTAGGGAACTTAGATATTTTAGAAGAAACCATTACTTTTATGTATAAGAACATTCTAACTCCATTTAGGAATATGTGAATATTCCTAAAAGTATCAAAATATAACAGAGTGATTCTTTTTAATTGAAAGACCACGAAAATCCTGCTGATACTGAAGCAGTTGCTGAATGGTCAGCAATTTTCCCAAATTGCCAACTATTATTAGAAGTGATTCATGCTGTGACAACTACTTTGTATTAAGAAGATATTTAAAACAAAAAACAATAAAATAGAGTGCAAATTCACATAGATTTCTATTCCTCCAGCTGTGTAGTTACTTAAAAAAAACTGTAATAACCGATTAAGTAGTTAAATATCCAATAAACTTGAGCCAAGGATCTATGTGTAAGTTATGGTTATTACATAACCATATGTAATATGTCTTTATATGTGACAACTCTGAAAGGTTCAATACTATTTTAATTTCTCTCAGAACCATTATGAAAAAAGTTTCTAATGCTTGAAAATGTAAGAAGAAAAACTGTCTCATCAATATTATGGTTTCATATTTCTTAATAGATTTGTTGTTCCTGAGTTATTTTACTTCTAGCAGCAATTCTAATATTTATTTTCTAATTAAACTCTAACTTTAGAAATGAATTACCCAGATTTAATGTAATAATGAAGCACTTCAGGGTATTGCAAATGTTCAAAATCTTTCCCATTCAAAGTAAGATTTGTCATTTAACACCTAGAGCAAAATTTTAAGAATTGTATAATTGGAAAAATTCTGATTACTCCATGAAATATTGATATCAAGTTCTTAAAAATATTGAAAGCTTAGTTTATTAATAGAATATGGGAAAACATGTTGGTTTGAATTCAGAATGTTTAAAATGTTCTTTGAGATTAGCTCTATGGGTGTATTTCATAGACAGGAGCTTGAAATGATTTTTTAAAGTTTCAGTTGTGTGTGACAACTTTGAGGAAGCTGAAGAAATTTAGAATCAAGGCATTATTACATAATCAAATTACATGCAAGTAAGGCCATAAGACAACACCAAGCAACCAGAAGGAGAAGAGGACTTGATAAGAACAAAGGTTCAGAGCTATGCATGGATAGTGGCTGGGAAATGTGACATGGTCCCGTCTTTTATTTTAATAAGAGCAGAACATTTACACAGACTTGGAGAGGAGGCTTCATTCCCTTCTCCTTGAGTAAAAATAGCCATCCTTCAGTAATCAAGGTTTAATTGTAATCAACCATGAGATTTAAGGGTTAGGCTATGGTGGTGAGTTAAAGTAGAGCCCTTGTTCACAGTTTGCATTTTTTTTTCGTTGAGAGAGAGAAAGAGAGTGCACAAGGTGGGGAGAGGGGCAGAGGGAGAGAGAGAGAGAGAGAGAGAGAGAGAGAGAGAGAGAGAGAGAGAGACTCTTAAACTAGCTCCATGCTGAGTAGAAGGCTCCATCCTACAGTCCTGGTATTATGACCTGAGCCAAAATCAAGAGTTGAGTCGGATGACTGAGCCACCCACATGCCCTAGTTTGCATACTTTCTGTAAAAAATCACATATATGGCTTTTGTAAAATCTGTTTAAATCAGGTTGCCAAACACAACTTGTATTGTGAGCTTTATATCAACAAATATCTGAAGGAGAAAATTTTGGACCAATGATAGTAGTCCAATATAAATATGAAAATCTGAAGGCTGTGTCCACCATATATATGCAACTCATTGGAAAAAGACCTAGAGCTTTCCTCCTGCTCCTTTGTTTATATATTATTTCTTTTAGTTTTTAAAGCAAGTAATCTCCTTCTTCATCTAACTATTCCTCATGTGGTTTTTCATATATTTTTTTCCACATATAACTAGTCAAGAGGATACAATTATCTTTCCACTTGTTATATTTATCTTTCAAAAAATTTGTAAACATCAAACAAATATACGAGAAAAAAGGGATTTATCTGTTAACTATATTAATCCCATCACCTAATTTCCATAAGAACAGGGATACTATTGTACTATTGCTGAGTATTTTTCAAATTCCATAAGCACATTAATATATAAATTTGGATTGGAGAATAGGTACTTTTTCATCTATGGACCTGTTCTCTAATCCAAGTTCTAAATTTGTGATGTAGGTCATCTGTGATTGAATTCCTTATAAAATGAGGATCTTCTTAAAAATTTTAAAAGTTTATTTCTTCCTTTTGGGGGGGTCGGCAGAGAGAGAGAGAGTGAGAGAGAATCCCAAACAGGCCCTGTGCCCAATGTGGGGCTTGAACTGTTAGGTCACGACCCAAGCCGAAACCAAGAGTAGGACGCTTAACCAACTTAGCCACCCAGGCACACCAGTGAGGGTCTTTATCTTGTCTTTTTTTACACTTTATTCTAGATTTAAAATTCTGAGTGATCCAATACCAGTCTCTATAATGATCCTAAACCTCCTTGTGTAAAATGTGGTTAAGATAATTTATCTGAAGGCATTTCTTTGGATTTTCATGGACAACAAAAATATTTGTTTGTATTAACAAACCTATAAAACCTATAAAATAGTGATTCTGCAAGTAGATTTCAAGCCTAAATCTCAACATTATTATCAAAACTCTCAAAAGTTTTTAAGTATTACACCATCAAATCTACTTGACAGCTTCTTTCTTGAAAAGATAGTACTTAACCTCAGACATTTTTCTTGAGTTTTATTTAAATACTTCATAAGTAGGGGCGCCTGGGTGGGGTAGTCGGTTAAGCGTCCGACTTCAGCCAGGTCACGATCTCGCGGTCCATGAGTTCGAGCCCCGCGTTAGGCTCTGGGCTGATGGTTCGGAGCCTGGAGCCTGTTTCCGATTCTGTGTCTCCCTCTCTCTCTGCCCCTCCCCCGTTCATGCTCTGTCTCTCTCTGTCCCAAAAATAAATAAAAACTTTGAAAAAAAATTTAAATACTTCATAAGTGAAAAAGAGAGAGAGATAAACACTGTTAGCTGGATCTTAACAGAGATTCTTGGTATGCCCTTGGATTTCCCGGCAGTCTCAAGTAACGTTAAAATCTATTCAGTGGGCAAAATTAGTTCAAAAAGTGAATGGCATCCAGCGGTAGGTTAAAAGCTCATAGGAAAAGACCGACTCACCAAAAATCTAGGCATGTTCCTCTGCTAAGATTGATAGTAAAATGTGATAAAGCCCACTTAGTAAGATAATATTTCATAACATGGCATGCGTAGTAGTTACTAGAGTATAAAATTACCTAAGATCTTTAGAACTCGAAACTTAGTTTTGACAAAAGAGGGCATTGCTTGAACATCTACTGTCTTGCTGGCTTTCAAAATAACAAATTTAGTAGTAGTGTTTATATCCAGGATGCAAAACTAGGCAAGAATTCACCTGGCTCATAGATATCTAACATTTAAGTCAAATAAGCTTTTATTTTATATAAATATGTACCAGAAGAAATTTTAGTTGCTGGAAAATGTAGCACAGTCATGAAAGAATAAATTAGTCCAGGTTTCATTTAGGTACTTTCACTTTAAGTACAAAAACTTGGCTAACTTGACAAAAGTTCTTAGACACTAAAGATTAGGTTTTCAAAAAACTATTTTGTCAAGATGGAAAGGTTTTTGCATCAAATGGTATAAACATACCAGGACATAACAGAGTAAAGAAAGGGATCAGAATGTAAGCTCTCTCTGCCCAATCTTACTTCAAGCTTACGCACTTTCTGCTCCCTCAGACTGGAATACAATTTCTTTCTCCTGACTTAACACACACGCATGCACGCACGCACACACACACACACTCACACACAGACATAGACTTGTCTTGAGCCAAACTACAATGACACTTCAGAGACTAAAAGTCTAGCAAGAAGGTGGTAGAAAAAAGGAACGACCTATTCAAAACAGGACACATGAATAAGGATCAGTAGAAGCAGGAACACAGAGGCGGAGGTAAGTAGCTATTGGCAGAGAGGGCAGTTTTCTACCATGTGATGCAAGTGTATACAAAAAAGAAGTCCCACTGAGAACTAGATTACATAAGCTATTTACAAGTGGAAAAGAATACCATATATGAAACACATACATATACACACATCTTTATACACACACTGTGATATATACTTTTTCTATATCAAAAAGGGATAAAAACCCATTGTACTATTGTGCTGTTCTTGATATGATTCATATCCACTTGTGGGAGAAAATTTTAAATCTTCAAAAATTTTGCCATCGAGGGGTTAAATTCTATAACTTCTCTAAGTTTAACTATATAAATAGTCAGTAAAATAAATTACAATGAAAATAGTAATAAAATTTCAAAAGTAATAATTTCTTGATTAAATCACTGCATTTTACTATATCTATGTTCTTTAAATTAATTACATTAATTTGCATGATTGGGATACTATGAAATATATGCCATTATATATCTCTTTTGATCTGTATAAAGTAGTGTCATATTTGTAGCCTGGATGTGGCCATAGTAAAGTTATTTACAAAATAAAAGTGAGCAAACGATAGAATTTGGGGTTTTTTGTTTTGAGAACCAGGTCCTGGTACATCATTGTGTGATACACTAAAATTAAATTTTTAAAAGAGGTAATTTTTTGCACAAAAATATAGTAGTCTTTTTAGTTCACTTAACCTTTAGTTTTATAATGTAAATTGAAACAAATTCTAATGCTTAGTTTCCTTATTTTTGGTAGATATATGTCTCTGATAATAATATTAGAAATCAATGTGTAGAACAAGATAATTCTCAAATCTTTATATCTAATAACACCATCACCCAGTTGATTTGCATCTGTCTGGAATCCACATGTGTGAGTATAGATGCTCACTTTCTCTTCTATCATAAAAAGGCACAATTTAATGACACAGGGTAATAAGAATCCACACCATATTTGTATATTCTTATAAAAGAAACAGATTCTATATGCAGTTTATAAACCACATTCACAACTACCTGTGAAAGTATAGACACAATGTTGAATTGTGGAAAAGAGAAACTTCTTAAACTGCCGACCAGGTAATCTTTCTGGGGTTGTTCTTAAACTTTGGTGTAAAGAAGAATCATCTAACTTTATTAAAACATTGATGACTGGACTTACATCTAAAATTCTACTTCAGTAGTTATATGTTAAACCAATGCCCTAAACAATATAAGTGGTCTATGGACCACACATTTAGAAACATTTTTTTGTAGGAAGTAGTAACATTTAAATTCTGCTGAAAAAAATAAATGTGATGTGAATCACATTTCACATAAACTAGTTAGGAATCACATCTAGTCTACATGTCCAAGTTATTTGGTATCTTTAGTCAAAAGTTAAAATGAAATTTGATTTACAAAAGTAATAAGCAATTTGAAATGTTTATGTTTACATTCAGTTAAGAATTGCACCTCACTTTTCTCAAAGTGTCTTTCCAAATTTTACCAACCTAAGACCATCCTGTAAATGAAGGAAGAAAAAAATCCCAATAAAGATTGTTTCAATATTAAAGCTGTCAGGGAAACATAATGGCATTCAGAGAGCTTGATTAATTAATACATGCAACTGGGATCAAATCGTATAGGTCAGCTTCTCCAAATATTTCAGGGTTGATGAGAAATTAGGACCACTAATAAATGAAGAGTGAATGACATTAAATTAATGATGACTTTAAAGCTGCTGGGGTATTGAACTCATCAGTTGAGTTTATCCTTAATAAGAAAAACAGCAAAGAGGAATCTGTGCAATTAGAAGCAGCATGCTTGTAATAAAACCAACTATTGACAAAAACAAGCAGAGAATATTTTATTTAAATGAGGTGCCTTGTTAGATAAATTAAAAGTACTATTATTAAAAAATACAGATAATTAGTATGACAAGGTTACCAAAAAGGCATATTTAAAAGATTTTAGTAAACTTCATGATAGTTTCTAACTATTGGAAAAGTACCAGGAATCTTTGGGAACAAAGTGAATGTGAAACAAAAGGAGATACTAATTTGAGTAAAGAGAACATTGGACTAAATAAAAGTTGAGGATAAGAGTTATGCTTGAATCTAAACTCTAAAGTATTGCTTTCCAGCCATTTCATGATCGATGCCATGTTCCCAAACCAGCCACATTTGTCAACATTCGTCCTTTTTGCCCCCCAGTGTATCATACATCATGGTCAAGGATATCTAGCCATTCAGTTCCCCCAAAAGGCTGATAGTGCATGACCACTTTCTCCCTCTCATTTTCCTTCCATCTAACTACATCTTACTACTCTTTGGTTCTTAGCTTAGATGGCACTTCCTCTGAGAAGACTTTCCTGAATTTCCTTCTGGGTTAAGATTATCTCTGTGTGCTTCCATAGCACCTTGTAGGTCCCACTGTAACCCTCATAATCTTGCCTGACGTGTTTACCTCCACTAGATTATTGAAGAAAATGAAACTTTCTTGTGTACCATTCTATCCCCACATTCCAGCAGAGTTCTCAGGAAACATTTACTGAGGGCATGATTGGATTCAATGGTCCATGGTCTATTAAGCTTCTTGATTAAGAGGACCTGGGGAAGATGGCAGTGTAAGAGGAAGCTGGACTCACCATGACCTGCTGATCACTTAAATTCCACCTACACCTGCCTAAATAACCCAGAAAACCGCCAGAAGACTAGCAGAACAGAGTCTCTGGAGCCAAGCACAGACGAGAGGCCCACAGAAGAGGGTAGGAAGGGTGGAGAGGCAGTGCTTGCTACACTGACTGGTGGGAGGGAGCCAGGGTGGAGGGGCAGCCTGCTGGCAAAGCAGAGCCCCCGAGTCTGGTTTGCAAAAGTGGAGGGGACTGACGGAGTGTCTTCCCAAAGCAAGCGCGACTTAGCATCTGGGAGGTCATAAGTTAACAGCTCTGCTCAGAAAGCGGGGAAAGCTGGAGGACAAAGAGAGGGAGAGTTGCTGAGCCCCCGGACAACAGAGCTCAGTTTGCTGGGGAACAAAGGCTCTCGCCAGCGCCATCTCCCTCGCCCATCCCCCAGCCAAAATCCCAAAGGGAACCAGTTCCTGCCAGGGAACTTGCTCTCTCTGCGCAAACACCCAACGCTGTGCTTCTGCGGAGCCAACCCTCCGGCGGGTCTGACTCCCTCCCGCTGCCACAGGGCCCCTCCTGAAGTAGATCACCAAAGGAGAAGCTAGCTAAGCCTGCCCCTCCTACCCCCATGCACCTTGCCTAACCATCCCAGCTAATACACCAGATCCCCAGCACCACAAGCCTGGCAGTGTGCAAGTAGCCCAGACGGGCCACGCCACCCCACAGTGAATCCCGCCCCTAGGAGAGGGGAAGAAAAGGTACACACCAGTCTGACTGTGGCCCCAGTGGTGGGCTGGGGACAGACATCAGGTCTGACTGTGGCCCCGCCCACCAACTCCAGTTATTCAAGACAGCACAGGGGAAGTGCCCTGCAGGTCCGCACTACTCCAGGGACTATCCAAAATGACCAAATGGAAGAATTCCCCTCAAAAGAATCTCCAGGAAATAACAACAGCTAACGAACTCATCAAAAATGATTTAAACAATATAACAGAAAGTGAATTTAAAATGATAGTCATAAAATTAATTGCTGGGCTTGAAGACAGTATAGAGGACAGCAGAGAATCTATTGCTACAGAGATCACGGGACTAAGGAATAGTCAGGAGGAGCTAAAAAATGCTATAAATGAGCTGCAAAATAAAATGGAAACGACCATGGCTAGGATTGAAGAGGCAGAGGAGAGAATAGGTGAACTATAGATAAAATCATGGAAAAAGAGGAAGCTGAGTAAAGGAGAGAGAAAAAATCCAGGAGTATGAGGGGAAAATTAGAGAATTAAGTGATGCACTAAACAGAAATAATTTATGCACAATTGGTATTACAGAGGAGGAAGAGAGAAGGAAAGGTGCTGAAGGGGTACTTGAAGAAATAATAGCTGAGAACTTCCCTGATCTGGGAAGGAAAAAGGCATTGAAATCCAAGAGGCACAGAGAACTCCCTTCAGACAGAACTTGAATCCATCTTCTGCATGACATATCATAGTGAAATGGCAAAATACAAGGATAAAGAGAAAATCCTGAAAGCAGAGAGGGATTAACGTGCCCTAACATATAAAGGGAGACCTATAAGACTCGTGACTGATCTCTCTTCTGAAACTTGGCAGGCCAGAAAGGAATGGCAGGAGATCTTCCATGTGATGAACAGAAAAAATATGCAGCCAAGAATCCTTTATCCAGCATGTCTGTCATGTAGAATAGAAGGAGAGATAAAGGCCTTCCCAAACAAACAAAAACTGAAGGAATTCGCCATCACTAAACCAGCCCTACAAGAGATCCTAAGGGGGATCCTGTGAGACAAAGTACCAGAGACATCGCTACAAGCATAAAACATACAGACATCACAATGACTCTAAACCCGTATCTTTCTATAATAACACTGAATTTAAATGGACTAAATGTGCCAACCAAAAGACATAGTGTATCAGAATGGATAAAAAACAAGACCCATCTATTTGCTGTCTACAAGAGACTCATTTTAGACCTGAGGACACCTTTAGATTGAAAGTGAGGGGATGGAGAACTATTTATCATGCCACTGGAAGTCAAAAGAAAGCTGGAGTAGCCATACTTATATCACACAAACTAGACTTTAAATTAAAGGCTGTAACAAGAGATGAAGAAGGGTATTATATAATAATTACAAGGTTTATCCATCAGGAAGAGCTAACAATTATAAATGTCTATGTGCCAAATACGGGAGACCCCAAATATATAAAACAATTACTCACAAACATAAGCAACCTTATTGGTAAGAATGTGGTAATTGTAGGGGACTTTAACACTCCACTTACAGCAATGGATAGATCATCTAGACACACAGTCAATAAAGAAACAAGGGCCCTGAAGGATACATTGGATCAGATGGACTTGACAGATATATTTAAACTCTGCATCCCAAAGCAACAGAATATACTTTCTTCTCGAGTGCACATGGAACATTCTCCAAGATAGATCACATCCTGGGTCACAAAACAGCCCTTTCATACGTATACAAGAATTAAAATCATACCATGCATCCTTTCAGACCACAATGCTATGAAGCTTGAAATCAACCACAGAAAAAAGTCTGGAAAACCTCCAAAAGCATGGAGGTTAAAGAATACCCTACTAAAGAAAAAGTGGGTCAACCAGGCAATTAGAAAAGAAATTTAAAAATATATGGAAACAAACGAAAATGAAAATACAACAATCCAAACACTTTGGGATGCAGCAAAGGCAGTCCTGAGAGGAAAATACATCGCAATCCAGGCCTATCTCAAGAAACAAGAAAAATCCCAAATACAAAGTCTAATAGCACACCTAAAGGAAATAGAAGCAGAACAGCAAAGACAGCCTAAATCCAGCAGAAGAAGAGAAATAATAAAGATCAGAGCAGAAATAAACAATATAGAATCTAAAAAAACTGAAGAGCAGATCAACAAAACCAAGAGTTGGTTTTTTGAAAAAAAATAAACAAAATTGATAAACCTCTAGCCAGGCTTCTCAAAAAGAAAAGGGAGATGACCCAAATAGATAAAATCATGAATGAAAATGGAATTATTACAACCAATCCCTCAGAGATACAAGCAATTATCAGGGAATACTATGAAAAACTATATGCCAACAAACTGGACAACCTGGAAGAAATGAACGAATTCTTAAACACGCACAAGCTTCCAAAACTCAATCAGGAGGAAATAGAAAGCTTGAACAGACCCATAACCAGCGAAGAAATTGAATCGGTTATCAAAAATCTCCCAACAAATAAGAGTCCAGGACCGGATGGCTTCCCAGGGGAGTTCTACCAGACATTTAAAGCAGAGATAATACCTATCCTTCTCAAGCTATTCCAAAAAGTAGAAAGGGAAGAAAAACTTCCAGACTCATTCTATGAAGCCAGTATTACTTTGATTCCTAAACCAGACAGAGACCCAGTAAAAAAAGAGAACTACAGGCCAATATCCCTGATGAATATGGATGCAAAAATTCTCAAAAAGATACTAGCATATAAAAAGAATTACTCACCATGATCAAGTGGGATTCATTCCTGGGATGCAGGGCTGGTTCAACATTTGCAAATCAATCAACATGGTACATCACATTAATAAAAGAAAAGATAAGAACCATATGATCCTGTCAATCGATGCAGAAAAGGGATTTGACAAAATTCAGCACCCTTTCTTAATAAAAACCCTTGAGAAAGTCGGGATAGAAGGAACATACTTAAAGATCATAAAAGCCATTTATGAAAAGCCCACAGCTAACATCATCCTCAATGGGGAAAAACTGAGAGCTTTTTCCTTGAGATCAGGAACATGACAGGGATGCCCACTCTCACCGCTGTTGTTTAACATAGTGTTGGAAGTTCTAGCATCAGCAATCAGACAACAAAAGGAAATCAAAGGCATCAAAATTGGCAAAGATGAAGTCAAGCTTTCACTTTTTGCAGATGACATGATAGTATACATGGAAAATCTGAGAGACTCCACCAAAAGTCTACTAGAACTGATACATGAATTCAGCAAAGTTGCAGGATACAAAATCAATGTACAGAAATCAGTTGCATTCTTATATACTAACAATGAAGCAACAGAAATACAAAGAAACTGATCCCATTCACAACTGCACCAAGAAGCATAAAATACCTAGGGATAAATCTAACCAAAGATGTAAAAGATCTGTATGCTGAAAACTATAGAAAGCTTATGATGGAAAATGAAGAAGATATAAAGAAATGGAAAGACATTCCCTGCTTATGGATTGGAAGAATAAATATTGTCAGAATGTCAATACTACCCAAAGCTATCTACACATTCAATGCAATCCCAATCAAAATTGCACCAGCATTCTTCTCGAAACTAGAGCAAGCAATCCTAAAATTCATATGGAACCACAAAAGGCCTCGAATAGGCAAAGGAATTTTGAAGAAGACCAAAGCAGAAGGCATCACAATCCCAGACTTTAGCCTCTACCTCAAATCTGTAATCATCAAGACAGCATGGTATTGGCACAAAAACAGACACATAGACCAATGGAATAGAATAGAAACCCCAGAACTAGACCCACAAACGTATGGCCAACTCATCTTTGACAAAGCAGGAAAGAACATCCAATGGAAAAAAGACAGTCTCTTTAACAAATGGTGCTGGGAGAACTGGACAGCAACATGCAGAAGATTGAAACTAGACCACTTTCTCACACCATTCACAAAAATAAACCCAAAATGGATAAAGGACCTGACTGTGAGACAGGAAACCATCAAAACCCTAAAGGATAAAGCAGGAAAAGACCTCTCTGACCTCAGCCGTAGCAATTTCTTACCTGACACATCCCCAAAGGCAAGGGAATTAAAAGCAAAAATGAACTACTGGGACCTTATGAAGATAAAAAGCCTCTGCACAGCAAAGGAAACAACCAACAAGACTAAAAGTCAACCAACGGAATGGGAAAAGATATTTGCAAATGACATATCTGTCAAAGGGCTAGTACCCAAAATCTATAAAGAGCTCACCAAACCCCACACCCGAAAAACAAATAATCCAGTGAACAAATGGGTAGAAAACATGAATAGACACTTCTCTAAAGAAGACATCCGGATGGCCAACAGGCACATGAAAAGATGCTCAACGTCGCTCCTCATCAGGGAAATACAAATCAAAACCACACGCAGATATCACCTGACGCCAGTCAGAGTGGCCAAAATGAACAAATCAGGAGACTATAGATGCTGGAGAGGGTGTGGAGAAACCGGAACCCTCTTGCACTGTTGGTGGGAATGCAAATTGGTGCAGCCACTCTGGAAAACAGTGTGGAGGGTCCTCAAAAAATTAAAAATAGACCTACCCTTTGACCCAGCAGTATTACTGCTAGGAATTTACCCAAGGGATACAGGAGTACTGATGCATAGGGCCACTTGTACCCCAATGTTTATAGCAGCACTCTCAACAATAGCCAAATTATGGAAAGAGCCTAAATGTCCATCAACTGATGAATGGATAAAGAAATTGTGGTTTATATACACAATGGAGTACTATGTGGCAATGAGAAAGAATGAAATATGGCCCTTTGTAGCAACGTGGATGGAACTGGAGAGTGTGATGCTAAGTGAAATAAGCCATACAGAGAAAGACAGATACCATATGGTTTCACTCTTATGTGGATCCTGAGAAACTTAACAGAAACCCATGGGGGAGGGGAAGGAAAAATAAAAAGAGGTTAGAGTGGGAGAGAGCCAAAGCATAAGAGACTCTTAAAAACTGAGAACAGGGTGAAAGCTTGGGGAGTGCCAAGGAGTCCTCTGGAACCGGAACTTGGCCTTCTTTGCCTCTGTCCTCTCTTTCATCTCCTCGGTGGGGGCCCTAGCTATGCTCCCGGACCGGAGCCCCCAGCAGAGAGGCCGCGTTTGAAGGATGACCTCTAGGAAGGAAGTGTTGCTGAAGGTTATCATCCTGGGAGATTCTGGAGTTGGTAAGACATCACTCATGGACCAGTATGTGAACAAGAAATTCAGTAATCAGTACAAAGCTACAATAGAAGCAGACTTTCTGACAAAGGAGTTGATGGTGGATGACAGACTAGTTACAATGCAGATCTGGGACACAGCAGGACAGGAACGGTTCCAGTCCCTTGGTGGCCTTCTACAGAGGCGCAGACTGCTGCGTTCTGGTATTTGACGTCACTGCCCCCAACACATTCAACACCCTTGATAGCTGGAGAGATGAGTTTCTCATCCAGGCCAGTCCCCGGGATCCTGAAAACTTCCCCTTGGTGGTGTTGGGAAACAAGATTGACCTGGAAAACAGACAAGTGGCCACAAAGCGGGCACAGGCCTGGTGCTACAGCAAAAACAACATTCCCTACTTCGAGACCAGTGCCAAGGATGCCATCAACGTGGAGCAGGGGTTCCAGATGATTGCACGGAATGCACCTAAACAGGAAACAGAGGCGGAGCTATACAACGAATTCCCCAAGCCCATCAAACTGGACAAGAACGACCGGGCCAAGGCCTTGGCGGAAAGCTGCAGTTGCTGAAGGGGCAGTGAGAGCAGAGCACAGAGTCCTTCACAAACAAAGAACACACTTAGGCCTTCCAACACAAGCCCCCTCTCCTCTTCCAAACAAAACATAAAGTCATCTCTCAAATCCAGCTGCCAAAAGAAACCCCAACAAACATACTCACCCTTACACACACACACACACACACACACACACACACACACACTCACACACACCCCTATACCTACACCTGACACAAGCAGACAGACTCCAGCCCAGGCCTGTGATGACTCGATCGGGGTCTGCCCACCCACCACATCAGCCCTCGTATGGCAGCCAGGACAGGCAAGCTGTAGAAATCGTTCTGGTGTGGAGTCGGCATCAGAAGCTATTCTTTTTGTCCACTGGGGAGAGAGAACTGTTTACAGTTAATCTGTGTCTAATTAGTTATCTGATTTTTTTAACGGTCTTGTGGTCTTTTTACCTCCCCCCCCCACCCCTCCCTCCTGTGAAGGCTACCACTTGGGAAGGCTGGTGCCCCATGCTTCATTACAGGCTCACACCCAGTCTGATCAGGCTGAGCTTTGTGAGCTTTGTATGTATCTGTTAATGCTTATTACTTTTAACTAATCAGATCTTTTTACAGTATCCATTTATTATGTAATGCTTCTTAGAAAAAAATCTTATAGTACATGTTAATATATGCAACCAATTAAAAATGTATAAATTAATGTAAAAAAAACAGAGTAACCTGAGGGTTGATGGGGGGTGGGAGGGAGGGGAGGGTGGGTGATGGGTATTGAGGAGGGCACCTTTTGGGATGAGCACCGGGTGTTGTATGGAAACCAATTTGACAAAAAATTTCATATATTGAAAAAAAAGCTTCTTGATTAAGATATTAAGATATTTTGCATAGGAACATATACAGGAACACCTCATAGGAGGTTTACCTGTATGGAATCTATTTCTCAATATCTGTTGCAAAGCTATTTCACAAAACAAAGCCCATGGACTACCTATATTAAAATCATCTGGGACTTTGTTAAAATAGCTAAGTCCTAGTATCCTACCCAGTAAGTTTTAAAATAAAATTTTTGGGGGTGCTGGGAGGCTCAGTCGGTTGAGCCTCTGACTTTGGCTCAGGTCATGATCTCCCAGTTCGTGTGTTCAAGCCCTGCAATGGGTTCTGTGTTGACAGCTCGGAGCCTGGAGCCTGCTTCAGATTCTGTGTCTCCCTCTCTGTCTGCTCCTCCCCCGTTCATGTTCTGTCTGTCTCTCTCTCTCAAAAATAAGTAAACATTATAAAGAGATTTTAAAAAAGAGACTACTGGAAGTTGCACATAATACTTAAAAAAATAAAACAAAATAAAATTTCTGGATATAGACTCGTGAGATTCCCAAGCACACTAAAATTAAGGAACCCTGCTGAGAAGAATGTATGCCAACGATGGGTTTTTATGGATTCTTGGATGCAGAATTTTATCTATACCATTATCTGACAAAAGTAAAGGATACAAAATTCTTAACTCACAGATCCATAGCAGTTTTATGCAGAAAAAAATACATACATATAAATAAACTGACCAGCAAATTCTTTCAAGTTGCATAAAATAATATTTTAGAAGGCAACAGAAACAGCAGCATTGAGCAAATGGGCAGATACACTAACCCACATAGATCCTGCATTGTCAGGCATGATTGGACTACTTTTATACCAATCTGAAAGTAGTGGTGTAAGATATTCTACGAGTGAGCTAGTAAGGAAGGATAAACTTATATTAGTTTCAGATCCAATTGTTGCAGGACACTATGATGAGAGATTGTCGTGTGTGAAATAAAACAATCCGGGCTTGATCAGGCTAAGGTCCAGTCTTGACAATATAGCAAGATAGTTCTAACTGGTGAGAGAGGAACACTATCCCTCTGACCATCCTCACTTTAAAGTACCACAGGCTTTTTGTTCTGTTTTAGTTTCTCTGTAAAAACACCTCATCTAAACTGTGTCATATAAAAGCAGTTCTTATAATTGTTCCACAGGTCTTAATCGTCGACCCAAGCAAATTATTTGAAAGAGAAAATAGCTAGCAAATATTCTTTTTTTTAAGTTTATTTATCATTTACTTTGCAAGAGAGAGTGAGCTAGTGGGGGAGGGCAAGAGAAAGATACAGGGAGAAAGAGAATCCCAAGCAGGCTCCACACTGTCAGCACAGAGTCCAATGTGGGGCTCAAACTCACAAACTGTGAGATCATGACCTGAGCTTAACCAACTGAGCCACCCCCGCACCCCACTAGTAAATATTCTTATAATCAGTGTGCTTATATACCCTAGTTTTCCTGAGATAGTCTAATCCTATATTTCTACTGTAGTTATTAATTATATTTCATTCTTAAAAGTGCCTCAGTTTGAACAATAAATTGTATGACATCCAAACTTTAAACACTATTGGTCAGGCGCCTGGGTGGCTCAGTTGGTTGAGTGTCCAACTTCAGCTCAAGTCATGATCTCACAGTTTGTGAGGTTGAGCCCCGCGTCAGGTTCTGGGCTGACAGCTCAGAGCCTGGAGCCCACTTCGGATTCTGTATCTCCTTCTCTCTCTGCCCCTCCCCCACTTGCGCTCTGTCTCTATCAAAAATAAATAAATGTAATAAAAAAAATATTTAAATAGTATTGGTAAGTGGCATGAGTCCTAGAAAAGTTTTTGGAAACAAGATGCAATTTTTCAGTGGCAAAGTTCTTGGTTTGTATTAAAATTTTGAAATAAAATCATTACATTACTAAATTACCAACACAATTATATTTGAGCAACTATAATCTCCAAGGACATCTGGAAACAATCACAAAAGCAAATAACAGAAAATTTACAATATTCTATCTCAGGCTGGCCATCAACCCCACTCAAAATCATTTGACATGCCCTTTGTCAATGCCCATTCTCAGTCCCCTTGATTGTACAGATTGTATCTGGAGCAGTATATAGACTATTAGTTTAATCAGTGAATTTCTAATTTTTTGTGCCCTTGTTGAAATGAAATTACTTTTTGCCTCAGGTTTTAATTTTAAGGGAAATTTAATAGTGAGAAACAGAAAACAAAATAAAGGAAAAATAATCCCAAGTGAGGGAAGAAATTTCTAGGTAATACTCAGTCCAGTTGCCTTTTCCTGGCTAAGGTTAGCAAGAATTATATAGTCCCTCTCACGGTAATCCAGGGAGATAGTTTTAAAAGTCATTTGCTACTATTTTGAAGATTTCACTTGCAATTCCTGCCAGTGCTCAAAGAAAGTCATTCCTTAAGCATTGCAACAGATACGTAGATTGAGAGACAACTTCAATAATTTCTTACAAAAGTGAGATTTGAGACTCTGTCAGGTGAAGTATGGGATTTATGAGCTTCATTTGAAATACACTTCTTTTTGTTAAATGACAGAATCAAAGTTAAATAACTGTTAAACACCAGTTGCTCTTAATGCAACTGTGTATAAATAATGAAAATTAATCATCCATCAATTGTGCAACATTGGCCTAATAACAATCAAACATTTGTCATCTTGTTTATTTATTGTGAAGATGTACATTTCAAATTTTACTTTTTAAATACTTTAGCTGAGAAGGGTTTATGCTAAAACATAACACTGAGTATTACTTATTAATGTCCAACTTTCTTATATATAGACAAACAACTATTATTTGTTGAGTCCTTTTAATGGGCTGGACATTTTTCAAAGTACTTTACTACAGTTTTATCTCAATAATCCTTGAAAACTCTTAAGAAGTAAACATTATTTATATTCTTCACTTTAGAGGCTTTTAAATTGAAGTACAGAGAGATTAGTTGATTGTCCCAGAGCAAGCTCGCTGTATCAGAGCTAGGATTGACATCAGAGCCTATATACCCAAACACTTTTGGGTGTTGCTTTCCATTGACATTTCTATAGCACGTAGTCAGTCAGTTTGTGCTTGCCACTGATTATATACCACCATTTGAATGAATCCATTTTGGCATCTTGTAGCTGTAGTCAAGGAATTATAGATTAGCTAATGGTATTTGTGTTAGAAAGAGGATATGTATGATTACTTATGTTGTATTAGCATACTGGTGAAATGAAGAAGACTTTCATCTTTATAAATCAAAGGCATTGCTATAAACCTTTATTCACTGCACCCCATCCCACTCCATCACCATAAATTTCCTGATATTTTTCTTTTAAAGGCTTTATATCCTGAACAGAAAAAGACATATGGGATATACCTCCTTGTTATGTTAGAAAGCTAAGTACCAGATTTCATCTCAAGAAGAAATTATTTGGAGCAGGTATTCCAAACTCCAAAGGTGAAGAGGACCAAGAATCTAGTGGACAGTATGTTGTTGTAGGCTGATAAATGTAAACATGTATTTTAGCTTTTGTGGCCAGGAGATAATAGGGAATTGTGGGAAGTGTGGCAAATCAAAATATGTATGCCCTTCCTAAAGGCTCAAGGATGATGAAATGCAGCGACAATAGCATGACTATTTCTAGATGAAAATCAGATATCCAGATTATTATATGAAATTTAATCTTTAAATGTTCATAATAGATGCAGTTTAAATCATTGGCAAGCCAAACAAATAAAACAGTCTGTGGTCCAGATTCAGTGTATTCTCCCAGTTTAGCTTCTGGTCTATGGCACGTACATATCTTCCTCAACATATTATGGGGTTACATACTGATAAATCCACTGCAAATTGAAAATATTATAAATTGAAAATGCATTTAATACACCTAACCCTACTGAACATCACAGCTTAGCCTTGCTAAACTTATACATACTCAGAACACTTATATTAGCAGTTGGGCAAAATCATCTAACACAAAGCCTATTTTAAAATAAAGTGTTGATTATCTCCTCTAATTTAATTCAAAAAATTAAGTAGTTCACTGAAAGTGAAAACAGAATGGCTGCATGGGTACAGGTAAGGTTGGAAGTGCATCGGTCGTTTACCCTTGTGATGATGTGGCTGCCTGGGAGCTTTGGCTTACTGTCACTGCCTAACATCACGAGAGTATTGGACCACAATACACTAGTCTGGGAAAATATCAAGATCAAAATTCAAAGTATGGTTTCTACTGAATGCATATTGCTTTAGCACTCTCATAAGGTTGAAAAATTGTAAGTCGAACCATTGTAAGTCAGGGACCATCTGTACCATACAGAGATAGTGAGGAGAATCACTGTACATAGTACATGGTTCTTTTACTGCCCTTGGTCCATACACCCTTCATTCAATGTGCAAGGTAAAAGGTTAATGTTCACTAAACAACACATAATAAATGTCTACTCAAATGAATGTTTCTGAAATAAGGAAATGTTTCTGATATAGGAGGTTCAAAATATAGATATATTTTCTGACTTATAATCCTCAAAATCTAAGTAACAACACGGAAACATAAGGTAACAATTACAGTTCAGTGTGCAGACTTCTTTTATAGCACTTATTAGAGTGGTAGGGGAGCACGAAGTAAGAAGTAACTATATTTGTTTGTCAGAAGGCTATATTTTGGGTTTTGATTGAATCATTAGTTTTTAACACAGAGAAGGTGGATAGGAATAGAATTATTGGCTAAAAGAATCAATATGGAATGATATTATGGTTTAAACTACCTGGAATTTTCAGAGAAAGTCATTTATTTTTCAATAAAATTGTGAAACAATCAGAGAGAAATGCCTACGTACCACATTAAATAATATTAGAACCAAACCCAGTTCAGGAGTTTTTAATTGCTAATTTGCTTTAAAATATTAGACATAAACACTAGTTTCTCTTCGCTTTAAACCTGGGTAATTACCATAAACCTTTATGAAGGTTATCATGATAAAGTTTAAGAAATTTGATGGTCAGAAAGAGTCTTATTTGATCTAGTTCAAACTCCAGCCAGTGCAGCAATTTCTTCTGTAGTTGATAAAGAGTAGCTATATCTACTAACACAATTCTAATGAAGAAAATCTTTGATTGAGTTTTATTGTTAGGTAACTAATTTCCAGAAAGCTTCACATTGCATTGAGTTCAAATCTGCCTCCATGTAAGTGTTATATATTGATCTTAAGGTTTTTCTTCTAGAATGACAGAAAATAAGGCTTAAAATTTTTACATGGCAATTCTTAAAATGTTTAGCTACAGCTATCATTTTTTTTTCTTTTCATACTCTATCTGCAGGCTAACTAGCTCCTTCAAATATTATTTATTTATTGTGGTTTCCAGAATTCCATGAATCAGTTGTCTTTACTCAATCCCATTACTCCATGTCAAATCTCCACTTCTCTTATTAATATTTGTGGCATGATCATGAATGGAAAAGGATAAGAAAATGTGAATACATCAGTGCACAATTGTCTTAATGCTGAAAAAAATAATACAAATCATATGCCTTCCATATTAGAGATCTAGAAGATCATTTAACTATATTAGTCTACATATTTGGTTTAGATTTGGAATATATTTCTAGAAAATCCAGTTATTTCCATTGCCCTTGTGTCCTATATGTGTTGAGAGTGCTATATGCATGAAAATCTGTATGAAAACAAAAAATACATCTTCTTGAAATCTAGCTATTTAGAATAGTTCAGGACTAAGTGGGCCAATCTCTTTATTACCCTCTTTGCCATAACATATACTTTATTAAGTCTACTCTCTTTCCTTTTTTAACCTTCCCTTTTTGCAATTCTCCCTTTCCCTTCTTTCATTTATTTCTTCTTTCTTTCTTTCTTTTTCTGCTTCTGCTTCTGGTTCTTCTTTTCCTTCTTCCTCTTCTTCCCTCCTTCCTTCCTTCCTTCCTTTCTTCTTTTTTTTTAATTTCATGCTATCCTTCTTAATCCAAACAAAATGGTACTCCTCAATATTGTATTATCTATTTTCTTATAAGTGACTCTGAGGAAAAGCAATAGGCCAGAGGTATTACATTAAAGTGGAACTTGATAGATTACATTTGAATAAAATGATGAAACATTTTTTTTAACCTCCCACACATAAACACAACATGGTATTAGCAAGTTTAAAACATGACAACTGTAGAAATATAAAGAAATAACAAATAGGGCCCCTGTGTGGCTCAGTTGGTTGAGTGTCCGACTTCGACTCAGGTCATGATCTCAGGGTCTGTGAGTTCAAGCCCCGCACCAGGCTGTGTGCGACAGCTCAGAGCCTGGAGCCTGCTTCGGATTCTGTGTCTCTCCCTCTCTCTGCCCCTCCCCTGCTCATGCTCTGTCTCTCTCTCTCTCTGTAAAAAATAAATAAACATTAAAAAAATTAAAAAAATGAAATAACAAATATTTGGTAAAAAAAAAATCACCTCTTAATGAAATAGAACTTATGTTTATTGTGGAAAGGACAGCCACCTTAAAAGAAATATAACAAATAGTATTGAGAAATAGGGAAAATTTAAGGGAAAATAGTATCAATAAAGGAAAGAATATGGGTGATTTAGCACTGTGATAAATGCTAATCCTCTTCCTCACTCAAGTTCAGAACCACTTGAAAGGGAAAAAAACAGGTGGATTGAGGTAGATTGTCATGTGGTAGTTCCCAGTGAAAACCAGATCTTTGTATTCATACCTATGTATAATCCCTTCCCACATCAACCTCAGACTTGGCATTGTGGTTTCCCTTGAACTTGCTTTGAGTGCAGCTTGCATCAGTGACCTTAGCTAAGTCATATACAGCAGAAGAACTAATAAGCTAAGCCCAGTCACCCACAGAATTATGAGAAAAAATAAATTTTCATTTTAAGCCACTAAATTTTGGGCTGGTTTGCTATATAGCAATAAGTAATGGAAACACTGGTATAGATCAAACAACAGAGCTGTTGGAGAACATAGCTTAGGTATATAGCCTAATGGGCTTCCTCAAACTGAACCCCAGAATTAGATACTCTTATACCCACCCATTCATGGAAATTGCCTTACAAATGAAAGTCCTTTCCCATAGGTGCTAAATTTGTCTTGTATAAAATTTGCAGCATGAAAGAGCAGAACTGAATATGCCCTGTGCAGGCAGGAACATTTCAAAAAGAAACAGAAGAGGTATTTGGTCATGCAAATGCAATGTTATCTAACTTATTAAGGTAACTCACTACTTTACCACAGAGGATTCAGGGAACAGAGAGTAATGAAGGAAGTAGAAACAAACACAATGTCATGTTTATTGTCTCTACATTTGAAAACATTGAATAGGTGAAAAGGATATTCCTTATCCTCACCCCCACCATCCTCACCCTCAACAGATGCTATATTTTCTCCTGATACTTTATTAAGAGACCTCATCTTACAACCTTCTGGTGAAATTTTATGATCTCTATGTTTTAAGATGTGTCTTATATATGTTGTTTCTCCCTCAGGATTCAACTTAGTGTCTGACATATGGTAGACCTGTTGAACTGAATGAATAAAAGCACACAACGTATCTTATGTATATATATATATATATATATATATATATATATGTATATATATATACCTTGAATTAATTCAGAATTGTTTTAAGTATAAAGAAAACTATTGTGAATTTTAATGTATTTTAGCTTGTATAGATGATTTAACCCAAAAATGCATATTAAGTGTTTATTATTTCTGCTTAAGTCCTGGATAAATTTATTTTTAAAATTACCTCCAACCTCTGTGCTCCATGATGGGCTGAGCTGGATTTAATTACTATTAATTACTGTTATTATTTCCTGATGTTCCTTATCAGAATATTTCATTTTTATGCCAATTAGAGTATAATTATTAGGATAATGGACTCTACAAAAAAACCAATTATGCAATGAGACTAGATGGGATTTATCTCTAGTAATTGAGTTTCACAATTTAAGATCAAAATAAGTGAATCAAAATGAAAATGTAGAACCATTAATCCCCCAGGCATCAACAATAAGGTTGAATTCGCTCTTCCACCCCAAATTAAGCTGATATTTTACAATGTCATGTCAATTGATATACAGGCCCAGTTTGGCATGAATAGAACTATATTCACCCAGTTATAATTCAGCCCCAGGCCACACATCTTCCATAAACCTTTTTTTTTTTTTTTAAATCAGAGGTTTACTTTGATCCAGAACAATCACATAAATATGTGGTAAGTTTTCAGTTAAGAAGTTCACTTGGAATCTATTTAATACCTTTGAAAGACCTATAATGCAGAGTATGCATTTCCCTTTCAAGTAGTATAGAATGGACAGCCACTCACTTGGTATTAGGATGTGGCTCTGGGAATGTCCCACTGCCTAATCTTCAAAAATGATGATAAAAGTCCGAATTGTAGAGATGCGTTGTTTTAGATAAATTCTCTCTAAAATACCTGATACAGCAACACTTTAAACTGTGTATATTTGAAAAGGACCTGATATTAAGTTTCATAACAGGAAGAAGAGAACATAAGGACAAAGCATGACTGGGAGCACAATAGAAATAGACAATATCTAAAGGGAATACACACACACACATACACACACACACACACACACACACATATATATATATATATATATATATGAGAGAGAGAGAGAGAGAGCAGTTATTTTATACACACATGTGCACACACATCCCCATATGTTTCTTTAAAGAACAGATTATGGATGGAGACTGGTTCTAGAGAAACAGAATCTTAAGAATGTGTTTTCTAAATTAGCTCTGAGTTTTTTGGAATTGGTTCTCTAATCAGTTTTAGAGGTACCAATGACTATTTCCAAAAGCAAAGAGAGCATGGGTTGTTCATTGTATGCTATGGAATAGAGATAGGCAAAATATCACTTCTGAGTACTCCTAATCAAGTACTTATAAGAAAGAAGGTTCTGAGAGACCAAATACTTGTTAAGATAAGACATTTTTATCAAACATACAACTATAATGAAATTGGCAGCTTGCTCAAGGCTTCCAGTTTCCTACTCAGGCATCATATAAATGACCTAAAAGTTTCTATGTCTTCTCTGAAAAACAAAAACAAAAATATCTTATCTCTTATATTCTCAGAGTTGAGGTTGCTAAAACTTAAATCTAGAGTCTCAAACTTCAAGTGGCTGAATTACCAGTGAAAATCGAATTTCTGACCTTATAGGGTGTCTACTATTAGAGTCAGGAAATTGACTGGATTGAAATGGGAACATATGGGAATATTTTTTAATTTTTTAAAATATTTTTATTTATTTTTTGAAAGAAAGAGAGAGCATGAGCAGGGGAGGGGCAGAGAGAGAGGAAGACACAGAATCCAAAGCAGGTTCCAGGCTCTGTCAGCACAGAGCCAGCCGTGGGGCTCGAACTTGTGAACCATGAGATTATGACTTGAGCCAAAATTAGATGCTTAACTGACTGAGCCACACAGGCATCCCCATATGTGAATATATTGATGAAGCTGGGAACATTGAACCCCCAAATTCTTTAGTTCTTTTTTAGAAACAGCTGCAGTCTCACCACCCTTGTCTGAGGAAGTTAACCATGCTTTGCCTGAGGAACCTGTAATGGCTTTCACTGAGGTAATTTCCTTGTAAGATCCTCTTGATTTTTATCACAACCCATTTTCAGACTTCTCATTGCTTCTAGAACTATAAATACACTCAATCCCAGCAGGCCCTCAAAATGAAGTAAATGTAGGAAACATGAAGAGGTATACTACATTCCCAAAGAAATGCATGATTTTTCCAACATATATAGAGAGGTAGAAGTCTGGGGGATTTCTATGGGAATGGATAATAAGAATACAGGATAATGGTGGAAGAAACATAAAGTTAGATCAGATTGAAATTATTGATATTAGCCCATTGAACAGAGATTCTGGATTCAATGTTTAGCTCAGGGGTAGAGGAAGGGATCCAAAGGCTTAAGGGGACTGGCAAGTTAGAGTGCATTTATCATATCACTCACCGTGGCAAAAAACAAGGGAGGGTCCCAGAAACACACCTTTTACTATAACTGTGAAGCATAAACTTGAGAGAAAAGCCTTAATATGCTTGAAGAGCTGTCTGGTTGATCACCTCTGTAGTTCAGAAATTACAGTGGAAATTGCTGCCACTGAACCGAGATCCTTAAATGTAATGGGGATAATTGGATCCTTGGGTGGCAGGGGTCACATAGTGGCACATAATCACCAAGGTGAACTTGGTTACTAACAGAGTCAAAACAGTAATCAGAAGAGCCTGAATCACTAGACCTATGGCATTGGATAGTTGATCATGATGTCCTTAGAAGTGAAAGAGTTGAGTAGTCTACTAAATTCATATGTAGTCAGTATAAGTGGAAGAGTTCTAGGTCAAGTGAACAGAAGTATAACTTGAATCATAAAAAACAGAGAATCACAACCCCTCAGTCAATTCCTCGATTGTAACTAGTTTACAGACCCACCCACTTGAATAAGGAGGTGGGAGGGGATACCTAAAGAGGACGCCACTGCACTGCCAAAATTTCAAACGGTCAAATTTTTCCCCAGACTTCCCCAAAGGGACGTGCATCCTTTTACCAGGATGCCTGTGCCTTGAGGAAGGGGAAATAATCATACTTTCCAGGAATTATTGGGCACTTGTTCTGAACTGACACTAATGCCAGGAGACCCAAAATGTTACTATGATCCACCAGTCAAACTAGGGCTTATTGAAGTCAAGTGATCAATGTAATTTTAGCCCAGATCCAACTTAGAGGGGGTCCAGTGGGTTCTCAAGTCCTGTTGTTGTTTTCCCTGCTCTGGAATACATACTCAAAATAGACATAAAAACAGCTGGCAGAATCCCCACAGAGGTCCCCCAATCTGTGGAGGGAGGGCAATTATGGTAGGAAAGTTCAAGTAGAAGCTACTAATCGCTTTACCTAGGAAAATAGTAAACCGAAAGCAATACCACATGCCTGGAGGGTTTGCAGAGATAAAATGCCACTATCAGGGGCTTGAAGGATGCGGAGTGGTAATTCCTACCACATCCCTATTCAGCTTGTCTATTTGGACTGTGCAGCAAAAAGATAGATCTTTGAGAATGACGGTGGATTATGACATAAACATAACCATGTGGTGAGTCTAATTGCAGGTGCTGTGCCAGATGTGGTTGCCTTGCTTGAGAAAATTAACACATACCCTGGTGCCTGGTATATAGCAATTGATCTGACAAATGCTTTTATCTTGATACCTGTCAGTGAAACCACCAGAAGCAGTTTGCTTTCAGCTGGAAAGACTAGCAATACACCTTCACTGTCCTACCTCAGGGGTATATCAACTCTCTAGCCTTATATTATAATTCAGTTCACAGGAAACTTAATTGCCTTTCCCTTCCACAAGATATCACAATGATATCTACATTGATCACAAGATATCACAATGATGTCTGCATTGATCATATTATGCCAATTGGACCTAGTGAGCAAGAAGTAGAAACTACTCTATATTTATTGGTAATACATTTGCATGTTAGAGGATGGGGAAAAAAATCTGAAAAAAAATTCAGGGGACTTCCATCCCAGTGAAATTCCCAGGGTTTCTGTAGTATGTGGCATGTTGAGATATCCCTTCTAAGGTGAAGTGTAAGTTGATGCATCTGGTCCCTCTTACAACCAAAAGAGAAGCACAGTGCCTAGGGGACATCTGTAGATTTTGGAGACAATGTATTCCTCATTTGGTTGTCCTACTCAGGGTACCCAGTGACTCAAATAGCTGTTCGTTTTCAGTAGGGCTTAGAACAAGAGAAGGTTCTGCACTAGGTCCAGTCCACTGTGCAAGCTGCTTTGCCACTTTGGCCATATTATTCAGCAGACTCAATGGTGCTTGAAGTGTCAATGACAGAAAGAGATGCTGTTTTTCACCTATGTAGGGTCTTATAGCTACTTTCCTTTTAAGAAGCACCTTTTCACTTGTTAGAGGGCCTTAGTAGTGACTAAATATTTAGCCATGGGCCACAGAATTATTGTGCAAACCAAGCTGCTCATCATAAACTGGGTGTTTCTGACCTACCAAGCCAGAAAATTGGGCATGCACAACAGCACTCCATCATCAAATGGAAGTGGTATATGCATGATCAGACTCAACGAGGTCCTGAAGAAACAGATTAGTTTACTGGGAGGATTTATTTTTTTAAATGTTTATTTTTGAGAGAGAGAGAAATAAAGGGAGAGAGTTGGGGGAGAGGCAGAGAGAGAGAGGGAGACAGAGAATCCAAAGCAGATTTGCATGCAAGACGGGGGCTAGAATTCATGAACCACAAGATTATTATGTGAGCCTAACCTGAAACAAAATGAGATACCCACTAAGCCACCTAGGTGCCCCAAGAAGAAGGTAACTGGGAAGATTTCTGTTCACCAGTCTTTGATGGATGTCTGAGAAGTTTGCTGTAGGGCCTCACTTATCCACTTTTATGTGGTGCCTGTATCCTGCACCAAGCAATGTGTAACTAGGCCTGTTCTCTCTTTCTGAGTTAGCCAATTGTAGAAAACTCTTTAATAAAACCATAGACACAGGCTAGAAGAGGGAGGGGAATATAGCAGGGGTGACCCATGAGGAAATGGCCCAAATAACCAGGGATCTCCCTCCTTCCATGAAGGACAATGGTGACCAGAAATCCTCTCAGTGGGCAGGACTTCAAGAGGCACATCTGGTTATTTATTTTGCTCCGAACAAGAAATAGCCAGAGGTTCGATTGTATACCAACTCGAATGATGTTGTCAGTGGTTTGGTTGGGTGGTGATGTCCTTGTGCCAAAGACTGGGCTGTTCAAGTCTTCCAGTTGCTAAGCAAGAATAGCAGCAGACCAAGGCAAAAGCCAAAAGAAAAAAAAATGACCAAAACACTCAAAAAAAAAAAAAAACACACAACAGCAATGGAGCATCTCTAATTGTTATTATAAACATATGTTAGATACTAAATATACACTAAAGACTTCTCTAATTCCTTTTCTTGCATGAACTCAATACATTCTCACAGTTCTATGAGTTAGGCCATCATTGTGTCTTCTGAAACAGCAGGTCTGTCTATTGTTTTTAATTATAGGAAGACAGGTCTCATAAATCATCTGTTTTCCTCACAGATGGGTGAAACTTGCTTACATATCAAAATGTTTTATGCTTTCTTCCACCATTCTGCCTCCAAATCACATATTACAAATGTTCGCATGGTGGAAAGACCAACTAATCATGTTGTGGCCCCATACTCCATCAAAACTCACTCAGAATCAAAGGGAAGAAGGGAAGGAAGACTGTGATGACGTCTGCAGTGATTATATTTCTTTTTTTTTTTTCTCCTTCTGTAAATAAAGTACCATATTTGTAGCTTAGCTTTGATGACCGGTGATCAACGATTATCCACTTGCTTTAACATTAACTGCAATTAATTGTTAGCAGAAAGTTTATGATTCTCTGTAGAGCAACCAAAATGAAAGACACAGAGAGAGAGACTGATTTAGGAAGATATGGTTAACATTTGAAAAATGGATTTCCTTATGTCTTTTTGGCAGAAATTGAAACTAACTCAATAAAAATGGACTTTGTTCTGAGATACTATCATCTTCCAAGAATTATATATTAATTGATTTTAGGATTTTTTGGGTTATACATAATACATTTTCTGGAGAATAAATGTATAGCCTATATATTCATCTTTAGTAGGGACAATTGTGTAAATTTAAATTTTTAAAATTAAAATTTAGGAAGAGGGAGAAGAATATTCCTATGACTAATACACTCTTTCATGACATTCTGGCATGATGAAATGCCTGGATACACACATAGCTCTTCCATCTATGGACCTGCTTTCTTCAAAGGGAATACAAATTCAAATGCCATAATTTTCATATATATTTAAATTAGAAAGTGAGTTTTTACCATTCTCTATAAAAAGGAAAACTGCATTTTGTGATAGTCACTTTGTGCAGATAATCATATCTCAGGATTTCATTTTCAATTGCCTCCAAAGATTACCATATGAAGTGATAAGAATTTATTGAATTTCATTATCTATAGTACCCAACTATACTTAAAAAACTCTGTACTTTTGAATTTTTGAATAACCCATTTAACCATTTTCAAATTTTTTATTTGCTATGTGCCAGAGTTAAAAAAATAAGATATACAATTTCTTTCCTCAAGAAGCTCATAAATGTAAAAAATCCATTCCACTCTATACTATACATATACTTTTTTTTTCATTCAAATTCTCAAATTTCAGGTCAGAGGTCATGTATTTTTTCATTCAAATTCTCAAATTTCAGGTCATAAAACTTTATGCGGTTAAGGCAGAAACCAACTAGAATGTCCAAACTAAAATGTACTAGAATTAATATTGAATACTTAAAGTTAAGTATAGTTCTGGGAGTCTTTGTTGGAACAGAACTGTTTCAAGAGAGCACAATGAGTTCTCTCAGGTGACTCACATTATGCATTATTATTTACTTAAAGACCTGAAAGGAAAAAACATAGCCTTAATCCCATCTAATGATGTAGGATTTTACTAAGACACCTTCTTAGGCATATATATAAGATTGAAATTACCCATGTTAGTGAACAGGTAATATGACATTTTGCTCAATAAAGATGATTAAAATTAAAAATCTGTTGATATGTCATCCACTTGAATGATCTAACATCAGTGATGCAGTTTGATTTATTAAAAATAATTAGTTGGGTTTTTTCCTGAAGAATATGCAATTATTTCATGTGCCATTGATAATACAAATGAGAATCTGAACTATCAGTCAATGAATAATTGGGTCCCAGACTAAGCACTCTACATGAATGATCTCTTTTAAGCCTTGCAACTACACCATGAGGTAGGCGTATGCTATAAATATTTTCTTTGTTGAGATCAAATAAACTAAGTTCAGCAAAGTTAATTACCTACCTATGTCTAGGTCATAGAGTTGCAGTGCTGGGATAAATATCAGAGTTGGCATTGTACTCCTATAATATATTTGTTTTATAAACACCAAGAAAGTATGTAGAAGCCTAGGCATTCCTCTGTCATTGTAGCAGTGGAGTGTATTGATTAAGATTTCAGGTTTGGAAGACAGATTTCCTGGATTCCAACCCCAGCTCCCATACTTAGTGTTATTTTGGGCAAATTACTAAAATATTCTACACTTCACTTTCTTCCCTAATATATGGGAATAACACAGTACGTACCTCATAGACTGGAGATGATGATTTATTAAGTAGAGTATTAGACATGTAATAAGCAATAAGGAAATATTAGCTATTGAGATTTTGTGTAGAAAGAAGAAATATGAAAATATATAGAAATAGTTCATATAGAAACGGTAATAGAATGAAAAGTAACAGAAGTACCTACAGGGAGAGTAAAAGTGAGACTTTTGATTATAAATTTTTATCTAGTTTGACTATACATCAAGTCCTTGGTGAATGTATTGCCCTGATGTTATTAAATCTATTTTTCTCTTTCAGACACCATGATATATTTTTCCTAATCTAGACAAACATTAACTATTGAGTTTTATGTGCATTTATTTTTAATAAACATTTTTAATAGAGAGGTAAATGGTTGGATCATGTGATACATACAGTTCTAAACAAAAAATAATAAAGTGTAGAAAAAAATTGGTCTAATACAACAAAACTGGAAAAAGATAAGACATTTATAGTTCATCAAAAGTTCAGTAATAGCTAGGAAATCATATGATTAAGTAAAAATGTCCAAACCACTACAATCAATAGAAGGTATTAAAAAGGAATTTTGTGAGTATGAGCAGAGAAAATATAACTACTGTACTATGGTATTTAACATTCATATCTAATATATTATTATAATGTTTTAGCCAGTCCTTCCCATTAGGTTATTTTATTCAAAGACTGTAAGAAATTTTCAATGGCATTGAGAAATGTCAAACTAACTTAAGGGATAGCTAAATTCTTCTGTAAAGTAAGATCTTGACTTTTCCTGAGAATTAAGAAACCTGAATTAGATGACTAAATAAGCAAATAAAAACAATAAAATTCAATGCCTTTGAAAAAGGAAAGCTAGGGGCGCCTGGGTGGCGCAGTCGGTTAAGCGTTTGACTTCAGCCAGGTCACGATCTCGCGGTCCGTGAGTTCGAGCCCCGCGTCAGGCTCTGGACTGATGGCTCAGAGCCTGGAGCCTGTTTCCGATTCTGTGTCTCCCTCTCTCTCTGCCCCTCCCCCGTTCATGCTCTGTCTCTCTCTGTCCCAAAAATAAATAAACGTTGAAAAAAAAATTAAAAAAAAAAAAAAAAGAAAAAGGAAAGCTAAAGAATGAAGAAGTAGCTAAAATCAATCTCAACTGCTTCGATGTGTGTCTGCATGTGTAAGAAAAATAAAATGCTGACAAATTCTCCCTGTCTTAAAGGAACAAATCAAAGTAAATCAACTTAAAGGAAGAGAGATTTTAGTTAGGCACAGAATAACAAAATAAAACATGTTTTTGACTATCATGATAATAAGACATTGTCCCTCTAAGTCTTTGAGACGGCCAACATCCAAACCTACAAATTTAATCAACATAGCTTAGTCACCAACAAGCTTCAGAAGTACAGGTTAGGTCATATGATTTTCAGGGTTTTTACTGATTCGGCTCATCTGTGGTCCTGAATATCAAAAGTAAATAGCAAGTCACTGTAGTATTCTAACAATTTATCCTGTCATACACACTTGCACGCACGCACACACACACACACACACACCTGCTGTACAAGGCTACATTTTATACACATTTTTCCTAATGTCACCATCTTTCCAATTAATTTGAGTCATTTGTTATGCATATATTATTTGACAATAAAAGACAAAATATCATTATAGAAATCAAATTTGAGAATTAGAATTTTTATTTTCACCATTTATAAGTAGTTAATTTTTTTGCATACAACTAGTTTTAAGAAACAAAATTATTGATTTGATTTTAAAGCTTATTATAATTCCTCAACCAAAAATAAAATTCTAGCATCCAACTTTATCATGTTCCAACAACTCTCAGTGCCAAATATATTCTCTAATATTTGTTTCTTGGTATAATTAGCATTGCTAAATTAAACACCTCTGTTTTGAAACAACATCTTCTAGACCCAACTTAACTTTATTTTTAATGAATGATGTCTTAAAATGTTTAAATTCTAAATGCCACCTTCTTTATATGGAGTTTCTGAGGCCTCAAATCAGCTTAAATGAACTCTCTGGTATATATTCTTACTTTAGTTTTAAAAAATTCTGCAAATCAAAATGAACACTTCTGAGCTTTACTCTCCAATCAAATGAGAGATAATAATGAGCCCCTGAGCACTCTTATAGATATAAGAATCATTCATAGTTTTCTTTCCTCATTCTCAACAAATCCAGACAGAGCTCTGAAAGCCAAATGATCATGTTACTCCTATATTTAGTTTTCTTCTATTTCTGCCATACCTCTACTTGCTAGTAGCAATTACTGGCAAGAAAATAAAACTATTAAAATGATATTTCTGTCAAAACAGTTTCAGAAAATGGCTACAGAACAATGCAGCAATCTTTCAGATTTACCCACTTCCTCCACATTCTCGTTCCCCAAATGATGTGCCAACAATTGTATTTTAGTAAATACATCATAAGACCAACAATAAACCTATTAGGATACATGGCATACAATGTGGACTTTTTTTTTCTGAAATGATGTTTGACGTCCTAATTTTGCTTGCGAGGGGAAAAAAAAAAGAAACAGAAACCATGAATAACTGATTAAAAAGTCTCATTTCTCCCTCCAAGCTACAATATATTATTTGCTCTGATTTATTCTTATCCATCTAATCACAGGAAAACTGATTTTATAAAATGTATGCTTTTTATGAGTATTCCTGCTTTACCAAAAGTTGTTCCCCTTGTTGATCGTACTGCCACGTTTTACAGACCCAAGAGACACATTCTGCACTGTGTTTTAGAGCATGCAGTGCACATTCTGCTTAAAAGGATAAAGATTAATTGTGATAGATAAGTGATTTTACTCTAAATAGTATGCTATTGTTGTCCTGACGGTACCATATGTTCTCATTAGTCAAAATTCTCAACTGCCAACTATATAAATGCATTAAGTTTTGGAAAGCAATATTTGGGGAAGTTTTCGTGACATGACAAACACAGGTGCTGCACACAGTGACCTTATCCATTGCAACAAATAGAAAGGCTATATAAATTAGAACAATGAAAATAATAGCTTAATTCAAATGAAACAGGTAGCCTCAAGTACTAAGTTAAGTGATCACATTACGCCAAAGTTCTAAGACAAAGGACAACAATGACTTTGTGGTATCCTATGAGAGATGCAGGCCAAGACAGAATGTAGAAGGAGGGATCCAGATGCCCAATGCTGACTGAAAAAGGTAAAACTTGCTATTGAGCCCATATGAGTTGCACATCAAAAACAACATAGTGGTCCCCTCACTCAGGATTCAAAACAAAGAACACTTCTCCCATCAGCGTAGACCAAATGTAAGGAAGCTTGCAGTATGACTGATTGGAATTTCAGATGAGAAGTAATTTTTAGGAAGTCAAGGCCCCCATCAGGCCCCATATATGGGCTGAAGTCCAAACTTTCATGGATATTTCCAGTAAGAAGGGTTTGAGGGAAGTTGGAAGTTCACCTCTAGGAGAATAACTAAGTAGCATTTGTTACATGTGTGCTTTGGAATAGCATCTTAGAAAGAAAAACTAGTTTGTACAGGGCAATGTGGATAGATACTAAAATATACTTTAAGTGAAAAGGTCGAGAAACAAAGACACTTAGAAGATGATACAATTTATAAACATAAGAACTCATATATTCAAAATGTTACATATAGATCTTATAAAGGTGAGTTCATAGCAAAGGATGTGTATCAAATCTATTAACATGACTGCTTATGGTGAGGAAAAAATGTGAGTTTGGGTTTATAACGTTGGGGGAATAAAATAATCAAAATGGTCTCCTAATAAATGAGGGGCCAATTAAAAGACTATGCCATGATAAAAGGCAATAATAACTCAATTCTATAAATTTAGGGCCTATTAAATAATACAAGAAAACAAAACATAAACCTCTCAATATTTAGGGAGTAAGAATGAATAATGTGGCAATTATAAATAGATACATAATTTAAACAATTAAATTATAAATTTATTGTTATTTATTATTAATGTATAGTATATAATGTAAAATAATATATATGTTTACTTTAATTAAAGAACAACTAAAACACAATCAGGCTTGTGGGTTCTACCTAAGAGCGAATAGAGGCGTCCTACTGCTTCCATGACAGCACAAAGACCCATTCTTCTCCACAAAACTGGTGAAATTTATTTTATAAAATACACATTTACAGTTTCTGAAAACGGTCCCAAGGGCACACAGCAAATAAAGAAACAAGGAAATCTAATAAAACTCTTTAATGAAATCAAGCATCTGTGTCCTTTGAACCAAGATGTGCTCTCTGCTTCCGTTCCCCAGCTCAGTGGGATGGAAACTCTGCTGCCCTTGGTGCTACCAAAACTACAAGAGTCCTTCCCCATCCCAGCTTCGAGGTGGGGGGCGCTCCTCCTGGGGGGAGCAGGGTGTCAGCATTTCTCATCCTGTCCCCAGCCACCTGCTGCTGAAACTAAGTTGCAGGTGAGAGAGACTAGGAGGTGAGGGCTCCTTTTCACCCACTTATTCGTACGAACATATTGGGTCCACTTTAAAAGGTTATAAAGGTCCATGACGTGATTACACCACAGTGAAAGTATTCTTATTTTGGTGGACATTTGGGAAATTTCCACCATGCTGCTATCGCGGGAACTGTTTGGTTTAACAGTCAGTTACGTGACTCCTTAGCACGTGGGGATGAGATTCTCTGGGGTTTCTACCTATGTGTGGAATTCCTAGAGTGTTGAACATATGCATGCTAAATTTTACCATGTATGACCAGTTTCTCTCAAGATGTACCCATTTACATTCCATCCAGTAGATTGTAAGAGTTTCCAGTGGGTGAAAAATCAATGAGTCACTTTAAACAATGTGTTTGGACTCCACAGAATTAATATTTGAGTCAGTTTTATTAATTTATAATTTTCAGGACATAAAACCCATACTTCTCAAACAAAACTAGGAATTTATAGATTATACACATATATATAATATATGTTATATATTATATAAATCACTGTAGATACCAAAAGATGAAAATAAAAACTTTATATAGTTTATAGATTCATACATTTGTCATACAGCTATACAAAATGTATGAGAATAAGAAACAAAGAACTTCAGATAATGATTTCCTTGATGTAAAGCAGTGTAGAATGGAATTGGCAGATATGCATTGGGCTCCCACTCTATCTTAGATGTTTTCTTTCTTAAGAACAAAGTTAGAGAAAAGTCATCATAATAACTAATGAAATTCTAAATGAGTAGGAACCAGAAAGCTAGATTTAGTTTTAATTTAATGTTTGACGTCCTAACATCACTGTTAGGAACACTGTTTTTCTTTTATATATGTTTAACATTCACAGTGAATTGTAAAGGGATATTGAGGCAATATCCAGAATGAGAAAATGGCATAGTTGTTCTTCACCCACTGCTTAACATATTTATTTAAAAAATGCTTAAATATGGGGTGCCTGGGTGGCTCAGTCAGTTAAGTGACCGGCTTCGGCTCAGGTCATGATCTCGCGGTCCGTGAGTTCGAGCCCCGTGTCGGGCTCTGTGCTGACAGCTCAGAGCCTGGAGCCTGTTTCAGATTCTGTGTCTCCCTCTCTCTGACCCTCCCCTGTTCATGCTCTATCTCTCCCTGTCTCAAAAATAAACAAAAAATAAATAAATAAATAATAAATAAATAATGCTTAAATAGACATCTAATTGTAATTAAAGTGAATGAATACAAATCATGAAATGATGACACTTTGCTACTGTTTATTTATTTATTATTTTTTTTAAATTTCTAACATTCAGGGATGTCTCTGGGGGAAAAATGTTGTTTTTTTAAACTTTACTGTTTATTTCCAGAAATATTCTAACTTACACTCGTGATTCTTTAAAAAAAGTGAAATTTTTCACTTTTAGGATAAATCAACATAAGAAGGTCAGATTTTATATAACCTTCGTCCTGCTAATTTTATTACTATTAGATGTGGTTGAATGTATCTATTGACCTTGGCACTATCAGTCGGAGTTGTAAATACTGACAATGGCAAAGCATCTATGGGTCAATCGCTCTCCACAGTGATTTAAAAAATGCCAGTCTAGTGTGAATATTAAGTGTATATTTTGGATATTGCATAGCAACTGCTATGTTAACAATGTCCTCTTCCCAGCCTCCTCCTATCTAGCATACTTCTTTAGCAACAGACCAGAATATATGGAGTTCACCAAAAATCTCAAGAATAAAAAATCACTAGAATTCACAGGACTAACAGACTAGAATAACAGAGGACGAGGTGATAATGAGTGTAGATTTGAGTGGGGGTGACAAAGCAGGAATGAAGTCTTTCTCTTGTGACATTGAAGCTCTCAGGTAGACCCAGGGATCTGCTTTGTGCATAAGAACACTGAAGTACGTTAATTAGGATTTTGACTGACAGAGGATGTAAGGAAAGCAGCTATGAGATGCTTGCTATAAGATCACTTTTCGTGGTTGGTATGATATTGTTCCTAATAGGATTAAAGTATATCTCTATGCTCCAATCAAGATGTGGATTATAAAGAAAAAATATTTCTAGGTACCTTTATTATGTTTCCTTATACAGTATTTTTGTTTCATTGCATTTACTAGTTAGACTGAAGTGAAAATAATCAATCGCACATGCTATTGTTGTTTAGAAACATCCTAGATTGTTGTCCTATTTTTTTAAGTCAGCTTATGTTCAAAACCTAACATTACATATTTATTTTAGGCAAATGATTGCTGGAATGGATTCTGAAATTTAATACACTCTCATTCTAATAAGAAGAGATTCAGTGATTGCTAAAAGAGACAAACTATCTCATCCCAGATTTTGCTCCAACATATAGTGAATTCAGTGCTCGGTTATCATCATCCAGTCTCTGTTAAGGACAAGAATTTGAACAAGCTGGTGTGACCCTTGAGGATTAAATGTATGTATTTTTTAATTTTACCAAATACTTAACTGTATAGACATACTTTATACTCGTTACTTTAAAAAGCAATATTGTCAATTAATAATTTTATTTTTGGTTGGTAGGCTAATATATATGATTATATGCATATGAATGTTTCTAGGAGTTTTTCTTGGCTTCTCACTATTCCATGTTAGACACATTTAAATTCCCCTACCTCAACTTTCTTGGTTTCCTCTGATCCTCCTGGTACTATATTTTAACACTATTAAGCTTTCTTCATACTCACACTTTGGCAGTTGTAGCCACTCATAAAACTTATCTCATCACCTATATGATGATGCTTCTTAAGCAGATGCAGAAGACCTATAAATAGAGATATGGATGACCTGGAGATATAGACAGGAAGAAGTAAATATACACAGAGCATGGATGTATTTTGTATTTCAAACTGCCAATATGTTGTATTTACTGGACACATCAAACACTCAACACATCGAAAACTGAACTAACTCGTGCTCTTCTCCTATCCCCATCCAACTCCACAGACCTGCTTCTCTCACAATTGCTAACTCCGCTAAGTGCGCTGCTAACTGCTCCAACAAGGACCCAGCTGTTTTGCCTATCCCCACCATGATCATTGGTCCAAGCCACCACAATCTCTTGCCTGGACTTTCTGCCATCTCTCTTCTTGTTTTGCCTCACTCCAGTTTCACCTGTTCAGTATAACATCCACCAATCAGAGTAAGACACGCCTCTAAAATGAAACGTGAAACGGTGTCACCCCTGTTTATATTTCAGTGCGTTGAAGTTTTCTTGGGACTAATGTTCAAACTCAACTATCGCTTGTACGACTGGTTTTGTCCTGTGCCTACGTCTCCAGACTCACCTCTCGTTACTTCACCTCTTCTTCACTTCAAACTCCAACAATACTTATCTTTTAATTTTTGAGTCTAATTCTTCTTAGCCTCCAGGAGTTTGTATATGCTGATTGTTTTACTTAAAATATTTTCCCATTTCTCTGTATAGCCTAGATAATGCTTAGGCAGGTTTCAGGCACAGTTTAATGACCATTTCTTCTAGGATAATTTCCTTGTCTTTCTAGGCTCGAGTAGATACTACTGTGTTCACCCGTGCTATCGAGCTCATATTTCTCCTATCACAGCACTTATGCTTTCGAAATGGTTGTCTTCTCACCTGAGATTTAATCTCCATAAAAGCAGGAGCTATATTTATCATGCTCAGGGTTCCACACCCTAGTACCTTAAACCTTGTGTGGTCCACAGATGATTTTTTTGAAGGAACAAATGCATGATTAACTAAAGGAATAAAGGAGTACACTGAGTCATATGCTTCTGGATACTTAGGTGAGAGTGAAACATTGGTCAATTAAAAAATCGTGAATGGGGCGCCTTGGGTGGCTCAGTCAGTTAAGCATCTGACTCTTGATTTCAGCTCATGTCATGATCTTAAGGTCATGATATTGAATCCCATGTCAAGCTCCATACTGAGTGTAGAGCCTACTTAAGATGCTCTCTCTTTCCCTCTGACCCTCCCCTGCTCCCTCAAATGCAGTCGCATGCGTGCATCCTCTCACACTCTTTCTCAATAAATAAATAAAATAAAATGAAATATTGAAAATTCTGGTTAGTTTAAAGCCACATCTTTATCTTATAATAAAGAAGATGGAGGGGCGCCTGGGTGGCTCAGTGGGTTAAGTGTCCAACTTCGGCTCAGGTCATGATCTCATGGTTCATGAGTTCCAGCTCCACTCGGACTCTGTGCTGAGAGTTTAGAGCCTGAAGCCTGCTTTGGATTTTGTGTCTCCCTCTCTCTCTGTCCTTCCCCTGCTCACACTGTCTCTCAAAAAGTGAATAAATCTTAATTTTTAAAAAAAGGAAAAAAAGAAGGCAAAAAGAATGAAATGACTATTTTTTTAGTTTTTAAAAAATGTTTATTTATTTTTGAGAGAGAGGGATCAGCAGAGGATCAGAGAGAGAGGGAGACAAAAAATCTGCAGCTGGCTCCAGGCTCTGAGTTATCTGCACAGAGCTTGACTCAGAGCTCGAGCCCACAGACCAGGAGATCATGACCAGAGCCAAAGTTGGAAGCCCAACCAACTGAGCCACCAGGTGCCCCTGAACTGACTCTTTTTGAATAATGGAGAGCAACAAAAGGTATTTATGTATTTTGAATTAGAAAGTTGGTGCTATTGATAAGAGGAAAACAACATAATGGCAGTGTTATTGTGACTGTTTTTTCAGGAGGAACTTTGGTTCAGAAAAGTAGTGCCAGCAAAATAGGACAAAAACTTCATCAAAGGATAGTATTGTACTAGTGTTCAATTCTGCATTTTCAGTATTTCACTTCCAATTAAAAAAAAGCAATGAGATAAAAATTCCATCAAACTATGGTAGATTAGTTTTGCCACCTTTGTGGAAGATAAATATTTTTAGCCTGTATTGATGGGCATTCGTAATGAGTGAAAAACAATTCTTGAACTTTTTCCCCCAATTTATTCTCCCTATTTTCATTAAACAAATATATTGAGTCAGAAAACCTAGTTGATTTCTGCCTGATACATGTCCTACATAATGAATTTCAATTGTAATTATTCAGCAAACCTCAATTCTGTATTAGTGTTTCTTTTTTACATTTAATTTCACCATTTTCTTGTTTCCCATTCTTTGCATTCTCTTTAGTGAGTATGTGTGGCGATGATATTTCCTGATTTCATAGCATATATTTAGAAAACATTTATTCTGGAAAAGTTAAAAACCAAATAAATCCATGATTTTTGTTGTGTTTTGTTTTGTTTTTGTTGTGTGTGTGTGTGTGTGTGTGTGTGTGTGTTTTGGTTTTGGTTTTGCTTTGTCTTGCTTTTGCAGTGTGTAATTTGCCTAAGAACATAGCATAAGTTTTCTAGAATTATAATATAGTAACCATATTTTACTTATGGAAAAAAAAAGAAAATTGTGAAGCTTTTCTCAAGAAGGTTTATTGTATTATATTCAGGTCACTATGCTAAAAATATAAAATAAAATATAAAGACCTCTAACAAGAGTTGCTATTGCCAAATTCATGTTTAAAAATGGGGATATAGGTTGCAGCAGAAAATTTAAACATCGAAATATTTTTGAGTGAAGGGAGAGTGGGGAAGAGGATAATAATAAAGATTGTTATTCAGGCAATAATCACCACACAATATATTTTTCCCAGGGTCACAGACAGAGAGAGGAACTATAAAGTCTTTCTAAATAAACCCAGAAAGGATTTTATAGAAAGCAGTCACTTATAGGAGCATTTCAACAAATCCCATTAAAGAAAAATATAACTTTAGTAGTACTTTTATTTTTTACACAGATTGGGTGACAGTCATTAGAATCAGAAATGTGATTAGCCAAGGAAAATCATATTGAAGACAATTTTATTTTTAATAATTTTTAGAGAGATCAACTTCCGTGTAGCAGCTGGACATCAGAAAGAAATCATTTTTATTAATATATTTCACCATGGGGATGCCTGTGTGGCTCAGTCAATTAAGCGTCCAACTCTTGATTTCTGCTCAGGTCATGATCTCATGGTTCATGAGATGGAGACCCACATCAGGCTCTGCACTAACAGTGTGGAGCATGCTTTGGATTATTCTTTCTCTCCCTCTCTCTCTGCCCCTCTCCTCCTCCCCTCAAAATAAATAAACAAATGTTAAATGTACATATTTCATCATGAAATATGAAATAATGTAGAATATGTCATAAAAAGTAAACCTGATCCATTTCCCTGATGACTTCCAATTGAGAATTTATATAATCCTCTTATTAAATATTGATAGTAGTCATATAAGCATACAATAGTTCTAAATGTATATTCTCTGAAGTCATTTTAAAAATATATTATATTATATATTACATATTAAATAGAATAATTATTATGTAGTAAAGCATATGTAGTTAATTCTTCATTTTCTCTAAACTATATTTCCTTAACAAATTATGTTATTATAAAACTATACCTAACTAAAACTTCTATGAAGATATTAAGAAATGGCACCAAAATCCATTAGACCAAATAATCAGAGATGGTGATTTAAATGTGACCTTAAATTTTCTAAATACATAAGTATTCTATTTAAGACTAATTTTAGTTTGCTATTCATTAAATAAAACTCCTTTAGGGAATTGCCTGCCTTAACTGTGGAGTTGTTTTAAAACAGTAGTTTAGGGGCGCCTGGGTGGCGCAGTCGGTTAAGCGTCCGACTTCAGCCAGGTCACGATCTCGCGGTCCGTGAGGTCCGTGAGGTCCGTGAGTTCGAGCCCCGCGTCGGGCTCTGGGCTGATGGCTCAGAGCCTGGATCCTGTTTCCGATTCTGTGTCTCCCTCTCTCTCTGCCCCTCCCCCGTTCATGCTCTGTCTTTCTCTGTCCCAAAAATAAATAAATGTTGAAAAAAAAATATTTAAAACAGTAGTTTATTTTAAGTGGCTATATAGCTTGTATAGTTAGTTTTATAGTTATATAGTTAGTGGTATAGAATATATAGTTAGTTTCAAGTGGCTTAAATAGTTTAAGTAACAACAGAATCTTGCAGTCCATGAAAATTGCCTTAGCAGTAAGACAGGTATCATCTATAATTTGTATATAATATATAATTATTTAGGTAAACAGTATGGAAGTGATAATTTTATTATCACTTTCTTTAAAGGGATTAAATATTTTTGTCCATTTTTTATATCAATACTTTGCTACATATCATAGCTTGAAATACTTCTTTCCATTCATAAATTTATGTGCTACATTTAATACTAGGCTAGGCTATGACATGATTAAATTATCACAGATTAAGAAATACCAAAGTTGGTACTAATACGAATTTATTACATTATTATTTATATTTATTATTCATTATGATACATGCCAGATAATTGTTTTTAAAAAAGTGAGAAGCCTAAATTGCTTATATTTCCACCTTCCAAGTTAAAAAAATTAACATATTCATGTGAGTTTCCTTTATAGGAACTTGTATTGGAATCCTCAACATGTTAATGCGACATCTGTTGAAAATGTACACAATTAAGTTCATGGCATTCCCAAAGGAATCATAAATAGAAATGCTATTCAATAGCTATTTTCAAGTTCATATGTTTAAGAAGACACAGAATTGTATTTTAGCTCTGTAATTTCAGTGATACTATTGGGAGATCGATGGCTACATGCTGTTCTGAGGCTCTCTAACTACCAAGTGTTATGTTGCAGGTTCTGAGTGGTACTTCCAAGAGTAACCAGAAGAGAGCATCCATATCTCAGAGACATATGTGGCTAAACGAATAAGGCACAGAAGGTCTGACACACAGTTTAAGCAACCTCTTTTGGGGGAAATGATGAATTTCCTGTGATCATGCTCAAATGGCTTAGGAAATGACTGGAGGGTAGTTGATATTTCAAGATTCAAGCGTCTGGTGTTCAAATAAACCCAATTTAGCTGTGTCCTAGTTCTACAAATCTGTTGTCAAAACAATTTAGGCTAAGCAGGATAGTCATATACTTATTCCAGGCCACAACAGTCCACTAATCTAATTACTGAGTAGGTCTAAGAAGAAGAAAATTAAATTAAGAAAAATTGTTTTGCATAGCAGTGATTTATAGCCTACTTTACTCCCCAAACTGGTAACAAGTGTGAAATTCGAGGCTTCCAGAATATGATTACTAACAGTAAAATGGCAAAATATTTATATAGGAAGAAAAGGAAAAATATTAAAATAAAGGCAGAAACCATAATCACGTATTCTTTTTTATAGTGACATTTAAACAATAATGTTTTTGTTATTCTAGTAAATAAAAATTCTATTATTTTTCAAATATAGCCAACTTTTCAGTTTCCCTTTTGTAGTGGAATATCACTTTAACTTTTTGTGGATGCACAATATTTGTATATTGATGATGTGATTTTTTCCTATTATGTCTTCATTTTCAAGTCCTGATTACTTAAACTCCTCTGTGCTTCCTACTCCATGAAATTAGTCTTTGGTACTTGAATCAGAATAGAATGTTCTCTCATATATCTCACCTAAATTAGGTTGGGTTATCTCAACAGAGCACTGCATGCTAAGCTACAACTATATTAAATACATAAATCAAAAAATTATTAACTCTAAGTTGCAACATTTTCACGCTTAAAGCATATTAGAAATGCTGTTGGAATTAGAGTTTTACATACTTTTCACTGAAGGAATTTTTTTTAAAAAAGCCTTACAAAATGCTAGATCAGGAAGTGATTTCATAATGGAGTAAGTAATTACATTATTTGGGAAATTATTTTTCTCACTGTACTATAGTGTCAATATAAATTAATCCTTCTTTCTTTCATTCCTTCCTTCCCTCCTTCCTTTCTCACTCCCTTCCTTCCTTCATAGCTTCCTTCCATTCTTCCTTTCTTTTTTCCCTCCAACTCTAATATCCAGAAATCTCAATTCCCTATAAAGTGGTTGCAGGATCAATTGTCCCAACAAAATGCAAGACTACTTAATATGTATTTTTGCTCAATAATCTCTCTGACAGTCTGATGAAAACCACATAGACTCTTCACTGGAAAAAGCATATGAACATAAAATTTTTCTTAGAGTTTTATAGAATTAGAAGATTGTTCACCCAAGCTCAAATATGGACACCATTGTGACTGATTCATGAACTTCTGTTTAAAAAGGGCTTGAGTGTGAGCACATTATTTTAAATAATTTCAACTGAACTTAACTTATCAAGGTAAAAGAGATCTCACTGTACTCCATAAAAGATGAAGAGATAGGCTCAAATTTTATTTTAACTAGAAATATTCCCTGTCTTCCAACTTACTGAATCATGTGCATATTATGTAAAATCATGATTTGTCCAAAACTTGTTACTTAACAGCAGCCAAAGAACACACATTGTTTTATACATAAAGAGTACAATTTTGAAAAAGAAGATGGACACCTGGGTCGCTCAGTTGGTTAAGCCTCAGACTCTTGATTTTGGCTCAGCTCATGATCTCACAGTTTGTGAGTTCGAGCCCCATGTTGGGCTCCATGGTGACAGTGGGGAGGCTGCTTGGGATTCTCTCTCTCCCTCTCTCCCTGCCCCTCCCCACCTCTCTCTCAAAAATAAACACATAAAAAAAGATAGAAAGAAGAAAAATACAGTATCTGTTTGCATTGAGTTCCATTCCATGTAGGCATTCCATCTCTTTTCTATACAGTTAAATATAACATGAGGGTATTAATATGCATCTCAATGAATATCCCACTAATGGTTATGATAATAGAGATTTGTTTTTTGAATTCTTTAGTATTCATAATACTAAATGTATTTCCTCATTTAATTATGAGTATTAAATGAGAGTATGAAAATAATAATACTGTACTGAAATAATAATAATATAATAAAAAACACTATGAAGTTTAAAGTACAAATAAACTTGCCAACTTTTCCATAGGGAAAAACCTATGATCTGAGGAATAGTAAATTTTATCCCTGGATGGTTGGGGATATAAAGTGAAATAGCCCATTGTGAGTGGCAATTTTTTTAAACCTTCATGTTTTATTATTTAAATACATAATTAAATTGTTGTATTATATTCCATGATATACTTCAATATGAAAAAAGTACAAGTTTCCAGGTAAATTAACTTTTTTATGTCAAATATATGAATAAAAATTACTCTCCCCCCAAAATATACTGCTGTTATTCCAACCCTTTACAAAATCCTAGTACTTCATCAGTGTTCCAGTAAAAAATAAATGTATTCTAAAGGGTGAACAAACTGGAATCCATCCATAGGTTTGTACTTATCCCACTTGGAATAGGCATCTCTTTCTTGCTCCAGGAGTGTACATACTCACAACACACACACACACACACACACACACACACACACACACACACACACCAGTTTGGGGTTAGGGGAAGATCCAAGGTGGCAAAGGCAAATTGAGGCAAATAGAAATACAAAACAAGAAGGGTCAGGTAAGTGGCCAAAACCAAAACCTTTAGCTCTCCATGACTTGTTTATCGATGATTCTTAGCCACAAACTTTACCCCATAGGCAATATACTGAGGACTTACTTCGTATCTTCATTTCTAGTCTCCAAGAAGTAAATAGTTTATAGGACCACACTGCAGAGATTAGAGAACAGTTTAGAGAGTAAAGGATTAAAGACAGGATACAAATCTTACATTTGAATCCTGCTCAGGTTCTTGGTAACAGCATGAAACTTTCCCCATCCACCAAGAGGATCATAACAACATACAACTTGTTCGGGTTGCCTTGAGGATTAAATGAGTAAATATAAAAACACTTTGTATCTTATGAATTGCTACGTAGATTGTTCATAGATCTTCTGATTTGCTACAAATGAATGTGTGTATTGTCTATACAAATACCAGGGAATCTATGCATAATTTAGTGAAATACTTGCTTTTAGCCTGTCATATACTCAAAGATCCTCCATTATCATCCACATGATCCCTTATTCACCCCCCCACACACACGAAATCTGGAGGATATAGAAAAACAAGTAGGCTTTTAAAAAAACAACCCACCTACATGAATAATAGTTATGTGTATATGATTCCAATGTGTTGGGTTATTGTCCCATATACACAATCATTGTTAATGCGTATAGCGGGTTTGTTGTTGTCATTGTTTCTTTTTGTTTGTTTGTTTTTTAAGTCTACTTCTTTTTCTAAATCCTATAAATGGTAGAAACTAAAGGTTTTCCATGGAGGAAAGGGAAGAAATAAAAAATTGACTCTAAAATGTTGGAGCAAAGGGGTGCAGGTGAGATTACATGGATTGCACTAAAAAACAAAACAAAAGGATATGAAAGCAAGCAGGTCTGCAGAAAATATATCCATAGAGGTTAGTATCAGTAAAATAGCTTGATAGCCCCTTCTACGTCCCCATACCACCTGAGAGATATATAAAGTTCTCAGCTTTACTTTCCAGAGATCCAACATACATTTTCATGCTTTATTTCTCGGGACATGCCTACACAAAATGTGTGATAAAATTCTTATTATAACCAAATATATACTGATACTCCTTCACTGTGTACTTATTCTGGGATTCTGTGCTAGAAAACTACTCTGCTAGTTCTGTGTTCCTCATTGCTATTATAACAAATTGCCCCAAATTTAGTGACTTAAACAACATAAATTTAACATCTTCCTATTCTGAAGATCAGAAATTTGAAAGGGGTATTAATGGGGGAAAAAAAAGGATGTTCATGGGTCTGTGTTCCCTGTGGAAGGTCTGGGGGAGAATTCAGTGTCTTGCCTTCTCTACCTCCTGGAAAGAGACTTAACTTGTGGCCCTCTCTCCGTTTTCAAAGTTAGCAGTGTAGGATCTTCAAATGCCTTTCTGACTCTGATTTCACAGTTTCACCTTAAATAATCCTTGGGATTACATTTCATCCACTTGGAAAATCCAGGATAATATTCTTAATTTACAATGATCTGATTAGCAAGCTTAATTCTCCCTTGTTTATCAATGATTACAACATAAATGGGGGCAGGTAACATAACATACAGGTTTAGAATTAAGAGTTGAATACTTTTGGGTGGCCATCATTCTGCTTACCACAGATCCTAATCGAAATTAGTGTCTCATACCCCTAAACTCAGAGCAATATTTTCTGTAGCAGTTATTATCGAACCATGAATTATTTTATAGTATTACTTTCATTGTCATTTGTTTATCTTATCCTTCTAGATATCATTCTTAATATATTAGATTCCTTCATCTTTCTTACACACTGAGGGCCCAGTCTAGCCCCCAAAATCAATCATATGTTCATTTGCCTCCTAAATGTTTCTTTCAAAAGTATAAAACGGAGACATTCACTTTAATCAGTTGAAATATTGCACCTCAGGAAACTCATTTGGGTATTTAATACTTCCTAATAATCCATGTGTATTCTTTGATATCTCATCAAAAATTCTTAACAAACCAGAGGACCACTGCTGCTACAATGGCCATGGCAGAGATAATTTACTCTGAAGCTGCATTTGTCAGAACTCGGCTGTAAAAGTAAGGCAAGTTCTTTGCAAAGTATCCAGGCACTCCAAAGCAAGTAGGAAGGGAAAAAGGCTTGCTGATACCCACTTCTGCTCCTGCTGGCTCTCTTATTGCCCAAGTGCTCTTGCAGAGATTCTCTCTAATTTCAGTAGTTGAATTAAGAGGCAAACCTATGTGTGCATGGAGATAGTCCATCTGGAGGAAAACCTGAGTGTGGAACCAAACCTGTGCCAAAGTAAATGTTGCGTCTAAATGGTCCTCCTCACATGACTGCTGCTGCTGAGACAGGCCCAGCCACACACTGAGCTAGACTGACAGCAAATGCAAATTACCCTAGTTTGTTTGTTAAGTAGGATTGGAGGGCTCATATGTAGCTAGCTTATGATGACATTTCCTAGTTCACTTTCCCTGGAGAATCTATACGCTCGTGTGTGTTTAAAATTCAAAGTAATAACGTTTCTTAGTTTTAATGTGTGGGGTTTTTTTTGAGAGATTTAAAAGCTCAGATATATTACAGATTAAATATTAGATTATTTTAGGTAACAAATGTTAACTTTCTTCTTCTTTTTGTCCCTTTCTATCTCTAGGTACTTAGAATATTTTGCAACTAGGAACTTCAACTTCCATTGTGACAGTGTGAGTAACTAACCAGTTTGTTACCACACATTATAAGAATCTAAACTCTTATTGATGTCATCATATCTTAGTATCCACTGAATCTATGGGTAAAATGTGGTTAAGTAGACAAAGAACTATTAGAGTGGGTTCTCTCAGTTTGGTTCATTCTTCAGGGAAATGAGATAAAAATGAGATAAGTGTCTCCCGGACAACATAAATGGGGGCAGAGTTGACACTTTGCCAGTTTTGCCTGTACTAAAAAACACTATCTTTATACATTATCTTTTATTGTTCTTTTTTCTTTTGTTCAGTGGGGGGGGGGGGGGACAAAGTAAATACAAAAATACATTTTGACTTTCATCCAAGTCGACAGTCAACGTTAACAACATTCAGTTCTTTGAAAGTTTATATATGATTTCATTTATTTATTTATAAATATGTATATTTACTTAATCAATGTAACCCCTTTGGCCCCAGCTGAGTGACAACATACTTTAGCCAAGACTTGGTTGATCAGTACAGAGTGTACATGAGGTCCTGAATAACATGCACTGCTTAATTTAATCTTTATAATACCCTTCTTTATCGTGTTATGCATAGATTTATGTATAAACATAGACGTTAAATACATCTTTCTGATTTTTAGAAATACTGGTAGCTCAGCATTTCATTTTACCTCTGACTTATTATTTAATTATGTGGATGTTCTATGGCTTCCGCGGTGGCAGAAGGACCTGTAGCTCTTGGGCTACATGTATGTTATGTTACTTAAGTCTAACTTACAAACAGGTGGGCACTCTATCGTAACAATTTATCACAACCTCACTGATGTAAAGCAACCTGACTTTATTCTCATACAGTTCTGGACGTCAGACATTCTGAACCAGTTTACTACTTTTTTAAAATTTTAATGTAATTTTATTTATTTATTTATTTTAGCTTCTCATGGCTGCCTGCATTCCTTGGCTTGTGGCCCCTCCTCCTTCAAAGCACGTAACTCCATTCTTTTCTTCTGCCTTCATACTGACTTCCCATATTCGGTAGTCAAATCTCACTTTGTCTCCCTTTTGTAAGAGGACTTGTGATTACATTAGGGCCACATGGTAATACAGGATAATCTCCCCATCACAAGATCCTGACTTATTTTATCTTACCTAGTAATTTAATTGCATCTACAAACTCCCCTTTGCCATGTAAGAATATTTATGCATCTGAAGATTTGGACATAGATATTTTAGGGGCTCGTTTTTCAGCCTAACACGTGTACTGTTATTTCCCCCCTAAGGAAGGCACACTTAATTAACTTGGTCAGTCTCATATGTTAAAAAGTACAGAATCAGAACTCAATTACAGTCTGATTGTAAACATATCTTATTAGCCATAAAACTCTTAATAAGAAAGTAGTGAGATCCCTTTCACATCACTGGAAATTTTAAATGGATGAAGTATGAAGAACTGTTAAGGATGCTGTTGATGTAGTTCTTTTATATTCATAAGATTCTCTATATTATGGTTTGCAGACTTCTAGCTTTGAAGTGGGATATTTGTGACTAATAAGAGGTAAGGATTCCTAATAGAGGAAAATCTATTTCTGATACTGTTATACGTTTATAAAGCATATTATTTTAATACTTATAAGAATAAAGAATGTGTGCCAGACTGCTTCTAAAAATATTTTACTTCTTAGTTTTTGTTTTCCATAATGATATCATTAGAAGCAAACAGTAAATAGGCCCAGCTGCTCTTATTCTTTGCTCAGTGGAAAGATGAAAACAATGTTAAAACACAAGGTGGGGGCACCTGGGTAGCTCAGTCAGTTAAGCATCCAACTTTGGTTCAGGTCATGATCTCATGGTTCATGGAGCCCCATGTCAAGCTCTGTGTGGACAGCTCAGAGCTTGGAGCCCACTTTGGTTTCTGTGTCTCCTTTTCTCTCTGCCTCCCTCCCCCCAGCTCATGTTCTGTCTGTCTCTTTCTCTCAAAAATAAATAAGCATTAAGAATTTTGTAAATTTAAAACATAAAGTGAGTGAACAATACTGCTGGGTTAGTAACAACGAATCCAGGGAAAACAGGCAAGCCACTTTTGTATGTAAACTCAAACTCACTATTTTAAGATTCACTATTATTTTTTTTAAAAAAGAACCATTATATTCCTTCAGAATCAGACACATTGAGCAAATTGTATTTTATTTGCTATAATAATTGATTCACATTATTCACAGAACTAGAACAAACAATCCTAAAATTTGTGTGGAACCAGAAAAGACCCCAAATAGCCAGAGCAATGTTGAAAAAGAAAAACAAAAGTGGAGGCATCACAATTCTGGCCTTGGCAAGTTACATTTCAAAGCTGTGGTAATCAAAAGAGTCTGGTACTGGCATAAAAATAGACACATAGATCAAAGAAACAGAATAGAAAACACCCCCCAAATATAAGGTCAACTAATTTTTGACAAAGGAGGCAAGAACATCCAATAGGTAAAAGACCGTCTCTTTAAAAAATGGTGCTGGGAAAACTGGACAGCAACATGCAAAAGAATGAAATTGGACCACTTTCTTACACCATACACAAAAATAAATTTAGAATAGATTAAATACCTAAATGGGAGACAGGAAACCATAAAAGTCATAGAAGTGAACACAGGCTATAACTTCTCTGACATTGGCTGTAGCATTTTTTTTTTCTAGATATATATCCTGAAGCAAAGGAAACAAAAGCAAAAATAAAGTATTGGGGCTACATCAAAATAAAAAGATTTTGCACAGGAAAGGAAACAATCAGCAAAACTAAAAGGAAACCTACAGAATGGAAGAAGATATTTGCAAATGACATATCTGATAAAGGGTTAGTATCCAAAATACATGAAGAACTTCTAAAACTCAAGACCCCCCAAAAATAATCTAATAAAAAATGGGCAGAAGACATGAACAGTCATTTCTCTAAAGAAACATAGACATGGCCAACAGACACTCGAAAAGATGCTCATTATCACTGATCTTCCAGGAAAAGCAAATCAAAACTATAACCTCACACCCTTCAGAATGGCTAAAATCAAAAACACAAGAAACAGCAGGTGTTAGTGAGGATGTGGAGAAAAAGGAAACTTGTACTGTTTGTAGGAATGCAAACTGGTGCAGTCATTGTGGAAACAGTATGGAAGTCTCTCAAAAACTTAAAAATTAAAACTACTCTATGATCCAGCCATTACACTACTAGGTATTTAGTCAAAGAAACAAAGCAGAAATTCACTGTGATACATGCACTAATTTGTTTATAGCAGTATTATTTTCAATAGCCAAATTGTAGAAAAGTCATTGTTGTTCCATTGATTGATGAATAAAGAAGATGTGGTGTATCTATCTATATCTATATCTATATCTATATCTATATCTATATCTATCTACATCCATATCCATTTCCATATCCATGTCCATATCCATATCCATATCCATATATTTGTCCATATAAATACACAATGGAATATTGTTCATCCACAAAAAAGAATGAAATCTTGCCATTTCAATGGCATTGATGGAGCTAGAGAGTATAATGCTAAGTGAAATAGGTCAGTCAGAGAAAGACAAATACCTTATGATTTCAATCATATGTGGAATTTTTAAAAGTTTTTTATTTATTTGTTTAATTTGTTTTAATGTTTTATTTATTTTTGAGACAGAAAGAGACAGAACATGAGCAGGGGAGAGGCAGAGAGAGAGCGAGGCAGAGAGAGCGAGGCACAGAATCTGAAGCAGGCTCCAGGCTCTGAGCTGTCCACACAGAGTCCGACGTGGGGCTTGAACTCACGAACCGTGAGATCATGACCTGAGCTGAAGTCAAATGCTCAACCGACTGAGTCACCCAGGCGCCCCTAAGATTTTTTATTTTCATTTTATTTCTCTTTGAGAGACAGAGTGAGAGAAAGACAATGTGACTGGAGGAGGGGCAGAGAGAGAAGGAGAGAATCCTAACTAGGCTCAGTCAATGCAGAGCCCTACATGAGGCTCCATCTCATTACCATGAGATCATAACCTGAGCTGAAATCAATAGTCAGACACTTAACTATCTGAGCCATCCAGGCACCCCCAGTTATATGTGGAATTTAAGAAACAAAACAAATGAGCAAAGGGGAAAAAAGAGAGAGAGAGAGACAAATCAAGAAACAGACTCTTAACTAAAGAGAACAAACTGATAGTTACCAGAAGGGATGAGGGTGGGGAAACTGATAGTTACCAGAAGGGATGAGGGTGGGGGTTGAATGAAATAGGAGATGGAGATTAAGGTGTGCACTTGTGATAAACACTGGGTGATTTAAATACAAACTTAAAATATAATTGTCTTTGGAAAACTATTTAATTATTGTATGTCCTATCTCTCCCCTCACTCCAAACACTGTAAATATTTCTGATTGCCATATGACTTATAGCTATGTCTATAATTAAATCAGACTGGCTGAAAAGTATATATTTAATAATTAGTTATTTAATTAAAGCAATTCAATCTATCAAAGCCTTTGGCTTCATATTATTGACAAACATCCTCTAATAAATTGTTCCTATATAAATAGTGGGTAACCTTAAATACTAGTACTATATATGTAAATTCCTACGTTGCTTCACAAGATTGCACTACAAAATAATTCTGCAGATTAAAAATACCAGTTATTATATATTGACTACATAATATCAGCTTTTATTTCCAATATTAATCATATGAAATTCGGACCAGTCAAAAAACTGTGGTCACTAGCTAACCTCCATCATCAAAGCTAGTGCTTTATGCTTACTCTAAGAACAACGTCTTAAACAAACAACTGTTACATTACATCTTGAAACTTGAAATAACTTTTGCCAAGTAAATTTATTGAATAAATGATCATTTTCCTATTAAGTTAATTTCTCAGTGATCTATTACCTCAAATAAAATAGAAGTGGTACATCAACTACTTGCTATTCATCTGAAGAAAAACTGTGACAAGTTCACATATTCGTACTTAGCACTCTGGAAAAGATTTTATACAATCTTTTGTAAGTAGAAAGCTGTGGCATTTTTGCACTCTAGTCCACCAAAGACACAGGTATTATTTGATATATTGCTAAGAAAGAGGTCTGCACTTAAATATGCAATATATTTGGCTGAGAAGCTGCCATAAGCCTATCCAGTCTAGGAAATGAAGAAATGAAAGTTGAAGGGTTCTTTTTGAGGTCACAAAAATACTGCATTATCAATTTCACTAGGTTCATCAGTGAAGTAGACATGACCAAATAGAGTTCCCCAAAGAAATCTTACAGACTTTGCAATTTACATTTGTGTATAATGTTTTGCAAATATAGAATGACAAAGTCAAACATACATTCCTCATGCTTTTCTTCCCGTCTTGATTCGAATTCCTTTTTCCTTTTAAATGTTTTCTTCTCCATTCAAATTACATTTGCCAAGCCAATATTCTTCAGTTCTCAAAAAATCAACTATTTCCATTTAGAGACCAGATACGGTCACAAAGATAAGAGAGAGAAGCAGAAAGTCCAAGTATCATCCTCCTCAAAGTCAAGACTAGATCAGAAAAGCACAAAGTGCTTCAAACTTTATTCCACTCTTGAATCAATCCTTACCAACTTTGTGCAAAGAAGGAGTGAATTTTTTCTTCCTCGTCTTCCAAGACTATGATTGCTTGTATGAATAAAGAAAATATACATGCACATACATTATATAAAGAAGCTGAATGTAGAAGTTTACATAAATCAATTAAGAAAATTTCATGTTGCAATCATTTATACAACCTTAAAATAATTAAGTAGAGCTTCGGATTCTCATTGAAATAGCAATATCTATTAAGTCTCCTGTCTTACTAAATCCCTGTGACACTCCCAACCTTTTAGCATTCAAAGACCATGTTGGAAATATACACATTTACACATCTAATTTTCAATACTGGGGAGCCAATCAGTATATTAAGTACTGATTACATATCTATCCTCTTTTTTTCTCTATTCCCTAGATAAGTTTCCTAATTGCCCTAACTCAATAGCTTTATCTATCAAGTGGAAAAAAAAAAAATGTAAATCTGAGTTTTTAAGAAAAAAGGCAGACACAATACCTAGAAAGAGATAAACACTGGATAAGAATTGTCCCTACTTAAAACTTATTCTGGGCAGAGCACAACTAAATCAAAGCAAGAATTAAAATAACCTCATATTTACATCCTATAAACTTCTGCCAATGATACTTCTTCCCAATTTGCTGCACCTTTAAAAAAATGTATTTGTGCACTTTATTAAATACTTTCTATTGTATTATGTAACTGTCTCATATTATAGTAGAAAAAGTTTTAGCTCTCTTCTCTTTGTCTTCCTAAACTATTCTCCAGGGAAGAGGAATGACAAATAGGATTATTTAGGTTCAGAAAACTTTGATTAGAGATCATGATTACTAATGGGCGGGGTGGCCTTTTTTGAAAGAGTCATTTGCCTATATGTGGTTTTCTTTCTTCTAATTCCACATTTCTAGTCTTCAGAGAGGTAAACAAAATAAAATATTTGACTACGATAATGTTTCCAGCTTTTTATATTTGTGTGTACATGTGATCACCATTGATAGATATTTTTAAGCATTCAGCCTTACAAAACACAATTAAAAAGACTTAGATTTGGAGATAAACAGAAGGACATTCTTCTGTTCCTCATCTAAGCCAGGTGCTCCCATTAACCTTTAACCTTGTGCTGCATTAGGGTTTATCAGGCTGTAGCTCAGTGATGAGTTGTGTCACGTTAATCATGTAGATTTTAACACAGGAAGTTGGGAATGCTAAAGAGAGGTAAAGATGATTTAAAAAAATATATAATAATTTGGATAAAATACCATTTGGATGAAACACAATTCCAGATCTACTTTTACTCTTAACATATGTGTATGGCTTATATGTCCAGATCCTGTAGCAATTAAAGTTTAATAGCAGATGGCAGAAGCCAAGTTTGCTAGTTAATGTGAAAGGGATTTCGTACTGAAAATTGAATTCTTTCAAAACAATTCTAAGGTACAGAGAAGTAAGCTCCTGACTGGCCTCCCAGAAATGATTCCTAGAATAATCCACAGAACTGATTCCCAAGCTGCAGTTTCTACCATGGTCAGAAAGTTGAGGACCCAGGGAATCTCTGCTTGAACTTTTATGTATAGACCACACCACCATCCTTTCTGTAATGTGGGAATCAGGAAGTGAACCATGAAAATACTGGTTCCAGGTACACACTGCTTCAGCCAAAACCCATGATAGCAAAAGGGGTGCTGTGCTCTGCCTCTCACCACCCATGTAATCTACCAGAACTGAATTCTCTGACACCACTGATGGGAAAACAAGCACATGGAACAAAGCAAAACACTTCCTCCACAATAAAGTTGGCTAGCAAAAACATCACCTCTCTTCCCACCTAGTAGCTAGCACAGGGCATAAAGGAATATGCCACTCACTGCTCACCAGGTCTGAAAATTATGATGTCATCAATTATTTGAACTAGCATGAAGTGCATTGTGATGGTGAGATCATTGAAAATTCTCCAGACTAAACTATGGCACTGAGTGAGATAAAAGTATTTCTGAGAAAAAAAAAAAATGGTGAAAGTATACTGCTCCCTGTCAGTTGTAAACAAGCAGATTCTATTGCACACAAGTAATAGTACACAGAAAAAAAAAATGCATGTATCATATCTATAGCCATATATTAGATGGGACCACCACTGAAATGACCATGTGTCTGGAAAATCAGCTACCATTAATGTCACTACCTGATCATACTTCCTAGAATACATTTCATTCTCTAGGTCCTGCCTGTCCTAAGTGGGACAAACAGGTTATTTCCACGAGGATATAACAGAAGACAGCACAAGTGCATCTTTCAGCTCTCTGATTAATCTTCCTGGTGACCCTGGAAATTTTGCCTTCAGTTTACTCTTTCCATGGGAAGAAGAAACTTCAGGGGCTTCTTCTTGACTCCTCCTACTATAATAGGCTTCGTTCAATGAAAAAGAAAAATGTGAGGTTTCTTCCTCCACTAAATATACTAATGCCAACTATACACCCATGAATATAAGATATGTCCATGGAACCACTGTTCTCACTACACTTTTTTTTTGCAGGCCCAAATTCCTTTTATCCCCTCATCTCCACAAGCCTATAATCAAACTGGTGGGTCACTTTGGCATTATGGAAGCTTAGAGATTAGTGTGAGCCCAATGCCAGTATCTAGGGACACCTAAAAGGTCTTGTGTCATTATTTCCTTTCCCACAATACATTATTCCCTGTAAAACGGCTGCAGAACTCTTTGGGGGAAGGTCAGGAGGAAGATGTTTGCTTAAGAGTTAATTGGCAGACCTTTCTCATGTGTCCCCAGACTCTCCTTTATTCAAGGTCTCAGATCTGTGAAGTGAGTAATGTCTTGGAACTTGGAGAGGGATGATGAATCTACAGTGGAGATTTACATCAAGACTTGGCTCATTAGACCTAGTGTTTTGTTTTGTTTTGTTCTTATTTAGCTCAAGTTTGATCGTAAGGACTGCCGCTCTATTTTACTGGCAAGGACTTGATCAATTAACCCCGGCCAAAGATCCATGTGGGTCAAACGATTATGATACTCTGGCTCGATGCCTACTGCATGAATATTTCTACCTTGCCATGGCGTTTAAGTGCTACTATTCATCTATTAAGCCTAATTTTTAAATTTAAAATTTTAAGCTAAAGATACAAGTATATATACATGAGTAAATCTGATAGCTTATATGAACAAGGAGGACGATGAGTGCAGTTCAGACCATGGTCGGGATACACAAGAGACTGTGAAATGCACATGCTTCAAAAAGAAAGGAAACGCCTGGAGCATCCTGACCAAATCATTTCCATGAGAAGTGTATGCAAGAATGCCAAAAATACTCCAATTATAGAGCCTAATGAGATAAAACTTTATCAACTAACAAGAGAACTTGCCCTACACTAAGGAGAGACATATTTCAGACTAACGCTGATGCTGCAGAAGAGATGCAAAGGTCTGTAGCTTAGTTTTTTGTAGTAATTAGCCCTCATATAGTGGTAAACAGGAGGTTGATGTTTTATAAGCTGGAATGAAGTCAATGATTGTAGAAATAATGTGTGTCTTGCAAGTCACAAACTTCTGGAAATTAACCAAGTGACCTCTAGTGACAGCCAGGAAAGTGTGCTGTCGACACCAAGAAAACCTGCGACCTTCTTCCATAATGCAGTATATTTTCAAAGACCTTCATCTCTAGAAACTTCAAGGCATGCTGCTCAGTGTTCATTGGAGCTTGTAATTATGTTACCTTGTCACCTTTACTTTGCCATCCCCCAACTTACATAACTGTTAAACAATATCTTGTTAAAATAAAATGATTTGATATTTCTGAAAAACAATAGGAAGCAATTGAGGGAACTCTAGTAAAGGGGAAAAATATTCCAACTTATGCATTAATAAATACATTTTTTCCAGAGTGTATCAGGATGGATTCCAGGTGGACCCAAGAGGACTGAACATATGGAATTACTTATTGAAAGAAGGGATAGACTTGAAAAATATTTCGTAAGTTGATTTAGTTGATTTAATGAGTGATTAAAAAGGGGACAGTTTGAAAAGGGAGGAATCTAAGATAGTTACCAGTTTACCCTGTTAAGTACCTGGGATGATGGTGACGACATTTCTGGAGACTGGTAATATAATAAACATGAAGATAAACAGCCATTTTTAATTTGTCCTTTTTCCCCTCTACAATGTCCTCTGTGTATTTGCTTCCATTCATATACACAGAAATTAACTTAGTAAGTGGGAAAACTGAAGGAAACTTTACTGAAGAACAAGCTAAGTGAGAAGGAATAAGAATTTAGAGGAGAATAAAACAACTTCTGCCCAGAACATTGTCACTTGGAAATTTGGGGCCTCCTAGAGAAAGAGTATGGGCAAAGGAGTCAGGAAAAATTACAAGCATTGAACACAAGGAATATTTCATGGACCCTGGTAGCTTAGTGAGGCACAGGGTTGGGAGAGAAAGACCCATGTTCCCACACATCACCAGTATCTTATACCATTCATGCCAAGAGGAATGAAATATTTGGGATTGCTAGAGATACAATATCATCATATCATATGGTATCATAAAAACTTTACTGTCAGTTTCATGGTCGGCGGGAACAACTATGACTCACCAAACAGCATTGTAGCCATCTCATATGATGAATGACTGCATATGCCTCATGATATCTGCAAGAGATAGGATAATTTGTAGACACTCACAAAGAGTCTCTTGGTCTAATTCCAGAAAATACTTAGGATATGGCACTGACCTTGAATGCATAAAAATTTGGAAAAAAAAAAAGTCTTAAGGAGAATGAGGAGTTCAGATTTGACATGTAATATTAAGATAACAGCAGATTATTTGAGCTGAGACTTTTAGTAGGTTCAAGAATGTACGGATCTGAGTTTTAAAATAACGGTTGACACTAACAACACAGAATCAGGTATGTTGGGGAATGATGATAGTTGGAACTGTACATAGAGGTTATTCAAGAGAGAGAATATGTAGAAACAAAACAAAACAAACAAAACAAATCCAAGATGGACCTCTGAGGAACATTGACATCACAATTTTTAAAAGTAGATTTTTCTGTCTATATTTTTTATAGATGATTTTACTAGACTTCAGAATTTCTTAAATTATTCGAAGCATCATTTCTTTATAAATATCAATTAAGTTTCTAACTACACTGTGTTCCATTTTTTAATAATGTGTGAGGTTAGTTTGTAGCCGTCCTCCAAATTTACTTTAGGGAGTATTTCTGGGGTTCTGGAATTCAGAGATTTAGTACCTCCTTGGAAATCTAGATCTGGTAAGGTCAGCATTTTTTTTATTATTATTTTTTAATGTTGATTTATTTTTCAGAGAGAGACAGACAGACAGAGCATGAGTCGGGGAGGGGCAGAGAGAGAGAGAGGGAGACACAGAATCTGAAACAGGCTCCAGGCTCTGAGCTGTCAGCACAGAGCCCGACGTGGGGCTTGAACTCAGGAATGGTGAGATCGTGACCTGGGCTGAAGTTGGCCATTTAACTGACTGAGCCACCCATGTGCCCCTGGTAAGGTCACCATTTAAAATTAAAAAGGGGGTAGAGATCATATATTATCATCATTCTTTCCTCGTTTAATTTTCCTTCCATTGCCTACCACTCCTCCTTTCATGTCTCCCTGTCTATAAAATGCAAGAATGCTCATCACCCTCTTTCTCTCTTTGGGAAATATAGAGAATTCTAAGTGCCCAAACTGGCAAGGTTCCCAAATTATAGGAAAGGCCTTCATACGATAGTTCCCTAAAATTATTTAGCATAAAATAAAATTATTTTATTTTTCAAGTAGCAATAGGCTCAATACAAATATCTTTTGAGGTGTGAACACAGGATTTAACAATGTGGCTATATCTGAAGGGGATATTAGAATGCAAATTTGATTCTAGGAAGTTTGCCAAAGAATAACCAAAAAAGCTCTTTTGACATATTCAAAACTATACAGTCATTTCCAGATACATTAGTGCTCACTGGCACTTCCAAGGGATATTAGGGAATCTTCTGAGAAAGGACAACTAAATTAACCATTCTTTATAAATGCCACAGAAAATTTAGAACTACCTAAATATTAGGCTGCACTTTACTCTGTAGGTTGAAGCAGTTTATTTAAACTTACTCAAGTCCTGAGAAACATGTGATGTTCAGTTAAGCACTCCTGAGGAATAATTTGGAGGTAATTTTCAACCTAAATATTTCAAAATGCAGAAAATCTGCTTTTGAGTTTCTTTTTATGGGTAGCCAAATATCCGACTATTTTTGGAGCCATCTTTAAACAATTTCACATTCCAAAATACAAGCTATGAAAATGACCAAAGCCCCCTCAGCAATATTTCTTCTCTGCCCCACTGTAGTTAATAAGTCAGGCCCTAGAGTCAGATGGACTATGGTTGAATCCTGTCCTCATCAATTAGTGGAATTAGTTTGGGAAAACTGCCTAACCATTGTAAGCCTCAGCTTCCTTACCTATAAAATGGGAAGAAAATTTGTATCTTAAATAGCTGAAATGAAGTTTGAAACAGATAAAATAGTCAAGCTCTTGGCATACATGAAGCACTTAATTAACGTTAACTATCATTGTCAACCATACTACCTATTACGCTTTTGTTTTCTATTTTCACAATTTGCTACAAGGATTCTTTCACGGGTGGCATGGCTATGAATCTGAGTATAGCAGGAAAAATCTGTAAACAAAGGGTAGAAGTCCAACTGAGGAAAATATGAACAGGAAAATGTTGCAATAGATGAAAATATGCAACGCCCAAGAAAAGCCATTTTCTTTTATTAAAAATTGGGCACATTTGGTTTATCCATATTATAACTTTTCCACCAAAGGATGGGAATAGTCAATGATGTCTGGAAACTAATATTTGGAAACTTGCGATATCAAGTTGATACAATTATACTCTTAGGTCCCTTATTCATATGCGTTAATATGAAAACCTAATGCTAATGTACTTCTTTTCCCACATACATGTCCTGTTTCTACTATTTGAAAAGGGAATAATGCAATATTCTGTTTGTGTTTTGAAATCTTCAGGCTAATTTCAAGACCTATGGTAGAGAACTTTAAAATTGAGACAGAAAACTATTCCTTTCTTGTTTCTATTATTGGGTGAACAAAAAAGGTATATTTTTATACATCTCATTTGAGCAAAATCTTCTGCAGAACATTGATAATTCTAGCATAAAGTCTCAGGCACAAAGATAGTTTGAAAGTAATTGTTTGTTTGCTTGCTTGCTTGTTTTTTAATGTGCAATGGTCCCTTGCCACAGTTTGGCATCATCTGTCTAAGGAATAGTCACCATGTGTCCTTTCTCATCAAAGTTGCAGGCTCTATGCACATGGTTTATAAATTTAGTCTGAAGTCCTTTGGTAGAAATTTTGATACTCCAGAAGGAATCCAACATAGGGGGAAACTTTATATTCTCCTTTACCTGCCACTTAATACCTGTGATCTTCTGTATCCATCACTATCGTTATGTTTTCCCTTCCTGGCTGGTTGCCATTCAAGTATGCCTCACAGAAAATTCTCATGCAGTTTCATTTTCTGTAGGAAGGCACTATAAAATCTTTATCTTCTGCAACTAAATTCTCTTTTCAAAAAGCTTGAATTATTTCCTCTTTCTTTTCTTTAGCTGTGCTCCTTGAACACCATCTCCAAAAGAGCAGTCAAACCTATCATAAAGCACTTTGTTTATCCCATCAAAATACACGATCTAGAAGAAGTCATAACCTTGGCAAGGCTGTTCCCTTTTTGTTCTGCATTGTGTTTTCAGCTCAGGTTTTATTTTTTCCCCTAAAGATCTCCTATAACCTATCTTTCCTATTTTATTTTCTTTTCTGTTATTTAGAACTGGGTGACTCTGGCTTTGCTGTTGGGCCAGCAGCACGTAGATGGGATTTTGTTTATTCTTACCAGGTGAGTGCAGGCACTATTCACTCTGTTTGACAGCCCCAAGTTGATGAAAACCCAGTATCTTCTGCTGTCTTTGACACAGTTTCTGTCCATGATCTTATGTTTTACCTGACATTATTTTTCTTGCATTTTTCAGTATCTTTGCCTTATGATAACTATCTTATTCCATTAACCTTTCTCTTTGCCTGTGCTAATCTGAGAATGTTTTGTTTGGAGCACTGTAAATGATGATTTATCACTATCTGATCCTTTTGTGTGTATCTTGTCCGTCTTGCTCTTCTTCCCCCACCCCCACCATTATGTGGATCCCTTTGCTGTCTAGTTTTCCTAATGTAAGCGGCAATGGCACTACAACCCTTTCTTTCCTGGCCCTGAATTTCAGTGTCAGTATCTCTGCTCTAACTTTCCCTGTAAGAATAATCAACAGAAAGCAAAAATTTTAAGACATGCTGTTAAAATTAATTTAGTAAAAGCAAGGTTAAGCTTCCAATAATTTTCTCAATATCTGGCTAATTTCTCAGCTTGCCACTTCTGTGTAAAACACAGGAATCTATATTTTATGAAAGGAGTAACATTGACTGTAGTAACTTTTAACAACTGACTCAATTTCTTTCTGCCTCTGATTTCATGTCTCCCACATGGGATAATATAAGGCTGCTTAGGGAACTCATTGAAATTAATTCAAATTCTCTTCTGTTAAAAATCTGAGAGAGTTCAGAGACAAATTGGGCTAATCTGTTTCTTTGATTTGAACGGAAATTTCTAGAAACTGGCCAAAGTAAACACTTCACTGAAACCTCTAATTAGATCAATATTGTTTTACAATTAATGAACTACTGCTTAAATGTACAGATTTATATTATATCCTCCAAGTAACATTTGTTCTTTCTTGGGTTTGATATGAGATAAATTATCTCATTCATCAATTGAAAAGAGTTTAGATGCTTAATTTTAATGATGATTATTATGTTAAAGTGCAGACAAAAATTAAGGAAATCTATAAAAATAGTTTCCCATTTCCTTGCCTTTAACTATGTAACAACCTCAGTAATAACTTATTGCATATTTATTTTATTATAATGATAAAGTTTGATTTTAATGTATAAACTACCAAGGAAACTAAAAAGCATTTGCATTCTCACCAAATGCCACTGAATATTTATGACAGGAAATTAGAAGTCACATTAATTTCTCTCTCTATGCTGATTCTATCTGAAGTAATAACATGAATAATGCTCTTGAATTGAATGCTTTTATTAACTCTTACAATAATGACTAAAAATAACTGGCTCAATTGCAAGTGGAGTTTTCCATGAAGTTGAGTACTTGTTTATTTGTTTAGGTCTTTCTATCCATTCATTCATTCACCAGTTACTTATTGAACCCTGATCATAAGCCAAACATTGAGAGAGAAAATGGAGTGGAAAAATATGTGAATGTATTCCTCTACTCAAATCACTCACCTTCTGTTGAGTAGACATAAACATGCAAAAATTGTACTGCGATGAATGTTCTAAGACCAACATCACAGAAATGTTATAATGTACCCCAAAGCAGTAGTATTATTGTAGAGAAGTCAATATTTGTCTTAGACTTTATTAAACATATAGGATTTTACCAGCTAAAAAGGAATAATACCACAGGCCAAAGTAATAGCACAGAGGTCTGAAACAATATGGTAGATTTGAGTGCTGTTAAGTACAAGCACTTACAACATGCATACTGGGACTTAGTAGAAGATGAGTCTGGAAAAGAAACTTGAGATAATATTGTTCAAGGAATTGACTAGCATGATTAGAAAACTTAGACTGCTTTGCTAAAAATGAGAAGTCTGTAGGATATTGTCCAAATTCTCAGAAGATCATAAAATGCACTTCAGATTTGACTCCTGACAGTGTCTTTAGCCTAATAGCCTAGATTTATCAGTAAGTAATTTCTATTTTAGTCATCTTTAACGGATTACAGTTCTCCAAAACATCTTTGGATTTACATATCCTGATTTCTATAATTGGAACACATTTTCCTTCTCTCCCTGGCCCTCCTTCACTTGGCTAATCCTAGTCTTTCTTTAAATCTCAGCTTACATATCACAACTTCCATGAAAAATTGACTAATTTTAGTAGGTTGTTAGGTTCTCCAGTGAACTGCTTTAGCAATGATCACATTTCTATCAAATCCATGATATATTATATATATATATATATACATATATACATTTTAAAGACAGTGGGCTAGTTAAGAAAAAGGACCATGACTGGTGTCAAAAACTCCTCATATACGGAGAAAACTGGGATATCACCATAACCAAGTGATCAAGGCTAATATGACCTGGGCCACCTGGGTGACTCAGTCAGTTAAGTGTCTGACTTTAGCTCAGGTCATGATCTCAGTTTGTGGGTTCGAGGCCCGAATTGGGTCTGTACTGACAGCTCAGAGCCTGAAGCCTGCTTTGGATTCTTTGTCTCCCTCTCTTTGCACCTCCCCCACTCATAATCTGTGTGTGTGTGTGTGTGTGTGTGTGTGTGTGTGTCTCAAAAATAGATAAACATTAAAAAAGAATTTTAAAAAACTAAAAATATGACCTGGAACATGGCATATGGACATCATTCATCCCACAGTAAGATGAACTGAGATGAGCACATCATTTCTTCAGGACTCTTGCAAAAAGGCATCACACAATCTAATTATGAAAAATTATTATGCAGACCCAAACTGAGAGGCATTCTTTAAAATAACTAACCTTTGAAATGTTAAGGTCATGAAAAACAATGAAAGGCAGGATATTTTGCATATTGGATGTGACTAAAGAGACACAAAAACTACATGCATTGTGGATTCCTGAGTCAAATACTGGAACAGGAAAAACTATGTATATCAGTGGGAAGCTTGATGAAATCTGAATAAAGTCTGAAATTTAGTTAATAGAATTGCACCAGTGTTAATTTCTTGCTTATAAGGATTATATTATGATTATGTACAATGGTTAACTGAGGATGGCTGGTTGAAGGATATAGGAAACTCTGTACTAATTCTGCAACTTTTCTGCAAGTATAAAAAAATTGTATCAAAATAAAAAGATAAAAGAAACTCCTTAAATGTTACTCAAATGAAAAAGTTAATGAGGCATGGTGTTTTGTATTGGGAATCACTATTTCCTGTTCTATATTTCAAAATAGTATTTATTGAATACTTAATCTATAACTTGCATGAAGTTAGGCACTCAGAATTTTTTTTTAAGAACAACAGACTAACCTGTCTTTTAATTTTCTATTATAGAAAAATATCATTTAGATTAAATGTAGTTTAATATAGTACTAGTGTATGTGTGTGCATATATGTATACACATTGCACACATTTTAATTTCCCAGTGCGTATTTTGTGTGCTGGTGTTACATATGTAGCATTACTTTAGCAATCTTTATTAATATTAAATTAATAAATGTCACATAATGCTGAATAGCAAGAAAGGAGCCATATTACCATGAAAAGATTCATTTGTCACAAAAAAATCTATATTGGGAAGCTTTTGAAGATCAAAAAATACATTTTTCCACAAGTGTCTATAATGAAAGTTCCCAACAATTCAGTATGATCAAATCATTGTGCAGGAAGCAAACCCAAAGACGTAGTTTCAATCTTTAAGACATTATTAAAAAACTTTTTTTGGGGGGCGCCTGGGTGGCGCAGTCGGTTAAGCGTCCAACTTCAGCCAGGTCACGATCTCGCGGTCCGTGAGTTCGAGCCCCGCGTCAGGCTCTGGGCTGATGGCTCAGAGCCTGGAGCCTGCTTCCGATTCTGTGTCTCCCTCTCTCTCTGCCCCTCCCCCGTTCGTGCTCTGTCTCTCTCTGTCCCAAAAATAAATAAACGTTGAAAAAAAAATTAAAAAAAAAAAACAAAACTTTTTTTTAACGTTTATTTATTTTCTTGAGACAGAGAGAGACAGAGCATGAACAGGGGAGGGTTAGAGAGACAGGGAGACACAGAGTCTGAAACAGGCTCCAGGCTCTGAGCTGTCAGCACAGAGCCCGACGCGGGGCTTGAACTCACAGACCGCGAGATCCTGACCTGAGCCGAAGTCGGATGCTTAACCGACTGAGCCACCCAGGCGCCCCTAAAACATTATTTTTAAAGTAACAATCCAAAATATACTACAGGGACACAGGGTTTTTGAAAATTATCTTCAAGGGGGAGGAAAAACAATAGTTGTGATATGCAATAAATCAAAACTTTATATTAAAAAGCACTTGTAAAATGTCTGCAAACATTGTAAGGTTCAGATTTGCTACTGATTCCCCCTTATTTTAAACCCCTTGGATTTGGTAAGTAGAAACTAGAGGAGATTAGTGGAAGGAATGCCCCCAGGCAGAGTCCCAAGTCTTTGAAGGGGAATGATAGAGAAGTGAGCTAGAGGCAAAGACGGTGATAAATAGAAGCCCAGGGGCACAACATCCGGACCTTGTGGCTTCCAAGACCTCAGAGCTGACAAATCAAAAGCCATTGGTGGGGAGTATTGCTCTCTGCCTCCATCTCTGCCTCAGGGAAACCTCTACACTCATTCAAATGCATTTGCACTGTGAGTACAGCCCTCCCCTCCTCCCCACCACCAAGGAGCAAGGCTGCCTTGACCTTGTGGGTGCAAACCTTGGAGGGTCAAAAACTTTCCCTTCCAACCTGTGGGAAGAGTTTCTCAAATGATTGGAAGCACTCTCCATTAGAGACCACCCCACAGTACATCACAGCACCTCCCAAACCAGAAAGACCCAATAATAATCCCCAAACCACCTGGGGGCAAGTATCCACCTGCCAGCTCTCCCAACCTTGAGAGTGTAGGTTCCTTTAATAAACTGCTTTGTGTCACTTTCCTCAGGCTCTGTTTATTCCAGCACGGATCCCCACTTAAATCTTTAAATCTCCTCCTGGGGATTCCAAAGACCGAGACCTCCATTCACACAATGCAGATACTAGGCCAGGTAACAGATAGTTTTGCGTTTTGAAACTATAACATGTGTAACCAAGCTTGCAGAAGGTAAAGGTCACTCCCTGTGTTGTCTCATTTTCACAGACTCGCTGACAAATAAAATATTGCACATATATTTAAATATTTTGTTAGATATGACAGGAAAAAAAAAGGTTAACATAAGCATTTTAGAAGTGAAAAGAAAGCTGAAATTACCAAGATCTTTTCCTTATATGTCACAAACTGTAAAGGCCCATTTATTTTTTGGCTCACTTTCACTTCCGCTTCTGTCAAGGTTTAAATTTTTTGTTTGTTTTCTAAACTATATCACTTAAAATCTGCTATTTGTCTACAATCTAAAATTCACTCACATTAAGGTCCATTCTATTTATGGGGGGACAGAAATTGAGAAAGAGAACTTTCCATGTGTGCTCCCATTTCAGGGTATGACTTTCCTATGGAAAGGACCCCCTTTCAAAGAGGAAGAAGATGCCAAGTGTCCCTGAGGGTGCTGCCTCCTTCTCCTATCTGAGCACCACAACTTTTGTCTTTCTTTATGTACTCTTTTTTTAAATTTGATTTTATTTTAATAAGAACACTTAATATGAGATCTCCTCTCTTAACTGTTAAACATTTAACAAATGTTTAAATGTGTAGTACATTATTGCTGACTCTAGGTAGAATGTTGTACAGTAGATCTCTGGAGACTATTCATCTTGCTCAAATAAAACTTTAATTTTTTTTTAATATTTATATATTTTTGATAGAGAGGGAGAGATAGACAGAGTGTGAGCGGGGGAAAGGCAGAGAGAGAGGGAGACACAGGATCCGAAGCAGGCTCCAGGCTCCAGGCTCTGAGCTGTCAGCCCAGAGCCTGACACAGGGCTCGGTCCCACAAATTGTGACATGGTGACCTGAGCCGAAGTTGGACGATTAACGGACTGAGCCACCCAGGTGCCCCTCAAATAAAACTTTATACCTGTCAGTTAGTAACTTCACATTTCCCCCTCTCCTCAGCTCCTGGAAACCAGCATTCCATTCTTTGATTCTTTTTTTTTTTTTTAGTTTATTTGGAGAGAGAGAGAGAGAGTGAGAGAGCATAAGGGAGTGGCAGTGAGAGAAGGAGACAGAGAATCCCAAGCAGGCTCCCAGCTGTCAGCGCAGAGCCCCAAGCTGCTCTGGAACTCACAAACCATCAGATCATGACCTGAGCCAAAATCAAGAGTCCAAAGTTTAACTGAATGAGCCACTCAAGAGTCCCCCTCCCCCATTGTTTGATTCTATGAATTTGACCATTTAGATACGTCATGTAAGTGGAATCGTGAAGAATTTATCTTTATGTGACTGGCTTATTTCACTTAACACCATGTGCACAAGTTTCATCCATGCTGTCACATTTTGCAGAATTTGCTTCTTTTTTAAGGCTGGATAGTATTCAATTGTGTGTATATACCACATTTTCTGTATCTGTTCATCTTCAATGGACATTTAGGTTGTTTACACATGTTGGCTATTGTGAATAGTGCTGTGGTAAACATAGGAGTGTTAATATCTTTTTGAGATCCTGATTTCAGTTCTTTTGGATAAATACTCAGAAGTGAGATTCCTAGATAATAATGAGAGTTCCATTTTTAATATTTTGACAAATCTCAATACTAGTTTCTACAGTGAATACCTTAATTTGCATTCCACCAATAGTGTGCAAGGAGGGTTCTAATCTCTCCACAATCTCACTAAAAGCCATCTTGCCAGGTTTCAGGTGATATCTCACTGTGGTTTTGATTTTCATTTCCTGACGATTAGTGACTGAGCATTTATATATATATATATATATATATATATATATATATATATATCCCTCTTTCTTATCCCTTCATTGATTCAGCTACATAAATTCATGCTGATGTTTCATTTAACACTTCCTGTGTTTTATTTTTCAAAATACTTTGATTTATTTTCTAAGCCAAATTTTTTAAGTACACCTAGAGTCTCATGACTACTTCTGGCTTTGAAACCACCATCATCAATGGGCCTCACACATTTGTATTTATACTTTCTGTGCAGTGCTGAAATATTTTCTTTTGCATAAATTAGATTAGACAAATACAATGTTTATTTTGCCATATCCACATATAATGATCACTAATACTTATAAATATTGGGAAGAGATTCATTAGAAAATAAGATGTTAAAAGATCCCTAATTAGCATGCATTTCTTAAAATATAGAATTTTGTAAAATTCTTTGCTAACAAGCATTCTTGTTGCTTTAAAAAAAATTATAAATGTGACCATCTAATCTACACTGGATTGAGGCAAATAATTGACATATAATTTTTTAATGTGACCTGCAATTTTTAAATCATCATTTTAAAACTTGAGATATCATTTTTTTAATTTTTTTAATTAAGAGTGTATCCTTGTGTCTTTATAATTTTACCTCATCATATAACTAGTTTCTTTTTTTCTTTGAGAATGTGTCTTTTAAAATTTTTATAATTTATCATGTATTTTTAGAAACAAATTAAAAAATATATATCATTTCCTCATATTCTCTAATAGCAGAAAATAGTTACCTGTTCTGTAACTTGAAAATAAAATTGATAAAGTGAAATAGTGTCTCATATATTTTTGCCAGCTCAGTTAAGTGTCTTCTAGTCACAGTTCACTAGATAATAGAGTAAGTTTAGTTTTTAGTTTGTTTTTTTTTTAAATACTAGCTTTAATTAATATGTGGCTACTTAACAGAACTTAACGATAACCATTTGATATATGTAATACATGTAAATTGCATTCTGTGGTATATATGACCTTCCTAGAATAATGGAAAACTGGAGGGATATTGGAATTATAAAGACGTTTTAGTTGTGCTTCCTCTAATTTATTTGGTTGTAGGTTTAAGTGCATAAGAGCTCATTAGAAATATATATTTTATATTCTAGATCAATTAAAAACCAACTTTGAAATCTTGCTGTACTAAAGTGGGTTTGAATAAGTAAATAGCATAATTAAATACACAGATAAAATAATTTAGATAAAAATAAGATTCAGTTGCTACATGGCCTTTACTTCCCCAGATCATTTCTTAGAGTAATACTTTTTTAAGTTTGTTTATTTATTTTGAGAGAGATGGAGAGACAGAGAGAGTGCAAGTGAGGGAGGGGCAGAGAGAGCGGGATAGAGAGAGAATCTCAAGCAGGCTCTCCACTGCCAGCTCTGTTGGATGGGGAGCTCCAATCCATGAACCTTGAGACTGTGAGCTGAGCTGAGGTCGAACATTTAACTGACTGAACCACCCAGGTGCCCTGAGTAATATTTTAATATTCAATTGTTCACAATGTGTAAATAACAACTCCTGCATACTCTTAAATTCAGACACTTACAAATTTTCTTTTAACAATATTCAAAAGCATTACTGATAATAGACAGTATCTCTTAATCATAAAATAAGACACCTATAATTAACTGGGAAGAAAAACTTTCAGATATTTGAAAAACACCACAAGACATCTTTAAGGGTCTATTCCATGCAACACACAGTTTTTTCTTTTTTCTTTTTTCTGTTTAATGTTTATTTATTTGAGATAGAGAGAGAGAGAGAGAGACAAAAGAGAGAGAGCACAAAGCCAGGGAGGGACAGAGAGAGAGTATAGAAAGAATCCTAAGCAGGCTCCAAGATGTCAGCACAGAGCGTGATGCAGGGCCTGAACCCATGAACCGTGAGATCATGACCTGAGCCAAAATCAAGAGTTGGACACTTAATTGACTTTGCCACCCAGTTGCCCCCACACAGTTTTTCCAAGACCATAACTGTCTTGTGACATAATACATTCTTTGCAGTATAAAGCTTCTGTAGTCTTGTGTTTGCTGCCTGTCTTTCATTCTTCATTCTCTGTAGCATGTGACAGATGCACACAGTTGAAAAATACACCAAATCAAAAAGTTACCTAACTTCCAAATTTTCTAGTTAATCTAATGTGAAAACCAAGAAGTGTGTGCCATTATCTGGGTTAACTTTGAGTTTCAGTAGTAAATGACTATGATACACATGAAATGCTTGGAAAAACAGAACCTGCACAGGGAAAAAAAGCACAGGAAAAAAGGGGGCAGGGGGTGCTGGTTAGATGAAGTTCTTTATGACAGAAGTTGTCCTCAATTACCATTTTCTTTTCCTTTCCCTTTTCTTTCAGGGTACATTTCTGAAAATGAGTGCTTTTGGTGACTATCTGATATTGTGAAGCACAACAAAAGTATAGAACATTATAACTGTATTTTATGAGTATGGTGTTTCTTCATATGTTTATATTTTTTATCATCTTCTAATAATTTGATAAAAACCATGAGTGAGCGTTGCTTTAGGAGCTACAAATACAAAAAAGAAGAGAAAATTTAAAAGCTGAGTTTACAAATGTATTGCTATTTTCTGAATAAAGCTACTTTTAATTAAGGCAAACAGCAACAAATAGCAAGAAAAAGCATTATTATACACTTAATATATTTTGCTTCCCTAAATTAAATAATTTAAGATTGTTGAAGAGTACTAAATATTGTGTAGACTTCCATTAGCACAAAGAGATTGTAGAGGTCACACACATACACATTTACACACATACACACACACATACACAATGGCTATGAACTCAAAGTACGGCAATTTTTACATCTCTGTATTTCGATTTGTCTGTCTTCTCAGCTAAATGAGGTAGAAATTCATGCAGAACACTCAGTGCAAATACCTCTCTCTTTCTTTCTTTCTCTTTTTCCTGTGGTGCCATATGCCACAGAAGTTAACCTTCCATATCTGACATCTTACATATAAGAAGCATACTAACTTTTACAAAGTGTAAGAGGAAAATATTGTCCAAGTCCTTAAGTAGGTCATGGAACCTAGTCAGCGAGCTGCTGCAGGTTTTGACAGCTGTTCCTGGCTGAGGCTCCGTTGTGCGCATAGGGGCTGCACCTCTCTCTGGATGCCAAGTAGCAGAACAGCAGGGTGCTGATGGCAGTTAGCACGATGACAGTCAGCCAGCTTGGTACATTTCCCCAATTGGAAGACTACTGTCTTCAGAAGTTAGCTTTGGGTACTGCTTTCTCTTATGTTTACAAGAAAACCACAGCCAAACGCCTCGCCTGCCCATCTGTGCCATATTAGACATCTGGACAAACTTGGCCCTTGTATGCACATCAACATGACGGCTTGTAGATTTGTTTTGTCAACTTTCACAGACCACTCATCAAGATTTGGTTCTCGAAGAAAATTCTCTGTACCTATATTTCTAAGAAGTTCTTTGTCTTTGGATATATGACTCATAAATTGGATACATTACAAATGCTCAAGCAGCAGGATTATAGCACGGAGTTTTTGAAAAAGTCTATTCATTCTAAAAATTCCCTTGGTTACTCAATGTACTGATATTTAAGTACCTTCCTTTTGCCATTGCATTAATTGTTGTAAACAATATCTCATTGTACTAATTTTCCATAGCTGTTTACAAATTACATGACATAATTTTGAGTCTTCTTGAGGGAGGGACTTCTGCCCCAAAGCCATTTTATGAACTAAGAAGCATTTAAAAAAGAAAAAAAATATGTAAATATTTTACATAAATATTTACACTTCAATTCTGTTTTGTCCCCTCTTTTCTATCCACAACCTCTCTTTCCACCACTACTCCTATATGAGTCAACACTGCCATTCTCATTACTTTACTGCAGCATCTTGACTGAAAGTCAACAACCTGTCACTTGCCATAACTCATCTGACTCAGAAGCACTTAAAGTGGTTGACCACACCTTCTTTTTGCAGCACTTTTTTTTTTTTTTTTTTTTAGCACCTATGACAATTGAAACATCTGGTTCTTATCTTGGGTTTACCTGTCTTTCTTAGTCTATTTTCCTAGCTCCCTTGCCCACCTCACTCTTAAAAGTTGGCATTTTCAAGGTTCTGACTCCCATCTTCTTTGCTATTTTATTGTATCATTAACTTTCTCTTGCCTTTGTCATAGGATTTCACACATTGGTTAATTTGTCTCTAATCCTTATATATCCTAAACTCAGGTAATAGTGAACTACCTACTAAACAAGTCATGTAGTACATGCATCATGGTTTCTTCATTGTTTAAAAATATTTCTGCATAGGAGCTCCTGGGTGGTTGTCGGTTAAGCATCCGACTTCAACTCAGGTCATGATCTCGTGGCTGGAGCCCTGCCTCGGGCTCTGTGCTGACAGTTCAGAGCTTGGAGCCTGCTTTGGATTCTGTGTCTCCCTCTCTCTCTGCCCCTCCCCTGCTCACGATCGGTCTCTCTCCCTCAAGAAAAAAAATAAACATTAAAAAAAAATTAAAAAAATATCTTTGCATAGTATTTTAGCATGTAATGTGTAGTCAGTTAATTTTTGGTTTTCTTATTCCCTTTTGTAGTATTGCCACTAAAACAAATTGCTGAAAATTTAGTCATTAAGTTATTGTCTTATAGTTTTGTAGTTCAGAAGCCCAATATGGGTCTCACTGAACTAAAATCAGGGTTTCAGCAGGGCTATGTTCCTTTCTGGAGATTCAATGAGAGAGCAATTGTTTGCTCACCCTTTTTAGATTCTAGAAGCCACACACCTCCCTTGGCTTGTGGTCTTTTTTCTCTGTGTTCAAGATGAACAACAGCAAGTCAAGGTCTTCTGACATCATATCACTCTGACCTCTTCTCCTGATTCTTTCTTTCATTTTAAAGGAAGAGGTGATAACATGGCACCCACTGAGATAATCTAAGATAATTTCTTTATTTAAGGTCATCATTTAGCAACCATAGTCAATCTGAAAACTTATTTCCCTTCACTATGTAACCTAATATATTTACAGGTTCTGGGAATTAGGACATAGACATTTTGGTGGCAGTATTCTGTCTACCACAGTTCATTGTCCTTTTTGCCTAGACTATTATTTCGCATAAACTTTTCCGGTACTAATGCCTCAAAATTTAGTATAAGAATATTTGGAATTTCATCTCTAAGCCTTCAGGTTGGGAATATTTTGGGGGGAAGTTTTCAGTTTTTGAAACTCTCTGAATCTTTGTGTTAGGCTGTGTGTGTGGCATTGCTGATGGTAATGGTTATAAAATGCAGAAGGTGCTGTAGGAAAAAAACATAGACATTTCTGGTAATACTTATAAAATGAACTAGATAATGTATCAAGGGAACGAAGAGGGAGAAAAAAGTGTCTGATTTCAATGGGAACTTCCATTATATATATAAGCTCTTTATAGTTTTGATTCTCAACAATAATCACCTTTTCACAGCTTCATGAAATTAGGTACCATAGTGACAATGCATCCATTAGATGTATATATTATGTGTGTGTCAAGAAATATTATGTTCAATTCAAAAAAGAATATTCATTTAGAGATTATTCTGTTTAAAGCTTGCTAACAGTTTCAAAGGATGCCAAGATGATAACACACAGCCACTACTCTGCCCTCCAGAGGGAAGAGAGAGACCCAGCAAGGGAATCCCAATGGAGCAAATGAGGAGTACAGTTGCTCTACAAAGTAACACTCTTCTTTAGAAGGGTAAAATGTATGACAGTGCTCTCTACCTTTAATCTCCCAAGTCTCCCACAGGAAGAGAAACAGAAGAACTGCATGAATAGCTCAGACTTTTATCATCTAGTTCATCTTGCTCTTGGTCCTTATCTTATATGCTGGTTCTATCAGAGGGGATCTTCCTTAGTATTTAGGTAAAGGTCCCACATTATTGTGTAAGGTTTTGAGATAAGACTTCAACTCTCAAATTCTGGTCTCCATAATTGTTCACCTCACCATTAATAGCTTGTTTGGAGAAATATTACACCCTAGAGTGTTGTATGCTCTCTGATCTCTTAGTTCAGACATTTGACAGCTAAGAGTTCTGTGTATTTTTTTTTGCTACTGACCTCTCCCAATTGTCTGTCTTAGCCTAATGAGATTGTTTTCCTTCCTGAGTATCAGCCATTTCTGGTGGCAAAGCCGTGGTTCTAACAGGGAATATTCTTAGTACACTGTTTGTTTGTTTTCTCTACAGAATGCATGTTTTCATATTAATAGTGCTCCGTTGTACCAGGTATTCACCTAACACATTTACTATTACTGTAGAAGATAAAAAAAAGTTGTTAGCAGAAACAAAAATTTCTAGCTCCATACTTCCTGCCTTTTCCTCTGATAGCATTCTCTTCCCAGCTTAGTTATTGTATTGGTCAAAATTCTCTGGAAAAACAGAACCAATAGGAAATTGATCGATCAATTGACTGATTTTCCTAATTGGCTCATGAGGTTATGGAGCCTAAAAAGTTCCAGGATCTGCCATCTGCAAGCTAGAGAACAAAGAAAGTAAATAGTGTAGTTCAGTTCAAGTCTGAAGACCTGACAATCAGGGGAGCTGATGTCAGTCTGAGTCCAAAGGCGCAAGAATTGAGGGGCACATGGTATATCTGGTCTGAGTCTGACGACCTGAGAACAAGACCAAAGGTGTCCCAGGGTAGGAGAATATTGGTAGCTCAACTCTATCAGAGAGAAAGAGATAATTTAACTTTCCTCCACCTTTCTGTTCTAGTCAGACCCTCAGTGATTGGCTAATGCCCACCCATATTGGCGAAAGCAATCTTTTTTACTCAATTGGTTCAAATACTAATCTCTTCCAGAGACCTTTTCATAGATACATCCAAAAACAGTGTTTTACTAGCTTACTGGGCATCCTTTAGCCCAGTCAAATTGATGCATAAAATTAATCATCAGAGCTAAAAATGTTAGAATCATTCCTGACTTTTTTCAGTCATAAGGTTGATAAAGTCTATGCAAGAAAGTATGTGATAGTTAGCAATTGAATTTCATTGCTAAATACAGATGCCATTTCCTCTTGACCTGTTGTTATATTCCCTTCTTTCTCCTTTTATCGAAACCCCTAAAATGAATTCTCATTATCCACTCTTTACAATATTTCCCTTCCCATTCTATCTTGAACCTATTTCCATTGGAATTTGAAACCCATCACTCCTTAATAATTTTAATCATACTCACCCCTTTTAGATCTAATGGCCAGTTTACATATCTTATTTTGCTCCACCTACTAATAGCATTTGAAAAAGTCAGTCACTAATTTACCTTTCACATAATTTCCTTAATTTGGCTTTTAACACTCAGTACAATCTTGGTTCCATAATACCTGAAGAGTTGCTCCCTCTCTTTTGTCTTTTAATGATTCTCCTTTTTCCCAAACTTGAAGCATTGGGATTTTTCTATCTTCATTTTCTCACTGTGTGTTGGTCAACAGCTCCAACACAGATAGCTGCATGCTAGATCTTTCTCCTGAATTGGGTGATAGTCCCATATGAAAATGTAATAAACATTTCAAAGTTAACACACACAAAATTGAGCTCCTGGTACCTGCTCCCAAATCCTTCTCCTGCTTCAGTATTTTTCATTTCAGTTAATGCCTTTTTTTTTTCTTCAAAATGGCCCAAACCAAAAGAACTTGGAGCCATTCTTGATTCTTTTCCTTTTCTCCACATCTAATGCTTTACTAAATCCTGTTAGATATATCTCATCACTCTACTGTAATCTAAGTTACAATCTTCTCTTCTCTGGATGATTGAATGTTCTCTTAACTGATTTTACTTACCACTTGTGCCCTTGTTCTTCAGTCTATTTTTTTTTTTTTTAATTTTTTAAATGTTTATTTATTTTTGAGAGGGAGAGAGAGACAGACAGACAGGCAGAGTGCAAGCAGGGGAGGGGCAGAGAGAGGGAGACACACAATCACAGCAGGATCCAGGCTTCAAGCTGTCAGCACAGATCTTGCACAGATCTTGACGTGGGGCTCAAACTCATGGACTGTGAGACCATGACGAGAGCCAAGTCAGAGGCTCAACTGACTGAGCCATCTAGTTGCCACTCCTTCAGTCTATTTTTAATATAGCATCTGAGAGCAAAATCATATTTTCCTGATAAAAAATTAAGTCATATGTTTATTATTCCTTTCTTTAAAACACTTCAATGGCTTTTTATCACATTGAGAGTAAAAGCCAAAATTCTCATTATGGTTACAAGGCCTTACAGGATCTGGATTCTGTTCACTGTCTTATCTCCTGCAATATGATGTCCCTTCATTCACTCCATTCCAGCTACACTGACTTCCTGCCGCTTTTGCAAACCACTGAGCTTTTCTTTCTGTAGGACCATTCAGTTTACTCTTTTCTCTTTCTGGAATTCCCTTTGCCTTCCACAAATACCAGCAAGGACTTTTCCATCATGTTTGTATTTTATGAGCCTCTATATCTAAGAAAAGAAGGATAAAGTTGTGACTTAACCTGTTTAAATTTTTAAAAATTGCTCATTATCCTACAATATATTTTCTCTAACACTACAAATCTGTGTCTTTAGTAAGCTGCACTATTTGTCATCTCATTTCTTACTTTATGTTTAGGGGGGTAAATAAAAGAGTTAGGTTTGCATAGTGGTGAGGAACATGGCTGATGAAATAAGAATCCCTGAATTTGATTCCTTGGTTTCTGTTACATAATAGTTGTGAAACCTTGAGCAGGATACTCGGATTTAATCTGTTTAGATTATGAATATCCAGGAAGTTATTTATTTAATAAAATTATAACTAATCTAATTTTGCTGTTGTTTATGAATTATTAATCTAACTGAAAATTCTGAAAGAATTGAGTGAGGTAAAATATTTGAATAAAAAGACAATTAAATAGTCCTGGCAGTAATTCTGGTGTTAGATGGTGAATAGCTATGATGTTATTAAGCATGATGAATTTATGAAATATGGAAGAGATAAAAGTATATTTCACTATTGCTTTGTATAAAAGGGTGGAGAAAACTGAATATAGGTATACAATGGTGATTTGCTACATGAGTGACTGAGAAAGTAACCAAGACTAGAGTGAAGATATTTCGAGATATGAGGAAGAAGTCAAGTGAGATGATTTAGTTATGTGGAAAAGTTAAATTGAGATGACAGAAAACTTCAAAGGAAATAATAAGCAGTCCCTAAAGCAAAAGATGATCACCCTTGAGAGAAAGATATCCCGATAAAATACTGAGGGTGTTAGTCAAGATAATTTTAGGCTGAAGTTCATCTAGAAGGAGCTATACTCATTTATCTACGTTTTCCCCACTATGACACTTATTACATTTTTCTTATGAAATTACTCTATTCTCTCTGATCATGACAATGTCAGGTCCATTTTCTGTGTTTCTCATGATTCCTTTTACATTTTGTCACAGATGTTATGAGCAAACTGATAAGTATTAATTACAGGAATTTAGAAATTTGGAGTAGTTCTGGTTTATAGTTACCAAGAGAAATAGCAACAAAGGATCAAAGACGTTCAGGATACAATTGAATGAATCATTTCAATTCAGTACATCACAGAGTAAAATCAACAGCCCAAGGCTCTTTGACAATTAACACCACAAGCTATAAAATTATAATTCACACCATGATCAAACAACACATATTGTATAATCAATCAAGTATTCCAATATAATTATCAAAATACACACATCATGTCATGTTGTAAGCAAGTACAAGGTTTATCCACATTAAATTTGGTGATGTAAGATAACTACTTGTGTTTTTTTTTTTTAATTTACTCCTGCATTTGTTTTCTAGGATGACAATATAAAATTTAAATGTGGAAAATGCTTTTTTTGTTAAAAAACAAAAATAAACAAACAACAATGAAAATAACAAACACTACAAGCCCATATTAAATGTCAAATGTTTATAAAATGGAAAATTCCAGGTCTTTCTGGATTTGTCTCTATTGCCACTGTTTTCTTCACAGAGTGAGTCACCTGCAAGGTCAACTTCGAAAATGTTCCCAGTTGAGATCTTGACATTATTATGAGGGCTTAAACTTCAGTTTTTACAGGGAATCACTACTCTAAATTCTTACAGTGTGTTAATAGAACAAACAAGAAATTGAGTCTTTAGGCAAAAGAGAAAAAGTCAGGTGCTTTTTTTCCCCTATAATTGAAACCTGAATAATGATGATGATAATTACAGAATGATGGAGATTTAAATACTCATTTGAGCTATAACTTACAAGAATAACACATAGCAAAAACACTTGTATAATAGTATTTTTAAATAATGCAAATTAAGTGTCATAAAACTTCTCCAAGTAATTTTATTTAACTTAATAAACTCTTTACTTCATCCAATAATAATAAGATAGTTTATGTTCACCACACAAGATTTTGAAAAAAAGTTTGGACATTTACTATTTGTTGTAAGTTGCTTCTCTAGAAAGTAAGTCAGACAAACATTAGTGTATAAGGTTTATACACTAATATAATAATATAATATAATATAATATAATATAATATAATATAATATAATATAATATAATATAATATATAACGGAGTGTTCTTAGGATCATTAGCTGAGGAAGAAGGAAAGAGAAAGAAGCAGGACTAGACAAGGGGAGAAGAAGGCTTCAGGTCATCTAGTGAGGCCAGAATTTTCCCTGAGTTAAACAGTCATTGAATCCTTTCTATCCTGAGTTAAACAGTCATTGAATATGGGCTTTTCTGGAAAGAGGGAATGATTTTTAGTAATGTAGTTCTCTTCTGCCCCGGTCATGTGAAATGTAACTGACAGCTGAGTGCTGTCTTCTGGTAGCACTCTCAGCAGCTGGGAGTATGCCCTCATCATAAAGGGGGATCAAGGAGGCACATCCCAGCACTCACTAAAACCCACCTGTTACAGAAGTTTTGGGAGCAGGTCTTTAAGGTGATTTCTGGGAGGCCTCTTTCCCTTGGGAAAACTGATACAGGAAGCTAGTGGGACAAAGATTTGCAGTTGTGGTGCTACAACTGGTCTTGGGACCATAATTGTTATTCATCGTTTCCCTCCTTACTGTACATTTAAGACTGCCCTCACTCGCAGTTCGCACTCCTTAAGGTTTTAGAGGTTTTCCAAGTGGCAGGAAACAGGCCTTCATCAGTGAGAGATCTGAGCCTCTGGTCATTTTGTTCTTTTTAGGCTGTTGCTGCTGCATTTTTCCATTTAGTGTCAAAATTGTTCAAGACAGTAACCAAAATAGAACCCATTATGTAATGGCAGTACTATCTCCTTCTGAAGATTACAGTCAATTACCCCTGCAAGTTTGGTGACTTTTTCTTGTGTGCTCGTTCCTTGGCATGAGGAATCTGAAGCTTATAGTTAATGGAACTTTTGCTGTGTCCTTTTTCAGGAATCTTTAGTACAGATTGGCAAAGTCCACTTCTGCTTTCGACCCACACCTGGATTCTTACATCCAGTTATTCTACATGTTAGAGACACTTTTTTCCTGCTTAACATGGATACTGAGTCCTAGGTTTCTTGTGCCCTCTAGCCCTTTCCATGTTCAATCCAGGATGTCCCACTTCCATATTAAGACAGATGACTGTGGAACTTCTTGACTTTACAACTTGTTGGATCTAAAATAAATCAGCATTAGATAGTCAGCTCTAGCCCCAAATCTCATGGCCATGTGTTGCGTCCTGATCAGTCTCTCCACCTCTGTGAGACCACAATAGTAAATCGAATATTGTTTTTCCAAAGGAATAAATTTCTCCACTGAGAGTGGCATGGCCTTCCCCCAGAACCCTAGTGTTTGCCCTTGTGATTCACCCATTTGGACTGGCCTTCAACTCCACATGGTGTTTTCCCCATTGTTGATACTTGTTAATACCACAAGATTTGCTTACATCACAGCCCAGACCTACTGCTGAGCACTTTCTTGCTGTGGGCCCCTCAAAGCCAGACACCTTTTGTGCTATCCAGTTTGTGATTTGGACACTATTTCTAGGTATAGAATATGGCACTTTCATTGTGAATGGAGCACTTTGTCAAGGATATCTCGATATGTCTAAGATGACTAAACCGCTATTAATTTTTTAGATATGCCAGATCCTTGAATATTCATGCAGATTATCACCCACCCTCTGGAGCACATATGTCTTCCTCATTGCTATAATGTACTAGCCATTTTTTATCTGGTCCAGTTAGCATTATGTCATTGATACAATGGATCAGCGTGATATTATATAGGATTTCTAGGGTTTCCAAGTCTCTTTCGATTCTTTTACTATAGACAATGGGAGGGATAACATAAAATTAGGACATTCTAGTGAGTATAAATAGTCTCTAATCCTTTTCTTGTTGTTTTTTGGGTTTTTTAAAATTTGTCTTCTGCTAGGAACACACACACACACACACACACACACACACACACACACTGACCTCATTGTAGGTAGCAAGGACTGTGTTAATCTGCTCTGAAAAAGACACAATATCTGTAAAAACAGATACAATTGGATGATGATGATGCTGTAGGCCACTGCTATCCTCCCAAATCCACCTTGTTTTTATAGGTGACAGATCGATGAATCAAATATTGTGAACCACTGGTCCTGTATCCTTTAAGTTTTCAAGGATGACACTAAATTCTTTCATTCCCCTTGAGATGCAATATTGTGGTTTACTACCTTGGCCCTAATGGATGCTGTTTCAGAAGCTTCCAGGTGGTTTTTCTTACCACAAGTGACTTTCCTTAATAAGCCAAGAAGCCAATATGAAAGGTGTGCAAACTCCCAAATAGATTTGTTCCAATTCTATATTTGGGAAACAGGAAAATGAACAAAAAGTGAGTCCATGGACCCACCAGGAATTAGACCTGGGCCAGGACTCTATTTATCGTCTGATCCCTTAACTTCCATTCAAAGAGGAGACCCAGTATGATTCTTTCAGTCTGCAGATATCCACGTCAGTTCAAATCATATGTCCAAAAATCACTGGAATATTTGGGTATTCTCTTTCCCTAGTATATGGTTACCCTACTAAATGTCCCTGGTCTATTTGAGTAAGGACTAGGAATACATTATCGTATATACTTCTTATGCTGTTGTATCTTCTACTGGAGGATTTAGATTCTTTTTTACTCAATGGGTTTTAAATCTACTGGCATAGGTCCAGAAACTGGACAAGGGATCATATGTTTTTTAAATTGGTGTGATGGCTCTTAGGTTCCTGATTATGTATATATTATATATAATATATTATATATAATATGTAATTTTATTATTATATATAATATAATTATGTTATATATGTATATGTGTATATATATATATATATATATATATATATATATTAGTGTAAAGATATTACAGTACTTTTGTTGGCTTCTTCCCATCTATTTTGAACCTATGCATACTGTGTTTCATTATCCACTTTATAATTCTGTGAGTAAGTACCCCCAACCCTAACTGTACTATGTCTTTCCCACTCATGTACAGTAATTGCAGGCCAGTATTTAATGACTAACCAATATCACCTAGTTGCTTACAATCCAATTCTATAATGACGGCTCCTACTGTCAGCCCTGTTCAAATGAAAAGAGCCATTGAGTTTAATAATAATGATGGTACCAGCATATTACTAAATGCTCCAGTAAGTGTTGTAACATGCAGGCCCTTCTCTGATGGGTTTTTCAGCTTTATGTAATATATACACTCTTGCAAGCCCAGTTTTTGGATCCTTTTCACCCCTTTTCCCACTATCTTCCTGGGTGCTTTTAGCACTACTATCTCAGCTAGGATAAACCATAGGTTCTTATGCTGTTAGTGAACATTTTAGCAGTATGTTTGCATAATTTTCCAGGTCCTTACAGAGTGCTATATCATATATCTTAAATTGATAGACTTTCTTTTATCCCACCTATGTTCTATTACCCTTGATCCTCAAAATGCATCCCTGTGTATATTCTCCCAGGTTGGGCCAGTATAGGCTAGCTATATCCTACAGGTGCTTTGGAACATAGCTGCCTTCTTTCCTTGTCAAACTCAGCACCTCCAGTCACATTATATTGTGACTTAACTCTAACTATTGCCTTTATGGCCAAAAGTGGATTATTAGAGAACTTCATGTTGTCTTGCAGGGGAGAGACCTCTATATCATCTCCAGCAAGTTGGGGAATGTCCGAGTCCTGAAGAGGAAAGAATGGCCCACTTCTATATACTCAAAGGATTTAAGGGGACCAGAAGATTGAAACTTCTGGGTGTATCGACCCAGATGACTCTATCTAATTTTGCAGGGCCACATTCTTTCTCCATCTGGGCTCTGGTATTAGCATAATAGACCTGCCAAATTCTCTGGGGCTCTGATACTTTGATGTTTAAGTCCTGAACCTTATCTAAGTCTTGAACCCCCCTACAGGACTGAATGAAAACCTCATTCTACACTATGAAGGAGACCTTCTGAATTTCCTACTTAGCATTTAATTGCCAATTCATGACTCTCAGCCTTTAGTTATTCCATTCTAAAGCATCAATTGACCTTAACAATGGCAACCCAATCCCACTATGTCCCCCATATTTCCCGAACTCCTGAAACATCATGACAGATAGTATACACTTTATACTCATAGCCCATCCCAATATGCCACCAATAAAAGATTTAACAACTGAACTGAAGACTTGTGTTAGAAATCATCTGTATTCCACTTACAATCAGTAATGGGATTTTTGATATTTGGGTGACAGATGATCCAGCTTCAAAATGCTAAGTCTGCGCTCTCTTGAATCACTTCCAGAACCACCTGTCATAGATTGGAATCTCCTACAAGCAAACTCTGATACAGAGATTAGCAAAGAGGAATCACAACCTATGCAGAGGAAAGAAAGGAAGCACAATTAAAAAGAGGGAGAAGTTAGGCTGTGAGACATCACAAGGAAAACCTTAGCTGACCTTAAAGGGAGCTTTGACTCTAGGATGGTCCTTTAGCTTTGTCCTGGACTGTGATGAGGTCTTTATACCCAGTGTTGACCATTCACTGGATGCAAGCCTTCTTGGAAAGGAGATGACTTTAGGTGATATGGCTCTTGTCAGCCAAGATAATTGCGAAGAAGGTTAACAGCTGATGCTATCTGCCAGCAGCACTCCCAGCAGGTGCATAATAGGTCTCTGAGTCCTGAGGGCAGTTTGTACACGGCATCTCAATGCAAATCTATAGTTCAAACTCCCAGTGCCACTAGGCTTTTTAATTAGGATTAATCACATATTGGAATCATCAGAGTTTAATCAATTTACCTTCTTTCTTTGTTTTTGCTTCATCAAAGTCTATTTACTCTTCAATCCACTAAATGTGGTTTCTGCCCCAAATATTTGCCCTGACCTATTTCTGCATAGGATGGTTGAAATGATTAACTAAAGTTGCATGATGAAAATGACACAGAAATTTTGAGAAAAAGAAAAGAAAAAGATATTGTTGCTATTTACCTCTAAAAATATCTGTTCATATCCTTTGAATTACGTTTTTCTTATAACACTTTAAATACATAATCTAATAGAGAGCATGCCCTTGTCTACACAATTTTAGTTGGTTTGAAAAGGACTTTGATGACTTAGAATTAATTATCCTTTCTTCCAAGTGGCCTTAAGAAATATAAATACAATCAACATTATTTCCTTTTCATTATGATAATCCTTGACAATGAAATTTTACTTTTGTGCACATGTACCACTTTTGTCTTGGATTAGAAACCTGAATCTCCTCTTTGATCACATAGGCATCATCATCAGGGGTGTACTTAGCATATTTGACACCTGGAGCAGTTCCTTTTTTTTTAAGACCTCATTTCTCTAGATGACAAAATTATTTTTAGTTGTAACCATAACATAAAATGAATAGTAAAAATAGAAAAGAAATGCTGACAGGGGAAATTTATGGTTACTCAACTTTTTATGTATAATTATTACAGTAAAACAATAACACAATAAAAATTACAAACAATTCTCAATTACATGAGTATATTTTTACAACAGGGAAAAATCAATATATACTTACATAATGATCTGTCATAGCAATGAATAATGACTACAGTTTCTATTGTTTTTAAGTTTATCTGTTTATTTAGAGAGAGAGAGTGAAAGCATGTGCATGCCAGTGGAGAGGGGCAGAAAGAGAGGGAGAGAGAATCCCAAGCAGGCTCCACACTGTCAGCACACAGAACATAAAGACATAAAGGCAAGTTGGGCTAAAATTCATAAAAAATTCTATTTCACAACACATTTTAGAGATGGCAATTCTAAATCTTTTCTTTAGGACCAATTATAGCAGCTTTCAAATATCTACAGAAAAAAATGTGGATATATATTATTTATACATTTACATGTATAACACATTTGTTTGTGTATGTGTATATATAATACATATTTATATTATACACACATACACACTATTGAGATAAAGAGAAAGACTAAAAGAAAAAAAAAGAAGAAATTAAACAAATAAAAATTCGAAGCTGTCACATTAAATGACAGAATGGAATTATTTTTTTCCTTTGCCTTTGAAATCATGTGCTATCATTGTTGATTTTGAATTAACAGTTTAATTCCTGAAATATGTAGCACCAAAAGAGTTGGAGACATGGTTTACTCCTAAAGTGAGTTCAAACAATCCCAAATGCTAACGCATTTAGTTTCAAAACAAATGCATATGGTTGAGTCCATGTGTATTAAGGGCAAGCTGCAAAACAAAATTTAATTTCCACATAAAATGTAAATAAATGGATAAATATTAAACATGTTCTCAGTTGAAACTTACCTATATATGTATTTATAGAAATGTAAATATAAATATATATTTTGAACTTAACAATAACTGCAGCAACTGCTTAGAGGAACATTTTATCATTGACACAGTTTAGAACTGTCTACCCATGTTGATAATAAAAAGGCAGACAGTTTTAATTGGTTTTGTTGTTGTTTCTAAATTTCCCACAGCCAATTGCCAGCACTGGAGCGGACCACCCGTGTCAGCCATCCTTGTAATCCCATTAGTATATTACTCTTTCCACATTTTGATAACTTTGCTGCTGCCTTTAGGACTGAGAACACCAGGAAGGATTTTACAAATACCATGCTGTTTCCTTAAATGACTTCTTTTTATTCACACACATAGAAACAAAATTCTAGCTACTTACAAGGGACAATTTATTCCCTAATGATTCTATGACAGAGTTTCTAAAAATGGGGCTCAGATTACTTGAATGAGAATCATATGTGGTCTTGGGGCCCTTTGCAGACATTTTGAATTAGCCTTTCTGAGGTGGGTTCTGAAACTCTAATTTAAAGAGAGAGGAGAAAGAGAAGAAAGAGAAACAACTTTGGCCATCCTTGTAACATCTTTCCTAAGTTTTTGAAAGCTTCCACATCTGGGAATTAGCTCATCCTTTCATCTTGAAACAATTTCTTCACTGATTTTCTGTTATTCACTTTTCTCCCTTTTTTCTCTCTATTCAATGACTTCTCTTTCTAGACTCTTCTCTGGCTCCTCTTCTACTCATCTATTCAGTGGCAAAATGCCTAAAGGCTCAGTTTTGGGACATCTGTTCTTCTCTCCCAAGGCTATCACTTAAAAAGTTCATTTTTGTTCTAATATGTTCATTTCTTCATACTCACTCAGACAAATGTATCTTGCATGTTTATTATGCATGTCAAATGTAATATACCACAAAGAGGAACATTGATTTTTGTACTCAAGTGTGTTTTATTCCTCAGTCTTCTGCTTTCACTAATGACACCATCCACAGTTGCTTATGGCCTAGAAATTAGATATTATCCTTTATGTCTTCCGTTTTCTTATTCTGATATTTAGTTCATAATCATACCTGTTTTCACCACCCAAATGCATTCTAAATCACTAATTTTCACTCTTATTCCCTTATCATTCCAGTTTAACCCATCCCTTTTTGAATATCTGCATTAGTTTCTACTTACTTTTTCTGTCAATCCATTTTACATACAGAATCCAGAGTGGTCTTTAAAGATATAAACTTCCTATGTGAAACTTCTGTCCGAAACATTCCACTTCCTCAAATTGCCATAGAAAGCCACCTACTTAGCACAAAGCTATTAGATACATCCTGATCTAGTCCTGTCAGTCTTTCACCCTCATTTTGTTTAACATTATCCTTCTCTCACTAAACTCTAACTTCGTAGACTACCAATATATCAACCCATTCCATTCTTAGATACAGTAGTTCCCCTTCTCTGTGGTTTTATTTTCTATGGTTTCAGTTACCAAGGTCTGGTTTCAACTGTGGTCTGAAAGCAGATGATCTTCCTTCTGACCTATCCTTAGAAAGTCACTGGTAGCTGAACACTGTGTCACAGTGCACGCCATCCACCTCACTTCACGTCGTCACATAGGCATTTTGTCATCTAATATCATCGCAAGAAAGGTATGTCCAGTACATTAAGATATTTTGAGAGAGAGAGAGAGAGAGAGAGACAACATTCACTTAATTTTCATTGCAGTATGCTGTTATAATTGTTCTATTTTGTTATTAGTTATTGTTGTTAACCTCTGGTCTTGTTTATAAATTAAACATTATCATAGGTATGTTGTACATGGAAAAAAGACATAGTATTAATAGGCTTCAGTACTATCCATGGTTTCAGGCATCCACTGGGGGCCTTGGAATGTTCCCGTCCACAGGTAAGGACGAATTATCATATTTTCAACTTGTTCTTTTCTGTGCTAAAATATTCTTCCCCCAGTCTTGGCAGAGATGGGTCGTATTATCATTTATTACTCAGCTCAGTTATCACCTCTTCCAGGAGAACTGCCACCCCCCACTGTGGACATTCTCTATCACAGTGCCCCGTGCTATTATCTGCAGTCTGAAAAGTTTTCTCACTTTTCTGCCTGTTTATTTGTGTATTGTCACCACCCTCTCACACATTCCCCAAATACACATTCTTGCAGCTCCAAAAAATGAGTGAGTTTTGCTTCATGTTTTGTATAGACACATATACATTAGAAGAATTCTAAAGCCTTTTCTGCCCCCTGCCACTCCAGCTACAGAAAAAGAGAAATGGTTGAACTAATAGGTGAGTCTGAAAGAGGAACTGAATAAGTGTCGTCCAGGTCATTTCTTTTTATTTCTTCGAGATCCCACTGCACAAATGGAGAATATGTTCTGGTCTGTGATTTGGAAAACCAATATTTAGCAGCAAGCTATTTAAGCTTTGTTGCAGTGCATTGTGCTTGAGAAATAAATAGTAAATTTAGTCAGAAATGATATGACTGTTACATCCAAAATGTTTATGTTTACACAATAGGCTTTAAGCAAAAGGGCTCTGAGTCACTTTTTCTCAACAGTTTGCAGTGGGATGATTGAACTATGTGAGTTTTGTTTGTTTCTTTCCTTGTTTTTGGTTCAGGAAGGGGAAAGTGAAGGGTTGATTTTTTAAGTGGTGAAGCCTAGGCAAATAGCTTTAGGACTTAGGTTTTTATCAAGCAGGAACTTTTGATCTTGCTGGATTTGGATAGATGATTGCAAGATTGTCTACACAGGGGCAGATATTTTATACAGCAGAGCTTTGTAAAGTGTCAGAGCCACATGCACCCACAAAATGGGCGTGGGTCTCACCAGCCTTCATAGATGACTGGCCATGTATGGGTTAGTCAGCTTGCCTTTGAAATATGGAATCGTAAGGCATCCCAGTATTTCAAGAGATTAAAGTGAGGATCAAATCTTAGTAATCTTTGGTCTGGAGAACAATTGTGTACCTTTAATGTATTTTTCAGGTGGGTCCACAGGTCAAGGACTTCAAGCTACAATAGTTCCACAATTGCTGCAGAGAATTAGAAAAGTTTAGGGTTTTTTTAAATTTGTATTTGTTTAGAAATAGAGACAACACACAAGAAAGGTAGAAGGTCAGAGGGAAAGAGAGAGAGAGAGAGAGAGAGAGAGAGAGAGAGAGAGAGACTTAAGGAGCCTCCACACCCAGCATGGAGCCTGAAACAGAGTTTGATCCCATGACCCTGGGATCATGACCTAAACCAAAATCAAGAATCAGACCCACAACTGACTGAGCCACCGACATGCCCTAGGAAATTCTTGAATTTATGTTGCTTGTCCACAAGCTTTTAATTTTGTTTCCCCAATTACGTGCTTTCAAGAAGCCAGCCCTCTTAAAGCTGGAGTTCAAAAGTCTCAAAACATCTTTGCTGCAGATTTCTAGTGGTCAAAGCCATTCACAGTCTAGGCCAAATTTAAGGAGAGGGAGCATAGACTCTACCTCTAAATGTGCACAGTGTTGAATATATGTACAGGAATGAGAGAAATTATTGGTAATCATATTTTAAGACCATCCAATGCAGTGCACAATCTGCACTTTTCCTATGTGCAAATACATCTATCTCTCCCTCAAAGTCTCAGCCCATTATACTACCAAGTTGAAGTCCAAGATTTCATCACCTGCATCAAGACTGAACTCAAATGAAGCTCCTCACATATGGCTCTTCTCCAGGTGAAGATCTCTGAACTAAAAAGAGAAGTTATTGGCCATAAATACCAAGCATCCATTGGTGAAAGAAGAAGAATGGAATTATTAGACTAGATATTTCTATTTGAAATGGGAAGAAATAAGGGGCACTGGTTCATAGCTGGGCCCATGTTGTCAGAGTCCCTTACTTAAGCACTTTCCAGAAGTGCATCTCTGAGGCTCTCAGCTCCACCTTCCATGTTCTTGGCTTTTTTTTTTTTTTTTTCCACACCAAGTCTTCCTCTTATTAATAAAAGGCTAGGTTTGTGGTCAAAGGGATATTTTAGTTGACTTCATAAAAATAGAAGTTGAGGGGGGTGCCTGGCTGACTCAGTCCTTAGAGCATACCACTCTTGATCTTGGGGTCATGAGTTCAAGCCCTATGTTGGGTGTAGAGATTACTTTAAAAAAAGTAGAAGGTGGGGCTCACAGGCCTATTTTCATTTGTTCTTTCTCTATCTGGCCTTTGAAATTCAAAATGGACAACTCTATACATTCTTTGAGGCATTTTTATATAAAAAATTATAATTCACTCCTTTAGACAAGGATACCACACAAATCTTATGGTAAGCTTCTATATACTTTGGGCTATATAGTCAGATACTGTGGGAAAATGTCCTTAGGAGTTTTAACAAACATTTTGTTTATTTTTTGAAGAGTCTACAGACTCTTCCTTGAATCTTTCAAAGGTCTTAACAAAGCGGTCTTGCAGATGCACTGTTGATACCATATTTAACCTTAAAAGGTATTTTTACTAGCACCACTCTGAAGCCAACTCTTGTATAAAGAATCATTTGTTGGAAATGACATCACTAAGATGGCAACACAGGTTGTTCCTGACTTTACTTCCCCTCACAAGAACAACTAACAACTATTAAAGAACACACTGAGATAATTCTAGAATGAATGAGAATGAAAACAAGTTTTATTTTTCAACTTAGTAAACTCTGGTTTGAAAATATTCCTTCTAAATAAAACTGGAAATTTGAGTATTTCTTGATTTTAGTAAAATTAGTCTCTTGTAACACTTTATCATAGATGGTAAATAAAACAAAAAAATACTTCTAATATTCTTCCTGGAAACTTTTTTAGTCATATCACAATTTAAGTAGATCCTTTTTTCTGTTTTCCAAGACCACAAGCAATGTTCTTGGTAATTAATCTTCAGGTTACTATTTCTCCCTCTATTGTCAGTTTTCTTATGCACTTCGACCTTCCACGTATGGCTACATCACAAAGCCCACGTTCTATGTCTTAGGATTTTGTTAAAGCATTCCTCTACTTCAAGTAATCTAGGTGCCAATCTCTGTATAGAATATCAATTATTGTAGAGCCAACAATAGTTTAAGCTCAAATAAAAGACCATCTATCATAGATATTAACTTAATTATCCTAACAATTTAAGACGTAGACATGACTACATTGCCTAAATTGGGTGAGATTTGCCTATTTGATTCTAGGGTTGAATGTTAGGAGTTCCAAAATATTCATGGGTAGAAAACCTGACATTTTGTTCTCTATTTTGTCTGTCCTTTTAAAAATTAATTTAGAATTTAAGTAAGTAATCTGTTAGTTCTCCCAGTCCCTAATCTGAACCTCCTATATTTTTTATTCACCACATCTATACAATACATAATAATGTCTAGAATAGAGTAGTCTTTCAACATATATTCATAAAATGAAGAAACTCGGAATACACACTAAAAATATGAATGTCCTTGGAGATATCTCCAAGAAAGAGTATCTGTAACCCAGAAAAGGCATTTGTCCTAAATGACAAACCTTATCCTTTGAATGTCTCTGAAACTAAAGGGTATCACCTAAAAATAAGCAATGTACTATACAAAAATAAATTCTATTGTCTATGATATATGAACTTTGATTTTTTTTAGCTTTATTTATTTATTTTGAGGGAGAGAGAGTGCAGGTGAGAGAGACACCTTAAGATCATGAACTAAGCTGAAATCAAGAGTTGGATGCTGAACTGACTGAACCACCCAGGTGCCCCCCTGAACTTTGATATTTTTAAATAAATCTATACTTATAATTTTTTTCAACATGTATTCAATAAAACCTTATAATTAAGGATTATAACTGTATCTCAAAATCACGGCAAGATATGAAGTCTAGCAGAGATTCCATTACTTCTCTTTTAGCAACATCAACTGCTAATTATCACTTCAGAATGTAACAATTAAAACTCAGAACAGCTTGAAAGTGAAAAATTGCATTTTCTGTCGAATAGCAATAGAATTTTGGCCTTGGTTCAGCCTTCTATATCCTAGAAAATGCTATTGCTATTTTTGTTTTATTTTTTTAGATTACATCCAATAATAAAACTAGACATACACATATAATGAAATAACATAAAAATTAAGCATATATAATTAAAAAATAACTATGAATTTTAGATGATAGGTTACATAGAAAACATAACAAATCTATACATATAGTGTTCAAAGTAAAACAAATGAATCTATTAGTTCTGCTAACAAACCAATAGATTTCATTGAAAGTGTAAAATATGTGGGTTTCATTGATAGTACTATTTCAAATGAAAATTTGGAATTTCATATGGTTACTTATGTATATTCATAATTACACTTATTTGTTTTTTCTCTGAGTATTTATTTAGTGTGGGCTATGCACAAACTTAAAAATACATGTCTGAGGAAATAAATTCTTTTTATCGGTATGCCTATTTTGTTTATGATTATATGCATAGGCAGGAAGATTTTAAGATTGCACCCAAGATTTCCACCTCCTGGTATAAACTGCCCTGTATCATATCCTCCATGTGTGTGTGTATGTGTGTGTGTGTGTGTGTGTGTGTGTGTGTGTGTGTGTAGGCGACCTGTGGATAAGATGCATCTTGCTCCTTTGATATGTTACATTTTATAGGGAAGGTGAATGGATTTTTCTGATCCAATTATCTCCAATTAGCCTGACTTTGATTTAATCAAAAGGATTTGGGGGTGATTCTGACCTAATCAGGTAAAGCTTTTAGAGTACTGTTCTGTTTGACCTTGAAAAACATCAGCTACCATGAGTTCTGCAGCTCCAAGGAAATGAACTGTGCCAACAGCCACCTTAACTTTTATGAGGACTGAAAGCTTCATCAAGGAAGACAACACTAAATGATATCAGCAAAAATGTAGCCTAGAATATCCCCAGCCTTTGTCATCCATAAAGATTAGCTAGCAATTAGACAGCTATCCATGAACAAAAACAGCTCTGGGAGAGCTCTGGAGTCCACTTAAGAAATGTCAGTAGTACAGCGAACCAAAGAAACCAAAAAACTAAAAGAGAAGGCTGCTTCATTTTGCCATCAGCCCACTCCCCAAGTCAACATTGTTTAATATCAAGATGGAAATAGAGGGGCTGATGCACAGCCAGGTTTAGGATCCTGGACCTCAAAACAAAACACTTGACAACTGTATGTAAAATAAAAGTGATCTCAGGAGCCACAGAACTCACTCCTGGGCATCAATGTATCAGCTTGATAGATTCTCTCAGACTTTTTGAAGTTACTTTTTTTTGTTTTCAGGGATCGGGGTGGGGGGCATGCACATATTAACTTAATTCCTGATTTTCACCGATATTTTGGATAACAGACAGCAAACAGTTAACCTCTCTAAAAAAACAAAAACAAAAACAAGAAAATAAACAAAAACCAACAAACAAAAAACAAAGGCATATTCTCCAGCTAGAAAGAATTCCATTCCCACCAACGGTGTAAAAGAACTCCCCTTTCTCTCTAGCCACAGTGGAAAACAGTATGGAGTTTCCTCAAAAAGTTAAAAATAGAACTATCTGGCCCAGAAATTGCACTACTAGTATTCACCCAAAAGATCAAAAATAATTATTTGAAGGGGCACATTCACCTAATGTTTATAGCAGCATTATCAACAATAGCCAAATTATGGAAAGAGCTCACATGTCCTACAAACTGATGAATGGATAAAGAAGATATAGTACACACACACGCAATGGGTATTACTCAGCCATCAAAAATAACGAAATCTTGGGGCACTTGGTTGGCATCTAACTCTTGATTTCAGCTCAAGTCATGATCTCATGGTTCATGATATTGAGTTCCATGTTAGGATCCACCTTGTCATCTTGGGATATTCTCTTTCCCTCTCTCTCTGCCCCTCCCCTGCTCACATATGAGAGTGCTCTCTCTCTCTGTCTCTCTCAAAATACATACATACATACATACATACATACATAAAAGAATGAAATCTTTCCATTTTCAATAACATGGTTGGAGCTAGAGTGTACTATGCTGGGCAAAATAAGTCAGTCTGAGAAGATAAATACCATATGATTTCACTCGTATGTGGAATTTAAGAAACTAAACAGATAAACATGGGAGAAGGGAAAAAATGAGAAGCAACCATAAGAGACTTTTTTTATTATTTTTACATTTATTTATTTTTGAGAAACAGAGTGAGACAAAGTGTGAGTGGGGGAGGGGCAGAGAGCGAAGGAGACACAGAATCTGAAGCAGGCTCCAGGCTCTGAGCAAGAGGTCGGCACAGAGCCTGATGTGGGGCTTGAACCCACGAACTGTGAGATCATGACCTGAGCCAAAGTTGGACGCTCAACCGACTGAGCCACCCAGGTGCCCCAAGAGACTCTTAACTATAGAGAACAAACTGAGGGTTTTTGGAAGGAAGGTAGGTAGGAGATGGGCTAGGTGGGTAATGGATACTACTAACTAACCAAAATTTAAATAAAAATTTGAAACAAACAAAAAATATTAGAGGTAGTTTTTACATGTAAAAAAAGAGAGAAAGAGAGAGAGAGAGAGAGAGAGAGAGAGAGAGAGAAAGGAAAGAGTTCCAGTTCCCCTCATCAGGAAAGGAAGAGCAGTGTGAGTGGCCATCTTTCCCTGATTCTTGGGGCACTACAGGAAGGTCCCACTTTGGCTTCACCCTACAGAGTTTTTCAGACCCACAATGTAGAGACACACAGAGATGACCAGGAAATAGGAACAGGTGGTACCAATAGTAGTCACACAGCAGGAACGATTATGGTTGACTGTGACCTCCCCTACCCACACACCCAGGAAATGTGGTACATATGTAAACATGGAATATTACTCAGTCATGAGAAGGAAGGAATTCCCACCATTTGGGACAACATGGATGGTATTTGAGGAAATTAAGCTGAGATAAGTCAGAGACAGAGAGATAAATGCTGCATGGTATCATTTGTGTGTAGAATCTAAAAAACGAAAGCCAAACTCATAGAAAGAGTAGAATGGTGGTTACCAGGGGCTGGGCAATGGAGGAAATGGGGAGATGTTGATTAAAGTGTACTGACTTTCAGTTTTAAGATGAATAATTTCTGGGAATCTGATGTACAGCATGGTGATTATAGCTAATAATGCTGTATTATATACTTAAAAATTGCTACGACAGTAGATCTTAAATGTTCTCACCACCAAAAGGAAATGGCGGTTATGTAATGTGCTGTACGTACTGACTAAAGCTGTGGTCTTAATCCTTCTTCAATATATAAGATGTCAAATCGACATGTTGTAAACCTTAAACTTAGGCTATGTTATTTGCCAGTAAACCTCAATAAAAAATAAAATTAAAAACAAAGGGGCATAGCATTGCTGGTAATCTAGATTGCAGTATAGGGAGACTGAGCAGAGGATCCAGCTACACTATCTCAGACTCCTGAGGTGTGGAAATAGTGAGATTTTTAAGTGTAGATTATTTTATTTTACCTTTTTAATTTTTTTAACATTTATTCATTTTTGAGAGACCAAAAGAGACAGAGGTATGAGTGGGGGAAGGGAAGAGAGAGAGGGAGACACAGAATCCAAGGCAGGCTCCAGGCTCTGAGCTGTCAGCACACAGCCTGATGTGGGGCTTGAACTCATGGACTGCAAGATCATGACCTGAGCTGAAGTCAGATGCTTAACCGACTGAGTCACCAAAGCGCCCCTTAAAAGTAGATTATTTTAAACCACTAAATTAGTGATACTTTGTTATGTGGCAATAGAAAGCCAATATAAAATGAAAGAGGGGGAGGAAACAAGGAAATTAAACTTGTACACTGAACATTTAGTGTGCATACAAGTAACTTGGAAGTCATGTCATGTCATGTGAAAATAAAGATTTTGATTGAACAAATCTGGAGTGGGACAGTTCTAATAAGCTCCCAGACGATACTGATAGTGCTGGTTTATAGACCATACTTCAAGCAGCAAGGATTTAGACTATACAACAAATTCGGACTACATACTTAAAACTATTTTGGGTTCACTGCAGTCTGCTTTGTCTACCAGAAGATGAGTATGTGTAGCTGAATGTAAGTCCTGAATGTAAATGAGGATTTATGTTAAGCTATAGAGAAAATAAAACTGTAAATACATTAAATTTACAAATAAAATGGGGGAATGTATTGAAGTAGAATGATTCTACCAGAAAATCGAGGTACCATAAAGCTATTACAATTGACAGTAAACCTTAATTCTAAATTTTTAACTAATCTAACAATATTTTCATCAAAAGAGAAAAATATTTTCCTGACTCTGACTTTTCAATCTGCAAATCTTATAGAACTAATTTGTTCTATGGTGTAAATTAGAGTTCTGATTATTTTCATGGGTTAAATTGATTAAGCTAATCATCAAATCCTATAGGCATATGTTTTTATAGGTCTAAGAAGCATATATTCACAAATATCATGCAAATCTTTGTATTCTGTTCAACACAGCTACATAGATTAGTCTCTGCAGGGGAAGAATGAGCAAGACCCAGGTTACCAAATGGAGCTAGACATGGCCAAGAACTAGATACCTTTTACCTAACCCCACATTACACTTTAGGATGCTTCAGAAAAATTCCACAGGTATAGGGAAAAATGTCTAGCTTTTCTTCAAGACTGATTCTTCCTCCTTTGTTCATACTTTCATTTCTCCCCCCCCAACCCTTATTCCCACTGGTACTTTATTCTCACTGGTACCTTACTCAAGAATGACAGTTCTTTTGGGGTACCTAGGTGGCTCAGTCAGTTAAGTGTCTAACTTCAGCTCAGGTCATGATCTTGCAGTTCGTGGATTCAAGCCCCACATTGGGCTCTGTGCGGACAGCTCAGAGCCTGGAGGCTGCTCGGAATTCTGGGTCTCCCTCTCTCTCTACCCATTCTCAGCTCACGCTCTGTCTCTGTCTCTCAAAAATGAATAAACGTTTTAAAAAAAGGATTACAATTCTTTTTATATTTTAAGCCCCACCTCTTTTTTTAAAGTATTCTTTTCCCAATGTCTATGAACATGCTTTTTGATTATAACACAAAATCTTTCATTTGAACCTCCTCTAGTTTCTGCCATACCTTTCTCCTTCCCTTCATTGAAAATGCCCCAGAATGGGGATGGGAATGGAGAGGACAACTTCTGTTGCCACCTTCTCATGTCACTAGCACTTATTCGTTTTTCTTTCTAAGTAAGGGTCAATACTTTTTCTTCTAATACTTATTGTCTGTCCCAGTGCAGGTACTGTGGTCCCCAACACTTTTTGACTTAGCATTTTCTTCTCATATTTACCTCTACCACCAGATTTTTTAGCTTTTAAGAGTGAAAACACTCATGCATATTAATTTCACCCCCACCCAACATTGAGTTCAGTGCTTTCTACAAAGTGAACACCAAGCAAATACCTTAAAAATAAAGACTTAATAAAAAAATGCTTTTCTGTGTCTATATTGTCTATAATTTTACAGTTGCTGAATTCTCACAAATTGGACACAGTTTTGTAATCAGCAACCAGAATGAGAGATGGAACATTGACAAAATATTAGCAGCTCCCTCATTCTATTTTCTACCCACCAATTCACCTCTCCACAGATAACAATTATCCTGACTTTAACTGCATAGATTATTTTCAACAAGCTTTGTACCTTATAAAAATGGAAATATATTGTTAGTACTCTTTTGTATCTCACTTTTAAACAACTTTTGGTTGTGAGATTCATTCATAATGTTACTTACAAGTCATCCATGTATAAGTATATTACAAAATCTCTAATTAACTATTGATGGATATTTAGGAATTTTCTAGTTTGGAACAATAAAGAGTACGGCTGCTGTAAACATTCTAGTATATAAATTTATATAATGTTTTAAGGATGTCTTGGTTGAGAGACAAAAAGTGACAAAGCTCTTGTTGGCAATTATGGACTCACTGTAGTAGCCCTGTCTACACCTATATATTGCCTGTGATAGAAATAAAATTGTTGTCTGATTAAGCTATTGTAAAGTCAGTTTTCTATTATATCTCAACAAGAAATTGGGAAAGAGAAGGTAGAAGGAATTTGAAATCTAGTCTGAAGAAGCCTAGAATGCTGAATGCAAAAATGAATCCTATAAAAAAGGAAAAATTATTGATGATGAATTTTACCTATTTAATTATCTTTTCTTCTCTTGTTTTTCACAGGGTCCGACACTTCTATAAATAATTCTTCAAATATTAGAAACCTTGTAGTTGTTAAAATAGATCAAATAATTATATGCTCATTCTCGTTATTACTATTTTTCAAATTTACCCAGAGATATATTTAAAGAAAACTTGATTATCTACCCAAATGACAAATTTAAAAGCTATTTTCACATAGGCTGATTTTCAAAAATAATCTTATCTTAATTATTTTTATATTTTCTTAAGCTTATCTAAAATACTTTTGTATAGCTTCTTAACTCTACTTTCTGATGGTAAGAAAACTTATAATTTACTAAATATAAATTATATTGTATCACTGATGAATGAATATATATGTTCTTGTTCTAACATATAAAGATTTTTTATACGTATTACCTAATTGTAAATTTATGGATCATAAAGCATGTCTATTTATTTTCTTGGCCTTAAGTTGTCTGGATTGAAGAATATCACAGTAATACTTTATTTTTTTCTTCAGGGATCTACTCTATAAGCTCTCCTTCCCACCAAAAATTTTCACTGTTCTCCTCTGTACATTCTCCACTTTCAATAATTTTTTGTATAATTTATAGAAACTAAAACCCATTAGTGTTATAAGTGGAAACACTGTAACATTACACAAGAGAGTCCAATAGACTAAGTTTTCTTTCCAGCACTAACACAGATAATGTCCAACATTTTTCTGCCTTTTTTGGTTCTTACCACTTCACTGTACCAGGCTCCTTAAGAGAAAAATACATAGAGTGAATCAGTTGAGTACATTTATGACATACTATCACAGAGATAATCAGAGAGTAGTTTTATTCTTGAATGAATTCTTGTGTTATTTCATCCTTGGTTATATTAAATCTCCTTTGCAAATTTTTGTTCCCTTCATCCCTTAGTTTTCTTCACATGTGTTTGATATCCACTATTTTTTCAGGTAATCAAACTATGAGTGTCAACTATGCTGAATAAAAATAAGATCATTTTAGACACTTGAAACAAACTTTATATTTCTAACATAAATATTCTCTTCTGGAATAGTCATTTTATAGTTTTAATTATATGACTTGCCAAATGTTACCATTCTAAATTTTTTATTTGAATGTAAAAATTAAAAATGCCATATCTTTGTTATTAAGAAGCTCACAGTACTATTTAAACTGTTGAATAAATATTAATCATGTTTGGATAACTGAATCTGATGTTATAGACTCAGATCGAATCAAATATAAGAAGCCTAGTGGTGGTAATAAGAGAAAAGGCAATGAATACATTTTTCAGCCACACAGGATTTTGTATTTCAACAACCATCTTATTTATTTCACTTTTAAATAGAAGCATTATTTATTTGTGATACATACAAACCCATTTCAATCTTATACATAATGGAAACTCAAACTTTGGGGGGGGTTAATATTTATCAAAATGTTTTTGATTTCCTCATTTTGACTTAATTTGTCTATTTTGGTGATATTATAATAGTTAAATTTAAATTATGAAACCCACAACTTTTGCTATTAGTGTGAAAACATGGCATATTCAAGCTCATATTGACTGTATATTTATGGAATTAAGTGGATTTGTTTTTGGCTTTTTGGAGGTGGCTAATATTTTGCAATTGAAATATATATTACATTTTCTAGAAATTGTATTGTTTTTTAGGTAGTTTTCTATGTTTATCTTTTTGAGTTAGATATTTGAGGAAAAGTATCTGTATTTTGTAAAAAAAATAAATGAAGGAGTTAAAAAGTTAAAAGCTCATCCAAAATGACTAAGAATGTATACATATGAATTAACTGTTAAAATTTTAAAAAGTATGGGGCACCTGGGTGGCTCAGTCAGTTGAGCATCCGACTTCGGATCGGGTCATGATCTTGAGGTTTGTGAGTTTGAGCCTCGTATCAGGCTCTGTGCTGATGGCTCAGAGCCTGGAGCCTGTTTCAGATTCTGTGTCTCCCTCTGTTGCTCACTCTCTGTCTCTCTGTCTCTCTCAAAAATAAATAAACATTAAAAAAAATTAATTTTAAGAAGAATTTTTGCTGGGACACACATTATATGCACATTATAAAAACCATGTACATTATTAGCATATGCACATTTAAAAAACATTTGCATATTATTTTTAAAAAAACATAAATAAGCTGAATGGTAAAAAGTATCAAGGCACAGAAATTTCCAGTTAAATTACTAGGTACTATGTAAGTAGTCATATCTATAACATAAACCACTTAACTGTGTGCTGTGTGCTGTTAACTCTTCAATCATCTGTAGATGAAGGAGTTCAAAAACATTCATAAGATCTGTCTCCATCATACCTTCCATTGTCCTATGTGCTTCCTTTCCTTTGCCTTCCTGTGTACAGATGTCAGAACTCAAGGAAGTGAGGCAGTGAGGGGGAAAGGTGATGCTTGGAGACATCAGAGGCAGTACATCTGACAGCAGAGGAAGCCAGTTAGTGGAGGTCGGGCAATATAATATGCATTCATGAAATCATCAGTCCTCTGAGGTTGTTCTTTTATAGTATTATGAGATTTAACTGAAGTATAATTTTGTTATTTAATAATAATAATAACAATAATAATAGAGATTGTCCTTTATTGAAGGTCCACAAGATTTGTAATAGATTCTTTACTTTTATTATATGATAGGATATTTATAATAACTTTGGAGAATGGAGAGGAAAACAAATTAATATTTTGTGAGTAATTACTGTGTCAGGAACTATTCTAATCACTTTAAATATGTTACTTTATTTAAGACTCATGTGAATATCTTTAAGAGATAAAGAAATTGAGGGGAGCCTGGGTGGCTCAGTCGGTTGGGCCTCCGACTTCAGCTCAGGTCACGATCTCGCGGTCCATGAGTTCGAGTCCCATGACAGGCTCTGGGCTGATGGCTCAGAGCCTGGAGCCTGCTTCTGATTCTGTGTCTCCCTCTCTCTCTGCCCCTCCCCCGTTCATGCTCTGTCTCTCTCTGTCTCAAAAATAAATAAATGTTGGGGCGCCTGGGTGGCGCAGTCGGTTAAGCGTCCGACTTCAGCCAGGTCACGATCTCGCGTTCCGGGAGTTCGAGCCCCGCGTCGGGCTCTGGGCTGATGGCTCGGAGCCTGGAGCCTGTTTCCGATTCTGTGTCTCCCTCTCTCTCTGCCCCTCCCCCGTTCATGCTCTGTCTCTCTCTGTCCCAAAAATAAATAAATGTTGAAAAAAAAATTAAAAAAAAATAAATAAATGTTAAAAACAATTTTAAAAAATTGAATCTGAATGTCACATTATTAGTAAATATCAGTGTGAAGAATTGAATAATATATGGTTTTAAAATTCATGCCCGTTTAATCATAACATGTTGTATATGACATAATATGCATTAATTAATTAATTAATTAATTAAATGAAACAGATCAATCTTGTCCATAAGAAAGTGATATCCATTTAGTCCAAATATGTATTAGTACCTACTTACTGCAAAATAATTTCCAAGTTGTTGTGGAAGTTTAAAAAATAGTTAACCTATGATTCCTATTCTTTTTTTTGCTTAGAAGATTATTAGGGAGATAAGACAAAAACAAGAAAAAAAATTAATATTAGCTTTCTTAAGTGTTTAAGAGTGAAGACAGTGAATTCTCCAGGATTTAAATGCAAGGGACATTTTTCTCACTGTTCTGAAGAAAGGGAAGTTTGATCTGGGCTCATAACCATTTATTTTTTCAATTTCACTTAGTTAAGAACAAATTTCAAAGTTCTGGAAACACTGGGGAAGTTTTTCACAGTCTATTCACCTCAAAATAAGTATCAGAACCCTTTGCTAGGACTTCTCTACATTAAGGGACAATTGTGGTTAAATATTAAGACACCATTTTCTCACTGATTAATAAGTCACCAGTTCAAATTACATAATCACACATTTGACCCTAGCTATTTTAGTCATCCATCATTCTCAGAACTTTTTAATTTTTACTTCTTTTCAGGTAGTCAGCTCTTTCATTAACGTGAGACATATTTAAATATATACTATGCAAACTGCTACTAATTATTATTCACAATGGGCTGTTGACATTGAGCAACATATTCTGAGACAGATTTGCATACCAGATATCTTTGGGGTAGTGTCTCAAGAATAACTTTTTGTAAAGCACAGTTGGGTAGAGAGAGAAGACGAACTATAATGCATTCTCAATAAAGTTTCAGCCCAATCTTACAGAGATCTTTGAAGCTGGAATTGCCTTCAGGGATTAACCTGAGAGTTAACTTCTCTTTATGGCGAGAATAATGAGTGTCTTAATTCTGAAGAGCTTGAAGTATCCCACCGTAGCATTCATTACAGTTGTGAATGGCTTTAATCTAATACATGAATTTCTTAGGAACATTTGAAATTTAATTTTGTTATCCTTTAACAAATGCTGAATTTCTTCGATACTGTGCCTTTTTGATATGTTAATATTTCTGAGATAAGATATATCTTGTAATTAATATGTACCTTTAGTTTCTTTTTCTGAAAAGATTTGAAACCAGTATTATGCTTTACAAAAGATCCCATGATAAAATGGAGAAAATAAAGTATGTACAAAATGGTGAAATTTTCAGTAAGACCTCACATCCATAGAAATATATCTGGCCTTAGAGTTTCTTTCTGCTTTGATCCCTTCAAAGCAGATCAAGTATGTGATTGAAATTCTTCCTATGTATTCATGGAAAGATCTTTTACTAGAGTTCTGTTTTGTGGTCTTTCCAAAAATCCCAGACAATTTACTTTTACTTGTGTTGATTCAAATCCTAGCAAGCTAACCTGGGATCATTATTTATTTTATGTTGAATATATATCTTGTAGACTATTACCATCCAGAAATCTTCTTGTAGGCTTCTATCATCTCCATTGATCTTCTCATGATACATTTTTGTATTATCTTTGCTTCACCCCAATTACCAAATATCATCAGGTATCCTTGACATTTCCCAGGCTAGTATATCACTTCTCTGAGAGGTCTTTTTTTTTTTTTTTCATTGAAAGAAATGTTTTGAAATAGAATTAGTAGGATTAACAATTTTCAACAAAATTCATATGAAAATCTCCTTAAAATCATGTTGGTTGACCAATGAACTCTTTTTAAATCCACAGAATGAGAAACTGCATTTGCAAAATATTTGTATAAGAGTGTTTTGTTTTGTTTTGTTTTAGTGAAAGCTGTGATATATTCCTCACATGGCATCCAATTAAAATAGTGTAGCAAATCTGGAATCAGCACCTGTTTTTGTTTTTGTTTTTTAATTTAATTTTCTAACCTTTCAGACAACCTATTTATAGCATCCTATATATGTAGAGAACTTGTAGAGAACAAAAGACTCTATATGATCCCTACACACCCTCACTCCAACTGAATGCTATTAGATATTTCCATAATAGTAATAGTTTGAAGAGTCCAGTGAAGGGTTAACTCCATTTTTAGAATCTATAGAAGGACAATCTTTATTTCTTTCCACAAAGATTAATGACAAAATTACTAACAGCATAATATTTCACACTCTTTTTCAAGTTCTAGCTTCAAATAATCTTACATTTTCAACACTGATACCCAAAACAAACAACACTCATAGATATATTTAAAGATATATTCTAATTATTTATGTAGACATTACTAAAAACCAAATGGCTTTGGGTTTTGACCCGTGTTTTTAAAAAGATGGCTGAGATCACCTGTGGTTGTTCTGATTCATCTCACTTTGCTAAGATCTATGGAGAATGAATGAGTCAATGCAAGACTTAACTTGATTTAAGGTGACCAAGTAAAGGTTTGTTATGCCTTCGAGTAGATTCTCATTAGAAGAAGACTTTGGTTCTAGGGGTTACATCTGAATGTAAGAGTCTAGTATGTCACAATAAGTTACAGTTGATTTGGACGTTATACCAGTCCAGTGGCTCACCATATGACCTCAAATGCTGGCAATCACAATAAGTAACAGCATGAACTTTAAGACTCAGAGAAATGAAAAAAAAAAGTAATTTCTGGAGAGGACAGAAGAATGGAAGTTAAAAAAATCCATGAAATATTTATGGGTTTTACACGTATCATTCTAATAAGAATGCAAATATTGTGAATGCTTTCTACTCATACAGCACTGACATTTACCAAATAGAATTCTGTTATTTGACCTCCTTCTGTAAACATTGACATTGCACTCACATTTATAATAGATTTCTGTCTGTTTTACCACAGTTGAATGTTTCCACCGGGAATGTTATTAGTTATTATGGCTGAAAATGCACCTGCACCAGCTGTGCGGCTAAGCATAAAGAAGGCACCAGCCAAAATCCCGGAGTCTCTTAACAGACCTTTGCTGCATTACTGCCATGGATCCAACATTCATCCTAAACAGCAGGGAAGAAAACTTCTTCCAACACTTCATTTCCATAGAAATGAGGATCTGATTTCTACTCCTGCTTGCCCTCATGGTAGTATCTACTGTTCCTTTCCTTGCATCTGCATCTTTATCATTTATCCATTACTTGTAGACAGTCTCATGTTGTTTTAGTAAAAACTATTATAAAAAGAAGATGAAGTCAATTGAGTCATAGGAACATAGGAATGTGAAGAAAAAAAATCAATACAAGCAAGTTTATTTAAAGCACAAAAGCACAAAGGGAATGGGGGAAAGCAAGAGCGTGGTCTATTTTTTTTTTTTTCAAAACTATTGAGTCATTAACAAAAATTCCATTACTGAGATGTTCTCTGAGATCAGAAACATTTTCCAAATAAATTTCCTGTTGAGATTAAACTCTTCAGTAACTTATATTTTTATAATTTGTGGTTAGTGGGGATGGGGACAGGAGTCAGTTCAATTTAGAGTAAAATGTTAAGAACAGTCTATGCAATAGCCCAAGCTAGAGGAACTAGTAAAACATTCACCCAAAATATGATTTAAAATCATCCTTCATAGATATTGTCTCTCTGAATCAATAAAGATATTTATAATCCTTAACAAGTTTTTATTACACTATCAACTGGCCTGATTATTTTCAAATACAGTAGCTCAAAGAGGTTATTTTTTATGTTATGCATCTGGTAGTCAATTTTATTGTATTTATTTCTGAGTTCGTTATTCTGAAAACACTAATCAATATTATATGATAGACCCAATTTCGACTCTGTTGACAACTTTGTGGGTTAGGTTTAAATGAGCAGTCTATTTTTTCCGATCATCGTGAAATAAATTTTTGTTGCTGTTGTCTGTTGGAGGAGGTAGTCAGGGGACATTACTGCCAATTTACCCTCAAGCTGGGACTCAGGGAATCAGAGGATCTTCCTCCCCTGTCCTTATGTGCTTTACTTCCCTCCTGGAGCTAGAGGTTCTCTTCAGGACACAGCCTTAAGACAGTTCTGTGTCATTGAGACTATTTGGACTCTACACAAGACTGACCTAGTTAAGGGCTCTGTGGAAACATTTAAGTTTCTGACTGCTGGGTGCCGAGACCTGCTCATCCTGTGTCCACACAAAACAATTCTCACATGTAACTTTCCTTGTTTATGAAACCAGTTACCTGCAATCAGGAATGACCTGCCTCTCATTTCAGTCTCTCCTTGTACTTGCTTTACAAGGCTGGTTTCAAATTTCACCTGGGGAAACTCCTGACATTGCAACCCAATATTATTCTTGCTCACAAAATTATAAGTTTTCTCATTTGGCTTTGTTTGCATTGGTTCCAAATAACAGATTCATGACTACTTGAAAATAAGTGGCAAGAAATACATAGGTAAGAATTCTGGGTCAAAAGCTGAATTAGTTACTATTATTTAGTCAATAGTTTTTCTCCCAGCTGATATGCTTAAAACACTATGCTGAGGGGTCATTTAGGCACTGGAGACATAATCCCTGCTCTTAAGAAACTTCAAATACAATAGAGATAACAGATAATCAAAAATGTATTTATAAGTCATTCTGATTATGATAAAATGTGGGTACTTTTTTGTAAATAAAAAAAAATATTTAATTTTCATCCTTACAATAGTTTTCCATGCCACATTGTAAACCTGACACCTGGAATTCCAAAAAGGTTTGAGAAAATATATATAAAACTATAAAAGGCATGGAAGATGATTATTCTAAATGAGACTAATGTGTATGTGTGCACATGTGCACCCATGAACATGTGTGTTTTCCCTGATGGCGTTTTAAAAGAAATGCACACAAAGCAAAACCTGTAACTTATTTCCTAAAATTGTCTCCAACGCCCTTTCACCATCATAATAGCAAAATTGAGCTGGTGACTTCTCTCTCCTCCAGATATTTCAGCACTAGAAACTTCCCACACGCTAGTTTTTCTGCTTCTCCTAGACAATGCTTCTGTCTGAAAGAAGAATCATGTTACCATGCCCAGGCACTAATTAAATTGTGTAACTATAGTCATATTTGATTATAGCTCTTAACTTTATTTTTAAAAATTTTTATGTTTTTATTTATTTTTGAGAGAAAGAGAGAGAGGGAGGGAGCACGAGTGGGGGAGGGGCAGAGAGAGAGGGAGACACAGAATCTGAAGCAGGTTCCAGGCTCCGAGCTGTCAGCACAGAGGCCGATGTAGGGCTCGAACTGACAAACTGTGAAATCATGATCTGAGCCAAAGCCAGACGCTTAACCAACTGAGCCACCCAGGTGCTCCCCCCTCTTTTATTTTCATTTTTAAGAGGAGAATGATACTAACATACATGTTTAAGAAGAGAATGATACTAACATACATTTTTAAGAGGAAAATGATACTAATGTACATAGTAAGAGATAAGAATGTTGTAAAGTGTTTTCCAAACATAAGGATGTACAAACTCTTTCAATCATGGTGCTTAATTTGCCTTAATTTCACTTCAATAAAACAAAAGGAAGATGTTGGCCAACCTAATATTTTTTGCTAGAAGATTTAGCCTCCACTTGGATTGGTCCTATGATTTATATTTTGCTTTCTTCTTCACACTATTTTATAAAGTAATTAAATCATGAAAGTGTATTTTATTATTTATTAAATACATATCCACTTGTATATAAAAATGGAAATAGTAAAACAAAAGGTAAAAACTAGGTGTAATATTTCTGTGATTCAATAATTGCAAAACCTAATAAATTTTGATCTAATGTAATGTAGAAAAAATATTAGAACAAAAGAGAGAAAAAATAGCTTAACCTCTTCATCAATTAATTTCCTTATCAAATATTAAGCAAATTTCAAAGCAATTCTTTATATTAGATTCTTGTAGCGGCCCCTGTGTGGCTCAGTCAGTTGAGCATCTGGCTTCAGCTCGTGTCATGATCTCACGGCTCGTGAGTTTGAGTCCCACATCGGGCTCTGTGCTGACAGCTCAGTGCCTGGAATGTGCTTCAGATTCTGTGCCTCCCTCTCTCTCTCTGCCCCTCCCCTGCTCTCTCTCTCTCTCTCTCTCTCTCTCAAAAATAAGTAAAAACATTAAATATATTTTAAAAATATATTAGATTCTTATAAGGGAAATGTGCAAAATGAGAAAAATTATGATTACCACAGCTTTTGACAGAGGTGAGACTTCATATATTCTGGATATGTAACAAGAATTAAGTGTGTGACTATAATTCAACATAATATAGTTGCAATTAAAATTCTGCCAACTATTATGGTCTTGGGAAAAGCAACCGATCATTGAATAAGAATTAAATTATTCTTAGATGACTTTATGTATGTCACAGCAGTTGGTGCACTCACTGTATTAATCAGTGCATTCCCATGTCAAAGTACCACTCTTATTACCTAAAAATGACTGTAGAAATAAGTAGTTCCATGCTGCTCATAGCAGCAGATGCCAAAAATTAGAAAATAATGATACAAAATCTAGATGGCCAAAGTTGATAAATATGCTATATGGTATGTTTAGTTATCTTTAAAAATGTATTATATTAGTGGCGCCTGGGTGGCTTAGTCGGTTAAGCGTCCAACATCGGCGTGCTGTCTCTCTCTCAAAATAAATAAGTATACTTTAAATAAATAAAAAACTTTAAAAAATTAAAAAAGATAAATAAAAATTAGTTCTATTAGTTTATTGCAATTACAATGAAATTATAAATAGATCTACTTTATGTCAAAAAATAATAGTCTACAAAATAGAATTACAACACAGTTTTGCCGGAGCATTAATTTTCAGACTAGTTTATCAGTGAAAATACCTTCTGCTTGTCCGTTTGCCATTACAGGAACAGTCCAAATAAAAGTAAGAACAGGATAAGCGACTTATCTGAGGCATTTACTGTGACAAACGCCAAAGCATTATAAAATGTCAAATTCTACTTAACATGCACAGTAACATTAAAGTAGGTATAATTGTTACATACATGTAGTAAATAAGAAAAGTGAGGTTTGGGGAAGTGATGTACTCCAGATCACAATCATTAGGTGATGGAGTCAGAATTTAAACTTGCATCTGTGTTGAATAAAGTATATGATACTTAGTTCAGGAGAAAAGAACAATACAGAAAGTTGCCAGTGTTCTATGCCTTGATTTTTCCATTCATTAAACTGATATGTTTTATAATAAACCTGAAACTAAACAACACAGTAAAATCAATTTACCTAGTTTAAGGATTAAGATAAGATGAACTGGATTCTGAACAGTATCCTGTAAGCATAGATTCTAAATCAATCCTTAGCACCACACAACTCAAGGGAACGTAATTTTGAAATATTCAGGACTGTTTTCTCATTTATGAAATAAGAGGACTAGACTAGCTGATATCTAACATCTTCCTAGAAGTAAGATTCTGTCTTATTATTTTCTCAGAACTGTCAAAGAAAAACCACCAATATGGCCATGAAATGGTGGCTGAGTGAGCTTGTCCTTTAAATCCATGTAATCAGGAGTGCTTGAAAGATTTTCTCTAAATAGTAACATAGCTGTTAATATCTATTAATAACATAATATTAAAATATTGTTCTGACTGGACAGTAGAAATGGCAGGTGTAGAATGAGCAGCACTTGATTTTGAATGACAGTAAAGAGCAAAGGAAGGGATGTGCATCAGCTGAAACAATTTGGGAATAGAAGTAACATTTACTGAAATGGTGAACATTGAAGGGAGGTGGTAAATTTGAGAGGGACAAAGTTGAGTTTTGTTTTGGACATTCGCTACCTGATGAGATGTGTTAAATACTGGACTAGGCACTTCCTTTGAATTATGCAATACATGGAGATAAGGAATATTTAGAGGCTTTAAAATATAGTACCAAATTGCCCTTTAAAGAGTATGGATGATGCATCATGTCGACTGGCATTGGATGAGAGTGCTTATTGTTCCACACTATTGCCAGGCATGAATATTTAATATATGCAAACCTCTTTGCCAGTTTTACAGGATAAAACAAGATGACATTTTTCTTTTTTTTTATTTTTTTTAACATTTATTTATTTTTGAGACAGAGAGAGACAGAGCATGAATGGGGGAGGGTCAGAGAGAGAGAGACACAGAATCTGAAACAAGCTCCAGGCTCTGAGCTGTCAGCACAGAGCCCGACGCGGGGCTCGAACTCACGGACCCAGAGATCATGACCTGAGCCAAAGTCCGACGCTTAACAGACCGAGCCACCCAGGCACCCCCAAGATGACACTTTTCGAGGAAGAAACATAATACAAGATTGCTTTAGGAAGCTTGTAAATTTTATCTGAAGATGTCTTAACTGGCTATAAAAAAGGTGAAAAAGTTTATAGAAATTACAAATTTTGAGGTTGACAAATGTTATTTAGGTTGCAAGGCACAGAAATTTCAATTTTTGATTTGGTAAATTGATGTGATTGTGAAGTTAAAATTTCCTGTGTTAGTGACTTGTATTAGTATTAGTAATAACTAAGTATTAGTGACTTGATATATTAGTTACCAATCGCTGCATAACAAATTACCAAAGGCTTAGAGGTATAGAATAATATATATTTATTTTCTCATAATATCCATACATCAGGAATCTAAGTATGTCTTGACTGGAAGCTTGGCTCAGGGATTACAACACTACAATCAAGGCAGCAGCAGGGCTGTGTTTTTTCTGGAGCTCAACGTCCTCTTTCAAGCTCACATTGTTGTTGGCTGAATTCAGTTGTTTTTTTTTTTTTTTAAGAAATATTTTTATTTGACATAGAGTGCAAGTGGGGGAGAGGGGCAGAGGAAGAGAGAGAAAGAATCTTAAGCACGCTCAACACTGAGGGTAGAACACATTGTGGGGCTCAATCTTAAAACTGCGAGATCATGACCTGAGTCAAAATCAAGTCAGATGTTTAACCAACTGAGCCACCCAGGTGCCCCAAATTCAATTTTTTATCATTGAAGAACTGAGGGCCCTTGTTTTTTTTGTTTTTTGTTTTGTTTTCTTGTAAGTGTCAGCTAAGAGTGCACTCAGCTCCTACCTTCAGGTCTTTGCCATATGGCCCTGTCACAGCATGCAACTTACTTCCTTCTTCAAGACCAGTAAGAAAATCTCACTCTACTCTGTTAAGACAGTCTTATATCTACCAGTTAGAAACAATGTATACACTTTGCTCACACTTAAGGGGAGAAGATTATACCCGAATTTGATTCATTAAAATCGCCCAAGTTGGGGGGGGGGCGCCTGGGTGGCTCAGTCATTTGAGCATCCGACTACGGCTCTGGTCAGATCTCACTGTTTGTGAGTTCAAGCCCCATGACGGGCTCTGTGCTGACAGATCAGAGACTGGAGCTTCCTATTCTGTGTCTGCCCCTCTCTCTGCCCCTCCCCTGTTCATTCTCTCTCTTTCTCTCTCTCTCTCTCTCTCTCTCTCTCTCTCTCTCTCTCTCTCGATAATAAATAAATGTTAAAAAAAAATAAAAACAAAAAAGTCGCCCAAGGGTATATTTATCACACCTAGGCTTCAGGTTACCAAGTCTATTGTTTTTATAGTGAAAATAGAATCACTCTGTGTTTTGGTTAGGATATATGTGGCTGCAAGTGTCAGAATTCCTTTCTGAAAATAAATACAAATTTGAGGGTTATTATCCCACAGTGGAAGAACAATAATGGTAGGGCAACTCCAACACTGATGTTGCAGCTTGATGAAGTAGATAATGATGATGGTGGTTATCATCTCTCCCCCATGCCATCCACAACTTAGCTGTTGCTCTCTCTCCTCAGGGTCACAGATTGGGCTCAGTACGTTCCAGGCTTCTTGTACATCAAGCAAGGAAGAGTCAGAATAACTTTCATTCACTTTTAATAAGAAGGACAATTTCTTAGACTTCTTAGATCCCATTGGCTAGGATTGGATTATATAGTAGTATATAGTAGTAGCCTATATAATACACTAGTATACTAAACTTGTATACTAGTATTACCCTAGTATACCCTAGTAGCAAGGGTGTCTGGAAGCATGCAGCATTCTCAGATTCTAAAGTTTTGGAAAGAAATCTTCCATCAAAGATGGGCCATGAGAGCATGACTGTTGGGTGTAGCAACAGACACTACCTTCATATTATTTTAAAAAATCACTTTTTAATAAAAAGTAACACCTTTAAACCAAAGCTCATATATAGATGCATGTTGTATATAAGAACCTGTAGAATAAACTACACTCTTCCTAAAAGACTCACATTTTCATCCTATCAATAAGAAGCATCTGTTTTATTTCAGTTTCAACTTTGACTCTAACTGAGAAATCTGTTTCTAATCTTTGACATAATGGTTCCTCTGAGAGAAAGGAAATACCAGTGAGATACTTCCCACCCTTCTCACTCCAAACTCACTGGAAACAAACTGTTGTCCTCAAGACATCAAAGAGCCTCACAATTAGAAACCCTGATAAACAACTATGTTTTAGATCTCCTTTCAATATGTTCCATACAATATGTCCATTTAAGTTTCCCATCTAAGGAAGGCTTTGCATGCAAGACAACAGCACATACTTGTTTAAAATGATGCCTTGGCTCAGGTCAAACGGAACTCCCTCCTATTATTCCTACTTAAAAGAAAAATGTCATTTGAAATCCCAAGATAAGGCAACAAATTGGCCATAATTCAACGATGTCTTTGGTTTCATATGACATTTGGCACATTTTAAATCCTCAAACAAAATTGGAGTTTCAAATTACTTGACTATCTTCCTGCATCATGAAAATTGCTTCAAAAGACTTGGAGGCACTAATACATTTAAGATTGAATTTCAGGCTTTCTGTAAACAAGTAATTTCCCTAAGTAGCTAATAAAGTTCTGTGACTTCATTTATTGTACTCTTGTTGATAGATGGGCAAAGAAAATACAAGTGTGTCAAATGATTTTTTTTTTTCTGGCAACTGAGTGTTTCAGAAATTCTGTTCTTTCTTTGTAGTATGTATTGTAAACTACTCTTGCTTGTTTTCATTGACAAAAAAAAATTTTCCCCAGATGTGCCAAGAAAACAAAAATTAGAAAACAGGATTTAGATAATTAAATAATTAAAACAACACATAATTACAAATAATAGCTGTAGATAAGGATGATAAATGTTACCCAAAGCTAACACATGTTTTAGATGTGAAGTGGAGGAAATACACTTTTATTCATCAAAAAATACTTTGATATCACATACAATTTATTTCTGGCTCCTCATATAGTAATGCTCTTGTTTTAGTTGTAGTTATTGTTATTTTTATCCAAGATGACTCTAGATGATTCCTGAAGACAACAGTAATTATGGAAAAAATATCATTGCTGAATTTTGAATTAATTTGCTTGCAATCTCTACTTAGATAATAATGTGAAAATACTATTAAATATAAAATTGAAATCATGCAACAAGATAAATTTTTACACAACTTTCTATTTTTTGGACTGTAAGTCATGTCAACTCTTCCATGTCTAGAGCAACCATAATATCTTCCATGTCATTACTTGATCATTCCAGTTAAAGTTAGTTACCTATTCATCTCAAGAACCAATAGCACTTTATCTGTGCTTCTCTACTGACACCACTGTTTTATGTCATATTATATTTCATTCCTGTTTTATCTATCCATAAGCAGCTTGAGTGAGGTTAAGATGTAAGCCTCTCTATCTTCTAAAGCTTCTGCATACTGTTAATGTTATTGATATATAATGATTACATGAATGATTAAATTATATGTTGAATAAGTTGTGAATGCTTTTCTAGGGCAATGATTTCCTAATACCAAAGACTATTTATAGTTATAACGATGGACTTCAATTCACTTCAACGATGGACAAAATAGATACACATGGTCTAATGGTTATATTGTTATACTACCTCTTCAGGTGATAACTCATTTATGTGGGTTTCTGAGAATGAACATGGGTCAAGATAAAAGGAATGATGCTATCTTAACTAACAATGGATGCTTGTTACAGGTCAGAAACCCTCTACATATTATCTCAGTTAATCAGCAATATAATAGTCAGGCATTATTTTTGTCTTCATTGTACAGATGACAAAGCCTTCCCAAGTTCACACAACCGGTAAGCAATAAAGGGATTCAAAGCCAGGCAGCTGGGTATCTGATACCATATGCTAAACCATAATTTGAAATGAAAAATCTATAAAAACGATAAAGTTAAGGTGCTACTGAAGTAGACAGACTTACTGCCATCTTCTCTCCCCACTCCTTCTCATAGGGTCACTAAAATTGTGGGTTTTAGTCAACCATTTCAGCTTATCTCAGAGCAAAGGACAAAAACAGACTTCATTCTCTCTGCAGGTAGGCAGATAGATACAAGTGAAGCACAGACAGGTCTAAGTCATTTGCTCAACCCTTCTCCCTCATTCACTTAACAAACAACCTATTCCACCCTTGAGTAAGAGTGCATAGCAGAGAGAAGTTGGGGGTTTTCTGGGTGCATCTCCCTGAGATGGTAACATTAAACCGGGGAAATAGAGAGTTCTCCTCATAGGATTAAACCTCTGGAAATAAAATTGGCTGGGGGAGGTGGGAGAGACAAAATTAACTATGAGGCTAACAGGTGTCTGCATAATGTAGCCCCAGTGATTCGAAAGATCAGAATAGAAGTGGATGATGTCAGAAGGCTGTTCAAAACAGTTAAATTAGGAATAGGTTGAGTAAGACTGGGATACAAAAGAAACTCTAAGGAAACTACTTTCAAAGAGATGGGAAACAACAAAATATCATTTGATAAAATTATTACTAATCCCAATGTAAAAAGATAAAAGAAATCAACCAACAGAATTTGTTAATCTGTATAACTTCACTTCCTGAGAGCATTAGGATATATTTCTAAGAAACTTAATTTAAATCAGTATCAAGGACATTATATTAAAAAAAACGTATCCTTTAGGGGCATCTAGGTGGTTCAGTCGGGCTCAGGTCGTGATCTCATGGTTTCCATGATTGAGTCCCGGCACCTGTTGGCCAGCTCTGCACTGACAGTGGGGAACATGCTTGGGATTCTCTCTCTCCCTCTCTCTCTGCACCTTCCTTGCTCGTGCTCTCTGTCTCTCAAAATAAATAAACATTAAAAAAATGTATTCTTTAAAATCAAAGACCTTGAGAAACTTTGATACTGGAAACCATATCAGGAACAAAAAGATCTCAATAAAATACCTTTAAGTTGGGACAGATCAGATGCTGAGGCAGCCTTGCTTGGAAGTAAAAGCCTATCAGAATTTGTTCCTGCCTCCCTTAGAACCAATCAGAATATTTCACCAATTCTTTAAGAACCAATCAAAATACTCTGTGCTTAGACTGTGTAATATATGTAACAGATTCAGACCCTGAGAATTTTAAAGAATTTTAAAATTCCTTAAAAGAATTTAAAGAAACTGCATCTGAATATAGGTATTTCCTTGTGCCCAACAAATTTAGTAATTTAAGCTTTGTAATCAGTTGGTCTTGTTATGTTATCAACAGATTACATAGGAGACTTTCTAGTGAGACGAGTTTTATTTTTAATTACAAAATAATTGATAATCATTATAAAAATAATTAGAACGACAAAAATAAAAAAGTTAACTCTTTGAGGGCTTATTTTGTACAAAGTTCTTCTAACTGCTTTACATATATTAACCATTTTAATGATTAGAATAACCAAAGCAGGTACTATTACTACTACCATTTTGATGCACAAAATGAACCGCAGAGATTCATGCATCTTCTGATTTGTGAAGCTCGGTTTGAAGTCAGCTGAGCATCTAATAAAAACTCTCAAGGGGCGCCTGGGTGGCTCAGTCGGTTAAGCGGCCGACTTCGGCTCAGGTCATGATCTCGCGGTCCGTGAGTTCGAGCCCCGCGTCGGGCTCTGTGTTGACAGCTCAGAGTCTGGAGCCTGTTTCAGATTCTGTGTCTCCCTCTCTCTGACCCTCCACCGTTCATGCTCTGTATCTCTCTGTCTCAAAAATAAATAAACGTTAAAAAAAATTAAAAAAAAACTCTCAAAAGCTAATACTATCATAAATTCCACAATATAGATATAACCACTGTTAAGAATTTGTTGTGATTCCCTGAAGAGTTGTTTTCCAAAACAAACATATACAAGTTTTTTTTACAAAAATGAAATTATACTACAATATCATTTTATAATCTTTTTTCATACTAAAACTATATTGTCAATATTCTCCTGGGTCATTAATGATTTGAGTTATCATTTTAAGGACAAATTTTGAATTTATCTTAATTATTTAACCAAATCTTATTATGGGATATTATTTCAATTTTTTATTCTTACAAAATACAAAAATTAACAGTATGTACATACATTGTTGTAGAGGTATGCATTTATTTGTTGAAGACAAATTTTAGTTACACATTTTAAATGCATTTTAATTTGTTTAAAGACAACTCTTCAAAGAAATTATTTTTAAAAAATTCACAAGACATAAATAACAAGATTGTCTGTCTCTCCACACTTATTTCACTTCTGTTATATTATACTTTTTAACACATTTTTCAATATGATAAACAACAAACTTATCTCTTTTAATTGCTACTTTTATTTATAATACTGTTTAATTCTGTATCTTATTCAGTTCTAAGTTTATTTCTAGTGAAACATTTAATAATATATTTGACTTTTTTACAGTATTATATATATATATATATATATTTGTCTTGATGTTTAAGTTATCTGTGTAAAATGAATATTTTAAGTGTGTAATAAATTCATCAAATAAATTCCCAACTCATGAATGGCATGTCAAAATAATTCACTTAGGTTGCTATTTTAGTGATTAAAAAACTATTGTAAGAAAAATAATCATGATTTGTTTCCAGTTTTTTTTTTAATTTTTTTCAACGTTTATTTATTTTTGGGACAGAGAGAGACAGAGCATGAACGGGCGAGGGGCAGAGAGAGAGGGAGACACAGAATCGGAAACAGGCTCCAGGCTCTGAGCCATCAGCCCAGAGCCCGACGCGGGGCTCGAACTCGCGGACCACGAGATCGTGACCTGAGCCGAAGTAGGACGCTTAACCGACTGAGCCACCCAGGCGACCCTGTTTCCAGTTTTTATGATGCCTTAGGATAAAGACTGCAGAGGTGCCTTCCAGAAAGCACTATTCATATAATATTTAGGGGGGAGGGGACACCAATCACTTAATGTTCTAGGTAAGATATTTCCTGAAGTTAAACAACTTCTTGACTCTTCTTAGGGCTTTCCTATCTCCAGGATTATTTAATTGCCTACAAACATTTTCTTCTGATATTTTTATAGTTTAGTTTTTTCCCAATTAAATTTCAATTATATTTATACCTGGAATATATTTTTATTTGAAATATGAGATTTACTTTGATCCTATAAATAGACATTTAAGATTTTCTTTAAAAAGTGAGTTGTTCCATTATTATATATTTAACTACATTCTTTTCCTTTTGATGTGAAATGTTAACATATTCTTTTTTTTTAATTTTGAGAGAGGGAGAGAGAGAGAGAGCACGAGCTGGGGAGAGGCAGAGAGAAGAGAGAGAGAATCCCAAGCAGGCTCCTGCTGTCGGCATGGAGCCCCATGCAGGGCTTGATCTCATGAACCATGAGATCATGACCTGAGCCAAAATCAAGAGTTGACTGCTCATAGACTGAGCCATCCAGGTGCCTCTGTTAACAATTCGTATAATTAAAATTTAACATATATTAACTTGTACTAGGTATGTAGTTCTTTTCATCTCATTCATCGGTCATTTATCTTCAGAGAAGTATCACACTGTTCTAATTATGGATATTTTCTAATAGGTGTTTTTATCTAATAAGATACACCCCTTTTCCCACCTCTTCCCCATCCAGATATTCTTATAAAATAAAATAATAGGGGCACCTGGGTGGTTCCGTCGGTTAAGCATCCGACTTCGTCTCAGGTCATGATCTCACAGTTCGTGAGTTCGAGCCCCGCATTGGGCTCTGTGCTGACAGCTCAGAGCCTGGAGCCTGCTTCAGATTCTGTGTCTCCCTCTCTCTCTGCCCCTTCCCTGCTCATGCTGTGTCTCTCTCTGTCTCAAAAATAAATAAACATTTAAAAAAATAATAAAATAAAATAAAATAAAAAAACTTTCTTCAGATTTCTGCTGAGTTAATCTGTGTAAATAAAAGGATCATTTGGTTAAAGTGAAAAATATGTGGTTTCATGTTCAATTTGTAGTTGACTAATCAGTCATTTAGTAAGTAGATAGCAATTACCTTTCCTTCCCTGGGAACCATGCAATCAATGATCTAAGGATGTACTAGTGGGCAATTAGTTATGAACCTGACTTCATGGAGATTCCAGACTATTAGGGTGGCATACCTTAAGCAACTTATAACAAATACAGTGTGCTAAAAATGAAGTAGAAGAGGTGTTGTTCCTACAAAAGACAGGGGAGTAACGATCAGCAGGGCCAGGGCAAGCCTCTATGAGGAAGTGATGTTTAAGCTCTCACACTGGATGTCAGTATACCTTAGTCATAAAAGGTATTAAAAGGGGCAAGTTTTGGGGCGCCTGGGTGGCGCAGTCAGTTAAGCGTCCGACTTCAGCCAGGTCACGATCTCGCGGTCCCGGAGTTCGAGCCCTGCGTCAGGCTCTGGGATGATGGCTCAGAGCCTGGAGCCTGTTTCCGATTCTGTGTCTCCCTCTCTCTGCCCCTCCCCCGTTCATGCTCTGTCTCTCTCTGTCCCAAAAATAAATAAACGTTGAAAACAAAAATTAAAAAAAAAAGGGGGGGGGGCAAGTTTTGAAAAGCATATTTTTACGTGTATATCTGTTTACTTTTTATCTTCTCAAAACAGAGTGTAAGCTCCACAAGTGCAGTGTCTGTTTTATTCTTCAGTGCATGCCAGGAACAGAAGGAGAAAGATCAAGTACAGGCAGAGGGAGAGGAGGAGAAGGAAAATGTCTTGTTTGAAAGATGGAAGACAAACAACACTTTTTGTAGAATTTAAAGAACCGATTGTGTCTAGAGCACAAGAAGCAAGAAGAGAGGCAGATTATGAAGGGTTTTAAAGATCATCTTAAAGAATAAATTTAATTCTTTTTTTAAAAAGTTTATTTATTTTTGAGAGAGAGATAGAGCGAGTGAGAGTGGGGGAGGAGCGGAGGGAGACAGAGGATCCAAAGTGGGCTCTGTGCTGACAGCAGAGAGCCCCATGAAGGGTAGAAGTCACGAACCTTGAGATCATGACTTGAGGTAAAACCAAGAGTTGGATGCTTAACTGACTGCGTCCCTCAGGTGCCCCAGAATGAATTTAATTCTAATAGCACTGAGAAAATATTGAGAGGTATTAAGAAGGGAAGTAATATTCAGGGTTCTTTTGCTCTTTAAAATCAATCTGGCTGTAGTCCCAAGTATGGGTTTGATGGACAGGAAGAGAAAACACAGGAATTATGTACTTGGATTAGAACAGTAACAGTGGTTACAGCAAAAATTGGACAGAAGAAGAATTCATACAGGCAGTAGACAGGCAGGATTAGATCTCAAGTTCTATGGTTTGAAAAACCGGGGGTAAATTGAGAAAAAGTGAATTTGATGAGTAAATTATTTGACATGTAAACTTGGAGTATCTATAACATGTTTAAGTAGAGATATCAAGAAAGCAGTTAAACCTGAGTCTACTTGAATTTAAATTAAGAGGGACATCTTTGGTAGAATATTAAGCAATTTTGTAATTATTCTTTATTTGTTCAATATTTGCATTAGTGATCTACAAGATAAGTTTACCAAATTTTCAGGTGACAAAAATCTAACACCAGTTAATTACATGTGAAATGAAAATAGTAATAGTGTATTTTGTATATGACTAATGTGAGTATTAAATGAGATCATCATCTAGCGCTTGTCTATGAATTGATAAATGCTCAATAAAAGTTCAGTTTGAAATAGCAAGATTCAGAATCAAAATAATATTTTCAGAAAGAAAAAAATGTGATAGAACTGAAGAGATGCAAGCTAATAGAAATAACTAGACACAAGGGCAATTGTTTCAAAAGGCAAATTCACCAGTAGAATGGAGAAGTCTTGGAATTATCAGTTCATGAACAAAAGTCCCAGAGACTCCATTGACCAATAGGTCAGTCTGAGGCCACAAGTCACAGTATGAAATCAGCTTAGATGAAGGAGAACTCTATGGCCTGCACTGGACAGATGGTATGTGATGGATTATCTTCAAAATTTTGTATCACACACAGAAATGCATCCAGAGAATAACCAGAATATTGAAGAACTTAGAAGCATTTCAGATGAAGAAGTTTTGAAAGAACTAATTGTTTTGCCTAGAAAATAATTCTAGGGAAATAAGAGAAACATGAAAAAAATAGTGCTTAATAGTGCTTTCCAGAAAGCAAAATATGAATGACTGGGTGGAATTTTAAGAAACCAATTAGTAAGGAAATATCTGACTTAATATAAAAATTAAATCTATAAAATCTTCCCAAGAAATAAGTTTTCTGTTAGTATAATTATGTGAATGTGGGTATATAGCTTTCTTTAGGAATGTAGTCAGAAATAGATGAGCATCAAAGGCTTTCTACACTTTCAACATAATTTACAAAATCCCATCAATAATATGCAAAAAGAATACATATCAAACTATAATTGTACAGTTGTCAGCACATGTTGACTATATATGTGTTTCACAGGCTCATTAGAACAGTGAGTATTCTATCCAAGGTGAATACTAAAAGTAACATTTAGTCTACTATATTAAGATATATTTAGTATCTCACAATCTGTTTAAAACCTATTTGTCCCACTAGAGTGATTGTATATCTAAGAACCTGAGTTCAAAATAATAATCATTTGCATTATTATTTGAAGTACCGGGATTGGAATATCTTGAATTATGTTTTATTATTTGGATTCTACATTTTATAATTTAAGGCTTTCTACTTCAAATCCTCAAAATAAATAACCAAGAAGAAAGCTTTTAAGGTACAAGGGAACTCTAGCCTCTATCTGATCTGTTTCTTTTTCATAGGAAGGGAAGAGTTAAATCTCCAGAAAATAAACAACAAAAATATTTAGCCCATCAATTTGCTCTCAGAGACAGCATGAAGAAACTGAAGCACAGAAACATTGAGTCACTAGTCCAAGGTCACATGGCAAGGATTTGACCTCAGTCAGTGTTGTTATAGAATCCTTATTTTTAATGTATTCTTTAATCATTTTAATTATTATTTAATGAAATAATTAAAAACTTCTTGTCAAATTGTAAAGGACAAAGTAGATACAGTAAATTTAAAAGATACTGCTTTTGCCCATTACAAATAATGAAGGACATATTAAATAATAAAGGGAAAAATGGGAGGCCAAAAATAATGGCTTCAAATTTTATTTGCTCTTTTTTAAAGACTTTGGTAATAAAGAGAATTTTGTCCTAAAAGGCTCCTTAGAATTTCCTTGAGAGGATTTTAAAGGGAGGTTTGAAATACTTGCAAAATGCAGGCCTTTTCTCACCACCTGTAGCAAGACACTTAAAGAAACCTTATCTCATCTAAAGCTGGACACATCACACAAATTTAGCTATTTGGTAACATTACATCGTTGCCATTTTCCTTGACCTTCCACCAGATGGAAAGCATCAACTAGTAATTTTGCTTTGGAAATCCTAATGTTTGTTGTTTTGTTCAAGAGGAAATAGCATATTGTTATATTTTCTCCATCAGTGTCCTTATTATTAAATCAATGATGCCATTTTCCATAAAAAGAGTTCCATGAAAACATAACAATCTCATAAATAAAACAGGCCTAGCTCATCTGGTGAACTGTTTCTTACACATCAAATAGCACCAGATGCTTTAAAGGTACTGGTACTGGGCCACAGTGCTATTTTGACCAGATTGTTTACATCACATTCATTCATCCAGTTCTTTCCTTGAATAAATATCATTATTTTGTTAGCCTTTGCACAATTTAAAAGGCTTCTGGTAATTTAATAGTGATTTTTTCCAAAAGGAAGTTAAATATTTAAATCAGTTCCAAATCACGGAAACAGACGAGGGCTACCTAGAAGTAACAAGATTCTCTTCATCTTGTCAGACTTGACAGTATGATTCATTTTAGACCAATAATGGACCAATTACTATTGTTCAGAAAGATGGGACACTTTACCTTTAAAAAAAGTATAGAGGTTTTTTTTTTCTTGATGAAATTCATGAGCTTCTAGCTCCTTAGCAAAATAAAATGATGGTGACCCACATTAAAGAGATTCAACTGCTAACAAATTAGTGTGGGAAGATATCCATGAATATGGAATCATTGGCTTTTATTCATGTCAGATGAAGAAAGAAAGACATGTTGAGTGTGTATACAACACAGGCAGACACAAGTGCGCACACACACACACACACACACACACACACAATCACTAACAACACTACCACCACCACCACGGTTTAAAAACAGAATAACGTATAATCGTAAGAGACACAGTTTGGTTAGCATTTTTTAAAAGCCATTTTTAGGACTTATAATGCTTTTCTATATTTGATCTTAAAACATTTTAACATATATCACATATTCCCAGTTAAAATGATATAATTGTAAACATTTAAGGATCAAGTGACCCAAACACTATTATATAAATAATCATAAATAAATAATAATAATTAAATAAATATATAAATAAATGTTCATTTATGAAATAAACAGATGTCAATGAAGTCTTTATCCTTCACATTGTGTAAATCTAACTCTGTCAAAATTATTTTACTTTGCATAGCAGGAACATATTATATTCACCCTTGTAAAAATTCATTCCTGATTAGTTTCATATATGAAATTAAAACTTCAAAGTAATCAAAGAATGAGCAACTTTTTGAGTAGTTTTAGTACTATCAAACCAAGTATATGAACTAATTACCTATTATTAGGCAATATTTGGTGAGCACCTATCTGCTAAGATATTTGCTTAGTGTTTTGTTAAAATATTATGTAATCTTACCTAATAAGATTATTGTTGTGCCCATTTTACTGTGAGTTATTACAGTATTAAGTATTGAGAAAAAGGAAAAAAAGCATAAAGGATGTTTCTAGAACTTAGATGTTCTATATAGTTTTAAAGAGATATCAAACTAACGATGCCAAAATGTTAGAAAACTTTTTTTTTTAATGGTGTAGCAATAGTTTCTAACTCAAAATATTTAAAGATTAGTGTGGACTGGAGCAATGTATTTTGAATTTGCAGACCATGTAAAAGCAGAGGTGAATTAGCATAGCAGGTGAAATTTGTGTAATTAAAATAATAAAACAAATTCTTTCCAAACTGTAGTCCAAGTGTGGCAAAGCACAGAGGCTATCATCCATATTGAATGTAGTTAAAAGAAGTTCCAAAAAGGACAAAGAGATTACAATGGATAATATTGAGAAATAGGATTAAATAGATGAAAGGGAAAACTAATATCATGCTCTACAAAGCTGAGAGCTTTCCTTTAGATATGATGTAAAAGACCACTGAGAATAGGGTTATATAACAAAAGTTTTACCTGTCTTGATCTATTCAAATAAAATTTAGGTTATATCCAACTATTTAAAGTCCCTTGTGTCGTAAAACATAAATATTTCATTAAAATTACCTCCACTATCTGACTACATTAGGTTCTTTATTACAGGATATTTTTGCTTGATTTCAAGGGGATTGGGAGGAAAATGGAATTGAGATTGGACCTCAGACATAGAGTTGCAGTATATGTAAACACACATATCAGTGACAGAAGAAGGGATTGAGGGTTCAGTGTGAGCCAAGATGGGAAAACATTGAGAGAGAAACATGACTAAAGAAAATATTTCAGTAGTTTCTGGGTGATGCAGTCCATGAATACTCTAGGTTATTCTTTTTTTTTTAATGCTTATTTATTTTTGAGAGACAGAGACAGAGTGCAAGTAGGGGGAGGGACAGAGAGAGGGAGACACAGAATCTGGAGCAGGCTCAAGGCTCTGAGCTGTCAGCACAGAGCCTGATGCAGGGCTTGAACTCACAAACCATAGATTATACCTGAGCCACAGTCAGATTCTTAACCGACTGAGCTATCCAGGCGCCCTTACTCTAGGTTATTCTTAGAATTGAACTATATATAGTAATAAGATCTACATTACACCTCAAGACTTAGGAGTTGAAATACAGTGTAGAAATTGGAATTCAAAGTTGGTAGTGTACTGAATGAGGGATAGGGGAAGGACATCTCTATTCAGACAGCAGGTAGACTGTGTTTAAGATTTCTGTAACTTTAATAAACAACAAACTCCAAGCTTCTCAACTGAATCTAAAAAATAACGAAATGGACAAATATGTATAGACCAATTCAAGATTAGTAAATTCATTTTCAACCTTTGATGTCGATTTGATTTCAACAAGGTTATTATCCCTTAACATGAAAGGTAAAGCAGGCTGAAATGAATGCTAAGTTAAAACCCAAAATAAAGAGAAATTCTTATTTGGAAGTACTTATATAATAGGAAACTTCTACCTTCAGTATTTAAAAAAGATACTTAAATTTAATACAAAATTTTAGGGGGCCAATAAATAATATTCAATTATTTCATTCTTTGAACATCATCCAACTTCCCTGTAGATAATGCTTATAAAAAAATTAAAACATGCTTCACAATATTTACTGTCTTCTCCATCTCTTTTTCAAATATCTGTTTGATCTAGACATTCCCACAAAGAGCAAAGTGAATGTTTCAAATTATAAGTATCAAGCTCATGGCATTTTCAAAGGCTTTTAATTTGGAGAACATCTTATATTCATTTGGCCTGGAAGAATAGTAAGGGTTACTTTGACCAGCAGCCTGTGTGACCAACTTTAAATGCATTGACTACCATTAGCCTTGATGAATTTTTTCCATGTAATTTTTCTAAGGTATTCTCAACCCAGAGAATTTTTAATGTGTAAATATCATAAATTTATTAATTGGCATAATTTTTTGGAAACCCCCATTTAAAATTTTCATGTTCTCATTCTAGATTATCTTCAATAAGCAAGGTATATCTATAATAAATTATTTTCAAAATGAATTTATTTTCCAAGCTATGCAGTATGGGTACATATTCAATTTATTAAGTTGAATAATGTTTACAAATTGTTTTTCTTGTGAACTCATTTTATTTCAATGAAACAAATATAGTTTAATAAAATCATTATCACTTGTCCATAAATAGCATTGTGTTTGATCACACATAGGTAGACATGCTCAATATTTTTTTAGAATACTATTTTTATGAAGATGATAAATGCTTTAGCTAATGAGTTGTTAGCTTTTATAAAATAAACTATACATGACAACATAATTGATGAGTATGATGATATTATTCCTTGTTTATTGATATTTACTAGGCTTTGGTCTATAGCTCAATAGAACTATTCTTTAAAGACCTCACTTTCACAAGTTTCCAATAATGCATATTGGAAAGAAAAAACTTCAGATATGTGGAAATGCAGATCCAGTATAAGCCAATAATACTAATTAATTGATCCACTACTTTTTAGAGAAGGAGGTGGAGAAAGAGCAGGAGAGGAAGATTATTCTGAAAATTATTTTGTTTCATTCTTGCAGGTTTCTCTACCCTAATGGTGTTGCACATTATTTGCCTTTAGTTTCATATTTTCTATCTCTCAGCATAGAAAATAAGATAATGTTTTTTTATCCCTCCCTAATGGCTTTAAATAACAAATTTTGATCATCTACAATGAGAAAAAAAAAAAAACAAACTGTTGTGTCCAGGAAGAGCAGCAAGACAACATAGCAATAGCTTGAACTCTACCACATACTAGCATAAGACCTGACCTCTCAGTTACTCAGGTGTTTTTGCTTGTTTGTTTGTAAAGTGGAAATAATATTACTTAACTTAGACAGTGATTGTGAGATTGTTGTGAGCACATCAACCTTTAGTTACTGTATTAAATTTCTGTGCTGCATAATAAATTACAAATTTAGCCTCTTAAAACAATACATATTTATCATCTCACAGTTTCAATGGGCCAAGATTCTGGGAATGGCTCATCTGGGTACCCTGCTCAGTTTCACAAGGTTGCAATCAAGGTGTTGGCTGAAGCTAGGCTTTCATCTGAGGCTTTGAATTTTCTTCCACGCTGATGTGGTTATTGGTAGAATTCGTTTCCTTACATCTATGCAACGCATGGAAATTTGTTTCTTCCAAGCCAACTGGAGACTCTTTCTATTCACAATGGATCTGGATTCTCTTTCATATATTTTCACTAATTAAGTCAGGCCCATCCAGGTAAATCTCCCTTTGATTACCTCAAACTCCACTGATTTGACAATGTAATTATATCTGCAAAAACCCTTTACCTTATAACATAACTTAATCACAGGTGTGAATCATGATCACAGATCTCACATTCAAAGCAAGGTGACTGTACAGGCTGTGTATACCAAGGGATGGGAATCAGAGAGCTTTCTGAGAATATTGCCTACCACAGTTATCTCCTAAAATTGGGTATTTTCATTCCTTCCTTTCTGTATATCTTGTAAGATTTCACTTTTCTGCCTTGTTAGAGTTGGAGTTAGGTGTTAACTCTTTGGCCAGCAAAATGGGGGAAGTAGTGACATGCATTATATGCATAGAGAAGCTTTAATAATCAATGGAAGCATGCTGGTGATGAAGCATTTGTCAGCCTGTGTCTCTAAGTGATTATAATATGAAGACACTCTGCTCACTCTGGACAGGTAATGTGACTCAGAAACCGTTAGTGTATTAAATCCCTGAGATTTGGGGAATTCTCCTTACTGTAACATAACTATTATGTCAGAATATATAAGCCCCATCAACATTTGGCACATAATAAGCATTTATTACATGCAAATTTCATGTTATATGTGCTTCAAATATAGGTACAGTCAACCAACATTCAGAGACTAGTGTTTCAATTTATCACTTATTTTATGAATTGACAGAAAATAAGATATGTATTATTACAAAATTATTTATTCTAAGAAATACCAAGTAATTGCAGTGAAAATAAAAGAACAAAACCTCACCAATATTGGTAGGGAAATAATTAGTTAACAGTCATTATACAGGAAAAAACTGATCTATATCTCTATCAACATCTACCTATATATTCTGATTAGCAGCCTTTATGTATTCTTCCTGCTCAGAAAGTCAAGACTGATGGCACTATAGGAAATTCCAGCCCTCAACCAATCAAGCTGGGAATGAGGAAGGACTAAGTGTCAGTTGTATGAACCAAATAGAGAACATATAACAGATGTCATCAATGGCTGCATTGCATGGCACCAGTGCTATAGGAGTTCAAAGTTAGCAAAGGCAGTGTGATAAGGTATTGTAAAGAGAGGCTTCAAGGATAAATTGGGGATCTTGAAAGAAGTAGAAATCTATATTAGCAGAAATTAGAGGGGCTTTTCCTGGAGATGTATTAATAAGGCATTTTTAAGCCAGAGACCATCCTAATGAAAATAAAGCTTGTTAGGTTTCACCACCTCTTTTCTCTCAGATTTACATGTATACAATCGATTGCTAATTGTCTGATGTTTCTCTGTGTTTTTGAAATTACAAACTTGCTGTGTGTGGAAAAGATGCAACATGTGTAAGTACTGTTTGAAAGATCACACAAATGTCTGTGTCAATAGTCGTTTATGAAGTGGTACAATAAACACACATCATAGGTGTACAGATCTACCAGTTTTCACAAACTTCCTGCCCCTCATCCAGATAAAGAAATAAACCCTACCTGTGTTCCTTGGTTGTTATTACATTCTGCACCAGGATAACAATTATTCTCACTTTCAAAGTTAAGATTAATTTACTTGATTTTAAATTTTATAGAAACCAAATCATTATTTATTCGTTAGTGTCTTTTCTCTTTTGTTCCATGATAAGTTAATAAAATGCATGTATATTTCTGCATGTGAAAACATTTCAGTCTTTTTGTTGCTAGGTAGTGTTCATTGTATAAATATGCCATATGTTTAGTTACCAACTATACTACTGATAGATTTGGGGATTCTTTCCCGTCTTTGGCTATTGAAAAATATGAGCATTCTTGTAAATATCTTTTGATGTACATTTGTACTCATTTCTGTTGGGAATATGATTGGCAGTAAAATTGCTTGAACATAGGGTCTAATACGGTCAGGTTTAGTAGAGTGAGTTTTACTAAGAGTTTGTGGCCATTTTAACTGCCACCAGTTGTATTTCAGAATTCTAATCATTCAATACCGTGGTCAATAAATAGTATTACCAGTCTTTTATAAAAATTTTATCCTTTATTTTGAATGTACAATATTACTCATTGTTATTATATATGTATTTTTGTGATGCCTAGTGAGTTTGAGAATATGGTTATATTGAGGTATAATTGACATACAACATTGTATAAGTTTAAAGTGTGTAGCATGTTGATTTGATACATTATATACTGCCATATGATTACCTAGAGAGCTAGCTAACACCTCCACCAAGTTACATAAATTCCATTTCTTTTTTATGGTAAGAACATTTAAGATCTAATTTCTTAGCAACTTTGAAATATATAACACAGTATCATTAACTATAATAACAATGCCGTGTATTAGATCTCCAGAACCTATTTATCTTCTAACTGTAAGTTTGTATGCTTTTAATAGATTATTTTTATACATTTAGATATTCTATTTTATAAAATACCTATTCAATCCTTTATCCATTTAAAAAAATAGGTTGTCTATACGTTTGTTGTTGATTTGTAGGAGTTTTATGTGCATTCTCAATATGAGTCCTTTTGTTTTTTGGATTTATGTATTGCATATGTATTTTCCTTTCCTAACACATGTGTTCTTCCTCTTAATGATTCTCTTTTGGTGAACAGAAGTTCTTAATTTTAATGATACCCATTGATCATACTTTTGTTTATTGTTAGTGTTTTTTGGGTGCTCAGTTTGCAAAAGTTCATTAGAGCCATGTAATGCAGATACAAAGTAGGTGTCACTGAGAAAGAGAGAGAGAGAGAGAGGAAATAGTATAATCTTCTTACCTTTTATTACCTATAGCTCAAGCAGTGTATAAACATTGTATTCATCTTGACCGATATTCTAGAAAAGAAGAACACTGTTCACATAATGTTCTATATATCTTATAGACAGAAACATCAACATCATTAAATATCAAGGAAGCTCCCAGGTCTGGAAAGTGTCCCTATTATAAAACAAGCACTTCTAGAGTATAAGCTTTTGGTATCAAGTAGAGTTCTATTTTCTGCTGAATAAACTCAGACTATTGAACCACTGTTCTACAAATCTCCTGAAAGGGGAGACAAACCACTAACATTTGTTTTTCTTCCATCCTCCTGCAGCTCTTGGAGGCATGCTAAATACAATAGTCCCAAATGGCTGTACAGTATGACTTGGGATTTAAGTAATTTCCATTGTGTTGTCTGAGTGAGTGCATCAGTATCCGATGGAAGGCATACATCCAATATTGTATGGAATTAATTGTTATTGTGAACCACTCCCTGGAATGTTTTTATTTTTTATTTTTTTTTCAACGTTTATTTATTTTTGGGACAGAGAGAGACAGAACATGAACGGGGGAGGGGCAGAGAGAGAGGGAGACACAGAATCGGAAACAGGCTCCAGGCTCTGAGCCATCAGCCCAGAGCCCGAGGCGGGGCTCGAACTCACGGACCGTGAGATCGTGACCTGGCTGAAGTCGGACGCTTAACTGACTGCGCCACCCAGGCGCCCCTGGAATGTTTTTTAAAGGCTGCCCATATGGGGCACCTAGGAAGCTCAGTAGGTTAAGCATCCAACTTCGTCTCAGGTCATGACCTCACAGTTCGTGGGTTCAAGCCCCGTGTCAGTCTCTGTGCTGACAGCTCGGAGCCTGAAGCCTGCTTCAGATTCTCTCTCTCTCGCTCTCTCTCTCTCTCTGCTCCTCCCCCATTCATGCTCTGTCTCTCTCTGTCTCTCAAAAATGAATAAAAGTTTAAAAAAATTTTAAAAAGTCTGCCCATATAGGTCACAGGAAAACAAAGTTGTTTATCTCCTGCCTCAGTCTCCAATATGTTCATAATCAACTATTAGAAGTCCTAGTTTCTCCACAGTAATAAGCCAGATTGCCTAAACTCTGAAATAATGAGTTCCATAGGAATACAGAAGTTTGTACTTTGTCATTCATAAGTAATCCCTGTGCTTCTAGAACCATAGAGGCTAAGCTAGTGTCTATGTTAATGATAAATGCATCCCAATTATTCTTGGTCTTACCATAGGAACTCCCCATCCATCAGCTGAAGTGAAAACAGGATTGAGAAAAGGAGGAGAGTGTGATTTTTCTTTAAAAAGACAAGAGGATATACCTATTTCTTCAAATTCCCCCACCTTCTCCACTGTAGACTATCAGATGCTTAGAAGCTCATATAAGGTAGAGGTGGATAATGGCCACATCCAAGTTTTTAAATATTTGAAGACAGCAGAACAGAAAATCTATAGATGTTGGAGATACCGACATAACTGGTAAATGTTGCAAGCTTTTCAGGTAACCACAGTTTCTACACAAGTCAAACAATTGTCATTGGGACCTCAGTCCTTTATAATAATTCCCATTATACATCCAGAAGACTCTAGCAGAGATGATAGTTCATACGCTTAATGATATTTGTTAATTCAGATCCTTTTGTTTAGATCAGAGTCCGAAAAATTACAACCTGAGGACCAACTTCCTTTGGTTTTGCAGGTCCAGCAAGCTAAAAATACTATAAAATTGTTGATGATTACATTAAAATGGTTGTATAAGTACCTACATAATGTCCTTTATTTAAGTCATGGCCCATAAATCCTAAGACATTTATTCTCTGGCCCTTCAAGAAAAAGCCAAGGTCCTTCTTCAGATTTAGTCAATTCGTATGGCCATGTACAAATGTGACATAAGGACCAAGTTTTTTTTTTCTTTTTTTTTTCCCATAGAGAGATGTCCTATCTGATTATACCTTTATGAGTGCAGCCATTAGATTTGGTCCCTGAGTCTGTATAAAGGAACATTTTAGTCAGTTACAGAATAGTTTGTTCTATGTCCAGAAGAACCACATGAAAAATAGCCATTTGCACATTCTCCAATGCTATGGGCACTCACCAACTCATTGGATTTGATAATGGATGTAGCATTACTATTAATTTGCTCATCCCAAAGGTAAGCTATTCTATCATAAATGCAAACTCTCCTTTCAGGTGCCACGTCTCATGGAAGAGGCCAGCAGTGAGCAAAGTCATCTCTGTGCCTCATGGATGAATATCCATCAACATATGAAGGTAGTAAAAATCTCTGGATCCAGGTGTGTTCTGTAATGTAAGTGTCAAGAATTAAGTGGGCCTTGTCACACCTTAATGAAGTGATTGAAATAGGACATCTTTTAAGGTCGGTATGCCAGGTTGGAGATTCATGCCTATTACTTCACAGTGTGATAGTCTGTCTCCAATAGGCACTAGAATATCCTAGAAATTGCCCCTTGAGTTCAAAAAGCTTAAAGAACAAAAAGCACAGGTAGAATCTGAGAACTAGTAAAGTCTCATTGCTAAAGTTTTCCACTCAGCTGCAAATTTGTCAGCCTCTTATAACTTCATGGAGTCTGAAGGAGAGAGAAGACTGTAGGGTAGGGCTTACTCATTATTGATGAGTGCACTATTTTCAAGGTTTTTTACCGAAGAAGCCCCAGCTCAAATGTGTCTGCTTTTCTAGTGTTCCGCAGGGGAGGATACAATAAAATTCACAGGAGTAGAATGTACTGTTTCTAATATCCAAAAAGTCCAAATAAGCATTTGGTCTCCTTTTTTTGTGGTTGATATCTACAAGGTTAGCTTATATATTATATTCTTATATTATATTATTATATTATTCTATATTATTATTATATAACTTTCCTTAGCATCAAATGCAATGCAACCAGTTGCCTGGTGATCATTATTAAAATGGCATCATTGTAACAGAATGCCTGCCTATTCATCAAGAATTTACATTGCACAAGATTCATCAAACCAACTGATAACTATGAAAAGATAATCTATGAAAACATTGGGACAATGAAAACTTGCCAATAAAAGCAGGTATACTTTTTCATTCTTCCTGAAGTGTCAGCCGTATCCAAGAGAATGTGAACCATATCCAAGGTGGTATGTATACCAGGTGTCTGAAATGGAAGTAATCTGTTTAGTCACTGTTGTGATGTCAGTTACGATGGGAACAACTATAGCATCTTTCAGTTTAAACCCTGATAGTCCACAGGAGGGCTCCAAGTGAAGAATCTATCAGTAGTAGAGTAGGTTTGGCCCCTGAGTCAGTACTGCAGATATCAGTCACTTGTTTTTACCCAGTGTTCTCTGCTTTTCCACATACACCACAATGTTTTCCACATAAAGACCTTTTCACTGTATCACCATGCTCATGTCATTCTCATTCACTGAATCAACCTTTTGTTCAAAGTGCACGTATTTCTTCCTTGTTGTTGGTACCCAGTACAAGACTGGGAACAATCTCCTGATGGCTGAATGCAAGTTGTGAGCTGGCCTCTTCCTAATTTCATCACTAAAGAAAGCCTTTGGCAATGAGCAGCAGAGCCTTGACGTTAAGCATGCCTTCCCCCTCTTTCATTTTTTGCTTGAAGCACTCAACCTTCTCTCTTTGACAAGACAGTTCTGACCAAGAGCATCACCTGTGGCGTGAAATCACATATGTAAATGACTGCCATCAGACACTGAGATTTCACTTGAAGCACATAGCAGCATACTTCCTTCATGGTGGCAATTAGCAGTCTTGAAAGGGTCCATAGCAATCAGGCAGTGATGCTGGAACCTTCTTAGCTTGGGAAGTGACTGTCAGAAAGGGTGATAATCTGAAACCCATGTGTGAATATCAAACTCTTCTGCCACTGAACTCGGATCTGCTGAACTACGTATCTGGCAAGCCACCAAAGTGGCCATTGGATAGGCTACTATTACCTTCCTAATCTGTCGTTCTTCAGTGATGTTTAAAAATCTAGTCATGAAAGTATTCTTCTCTCTTAACTCCAAGAAGTGTTTCTAATTTTTTTTTTTACATTTCTCACATTTAAATCCTACAGTCCATCTCAAATTGCTTTTGTGTATACAGAATCAAGAAGTCAATATGAGTCTGTGTGGATATGCACATTTAATATATTATATACACACACGTGCCCACACACACACACATATATGCACGCATATGTACATATTTGCCCATATTAATGAACTCAGGACAATTTATTGGAATGGCTGTCTTTCCCGAGGAAACTGCTGCTACTGTGGCATATTTGTGAAGTAATTATTATGTAAGCTTGTTGTTTGACTCTCTCTGCTTTGGTTTATTTTACTATTCTGCCAACATATCTGCCAGTCTATCTTATTCACTGTTGCTTTATGATAACTTTTGATATTGTTGGAAGACAATTCTCAGGTAGATTATCATTGTTCTAGTTTAACTTTTCAAAGGTGTTTGTGAACAGTCAAGTGAATAAGTTTAAAAGGTAAGAGAGGATTTCTTTTTCCAGACCAAAGGGAACCTTTGCTTATAACCTAAGAAAGTAGAGGTAGTGTTAATTTCTGGAACAAAGAGCCAGAATACTCACTGTCTGCTATAAATTTGGGGTTCTGTAAGTTTAGGATTCATCTCCTGTAATGCGTGTACTTCTGCATGTGCTAGTGTCATCTGTCCCTTTATGCATCACTTTGTGGGAATTAGGGCTCGGGCAGCTGTCACAAATATGTCAGTGTTTTGGATACTTCTATTGCTATGAATAAAAAGTCCTGACCCAAGGATTGAAGCTTGCCTGATTTTGTTATGAGAGTGATAGTGGCCTAAAATGTTAGTTTCCTTCCTTCATTAGGCTGCATCATAACACAAGACCAAAGGTCAAATTTAAGGTTATAAAGCCATACTGATTTTCAAAGAAGTACATAGAAGCAAACCATAAAAAACCAACAAAATGAATAAGAAAGTGAGATATTACTTTGTTTGAAAATTGAATATAGTCTCATGTTTTGAGTATGTGATTGTGTACTATGTCTAAAACATATCATACAACAAATGTCATATGTTCTAGTCATTGATTCTTTTTATTTTTACGTCGACATGGTGATTATTACAATAACATTAAAGAATAATATCTAAGGATTTCATTTTCAGAAATCAAGAAGTAACTCTGGTAGAGTTTTATAGAATTATAAAAGATTAGATGGATGAGATTTAGACCTCTTAAATCTATCCATTGTTAACATGATGCAGTTCTTTTTGATTAATTTCACTTTATCTTCTTTTTCCATAGCTGGAAAATGTCCTTATCCATCTTGTCTAGATAAAAAATACCCACAGTTTCTAAAAGCTAAAGAATGCCAGGATTTAGCATTAAAATTTAAAATACAAAGTGTCTCAAAGCAATTAATTAAAGTTGGCTCTGTGTCAGATAAAAGTGCCATGTAATAAAGTCCTTAGAAACTGATGCAAGAATCTAAGAGTTAAAGCAGTTAGTTCTAAGCCTCCCTTCCTACTGATTTAATACGTAGGCAGACAGGGGTTAGTATTCACCCTCCCACACCCTGCCCCCACATTGCTAAACCAAAGTGTTCTTGCATTTTCATTTCATACCAGATCTTGACATCCTTTTGAATTTATTTTACATACTTGGGGAACATGAATACAACTTTATGCTTTCATCCTTTTATAAGACATTCATTATGTGCATTAACTGACAGCTGTGAAATTATCTGCCACTTGTCTCAAATAAAAGCAAGAAAATTCAAAATAGATGTGCATTCTGTACTTAGGCAAATTTCACAGAATCTTCTTTAATTCAAATTTCTCTAGACACTTCTTTTAATATAGGCTTTAAGTACAGTGAATGTGTTCAGTCATTACTACGTATTGAGTGTCTGATGGTTTTTGAAAGCTCGGGAGGCAGTCTACATTTTTCTCACTTGTTTCTAGTGTAACTAGATTTGGCAGCTCTATATGAGTTTTTGCATCTTAAAAAAATCTCCATCTCTGTTGCATTTTATTGTTTTTTAATATTCATTTTGCCATTTAAGTCAAAGTTGTCCAAAAAGAAATCAGTAGTGAGTACATCATTTGCAGCCATTGATGCTGGTACCACTTCCTAAAGATCCTTTTTGGAGATAAATATAAAAAATCATAGCTGGTGGGAAAATTATGTTTCTCTTAGAGAAGACGGTCTGAAAAAATACAAACAGTCATTTTTAGACATAGGTCTTTGTTCTGCTTTTCAGAAAGATAGAAAATATCTGATTAGATCAGAAGGCAAAAACACAGAATTTAAGTAAAACAGAAGCATTTACAATGAGTAAAAGTGAAAAGCCCTATCCTGGACATTCAACTGTGAAGACTCCCACCCTCTTTTTCACTATTATTTAGGTTCTTAAAGCAGCAAATTGCAGGAAACAAAGTAACAGCTGCTCCACAGAGTAAGAGAACATTCAATCCTTAGTTTTAATTGCATGGGCAAAAACTTCCTTTGTAACATGCTCACATACTTTATCAAATTAATGTGTGCTTTCATGTTTGAGATATTGATATTAGACAGATGGATAAAATAAATACATAACAGTGTATCTATCAATAATTAAATCAGCATAAAATTTAATGGGGCATTATTGTTGGTTTTTTTTTTTACTTCTTTTATCTTGATGGATAGGCTTATATTTACCTAGATAAAAATGTAAGTGAAAAACCTATAATACTCTTTAACATCTTGTGCTTCCAAGATATTCTTCGAAGGTATGGATCTATCCAGGGTAATGTATCTGCTAAGAAAGTGACCTAATTCACTCCAGTATAGGGCTCCACTTTAGGATTTACCTCAGTTTGTGTGTGTGTGTGTGTGTGTGTGTGTGTGGTGTTGACTAAGTATTAGTAGTAACGCTATTCGTGTTAATTTGTTACTACTACTACTAGTCTCATTTATATGACAAGACAGGAACAGATAATCCCAGAGATAAATATAAAAGCACAACTATAGTAAATACAATGCAGAGGTATATTTTAGTGAAAGAATATAACAATGGGATATAACACTCTTGTAGATATCATGGATTGTTTTTAAATGGAAGAATCAATTTAAATGACACCTCAAAGATGATTAGGTGTTAATTAGATTAAGTCTTGGCAAATCCAATAAAAACTCTTGTCAGTATTTTCGTGAGGTTTGGTATTCTGCTTATACAATTTATTTGGAAAAACAAAGTGTAAGAAGAGCCATATTAATTTTGAAAAACAAGAGTGTAAATTGGAGGAATCTTCCCTACCAAATGCCAAGGTCTAACAATTAAAAATATGATATTAGCCAATGAAGAGATCGTTAGAACAATGGAACTGAATAGAGAAACCAGAAAAGAGCTCATGTTTATAAGGGAATGAAATACGATATAGGGGCATGGCAGAGACGTCTGAAAAGATGGACCATAAAATGCTTCTTGCACAATTGATCATCCTTATGGGAAAAAAAGGAATTCACACCTGTCATCTTAAACCTTAAGTGTAAGTACCAATTTTAAATTTAGGAATAAATATAATAGACAATCTTTATACAATTGGAGAGTTCTTAAATGAGGCTTAAAAATACAAATTTAAACAAAACATTGATAAATTTGTTTACTATAATGTAAATATAATATTTACAAATTATAATATTTGCAACTATTTATATCCATAAAAAGGCTATCAGAAAAATAAAAGATAATCTCAGGCTTGGAGTATTTGTATCTATATTTTTTTAATTAAAAATTAAAGAAGTCAACCCAATAGACAAACAAGCAAAATATTTGATTGGACATTTCACAGAAGAGACTAATAAACATCTAAAAGGGGCTTAAATTTTCTACTATCACAATGTAACTAAAAACATAGTAAGATTGAGTTTCACACCAAGTGATAACAAAGATGCAGAAAAATGATATGTCTTATTCTGCTAAGGAAATATAAACTGGTATGACCTCAGACAGTATTATGATAATTCCTAGAGTAATTGAAGGTGCATAAACAATGTACATTACCCACCTGTAAATATATATACAAGAGAGTTATGCTATATTGTTCATATTAGCATTTGTTTTATCACTCCAAGAAAAGGAAGCATGGTAGAAGGAAGAAAGGATGATAGATGGAAAGAAGGAAGGAAGGAAAGAAGGAGGAAAGGAAAGAAGGAAGGAAGGAAAGAAGGAGGAACGGAAGGAAGGAAGGAAGGAAGGAAGGAAGGAAGGAAGGAAGGGAGGAAGGAAGGAGGAAAGGTAAAAACCCTAAGTGTGATCTTTACAGGTATGGTAAGGCAACCATGTTGCATTCACACATGAAATATCAAACAGCATTGAAAATGGATAAACTAGCTCTCTCTAAATATGGATGAGCTTTACAAGTAATACTGAGTGTAAAAAAGTAAATTGCACAAGACTATCTACTCTGATATTTAATGGTATATGGTAAGCTCCTATTTACTTAAAATTTTTAAACATGTAAAGCAATTAAAGCAATAATTTATTGCTTATATTGTGGCACAAAATATTTGTTAAATCTGTGAAATTGATAAGCCTTCAAATCAGAAAACTGGGACTGAGAGTGGGCAGGGAGTAGACAAGATTGGAGTGCCAGGGATTCAACTCTATAGGCAATGTTTTATTTCTTAGGCTGAGTGCTGTAAACGATTGTTGGTTATATTTTCTAACGTGAGTGTGTGTGTGTAAGTATGTGTGTCTGACAGGACTTAAACTTGGAGGAAAGGACTTTTCAGACAGAGGAATTTGTGTATACATAGGCCATGAGAGAGGAAGACACAAAGGACCACAAGGCCAATGTGCCCAGGTGGAGGCCGCCAGGGGCAGAGTGTTTTAGATGAGATAGAGGTAGGTAGGAAGATCACACAGCCTTGCTAGCTGTGCTTAAGGGAGCTTTGTTTTCAAAGCTATGGGGAAATATAGAAGTGATGTGATCATGTTTTTCTTGTAAGACTATAAATTCCCAATTTTATTGTCTAAGAGTGGTTTCCATCTTCCTGATTTTATGGCTATTATCTTAATCTAATCTAATGTAATCCACAATCTAAGAATATTTGTAATTTAGATACAAATATAATCTACATTTGTACTGTCTTATGCAAAAGTAGGAGACATATAGAAATATAGAGTGTACTTGCTATTTAACTGGGGAGTTTCCTGTAGATTAGCTTTTCTTGGGACTGAAGTTTCCAAAAGGCAATAGATTATTCTAATAAGGCCATTCATGACTTTAGCACAAAACTTTTTCAACAGCTCGTGTACTAAACCTTTTCCTTTATTACTATGGATTAAACAAATGTATTATTATCCTCCTGGTCCCTTTTAAGAATTAGCATTGATTTTGATTCCAAAATATGAGAAAGAGTAGTTTATGGATCAACTCTTAAAACAAGATTTTTCACAAGTTTTATTTTTATAATTTAAATAAGTACAGCTTCCTTAAATAGACTGAATGCTTCTTATGATCAGGAATTAGGGGGGTTTTTTTGTATCTTTTTTCCTCAAATACTACCATTTAGCATATTCTGCATAAATAAGTAGGTGCGAAAGATGTTACACATTGACCAATATTTCTTATGCTTATAGAAATATTTCAATCCTCAAGTCATTTCTACAGTACTTTGGGGGAAATGACACTGCCTCATTTGCTCCATATAAGAGAGTTTTCATTACTCCTGCTTTAGCTTCCTCGTCAGGAAAATAAATGCATGATAGACTTCTTAATGACTGCCAAACTCTTCCAATGAAGCTGAACCCACTTTGCTTCCTAAGTCTTATTCTTCTTCAGCAACTGAAAAACTCTGAGGAATACAACAAAACAACGCTCATGATGAATTAGTCCATACATCATTAGAATTGTCACACTGCTGTACTGTTCGTGTAATAGATCTTTGGTGCAAAGGCACAATCCTGATATATTACCCAAAAGGTAGGTTCTTCTGAACAGTGGATTCAGCTTAATAAGAACCTTGCCAATTGTTCGAAAACATAAATTTTCAAAGTGACACCTTATAACAGACCTAATAGCACCTTCTACACAGTAAACAAATAAACAAACTACCTGTTACATAAAGGGTATGAAAAAACGCTTTGGAGTGCTACATGCAAATATACCATAATGAACAATTACACAAATTTAGACCTTAAAATTTCATAAATATCTATATCTTGTGAAAGTTAAATTAGTAAGAGAATGGGTCATTTAGAGGTTATAAACTATCTTAATTTAAATGCTTTTCAGTCTTTTCTTCTACAATTATTTCTATGTATGCACAATATTTCAGATTAACTATTTCAGAGTAAAATATAATGTTGTAAAAGTCATGGTGCAATTTTTTGTCAATATATACTATTTATTTTTCTCTTTCTTGAATATCAGACCCATCATAGGCACAGATTTTCCCCAACTTGCAATGGGGTTATGTCACAATAACCATCATAAATTGAAAATATCATAAATTGAAAATATCGTAACCTACCAAACATCATAGCTTAGCCTTGCCTACCTTGAGCATGCTCCACTTAGTTTAGCCTAGGGTTGGGCAAAATCATCTAACACAAAGCCTATTTTATAATAAAGTGCTGAATATTTCATGGAATTTATTGCATGCGGCACTGAAAGTGAAACACAGAAAGGCAGTCTGGGTACAGATTGGTTGCTTACCCTCGTGATCACAGGGCCGACTGGGAGCCCATGGCGCTGCCCCTACTCAGCATCACAAGATAATAGTGTACCACTTAGGGCTAGAATGGGAAAAGATAAAAATTCAAAACGTGAAGTATGGCTTCCACTGAATGTGTACCACTTTTGCGCCATCATCAAGTCAAAAAATCACTAAGTTGAGCCATTTTAAATCCTAGACCATGTATAACTCATTACTTGATCTTATTAGAAAATATACATTGATTCTCCAAGGTTTTCTGGGAATTAAGACCTGGAAGTAAGACTGTTTATTTTAGGATACAGTCTACACTAATAAAACTGAAATTATCCCCCGTATACACGATTGATTATCATTCTTACCCATTCAAATACATGTATTCAGGAAATACAACCAGTCTTTTTTCTAGGAGGTGTTATGACTCTATTATTAAGTCAATGCTACTGAAAATAAGTTAATATTTTTCCAAGTAAACTCTTAATATAATTCTTTTCACTCTACATGGAGTTTTAATCAGGTCCAAACTTTATTTAATTTCTAAGTATGAATTACTCATGCCAATATCAAAGTCATTCCAAAAACAAGAGTATTGGGTTTTTTTGTAGTATTTGATCTGATTGTGTTCTATCTCCATAAGTTTGTCAGATTTATTTCGAATCATTTTGTTAATACAAGATTCAAAATACCAAATACCATTCAATAAATATTGCAATCTTTCATAAAATATCAGGAGGCCCAGGGATGGGAAAATAATTATCCCACCTCATTCCCTGTGACTTCCTAACTTCCCAGTGGCAGGATCTTCTCTGAAATACGTCTCTACTTCTCACTGGTCCTCCTAGGTCTAGGCTGGAAAACTAAGCATGCTTCTCAGTATAGGAAGAGACATATCTTCAACAAATAGCATTTTCAAAAACATATTTATGAAAAGGAAAGAAGAAAAAGGCCTAACATGTTATCCATTTCTATATTCACATATATCTAATTCATCAATCTATTAGAAATACATCAGATTCCGTAATGTCTTACTTAATTCTAATTTCTTTCATACTTTAAATTTTGACATATATTAAACTACTTGGACGAATTATGATTTCCAATAAAGCAGCAATTTAATATAATGGTTTAAAACAATGATTAGATACCAATGCTAGACAATCTTTTTTCTCTTTGAGTATTTTTTGCTGCCCATTTTCTTTTTAAAAATAATAAATGATTGTAAAGGAGAGAAATGGAAGGAGGGAGAGAGAGAATCTTAAGCAGGCTCCAAGCTCAGCACTAAGCCTGATGAGAGGCTCAATCCCAGGACTCTCAGATCATAACCTGAGCTGAAATCAAGAGTCAACACTCAACTGACAGAGCCACCCAGGCACTCCTACTGTTAAATTTTAATAATTTCATACAAGGAAGATATTTTCCATTCTCTTGGACCAGTGCTTTCCTTATATGTATTTTAATAAATGGCATTGTATCCTTCAACTAATGTCTCAACCTTTTTATGCATTTACATAATCACAGTCCACGGAAGTATTGGCTTTTATTTATGTCTATATATGAATGCTTTCCATCATTACAAAAAGAACTTAGGTCAACTTATTCTAGTAATACTATCGAGTAGCACATACAATTTAAAAAAAACTGGGGGTGCGTGGGTGGCTGAGTCAGTTAGAGTCCGACTTTGGCTCAGGTCGTGATCTCAGGTGAGTTTGAGCCCCGCATCCAACTTGCTGCTGTCAGCAGAGTCTTCTTTATATCCTCCGTCCCCTTCTCTCTCTCTGCCCCTCTCCCACTCAAGTTCTCCCTCTCAAAATTGAATAAACATTTAACTCCTCCCCCAAATTTTAAAAACTGTGCTTACTAAAAATAAGGATTAAATGTTAAAATAAAACAAAATGTAAACCCTGAACAGAAAAAAATCCTACACAAGTATAAACTTCATTCAAAATTTGATTACAATTGTCTCATCAAGTAAATCTAACAGACATATAAATTACAAGATTCATAGATTCTATTATATTAAGGCTTATAGTTCACCAGCAAATGTAAAACTTTGGGTAACACAAAAAAGGTCTTTTTATAGCGTATCATTAATCAGAAATGTACTATTAAATTTCTTACCAACATTTCTACAAAAAACATCTTAATTTTTGTTTTCTTATAGAATTCCTCAGTGAAAACCTAATGAAGAATAATCTGGTAAATGGATGTTTGTTAATATTCTCTGCTACTTTTCACACTAACAAGCACCAAATAGTCCTTTGCTTCCTTCTTTTCATACTGACATTTATCAAGAAAAACAGTCCAGCTTCCGGTCCAGTCTGTCTAATTCAGAGCCAATCCTCTGAGTAATGAGCTTGGTGCTGTATCTGGGTGTGGCTCCTCTTGGTCCACTGACCTACAAATATAAAATGTAAGTTATCTACACACACAGACACACACACACACACACACACACACACTCACACACACTACTTTTATTTCTATGGACTATAATCTCAAAAGTGGCTTGTCAAATCAAATTTTAATTATTTTAATTTATGAATTGTAATAAATCACACTTGAACTAGCATATTATATCTTTAACAGCAATATTATAATTTTTACCAATCTAAGTGAAAACTTGCATCAACTCTCTCTGAATTGCATTGTCCAAACTCCTAGAGAGGCATTTCATGTATCTGAAGGTTTTTACATTCACAATCTTGCATTTTGCTTTCTCTATGTTTTCCATTTTTATATTATATCCCTTTTATTCTTTTCCTTTAATTGAATTTTTTACAAATTTTTGGGACACATCATGTGCTGCAAATATTTTTTGAGACTGTTGCTTTTGTTTCTTTTAAAAAATAGAATCTTTTCTACAAAAAAATTATTGTATAATAAAATAAACTCCTTTTAATTCTACATTCCGGATTTTTGACTCTGAAAAATTTCCCTTATCTTAAAGCTTACATAAATATTTTATTTCTCACATTCTTTCACTCTTATACTTTTGTTTTAACACGAGTCTTATAATCTATTTAGTGCTTATTTCCAATATTTTTAGACATGTTTTCTAATTACTTTCAAAAGTATCATCAACATTTTCAGCAGCATGTATACAATAAAATATGATGCAATAAAATGAAGTGTATCATAAATTTATTTTAATATTCATACATGCATGTTCTGCTTATAGATTATCACCCTTTTACATTGATTTGCTTCTTCAGGTACTAACCTTATGTAATATTGTAAATATTATCTGTAGTGTATTTTTCTCCTCAAGTATTAGTTTTAAAGCTCTATTGGAAATCTTGTCATAATTGTTCTTCCAAATAAACTGTATTTTTTTTAGTTCCATGAGAGAAAAAAATCCAGCTGAAATTCACATCTGAATTTCACTACATGACAAATGTACTAACATGAATGTGCTATATCTATGTATTTCCATTCAGTCAGTTCATAAATACTGTCACATAATAACATTATTAAGTTTACCCTTTTCTGTGTTTTCATGTTGTTATCTTTAAATTTATTTTCTTGTGTCTCCTTTATATAGTAAAAAATACGGTCTTATTTTTTGGGGTATATAGACTCCACCCTCTTTCCATAACATAATTTTTAATAATGACATTTTATTACTTTTCATGTAATTTTAATTTTCTGTTTTAACCTCCTCTCAAATATATAGATTTAGGAATATATATATAGGGGCGCCTGGGTGGCGCAGTCGGTTAAGCGTCTGACTTCACCCAGGTCACGATCTCGCGGTCTGTGAGTTCGAGCCCCGCGTCCGGCTCTGGGCTGATGGCTCAGAGCCTGGAGCCTGTTTCCGATTCTGTGTCTCCCTCTCTCTCTGCCCCTCCCCCATTCATGCTCTGTCTCTCTCTGTCCGAAAAATAAATAAACGTTGAAAAAAAAAAGAATATATATATATACACACATATAAAATATACACATATAATATATTCAATATAATATACAGTATATGTATTTACATTTTATATTTACATAATATATTATATAAATAATATATTATATGTATTACTTAATATATATATATATATTTACATAATATTTATTTAAGGACTAAGAGTTGATGGAAAAATGAGATATATTGTGTAGGGAGATAAAAGTAATACAATAACACTGGTTTTCATTGGTCAAAAAAAGAAAGAAATATAGTTCTTTTTCAAATGTAGCAGCTTAATAAAGACTCTAACCTAAATTGATCTCAATGTCACTTCTGCCCAATGGTGAACTATGAATGTACCTAATAAAGACCATTATCCTTAGATAATCTCTGATTGTTCTGCTGCTCCTTTCCTGGAAAGATAGTTGAGAAGTAGTAATGGGACACAGAAGAAGAGAAAAAAGAGGAAAAGGATTCTCAATACAAACATCTAGCTCCAAAGTGTTAGATATAAAGGGTCTGAATATTTTAGTCCAAAGTAATAATCAGCCATGATTCAGCTACTTCAGCCATGAGATATATAGGAAAATATAGAAATACAATTAATCAGAGAAATGTCCCCATAGCACTTAATTGACAAGTGGTTTTTCCAAGGGAACCATTTAAAATAAATTTGCTCTAAAATGAACTTGTTACTGGGGCACTTGGGTGGCTCCATCGGTTCAGCGCCCGACTTCCGCTCCAGTCATGAGCATGATCTCATTGTTTGTGGGTTGGAGTCCAGCATTGGATTCTGTGCTGACAGCTCAGAGACTGGAGCCTGTTTCAGATTCTGTGTCTCCCTCTATCTCTCTCCCTCCCCCGCTCATGCTCTGTCTCTCTCTCTGTCTCAAAAATAAATAAGCATTAAAAAAATTTAAATGAACCTGTTTTTAACTGTATGTTTTGAATCACTATGTAGAATTATTAGAAGTTCATTTAACATGGGAATACTGGTGGTTTCCCTCCAAAAAATTTAGTTCTACAATAATTAATCTCATTATATCTCTCTATATATTAGATATCATAAAAGTACCAACTGGACTAGCTTCTGTCTATAAAATTTTAACTTTAGTTAGTGGCCTACAATTACAATTTTATTCAGAGGAAGTGACAGGTATAAATACAAATCATGAAAAAAATATTTTAATTCAAACAGAAAAGGTTAGAATGAAACAAATCAAATCACAACCTATTTTATACTAATCAAAATTTTTAATCAGTACACTATGTAATTTTTAAAATTATAAGCTTTACATTACTTATTTTTAACCTTTTGGTGATTATATTTATTTCCATGGAACCCATATTCCTTTAACAATGATTGAATGCTTAAATATATGGCAGTATTGATATGTATTTTAAATTGTTGTAATTTACTGATATCACTTACATAACTGTAAACACCTTGGGTTCAAGAAACAAAAGAAATGGATAAAATCTTGCTATGTCCATAGTGATCATGGATGATAAGTAATTGCTCTTAGGAGTTTTACATATTATTATGGGTGTCAACTTCAAATTTAATATCTTATGAAAAACATTTATAGTTTTTCCATAACAGAAAATTGAACTTTTTATAATCGGATTTTGGACACCAGCAACTGTTCCCCCATTTTAGTGTCAAATTATAGAACAATACACTGGAGTAACTGAAAAAGTTGGAGGCCAACTCGATTAAATATATATTTATGTTCTGTAATATGATAAGCAGTAAAATTTAGGGGAAGTTTTAAAACTATATATACATAACTTGTTAAATTTGGGTGAATCTGTTAATTTGTGTTGGTTTATATCTGCAGGAGCTTATGAGTGAAATCTGAAAAAGCCCCATACACAAAGGGCAGGAAAAGACCAAAGGAAGAAGCAAGCCACTTCGTGTTGGTAGGTGTTAGGTTTAATATGCAGGGAACTTACATACGAGACTTGTCTAGTATGAGTGGCTGCAAGATGAGTGGATCTCTACACTGACACACCAGATTCTTAAAAGCTTAGAAGCATTAACTGTATTCAGTCACCTGTACTGTCCAGAAAAGCATATTTTTGTTATTATTTTTAGACTTCACATAAAAGTGAAGTTATATGGTATTTGTCATTCTCTGAATTTATTCCCTTACCATAATGCTCTCCAGATCCATCCATGTTGTTGCAAATGGCAAGATCTTGTACTTTTTTAGGGCTAAAAATTATTATATGTATTATATATAATATATATGTTATATATTATATATAATGAATATATGTGTATATATTATATATATTAAATATTGTATATATAATGGATATATATGTATATATATACATATATAAAGAGATCGATAGATAAATGGATACATGAATAATCACATTTTCTTTGTCCCCTCATCCATCAATGGACACTTAGGGGTTTTTTTCATATCTCATCTGCTGAAAATAGTGCTGCAGTGAACATGGGGATGCATATATCTTTTTGAGTTAGTATTTTCATTTTCTTTGGATGAATAACCAGAAGTAGAATTGTTGGATCATATGATAGTTCCATTTTTAATTTTCTGAGGATGTATGGATGTGCAACAGATTTTTACATATTGGTTTTATATCCTGCAACATTACTAAACTCACTTATAACAGTTTTTGGATTTGACTCTTTAAGGATTTCTATACAGACATACCTCATTTTATTGTGCTTTAGTTTATTGAGCTTCACAGATATTGTGTTTTTCCACAAATTAAGGATTTGGGCCAATCCTGCATTAAATAAGTCTATTGGCATAATTTTTTTTTTTCAACGTTTATTTATTTTTGGGACAGAGAGAGACAGAGCATGAACGGGGGAGGGGCAGAGAGAGAGGGAGACACAGAATCGGAAACAGGCTCCAGGCTCCGAGCCATCAGCCCAGAGCCTGATGCGGGGCTCGAACTCACGGACCGCGAGATCGTGACCTGGCTGAAGTCGGACGCTTAACCGACTGCGCCACCCAGGCGCCCCAATTGGAATAATTTTTTGAACATCATTTGCTCACTTTGTGTCCTTGTGTGGCATTTTGGTAACTGTCACAATATTTCAAACTTTTGTAATCATTACATTTGTTAGGATGATCTGTGATTAGCAATCTTTGATGTTACATTTCTAATTGATTTTGGAGTGCCTCAATCTGCACCCATTAACACAGCAAAGTTAATAAATAAATGTTGGGTGTGTTCTAACTGCTCCACTGACTGGCTGTTCCCTTGTTTTTTTCCCTCTCTTTAAGCCTCCCTATTCCTTAAGACAATGTTAAAATTAGGCCAGTTAATAAACCTACAATGGCCTCTTAATGTTCAGGCAAAAGGAAGAGTCACACTCTTTCACTTTAAATCAAAAGTGATTAAGTTTAGTGAGGAAGGCATGTCAAAAGTAAAGAGAGGCCAAAAGCTAGGCCTCTAAGTAATCAAACAGTTGGCTGAATTGTAAATACAAAGCGAAAGTTCTTAGAGAAAATTAAAAAGTGCTATTCCAGTGAACACACAAATGATAAGAAACCATAGCAGACTTGTGCTATTTTTTTAGGTTTATTTATTTATTTTGAGAGACACAGAAATAGCATGAGTCAAGGAGGGGTAGAAATAGAGGGAGAGAAAATCCCAAGCAGGCTCTGCACTGTCAGCACAGAGCTCAACGAGAAGCTCGAACTCATGAACGCTGAGATCATGATCTGAGCTGAAATCCAGAGTCAGACACTTAACTGAGGCAGCCAGGCACCCAGTAACAGCCTTGTTGTCGATATGGAGAAAGTTTTAGTAGTCTGGATAAAAGACAAAAACAGCTAGACATTCACTTAAGGCAAAGCACAATTCGCAAAAAGGCCTTAATTCTCTTTAATTCTATAAAGCCTGAGAGATGTGAGGAAGCTGGGAATGAAAAGTTTGAAGCTAGCAGAAGTTGGTTCATGGGGTTTAAGGAAAGAAGCCATTTCCATAACATAAAGTGCAAGGTGAGGCAGAAAGTACTGATATAGAGCCTGCAGCAAGATACTCAGAAGATCTAGCTAAGATAATTAATCAGGATGGCCTCATTACAAAACAGATTTTCAATGTAGACAAAAGAGCCTTCTCCTGGAAGAAGATACCATGTAGGACTTACATCTAGAGGGGAGAGGTCAATACCTAGCTTTAAAGCTTCAAAGGACAGTCTGGCTCTCTTGTTAGGGGCTAACGCTGGTGACTTTAAGTTGAAGTCAGTGCTCATTTTCCATTCCAAAAATCCTCAGTCCCTTAAGAATTATGCTAAATCTACTCTGTCTGTGTTCTAGAAATGGAGTACAAAGCCGGGATAACAGCATATTTGTTTAAACATGATTTATTAGATATTTTAATTCTACTTTTGAAAACTATTGCTCAGAATAAAAGATACCTTTCAAAATATGACTACTCACTGATACTGCACATGATCACCCAAGAGTTCTGATGCAGATGTATGGTGAAATTAATGGTGTTTTCATGCCTAATACAAAACCTATACTGCAGCCCATGGATCAAGGAGCAGCTTCAACTTTCAAGTCTTACTTAAGAAATATACATGGCTGTAGCTGCCATAGATAGTGATTCCTCTGACGGATTTGGGGAAAGTAAATTAAAAACCTTCTAGAAAGGATTCACCATTCTAGATGCTATTAAGAACATCCATGATACATGGAAGGGGTCAAAATATCAACATTCACAGGAGTTTGGAGAAGGTTGATGCCAAAACTTACCCATGACTTCAAGGGGTTCAAGACTTCAGTGGAGGAAGTAATTATAGAAGTGGTGGAAATAATGAGAATTAGAATTCGAAGTGGAGCCTGAAGCTGTAACTGAGTTGTGATCTCATGATAAAACCTGAAGGACTGAGGAGCTGCTTCCTATGGATGAGCAAAGAAAGTGGTTTCTTGAGATGAAATCTATTTCTGGTCAAGATGCCATGAAGACTGTTGAAATGACAACAATGGATTTAGAATATTACATAAACATTGTTGATAAAGCAGACCAGGGTTGGAGAGGACTAACTCCAGTTCTGAAAGAAGTTTTACTGCACGTGGAACACTATCAAACAGCAGGGCATGCCACAGAGATATCGTTCATGAAAGGAAGAGTCCATTGATGCAGGAAACTTCACTGTTGTTGCCTTTTTAAAGAAATTGCTACAGCCACCCCAACTTTCAGCAACAATCACCCTGCGCAGTCAGCAGCTATCAAAATCAAGGCAAGACCCTCTGCCAGCAAAAAGATTATGACTCTCACAGAAAGCTCAGATGATGATTAGCATTTTTTATCAATAAAGCACTTTTTAATTAAGGTATGTACATTTTAAGACATAATGTTAGTGCATACACATTTTTAGGACAATTCTCTTGTACATAATGCTGTCAGACTACAGTACTGTAAAACATAACTTTGATATGCATTGGAAAACCAAAAAATTCACTTGACTCACTTTATTGCTATACTTGTTTTATTGTGGTAATCTGGAACCAAACCTTCAATTTCTCTAAGGTTTGCCTGTATTGACTCAATTAACCCTTTTTTTAATGTTTATTTATGTATTTTGAGAGAGACAGAACGAGTATTGGAGGGGCAGAGAGAGAAGGAGAGAGAGAGAGAGAACCCAAGCAGGCTTTACACTGTCCGTGCAGAACCCAATGCAGGGCTCGAACTAATGAACCACAAGATCATGACCCAAGTTGAAACCAAGAATCAGGTGCTTAACTGACAGAGCCACCCAGGCAACCCTTGACTCAACTAATTCTTACCACAAACCTACAACATAGTTAGTTACTAACAGTAGTAAGAAAAATTTGTAGATGGAAAAAAACTGAGGCATGGAGATTAAGTAACTTGTCCAAGGTCAAACAATTACTAATTCACTTAGAAAGAATTAAATTTAGCACATGCTTATAAAGACCATAGATAGAAGCCTATGCTAGAATTATTCTCATCATTATTAATTCAGAATGCAAATTTTAGACTCAGATGGCATACTTTAGAAGGACAACTGTCATTGCAGAATGAAAGAAATTAATTATGCAGAGAAAGAAATGTATAATCACTCTAATTAATAACAAAAGACAGGGTTAGAACTCACAAGATAATAGCTCTTTCTGGAAAGCTTTATGATCAGAGAAAATGAAACATCATTTTGAATAAAAAAGTATACTATGTAAAGTATAATCACATTTTGAAATACACACTTTCTACCCTGATGTGCAATGTGACAATATACATCTTTGGAGTAGGAGAATTAATGAACTTAGAAGAAACATGTATTAGTGTTTCATTGTGTATGACTTTAATATTTAAAAGTCTTAATTGACATCACTAAATGTTTTCATTCATTGATTTAACAAATATATATGCTGTGTCAGATGATATTCTAAATTCCACTGTTACACTCATGAGGCACATAGTTTTTATTCTCATGGTGTTTATATTATTTGTGTGTGGGGGCGTGTAAGAATAAGCAAGTTAACATAAAATCACAAAATGAACTAGAGGATTTATATAGTGATGTCTTCTGAAAGAAAATAAATAAAACAAGCTGACTGGAGAAAAGGGGTTTGAATTAGACTAGGTGGCCAGAGGCTTTACTGAGTAGGTGATATTTCTTCAGAAACAAGAAAGTTAAGGAGGATCCAGCCATATAGAGTTTTGGGGGCCAGAGTGTCCCAGGCAGAAGGATGCACAAAAGCAAAGACTATGAATCAGAAATGAGTCTGGAATGCTTTAGAATCTGGTAGAAGACCACAGTGGACAGAATGAAGAAAGAAAGGCAATGAGTCAGAGAAGCTGACTGAAATCAGATAATCTAGGGCTTTGTGGGTTTGAGATTCTCAAATTTATTTATATTCTGATTGTGATATAAAGTCATTGGATAGTTTGTGTAACTGAACAAAGTATAGAATTTTCATTAAAATTTTTTTGATGTTTATTTATTTTAGAGAGACAGAGAGAGGGACAGACAGAGAGAGAGAAAGCACCAGCAGGGGAGGGCAGAGAGTGAGGGAGACACAGAATCTGAAGCAGGCCTCAGGTTCTGAGCTGTCAGCACAGAGTCCGATGTGGGGCTTGAACTTGTGAACCGTGAGATCATGACCCAAGCTGAAGTCTGATGCTTCACCGACTGAGCCACCCAGGTGCCCCTAGAATTTATATTTTAAAATAATCATCCAGTTGTCTTTGTAGGGAATAGACTCAGAGAGATGAGAATAGGATTAAGGTAACTAGTTGGTAGTCTATCACAACAGTGAATATGGTCACTTAATTGATGTCCTATAGCTGCTGTAAGAAATTAGTATAACATTAAAATCGTAGAAATTTATTATCACATAATTCATGATGTCAAAATCCTGAAATAGGCATTACTGGGCTAAAATCAAGGTGTCAGTTTGATTGCTTTCCCTCTGGGGGCTCCAAGAAGAATCTCTTCCATGTCTTTTACAGTTTCTGGAGGCCACCCACATTTCTTGGTTCATGGCCCTTTTCCCAATCTTCAAAACCAACAATGTTGGCTCCAGTCTTTCTCATAGTACTAACTCCTTGATTCTTTGTCTCCTGCCACTTTTTTTCAGCTACAAGGATCCTTGTGATTACACTGGACCCACCCAGATAATCCAGGATAACCTTCCATAATGATTAGCAATTTTATTAATTAGTAATCAACAGATTAGAAATATTGATTCTAGGGCAACCTGGATGGCTCGGTCAGTTAAATGTCTGAGTTTGGCTCAAGTCATGATCTCACCATTCGTGAGTTCCAGCCCTGCTCTGGGGCTTTGGATCCTCTGTCTCCCTTTCTCTCTGCCCTTCTCCACTCATGTTTTCTTTCTTTATTTCTCTTTCTTTCTTTCTTTCTCTCTCAACACTAAATAAACATTATAAAAATAGTGGTTAAAAAAAATCTTGATTCTGTGCACAACCTGAAATCCTTTTTGCAAATTCCAGAAATTAGGGCATGTACATCTTTGGTGGCCCATTGTTCTGACCACCACTGATGGTAACAATACAAATGGTGAAAGGTGGTCAGACTCAGAATAGGATTTGACAGAACTATGAGGATTTATGGATTCATTGAATGTGGAGCAGGGAGCAAACATTAGTAAAGACAAGATTGCTAACTTTGTGGTTTGAGTGAATGGTGGTACCATTTGCTGACAGTGGGCAGTTCATTATAAGAGTCCTGATTTGGGGGGAGGGATTAAAGCTGGAGATACACATTTTGAAGATTTTGGGCTTAAGTGGTCTTGTTTTGTTTTGTTTTAAAAATGTTCTATTCAGCCCTCTACTCAGCATGCTACAACACTAGCAAATGAATTATTCTTTACTCTTTCTCACATACCTGATTTTCTGATATTTCTTTTATATGTGTCTTCTTCTGTAAATTTTAATTATTTGGTGCTAAACAAAAGAGTAATTTAATGTAGAAAGGAGACATTGCTATCCATCACTCATGTGTTTTGACAATGTAATGAGAAATCTCTTACTTGATTTGCTGTGTCCCTCTTTAATAATGCCGAGTGCTCAGCACAACCCTGTTAGAAAGGCTGCATCAAACTAAGAACTGATAATTACTACTTTTACTTTTAAAGGAAAATCTTAATTTACTCCATCAAAAAAACGAATTTAATTCTAGTAAATGAAGCCTTTAGATCTTCTCAAATTGAAATTATCTATACAAGAAGGGTCACTGCTCTGAGGTTTTTCAAATAACTCACTCAATATGTTAAAAATGAATATTATTGCCATTAAGAGTAGGTAAGCAACTTATATGCATATGCATTTTGTCCTTAACTTTCTTGAAGAAGCACATGTAATAAACTAGAAGGACTTTTTATGACTCAACAAAACATAAAAGTAGCTAAAAAACAAAAGTAGATATGGATACAAATAATTAGTTTCATGTGACTAGCATTGCATTCGCAACTGATTTGACAGAATGGATTTAATACCAATAGGAAGAGATGTTATAGTGGTTTCCTTAAAATATATTGCCACCAATCATGGAATCCCACAGGGCTTGAAACATCATGAAACTGGGTCCCTCAAAGATAGTAGATGACAATAGACTGGGGGAGGGGTACAGCGGTAGAATACCCTTGTATTTAAGAAAAAAGTTTTTTTTTAATTTCAAAAGTTTTTAAAGTTTTAAAAGTTTTTATTTATTTATTTTGAGAGAGAGAGGGTGAGAGAGGGGGAGAGAGTGGGCATGTGAGCACAGAAGGGGCAGAGAGAAAGAGAGAATCCTAAGCAGGCTCTGTGCTGTCAGCACAGAGCCCAACTCGGGTCTCAATCTCATGGACCATGAAATCATGACCTAAGTCGAAATCCAGAGTTGGATGCTTAACTGACTGAACCACACAGGAACCCCAGGAAATGCTTTTTAAATTGACTATTTATACAAAGTCTTTGGTATAAATGTTTGGTATACTGTGTTTAACAGTATGAAAATTTAACCACCGTTATCATGCATATTCAACCATGTCCATAGGTATAGTCATTTGACTGCTTTGATTAACTGAAACATTTTTTGCCCCAAAAAGGCAGCGATATTTTGTTTATATAGACTTGGCTGTAGATGACTTATATTTATAAATTCAACTATTTTTAAAGTATATACTATTAATTTTATTCAAATACGTTCATTTTAGTATTTGAAATAGTGAAATCAATTTAGAAAAATCAATGGCAACTCCATTTTGGACAGTTCTGTGAGGAAAATATACTTTAACAAAACTATATCAATAATTGAATCTATTTACTTCAACTGAGTGTCTAGAGAAAGGGGAGTGTGTAAATTTTTAACAGACTGCTCTTATTACTTTGCATTTGACCAAATTAACAGAATTTTTACGTTAAATACTGACATTTCTTAATTACACACACACACACACACACGAACATACAAGCAATGTTTTGCTAACATTGTAATTTGCTTACTATTTTTGGCTATCATTTATTAAAAGCATTAGTCAGATTCTCAGTTAACATACATTTAACAGTATATTTGTCTCTCACACAAAGTTGTCCTGGTCTAGTGCCTTCTTAAGGCAGCTCCCTTCAAGCAAGCATGACTAGAGGATCCTGGTGGCCTCTTTGTTCTCAGACTCTGGTGTCTCAACAAAAAGCCTTTACGGTCACCACAACAGAGGAAGGAAATGGAGTGAGAGCATTGCCTCTTCCATTTCTCAGCTTGGAAGTAACACTTCATTCCTTTGGACAGAACTAGATCTTTTCATCTAAGTGAAAAGCAGCTTGAGAACTGTCCTTTTTTTGTGTGCTCAGTAACAGAAAAACCAAAAGGGATTTGGTGATCACATAACTTGTTCTCTGCCATAGTGATTGCTCTGTGCTGGGCAATGTGTTTTGTTTTTATTATGATAGCCAGGGTTGCTGTTTGTAATATAATGCTTTGTAGCCTCAAAGGATTTTTCAAAGAATTTTTCAGCAAAACTATCCCTCGTTTTATATAAAGTTGGCTTTTTGGGAACCGAAGAGAAATCAAGCAAACCTCAAAAGCACCTCAAAAGCATCTCTAAATACGCTTTGCCTCAGGATAGCATCCTCCCTCTGTGATGCCAGGACACTTGAATAGAGCACTTTCTCTAACCTATTTTAACACAGTACAAATTTCCAACTCTCTCAGGAGCAGCACCTCTTAGAGTTCTTTTCTCTTATAAAAATATACTTTGTATGAATTAAAGACATAGGGCCAGCTTCTCATCCCCCTTGTAACTCCAGGGGAATACCTACTCATCAGACCTACTTATACTGTATTTCCCTAGAGTTCAGAGAATGAGATTCTGGCCTGCAGTAGTTTATTCTCTTGCCTTAGAGTGCTCTAACTTTTTCTAGGACTTCATAATTTGCCAATCTTATTGTCCCAATTTTCTCTTCTAACATTTCAGTTAAAGTCTGAGCCTTATTACTTCACTTGCCTTCACTGTTATCCCTGACTTCTTTGGCACTTAATCTTCTCTACAGTATCGCTGATGCTCTGAGATGCAGGGTTTGTTTGTTTGTTTATTTGAATGTTTGTTTGTTTGTTTTTCTATTTTGTCCATATGTTGAAATGAACAACAGTAATGAGGAAAAGGAAATGCTTTGGTTTTTAAAAAATGTTTTCAGTAAACATAGATGGCTGATAGATTTTTTTTCTTTTTTTAGAAAAAGAAAAGCAGTATTAGAGATCTTCATTTTTTCTTTCTCAGAGTCAGACTAAAACTAATCTTTTTTTTTATTTCCTTAAAATAAATTCTTATGTAATGTGAAGCAGTTAGCAGGGATTGAATTGTTATTTGATGAATAATTGATCTGAAAAATATGGCAACTCATTGAAAAATACGAGTTTATCTCTTCAATATTTTTGAAGCAGCTTTTTCATATCATTCTCTAACTGATCTATCTAATTAATCTGGATGCGGAAAATGTTTTCACGACATATAAACATATTCTAAATTTTTATTGGTTTTTTAAATTTGAATTTTCTTGTCTTTAGAATGGATCACTACCTCTATGCAGCCACATCTTTCTGTAGATCAATGAACAGACTATAATGAACTCAACTCATTCAGCCCCTTCTACGTGGCTGGTATTGGCACTGTTCAAATTAATTGGGATCTATCAACAAAACAGAAAATATACTCTCCTTCAGTTTGGAGATAGGCTAAAAAAACACAGAAATGAGAAAATAATGTGATATGGCTCTAGGCAAGAAAAACAATGAACAAACAAAAAAAATAAAGCAGAGTCAGGAAGCAAAAGTATAGTTTTAAATGAAGAAATCAGAATTAGATTTATTGGGAAAGTAATATTTCAGTTATGACTTCAATCAGTGAGGAAGTTTATTCTTGCAGAGACATAGGGAGAAAGCACTACAGGCAGAGTAAAGAGCCACTGTAAATGTCCCAAAGGAGGGGTATTCTCAGTATGTGTTAAGTAAGTATGCTGAGGAGGAGGAGGATGTGGTTACAAAGAATAAGCAAGGAGAGAGAATTGGGAAATAATGTTATCAAGAGAGGAAAGTGCAGATCACATTGGATCTTGGACACATTTTCTGTATTTTGGCTTTCTTGGGGGGGGGCAGGGGGTTGGAAACAAAGATCTCTCACAGGGTTTTGAACAGGAAAGACATGGTCTGACTTATCTTTTAAAAGGTTTTCTGTGGCTGCTGTGTTGAGAATAAACAATTGAATGATAGATGCAAGGATCGCATCTATATGGACAGTTAAGGGATGATTACAGTAATTTTAGCAAGAAATGATGGTGACTTCCTGCAGGGCACCCGCAGTGGGCTGGATAGAGTGATCAGATTCTGGTAATATTTTGAAGGTAGAGACACCAGGATATGGCATGAGATTGCCTTTGGAGCATGAAGAAAAGAATGTGTCAAAGATTTCACTTTTTAACTAAAAAGTGCAAGGACAGAGTTGTCATTAACTGAGATGAAAAAGGCAATGAGATGAGCAGGGGCTCAGAGGAAGCCCAGAAATTACATTTTTGGTATGTTGAGTTTAAAATTTTTATTAGACATCCTAGCAAAGGTGGGAAGTAGGCACTTGCAAATACAAGTGTGTGCATGGACAAGAAGGCTGAATTGGAATCATAAATGGGGACGTTGTTTGCATATTGATGGTATTATGGTATTTAAGGACAGTGGTTTAAATGATTTTGCTAGGGCAGTGTGCCCAGAGAAAGAAGAGGACCAAGGACTGAGCCCTAGGTTTTTTCTACATTAAAATATTGGGGACAAGAGGCAAGATGAGCAAAAGGCCTAGGGTGGGCAGTGATATTTTAGAAAACTAGAAGACGATGTTAACACGAAAGACAAGAGAAGAAAGGGTTTCAAGGAACAGGTGTAATCAGGTTTATCAAATACTAGAGTCAGATGAGCTAAGAAGAGAACTGAGAGCTGAAACTAGATTTAACTATGTAAGGCCATCAGTGAACTTGTCCACAACAGTTTTAATACAGAAAGGCAAGTACCATATTGATCGGAATGGGTTGAATTGTGTCCTCCTAAAAGATATTTAAGTCTTAATCCACAGGGCCCATGAATGTTATTTTATTTGGAAATAGAATCTCTTCAGATGATCAAATTAAGATGAGGTTGGCCTATAACCCAATATGACTATGCTGTTATGAAATGGGGAAATTTGGACATAGAGGCAGATGTTCATAGAAGTGAGGTGATGTGAAGACAGAGGGAGAACACATCTAGAAGCCAAGGAACACCTGAGGATATCAGAAGCTTCCTAGCTTCCTAGACACAGGGAATAGATTCTCCTTCACAACTCTCAGAAAGAACCAATCGTGCCCACACCTTGAATTTGGTCTTCTACACCCTAGACCTGGGAGCTAATAAATCTCCATTGGTGGGTCAATCAGTTTATGGTACTTTGTTGAAGCAGCCCCAGAAAGCTACTAGAGTGCACTATGAAAGTTTATGAGAAGAGGAATTAGAAACAGGAATTAGAAGCACCGGTTAGGGCACCTGGGTGGCTCAGTCAGTTAACTATCCGACTCTTGATTTTGGCTAGGTCATGCTCTCACAGTTCATGAGTTTGAGCCCCACGTTGTTGGGGAATCTCTCTTCTCTCTTGGGATTCTGTCTTTCTCTCTGCCATTCCCCTACTCATGCTCAATCTCTTTCTCTCTCTCTGTCTCTCTCTCTCTCTCCCCCCCTCTGTGTGTGTGTCTCTCTCTCAAAATAAAGAAATAATCATTTTAAAAAAGAAAGAAACATTATAGCCCACATGTGATAACTATAGCTATGGTTACAGAAGACAGTTGCTCACGTGGTCTCTATGCCCTTCAATACAAGTACATTCTTTAATTCATATTCAAACAAGTGTTTATTGCGTGATAACTATATGCATTTAACTTTAATAAACACTGCAATGGAAAACTGAGTTACTGGCATCTTATCAGGCTCTCAGAAACTCATGAACTCCTGCTGCATTTCCCTATTTACAATTTGTTCTAAAAATAAGGCTGTTTGATGTGCACCGCCCACCCCTTCCAGTCCCCAGCTTCCTGACTGACTCCATCTCCTGCTTCCCTTCCCCTCCCTCACTCTGTTTCACATTGGTGGATCTCCTCAAAAGTTTTGCACTTGGCACATTGTCTGCCTAGAATGTTCTTACCTGAGGCTCCATGTGATTTCCTCCCTCCCTTTCTTCAGGCCTTTACTCAAAAGACACCTTTTCGGGATGGCTTTTCCTCGTTGAAGCCTACCCAAAATCATAACTGCCCTTCTTCCCACCAGACAGATACAAGAGAAAGAAATGGCAACACATCAGTAGTAGAAGATTCTCTGTGAAAGACACAACAAGTGTACCAATAAGAGTAAAATATAAGATATAAATAGCATAACAAGTAGGTACATATAGTAAATAGGTTTTATATAAATCTATATAGTCACACGCATATGCATAGGTAGATACATATGTATGTAAATAAATCCTTCACACTGAAACTAAACTTTTTTTTCAAAACCTGAGAGTGCATTTATAAGGATCTTCTGTATATTAGACCACAAAAGAAATCTCAGTGAATTTGTCCCTCTCTGCCAAATACCATGCATGAAATAGTTTGCAGGAATATGGGTACTACATAGGGGTAATGGAACCAGGCAGGCAGCATTCTGGGACCACAGCTATAGCAGCTCCCTTGTTTTTGAAAATTGAGAAGAGAACAAGCACTGACCAGACACTAGTGTGTGTTCCTCCTGCAGCTCTGTATTCCCAGCTACCCTGGCTGGCAGGGCAATGACTGCAAGACGGTAAAGGAAGCTTCATTAAAGTGTTGGAAATACCTGGAAGAAGAAGAAGAAGAAGAAGAAGAAGAAGAAGAAGAAGAAGAAGAAGGAGGAGAGGGAGTGGGAGGAGGAGAGGAAGGAGGGGGAGGAGGGGGAGGAGGGAGAGGAGGAGGGGGAAGAGAGGAAGACGACTATATTAATTAGTGCTGAATGCCAGAAAGTAATTTCTTCTCGCCTTCTGTTTCTGCTACTCTAGACTTGACATTCTGAGTTAGAAATGCCAACGAAACAGAAATTTCTAAAAATTTCACTAAAAACCACTGCCTTGTAACTTTAGATGATTTCTCTTTAGTCAACCTTGACTGAACAAAATTACTGACAGAGTTGACCTTCTCTTCCTGCCCCCATAGTACCCTTTAAAAACCTGATGGATTGCCTCAGTGACTTTCAAAAGGAAAATGGATAGATTAGTAAAAAACATTTTTGGTAAGCATACGCATTTACAAATTTGTACCCCATACACCACCAAAGGAAGAAATTTGTCATCATTACCATCCCCACTCATCAAACACAGGGCAAGTTGTGAAAACAAATGATACCTAAAAGGAACAAAGAAAATCCCAACTCCATTACCACATAAAACTGTTGCTGGAAACACAAAGCTTCTCTTCAAGCTGCTATTTATGGGTATATTAGTGGCTCAGGAAATGGTAAAATTGTTTCATTTTTATACTAGTATACAATTTAGATGTAAAGATGATAATGATTTCTAATGCCCTTATATTTTTTTGTACTGAAGATTTGAGTCTATTACTAAAGAGATCATCTGATAAGAAAATTGTACACATTTTAAGGCCACATTACTAGATTGTGGTCAGTTTGTCTTTCTTTTCCCCCTGGAGTCTCTCTGTGTTATTTTGGTTCTTTACACTTATTAATTCTAGCCAGCATTTTTTTCCCTCTCCCTGAGCATTAAGCTAACCACAGAAGAGACATTTTAACCAAAGATCAACTTTAGATGGAACTAAAAATCACATCTGCCACTATTATCTAATCCATAATGGTCTAGGTTAACCACAAAGAGAGTAGTGATTCAGCTTTTGCAATTTGTCAATTTTATTTTATTTTTTTTTAATATTCTAGGAAGTTAAATAGTAGTATATTTATGGGACAATAATATAACCTTGCATGTCCTTTAATGATTTTAAGTGTATTGTTTTGCTAAGGAATTAACGCTAATTTTTTTCTTTCCTAAAAAATGTACTTCACATACAATTTTGTATGAAGAAATATAGAGAGGATAAAGGAATCTGTTCAGATAATGATCTCTCATTGAGTGACAATTCTCAGAAGGAATTGGGCTAATATCTATGAGTTTAAGTCAGGAAAACCAATGGGCTCTTCTCATTTAAAGAAATACAACTGTTGTACTGAATTCATACCTTATAAAAAATTTACGTTCTCACAACATTAAAAATAAGGTGATGAATTACTTCCTTAAACTCTGCTTATGTATGTATGTGCCAGGCACCATTCTATGTTCTAGGGATTAGTGAACAACAGAATTCTTGACCTCAGGGAGCTTCCATGCAAATGTCAGAAACAGGAAGCAAATAATGCAAACAAAAAATATGTAAGAAATGTATTAAGGATCACTATGAAGATGAAGTAGGAGACATCCTAGTTGTTACTGGGAACTGCTCATTCAGAGAACTGAGCAAAGGGTCTGAGCAAGGGAGAGGTGAGGGGATCAGCCAGAGAAAATTGTATTTGAATCCATACCTCAATAAGGGGAAGTAAGCAAGATGAAAAGAGCCTCAAAAAGTGTATTTCAAACACAGAGAAGAAGAAAGGTAAAACGACCTAATTAGTGCAGATTTACAGAGTCTCAATTCAGGACTCTTAAGTACCAACCATTAACCTAGCCAAAGTAGAACACTGGAACCCTGAACTGGAGACATTTACCATTTGATTCATAAAGAAATATCATTAAGTATCTGGAAAATATTTTTAAACACCCCGGCTTCAGACCCATAAGAGTCTATGGTTTCTTTATTATTTTTTTTTATTTTAATTTTAATTTTTTAAAAAAATTTAATGTTTACTTTTGAGAGAGCAAGAGACAGTGCAAGGGGCAGAGGGGCAACAAGGGAAGGATACACAGAATCCTCTGAAGCAGCCTTCAGGCTCTGAGCAGTCAGCACAGAGCCTGATGCGGGGCTCGAATCCACAACCATATCATGACCTGAGCCAAAGTCAGATGCCCAACTGACTGAGCCACCCAGGCGCCAAAGAGTCTATGGTTTCTAAGGGGAAAAGATACCTCTGGAGCTATAGAAAGAAGGAAACTAACAGGCCCCAAAGCAGTGTAAATACAGGACTGGGTTTAACAAAGTTTACTGTGCCGTGGAAAGTTAAAAAAAAAAAAAAAAAGGAAAAGGAAAAGAAAATAGAAGCTGGGAATTAGAGCCAGGGAAAGGATACACATGAAATATACCTTTTAAAGAGTCAAGCAATTATAACAAAATATGAGATGTTCCTGGGAGATCAGAAAGAGCTAAATCTAGAGAGTAATCACCTTTATCTTTGCAGATCTGACTCAGGTTAGAGGTTATTTCTCATCAAGTAGTAAACAAAATATTATCCTATGGGATTTTCAAACTCTGCACTTTATGAGAAATCTGTAATGCTATTCTGGGTTTTTGTTTGTTTGCTTTGAAAGAGACCGGGATAATTGCTTCACAGAAAAGAAGTCAATATAATCAGGATGAAAGACCATATAAGTAGTAATGAAAACTTGGGAGGAGAACCCAACCAAGGTAGACACTCTAAAAATCTGGGTAGTTAAAATTCCTGCTCCCAGTTTTAAAGCCAAACAAAGGAGGGTATGGGGGAAAGGTTAAAACCAGAATCAGTAACATGGCATTTTCAGAAAGGAGGGAGAACCACAGTTCTTTGGAAAAGGCAAAATTTCCAACCACCAGGTCTAAAGAAAATTTTTTAATTCTTTAATTTCTTGAGTAATGTTACTGCAATGCAAAACACAATCAACATTTATCTAACAAAAAAAGGTCAGGCATTTCATTTGGTTCTTCTTATAACATTCTGTTTTGTATGGTTTTTCTTATAATAACAGTCAAGGACATGTAACACACTGAAGGGAATGTTGTAAAGTTAAAATATTTTACCTGAAAATATTTGGTTTTCTGATGATCAGACTTTATTGAAGTAGAGTGAAAAGACTGAAAGGACTACATATCTTTGAAAAAAAATTCCCTAAATTCCTTTCTTAGCTGGGCTTTTGATAGGAATTTTGAAAGAAAATACTTTATTCTCTTGGAAAAACCTCAATTGTTAGTATGAGGTTCAGGTTGAAGTTGCAAACACACACTATATAAATATTATATAATCCTAAAGTAAAATAGACATTCCCTATGAAAAGTTAGGACTGCAAGCATAATTTTCAATGATTGATTTTAGGTTAATCAGATTTTTAAAATATTTATTGTTAATGCCTTTCCTTTTTGTATTTAAATCAGTAAATACCAGTCATTTATTTGGGTGCATGATATAATGCAGATTTTGAATGTAAAACATGCAATAATTCCACTTATAATGAAATGGTGATAAACTTCATACATCTTTACTACTAAAATGCTCTATAGTCGGGTGTTTGTAATCCTTATTTATGTAATCATGCTGAGATGGTACCAGTTTCTGAGGTCTTTTTTATTTTGCCTTCTTTTTAAACTATTCTTTCTTTCTTGTTGCTACTTTTCTGTTTTAATGGCTCATTAGTGTTAACTCAGTCATATTTTTGTAGTTTTGTCTTATTTGAAAACAATTATTGATCTTAGTTTTACATCAGTGAGTTTTTTTTTTTTCTTTTGGCATTTTGACATCTCTCTGTCCCTGCTCTCTGAATATAGGCAGCGAAAGCCAGTACAGGCCAGAGAGAGGAGATTCCAAGGATGATGCAGGATATTCAGGAAATACATCTGAGCCCAGTAGAGCAAACAATGGGCAGATATCCATGTGATACCCTTAAAAGGGTTACAAAAATAATGGCAGCCAAAATAAAATTAAAATGTGTCAAAAACAAAGACAGCTAACATAAAATGTATCA